>NC_073303.1:101893819-102493819 GCF_027595985.1 Sorex araneus | reverse complement strand
TGCCAGCACTAGTTGCTTTTGTTGGTTTTTGATATGTGCCAGTCTCTGTGGTGTGAGATATCTCATTGTTTTTTTTTTTTATTTGCATCTCCCTGATTAGTGAAAAAATGCAGAAGAAATGCCATCTGCACTTCTGTGTTATTGCAACATTGTTCACAATCGCTGGAATCTGGAAATAACCCAAGTGCCTGAGAACAGATAATTGGTTAAAGAAAATATGTACATGTATATAATGGAATACTATGCAGCAATTAGGAAAAATGAAGCCATGAAATTTGCTTAAAAATGTACGGACACAGGGGCTGGAGTGATAGCACAGTGGGTAGGACATTTGCCTTGCACGCGGCCGACCCAGGTTCGATTCCCAGCATCCCATATGGTCCCCTGAGCACCGCCAGGGGTAATTCCTGAGTGCAGAGCCAGGAGTGACCCCTGTGCATCACCGGGTGTGACCCAAAAAGAAAAAAAAATGTACGGACACAGAGAGCATAACACTGAGTGAAATGATTAGAAGGAGACGGACAGACAGTATTATTACACTCATTTGTTGGATGTAAAAAAAATATAATGTGAGACTAATAGCCAAGTACAGTAGAAACAAGGGCCAAGAGGATTGGTCCATGGTTGGAAGCCTGCTTCAAGTGCTTGGGGAGAAAGGCAGTTGGGATAGAGAAGGGACCACTCTTTCAAAGATACTTGGAAACGATCATTTTTGGATAAGAACTTGTTCTGAAAGTCTGTAAAGGAACAAACATGATAACTTCTCAGTACCTGTATTGTAAACCATAAAGCTCAAAAGGAGAGAGAAAGAAGTGCCTGTTACACAGATAGTGTTGGTTGGGGGCTAGGTGATTAAAGGAAAGAAATGGGGGACTTTGGTGGTGGGAAATGTACACTGGTGGAGAGATGGATGTTGGAACATTGTATGAAACCCGACCATGAACAGCCTTGTAACTGTGTATCTCATGATGATTCAATTAAAAACAAAAGTCATATGTCTCCCAAGTACAAAAAATACATACATGCATCTTTCCAGTTTTTTTCTCTTCAGGTGGAGTTGAATGAAAAGCAATTAGCTTCTTGCTAGGGTGAGAAAGAGAACTTATGAAATACTTTCAGCTAGTGACGCTCGTCAAGCTTAAGAATTTTACTGTAATTTGGTATAGTGGGTATGGAGTGCCGATGTGGCTATTAATCACTAATCCTTCCAGAGATTCAATTGTTACAGTAAGGGCAAGTGCCCAACCATAAATCATGTTGTTAGAAACAATCGTTAACAATGGTCTTACATGGTTCAGGGTTCTAGGTAAACAAAGTTACTGTTTGGAGAATTTAGCGATTATTATCTAAGAGATACTGCAAGACAATTAATTTAGAATTTGGGCCTGCATATTCATACTGCCTGAGATAAATCTTTACCAGAAATGTGTGGTATTGATGATGATATTAAGAAGCTATACTTTACATTTTTGGCGCAAATTTATTTTTGCTAGAGCTGGCACCAGTAACGTCTCCATTGTGAGACTCGTTGTTACTGTTTTTGGCATATCAAGTATGACACAGGTAGCTTGCCAGGCTCTGCTGTGCAGGTGAGATACTCTCGGTAGCTCTCTGAGAGGGGAGGAGGAATCAAACCCGGGTCAGCCACGTGGAAGATGAACACCCTACCCGCTGCACTATCGCTCCAGCCTAAATTTATTTTTAATAATGTATTTCATCTTAGGCATATTGATTATTTATTTATTTATTTAATGAATCATCCTGAGGTATAGTTAGACTTATAAATTCAGTAATACAATGGTCTCATATCCATCCCTCCACCAGTGCCCATTATACACCACCAATGAGCCCAGCATCCCTTCCACCATTCCCACCCTGTCCCCCCCTCCCCCCACTCTGCCTCTGTGGCAGGGCATTCCCTTTTGCTCTCTCTCTCCTTTTGGGTGTTGTGGTTTTCAATAGAGGTATTAAGTGGCCATCATGTTCGGTCTATAGTCTGCTTTCAGGGTGTGTCTCCCATCCCGAGTGGAACCTCCTAGCACCGTTTACTTAGTGGTCCCTTCTCTAACTGAACTTGGCATCTTGATTTACAGCACTGATAATGGTAGGGTTTTGTGCGTGTAGTGCTCCAACATCACACCTTCCATAAGTGTCTGCTCTCTTCTAACATTGTACCAGTATCCACTCCCTCATGCAATCCCTGTCCCTCCCCCACTGCCTGCCTTGATAAGTTCATTTTGATAAGACAATTATCAAGTTCTGCTTCCCTAAAGCCTTTATTATTCCCTTACTATGTTTGTTTATATTCCACACAGGGAAGACCTCATTCTATATCTGTTTTTCCCTTCCTGACTAACTATACTCAGCATGGTACTCTAGTTTCATCCACCAATCAGCAAATTTCATGCCTTCATAATTTCTTAATAGTCTCTTGGTTCCATTGTGCTTAGATACCATGGCTTCTTTGTCCAGTCATCTATTGTTAGTCACTTGGGTTATTTCCATATTTTTACTGGTGTGAATTGTGCTGCAATGACCATAGTAAAAATCACAGATATTTGTATGAAATAGTGTTCTTCTTGAAGTAAATGCTCTTAGAGTAGATGCCAAAAAGCAGAATTGCTGGGTCATATGGAAGCTCATGTCTTTGTTTTTTGAGAAGTGTCCACATTGGTTTTTCAGAAGGTTGATCAGCACACATTTCCAGCAGCAATTGATGAGGGCTCTTATTATCCCCACATTTATACCAACACTGGTTGCTTTTATTTATGATGTGTGAAAGTCTTTCTGGTGTGAATTGATATCACATTGCTATGTGGACTTGCATTTCTGTGATGATAAATGATGCAAAGCATTTATTCTTCATATACCTGTTGGTAATCTGTATGTCTTCTTTGAGGAATTATTTCTTATTTTATTTTTTGCTTTTTGTGTCACACCCAGTGATGCATAGGGGTGACTCCTGGCTCATGCACTCAGGAATTATTCCTGGCGGTGCTAAGAGACCATATGGGATGCTGGGAATCAAACTCGGGTCAGCGGAGTGCAAGGCAAACACCCTCCCTGCTGTTCTATCGCTCCAGCCCCAGGAACTTATCTCTTATGATCTCTATTTATCTCTTCTTCCCATTTTTTTGATTGGGTTGGTCATTTTTCCTGTTAGAAATTGGTCTGTATAGATAAAATGTTTCTTATTCGTTCAGCCTTGGAAAAACTTGAGGAATTTTACAATCAATAAAATAATCACTTGAAAGTGAAGATGCAACAATATTCCTAGGCTTACGAAGTTTCTCAGAAATTTTCCACATTAAGTCTCTTTGAAAGAACTCTTACAATCAATGCAAAACATAAATCTGAGTGCTAATAATAATGAATATGAACTGTAAGTAAACCTTTCTAAAGCATATTATATGTTCGTTAAGGAATAACATAAAATATTTTAATAACAAGAAAAATTAAGTCATGGTAGAAAATGGGAGCATGCTAATGTTCTTGTCTTATTCTGTGAGAACTATTTATATATTTCTGAACTCTGGGCTATGAAAGGGAAAATTATATTTAATTGTAGACATGACTAAATCAGAACTTAAATCTTTATAAAAGATAGAATAAAAGCAAAACTTAAAATAAAAAGAGCTTAATAGCAAACCCCACAAAATTTGGTAAAATAAAATTGCATATACGGGGGCTGGAGCGATAGCACAGTGGGTAGGGCGTTTGCTTTGCACGCGGCCGACGCGGGTTCGACTCCCAGCATCCCATATGATCCCCTGAGCACCGCCAGGAGTGATTCCTGAGTGCAGAGCCAGGAGTAACCCCTGTGCATCACCAGGTGTGACCCAAAAGCAAAAAAAAAAGTTGCACATACATATAATGTATCTAACATCCATGAACTTTTAAGATTGTTTAGATTCATTGATCAAAACCAACAATATTCGGATTGTATTATGTATTCAACAGCAACAGCATGAGCAAACAAAATCTAAAAGTCTTTCTTCCTTTCATGTTATTGTGCGGGGAGGGCCTTTCAAGTGTTGCTCAGAAGTTCAAGGGCCCTCACAGTGATTCTTGGCTAACTTGGAAGGTGGGTCTATACACAAGCCTTAGGATTCAAACCTGAAATGCTCCAGGGTTACATCTGGTGGTATTCAGAGACCTCCAGGATTATACCCAGCAATATTTAGGCACCATGTGGTACTAGAAATCTAACCACTGTACCATCTTCTAGAGCCTTTATTACTGATTTCTGTTAGATGAATTTTTAATTAATTAATTAATTAATTAATTTTGGACTGGAGTGCTAGCACTGCGGATAGGGCGTTTGCCTTGCACATGGCTGACCTGGGTTCGATCCCTTCATCCCTCTCCGAGAGCCCGACAAACTACTGAGAGTATCCCGCCTGCACAGCAGAGCCTGGCAAGCTACCTGTGGAGTATTCGATATGCCAAAAACAGTAACAACAGGTCTCACAATGGAGACGTTACTGATGCCCGCTTGAGCAAATCGGTGAACAATGGGACGGTAGTGCTACAGTGCAGTGCTATTTACATTTGTTTATTCTAGCACACCCAGCAGTGCTCAGTGCTCACCCCTGGTTCTGTGCTGGGCTCTCTCTTGGCAGGACTCGGGAGTTTATATGTGTTACCAAGGATCAAACTAGGGTCAGCCACTTGCAAGCAAGCACCCTGTCTGCTATACTACAGCTTGGGCCCTCTGTTAGAGGTGTTTTTAATGGAGGTGCAAGTGTAAAACTGCAGGGCTGTAAACCAAAAAACAAACAAACAAACAAACAAACAAAAACCCACCACAGAGTAGCAATTTAAATACAGCTTTTTCTTTTTTTTTTTGCTTTTTGGGTACCAACCCCTGGCGATGCACAGGGGTTACTCCTGGCTCTGCACTCAGGAATTACCCCTCGCAGTGCTCGGGGGACCCTGTGGGATGCTGGGAATCGAACCTGGGTTGGCTGCGTGTAAGGCAAACGCCCTATCTGCTGTGCTATCGCTCCAGCTCCCTACAGCATAGATTTTTATAGCAAAATATAACCAGACATAAAGAAATATGTTTATATATGTTTATATGATAAAGAGCAATAGATATAGAAGATAGGAGAACAAAATATTACATAAGTCCAAAATATATTAGAATAAGTGAAGATTAATTTAGTGATAAATCTTGTAATTAAATATTATAACACACCACTCTCAGATAAATGATAGTATGAAAGGCAAAAATAAGGAGGACTATAGATTTGTATAAAGTGATTAATGAGGATAGTACAAAGCGATGTAGAGAGCTTTCTAAAAACTGGAACAGTAGCAAAAATCTATCACATACTAGACCTTAAATGTATTTTTAAATAATTATAAAGAATTAATGCTGTACATCTACATTTTACTACCACACCAAACTTATATAATTAAAATGAATGTTCAAAATAATATAATTTAAGTTGTTTATATCTTTAAACCAATAATAGAAAATCCTATGTTAAGTCACAAAGTTTTTGTGCTAAATGAGAATCAAACATAACATAACAAAATAAGTGGGTACTATATTTTATATATATGAAAAAAATGGAATTTTGCCATTATCAGAAAAATAGAAAAAATAAGAAACTATGAATTAAGCATTCTACTCAAAAATTCTTTTTTAAAAGTCTTATGATGTCTGGCTTTATGGCAGATCAGGTATTCTAAAAGTAGCTGAGTGCTTAAAACTATAAAAATCTTCTGCGCTGCAAAAGAATTGAAATTTGAACACAAAGACACTCCACTAATGGTGAGAAAATATTTGCATGCTACACATCAAAGGGCTAGAGTACAAGATGTTAAAATACTCTCAAAGCTCAACAACAAACACAAACAACCTCATTAAAAATATGGAGAGAAGTACATAATTTCTTCAAAGAAGACATAAAGAAGGCCAAGTGGGGTCAGAGCAATAGCACAGAGGGTAGGGCACTTTCCTTGCACATTGCTGACTTGGGTTCAATCACTGGCACCACATATGGTCCTTGAGCCATGAGTGATATCAGAAACAGAGCCAGGGGTAAGCCCTGAGCATCACTGGGCTTGGCCCTCAAACAAAACAAAAACAGACAAAAAAGGACTACAGATACATGAAAAATATTAACCATCAGTAATCATCAGGGAAATACAAATAAAACTGACAATGAGAGATTATCTCATATGAGAATGGTCTATATTAAAGTAAGTAGAAACAGTAGGTACCGTGAAGGATGTGATAAAGAATGAAGTTCTATTCACTGTTGGTTGGGTGGTTGCATGCTTTAGCCTCTCCATAAAACTGTTTGAATACTCAAAACATTAAAATTAGAACTTCTATGTGACCCTGTGATTTGATTCCTGGGCATCTACATCCAAGAACACAAAATAAACCCTTAATCTGAAATAAATATGCACATTGCAGCATTATTTACAATAGTCAAGATCTGGAGAAAAAACAAATAACAATAGTCCAACAATAGAGAATTGGATAAAGAAATAGATGAGTGGATAAAAGAAGTAGATGAGTAGATAAGAATCCATATATATGGATATATCTATATGTCTATACATATTAGATGGACAGATAAATAGGTAGAAAGATAGATAGATAGATAGATAGATAGATAGATAGATAGATAGAACTTGAATGGAATTAGAGGTGAAATGAAGTCAGACTAATTTAAATAAGCTAGAAGGTGAAAGGTAAATAACAGATGATCTCACTTATATATGATATATGGAGTATAAAGAAACAAAACCCAAAATGATTAAACAATTAGACAATGCCCACTGGAAGGAATCCTGAGATGTAATAAATGAACAGGAATTGAGAGGGTTAGAGAGAAATGAACCACCTGACAATAGTGAAAGTATTACTTTCTTCCTTCCTCCTTCCCTTCCCTTCTTCTCTCTTTCCTTTCTTTCTCCCTCCCTCCCTCCCTCCCTCCCTCCCTCCCTCCCTCCCTCCCTCCCTCCCTCCCTCCCTTCCTCCCTCCCTTCCTTCCTTCCTTCCTTCCTTCCTTCCTTCCTTCCTTCCTTCCTTCCTTCCTTCCTCCCTTCCTTCCTTCCTCCCTCCCTCCCTCCCTCCCTCCCTCCCTCCCTCCCTCCCTCCCTCCCTCCCTCCCTCCCTCCCTCCCTCCCTTCCTTCCTTCCTCCCTTCCTTCCTTCCTCCCTTCCTTCCTTCCTCCCTTCCTTCCTTCCTTCCTTCCTTCCTTCCTTCCTTCCTTCCTTCCTTCCTTCCTTCCTTCCTTCCTTCCTTCCTTCCTTCCTTCCTTCCTTCCTTCCTTCCTTCCTTCCTTCCTTCCTTCCTCTGCCTTTTTTTCTACCCTTTTTTTTAAATCACACCCAATTGTACTCAGGGCTTACTCTTGGCTTTGCATTCAGGGATCACTCCTGACCTTCTCAGGGGATCATATGTAGATCCCTGGTATAAAACCAGGGTCAGCTGTGCACAGAGCAAGCAATTTACCCACTATACTATACTATCTCTCTGGCCCCAGGTGGAGAAGTCTTGAAATACTTGCTGAGAATTTGGTGTAGTAGCTCTGCACTAAAATAATGACTTCAATACTATTGTAAACTATTATTTAAATTTTAGCTGTCACATAAATACAGTTTAATCTCAAGTAGAAATAAATTAAACAAACCAAAGTGTTGAACATGCAAGAAAGTGTGAGAAATGAGAAATATCCATGTGTGTATTAAAATAGGACTGAAACAACAGATATCTTATTATAACTTGAAAGACACACTTCTCTACATTCTAAACCATATTGGGGGGTCAGAATTAGTGCAGGAGATTGGAAATACTAATTGAGGAAGCCAAGAAAAAAATGTAAACTCAAAATCCTTTTAAAATAACTTCTACCTGATCTCACAGGGAATTCTAATGTTATCTAGTGATTATAAGTCATTGTCTTTGAAATGAATTTTTTTGTGATTCAATAGTGGTTTAAATATTATAGAATTAGTGATTTAATAGTGGTTTAAATATTATAGAATTCCAGGAGTTTAGATTTATACTTTTACACATGTGAGTTTATATACATACATATATATATATATATAAAACTTCTACCAATATTCCAGTGCCACTAGGATTTTGAAAAGACTCCTCTACGCATATCTCTCCCTTCCCCTCCAGTAACCACCATAATTTCACTGGGTTTAGAAA
The DNA here is from genome assembly GCF_027595985.1 of Sorex araneus. Lineage (NCBI taxonomy): Eukaryota > Metazoa > Chordata > Mammalia > Eulipotyphla > Soricidae > Sorex > Sorex araneus. The sequence goes on along the minus strand of NC_073303.1, from coordinate 102,485,634 downwards.
TTCATCTTGCCATTTTCTTGCTAGTTCAGTTGCTTCATTAATATACCACATAGGTTGTTATTTTTCTAAGCTGATATAACAATATAATTAACATATTTTTAGAAAAAGACACAAATATAGGTGTTGGAGCAATAGCACAGCAGGTAGGGCATTTGCCTTGCACGTGGCCAACCCGAGTTTAATTCCCAGCATCCCATATAGTCCCCTGAATACCACCAGGAGTAATTCTTAAGTGCATGAGCCAGGAGTAACCCCTGGGTTACTGGGTGTGACCCAAAATGCAAAACAAAACAAAACAAAACAAAACACAAGAATAGCAGTGATTGCTTTGTTTAAACCCAAATTTGTTTGGTCATATGTCCATAAAACATGAACATTAAAACAAATCTTTTTTTCTTAAAATTTGCATTTAACAAGGAATCTTATATTTTTCTTGGTAACCCTAACAAGGGATAAACAATAACATACAATATGAAAGAAATAAAATTCTTGCACAACTAATAATGATTGTGGATAGGACTATAGGATATTGTGCTGAGTGAAGAAAAGGAGGAACATACAGAATTATCTCCTTCATATGTAGAATATAAAGAAATTTTGTATAAAAATGACAGATAACTAGTGGTAACAGATCCTCAAGAGTCCACATAACTGAGTTTTCCAAGGGGGAGGGGATGAAAGGGGATCTTGAGACATTGGTGGAGGAATACTGACACTCTGGTGGATGGTTTGAAGTTGGAACTTTGTTTGCCTGAAACCTTATTGATAACTGTATTATAAATCATCGTGTTTAGGGGCTGGAGCGATAGCACAGCGGGTAGGGCGTTTGTCTTGCACGCGGCCGACCCGGGTTCTAATCCCAGCATCCCATATGGTCCCCTGAGCACCGCCAGGGGTAATTCCTGAGTGAAGAGCCAGGAGTAACCCCTGTGCATTTCCGGGTGTGACCCAAAAACCATAAAAAAAAAAATCATCGTGTTTAAATAAAAACAGAAAAAAAATTCATAAATTCTTGAGACAATAATTCTATAAAGTTCTTTAGGAAGTGAAAAAATGTATGTCTAATTTTATTTTCCTATAAGAAACAGGCAGCTTGCTAAGATTTTCATATTCCATCTGTGTTCCTCATCACAATGTTCTTTTTGAACAAAATGGCTAAATATTAAACATTACTCTAATCAACCTGAAATGTAACCAAATTAAATAAACCCCATTTTTATTCTACAGAATATTCATAAATTGCTCATGTAAGATTAAAATAATTGTTCTGCTAACCACACTTATCAAAGATTTGAAGATTGGTCTTGGACCCATAAAGTATACTGAAGCAGAATGATCCAGGATTTGAATCTTAGTTATTTTCTATGATGTGGTTCAATTGGCAAGACAAAAGAAATAAAAATACATAATTTGGACTACATCAAATTAAAATGTTTCTTCATGGCAAAAGAAAGTTGGGCTAAATTAAGATACCACATTGAATTGCATATAATATGTCTTGATAAAGTGTTAATATTCAAGTTGCATAAAGCACTCACAAAGATCAACAACGATAACAGTAACCCCATATAAAAGAGAAGAGAAAATGAAGAGCTACTTCCCTGTAGACCAATAGATGAAAATTAAACATATGAAGAAGTGTTAATTCTCACTTATTATCAGGGAGTCCAAATTAAAATGACAGTAGATGACATTATTTCACACCAGTTAAAATAAATAATAAAAAAAAACCTAGAAATGACCTGCATTGATAGAAATGCTCTGAAAAAGGAACTCTCATACACTGAATATGGGAATGTCCTGTTCCGCCACAATGGAAAACAATATAAAGATTCCTCTAAGAAGTAAGAATAGTGCTGCCATATGACCCAGGAACTGCACTTCTTACTATGTATCCCCAAGACACAAAAACATATTGAAATTATATACACACACCTATGTTCATTTCAGCACTTAATACAACAGGCAGGTTTTGGAAACAACTCGTGTCTAACAAATATATCTATATCTATATCTATATCTATCTATTCATGCAATTAGCTGTGACATGGATGGAACTAGAGAATCTCCTGTTAGGTCAAATAGGTCAAAAGGACAAGGACCACTACCAGCTGATCTCATGTAGCTGTGTTATATAGCATAATATGATAAGAGAATGGAAGGTATCAAACATGGGCAAACCTCTACCTCTAGATTATTGGGGAAAGAATGCCAGAGAAGTAAAGAAATGAAGTGTCAAAGCAAGAAGTAGTCTATGGAAAATATGTGAGAAAGGGTCATGGAGCTTGGACTTTTCAGGGTGAAGAGGCTACCTGTACATACCTAAGCTGCCAGAAACAACACTGCTATAAGCATGAGATCCATGGCAAATGATCTCAAATTATTAAATATTTAAAAAAAATATTTTTGTAGAAAAGAGAGGTTTGGGGTTAGGAGGGAACCTGAGTCACTGGTGAAAGGATACAAATGCTGGTAGAAACGGAACAATTTATGCCTGGAGCTCCATTTTGCCTGGAACATAAAACTTCGTAAATCATAGCGTCTGAATTTAAATATAAGTCATTTAAGCCCCACTTATATTCAGAAAAAATAAAGCATAGTTCATCCATTTACTTTATTTCTTTGCTAATTATCATAAATAAAACAGAAATGTTGCTGTATTTAATTTAAAACTCACAAGATGTGTAGTGTTGCTTCAGTAAAAGGATGGAGGGTTTTCGAGATCTTTTCCTTTTTCCATTAGATAGGCTGAGAACATACTTGTTAAGTAGTATATAATATACTAAATTGAAGTGCTTTTCAGCCACCTAGCTGAAAAGGTAAGAGAGAGACCCCTTTCCTAAAATTTGCTTCAGACGTTGAGACTATTGCCATAATATACGCAACTCGTGTGCAGGAAAAGCACTATTCTTAAAATATGACTTTTAACAAAACAGAAACATGGTCCAAAAATTTCTTGAAATTATATGGAAAGGCTTCTGATTTTATAATATTTCTGGGGGAGTAAAGCAAAAAGGATTGCCATATACAGCCAGGTATGGTTTGAATTTCCCACTCACTACCAAAGGAGAAACAAATAAAATTTCTTATCAGTTTAATTAATGAAGATTGAAGTGGGTTAGACTGAAGAGCCCAATGGACTGAACACATGTTTCAGGGGAAGGCCCGGATTTATTTCCCAGTATACCATGTCTTCCAGGCATCACCAGGAGTAACCAGGAGCACAGAACTGGGAGTAGTCCATGAGCACTGTTGGATGTGGTCCAAAAATAAAAAACAAAAAATAAGAGAAGAAAGTGGGTGTAATTTTTGTTGTCAAACATGCCAATGGACTGAGTTTTTGGTTTTATAAAGATAGAATGACTATTTCAGAATCTTTTAGCACAGAATCTACCAACTGTGCACATAGGGTCTATCTGGTTTCACTTTTGCATTATAAGCAATTGAAACAAATAAAGTTATTCAAGCAGAAATTAAAATGCAAACAACAGAGGAGCAGGCCAAATATTACATGCATATAAATGTTAATGAAATTAGAATGATAAGAATTTAAGAAGTAAAATATTAACAGTATTAATGGCGAAATTAAAAACATTGTTAACTTCTAATAACATAGCTTTAGCAGCATCTGATGAAGCAATGAACATTTCAAGCTTAGTGACATTATAGTTTGTTAAAATTAAAAATAAAAATATTATTTAGGAAAAATGACAATTTTTTGAAAAAATGACAATTATTTAGAAAAAATGACAAGATCAATACTTTTTATTAATAATAGTATAATTGATAAATTGACCAATATATTTTATTGATAATATTGATTAAAATAGTTTTATATTTAGGCATTGTGATTTTCAAAGGCTTTTATAATACAGTGCCACATATACAATGTTCAAACATTAATCCTATGACCAGTGTCAACTTCCCTCTACCAATGTTTCTAACCTCTAGCCTGATTCCCTAACAGGCACTTTTAAAACTTTGTTGTGGTTGGAGTTCCATGCTTGTAGTAATGCTGGCTCTATGATTTTGATATATATATACATACCGCACCTCTATCTACACCATAATGTCCAAGGCTCAAAGCCCTTGACCCTGTCACTTCCTGTCAGCTTCTTCTTACTTTCTCTCTCCATTTCTTTCTTTCTCTGGCCTTTTAATTTCTATAATCTAGGGCCAAGGGCTTATTCATTTTTGATAACTTCCATCCCCTTGTCAGGTTATTCTATATACCACAGATAAGAGAGATCATCTGGTTTTTGTCCTTCTGACTTATTTCATTTAGCATGATATTCTCCAGTTCCATCCAAGTTGCATTGAATTGTTGTTTCAAATTAACTGAGCAAGGACTTCAGGCAGAATGGAAACTGAACAAAATTAAGTCTACATTTGTGTTAACTTTGACATTTTGAGGTGTCATTCATTCTATATTTGTTGTATGTTGTGAAATAACAGCAATTCAGAATTTGAATAGTATTTTGACATGTTCTAACATTGTTTCTTAAACTTATCTATAAAAAATAATTCAGATAAGACCTAGCTGGAAAGTATTCTTATAGCCACTATTTTACCCCTTCCTCAAACACTGCATTCCATTTTGTTATGAAAAACATTTGTTGTAATGATACTCAACTGTGTAGTAGCCCTAATGACCATACCCCTGCCCCCCACTCACTGCACATAGATACTCTCCTAACAAATATAGCAAAGTCTCTCACTTTCCTTTTCTCCAGCCCTACAACCTTTCATTTGTAAAATGTAAACATGGATATTTTTCCTTATCTCCATTTTACATATTAACCTATATTCCTTCTAGTTCTGAGATCCTACCTAATTCTTTTTTATGTCCCAGTTTTCCTAATTTACAAGCAGTAATAAGCCTATGTCACCTATTCTTTTGCATACTCACTAAGCTTCATCTCTTTGTAAATGAACCTCAGAGTATGTAGCCTGGATCTCAATTAATTTTCTGTTTTTGTTTTGGCACCACACTCAGCAGTGCTCAGTGTTTACTCCTGGTTCTGTGCTCAGGAACCTTTTGTGGTGCTCAGGAGACTACACAGAGTACAAGGAATTGAACTGGGGCCAGGCGCATGCAAGGCAGACACCTTAATCCTATACTCTAGCCTGCCTGTCTTCCTCCATCCCTCCCTCACTCACTCCCTCCCTCCTCCCTCCCTCCCTCCCTCCCTCCCTCCCTCCTTCCTTCCTTCCTTCCTTCCTTCCTTCCTTCCTTCCTTCCTTCCTTCCTTCCTTCCTTCCTTCCTTCCTGTCTCCCCTCTCCCTCTCTCTCTTTCTTCTTTCTTTCTTTCTTTCTTTACTTATTTCTTCTTTACTCCAGATCTAGCAGTGCTCAGAGATTATCCAGGCTCTGTGCTCAGAAATCAATCCTGCATATGCTTTCTATTTTGGGGAAGGCTAACGGAGCTTACATATTCCTGCACCCAGGGCTTACTTAGGGTTCTGTGTTCATGGATTATTCCTGGCAGTGCTCAGGGGACTGTGTGTTGTGCCACAGATTTAACTGGAGTCAGCCATGGATGTACCTTAACTCTTGTTCTCTTTTTTGGACCCTATTCCTTTATCTAAAAAAAAAACATATATATTTGAGAGTGGAGAAAAAACAACCTGAAAAAAGGAAATAAAAATCAATAGCAATCGTGAAGTGAAAAATAAAGCAGCGTAAGGAGATAAAAATAGTCCTATTAAAGATGATGGATAGGGAAGTGTTCTCAAAAGCTTTGGAGAAACTTCTGAACTGAATAAGATGTGCACTGTGAGACTGGAAAAAAATAGTATTCCAGATAGAAGAAACAGTGCATCAGAAAACCCACGATGACCATGAGGGCATAGCAGCTTCCAGCAAGCTAGGTGACATACGTGAAAGAGCTTTTTATTTTCTTGATGGTTTCAAGTTTTGTTCTAAGTCTCACAGAAAGTTGTTTGGACAGAAAATTAGTGTCCTGCTTTTATCTGGCTTATGTATTTGAAATGCTAGAGTCTTCAAGAAAGATAATTTTTCACACAAGTCATTGTGTAAAAATCATTCTGGTGGTAGAATAAATGCATAAACATAGGCAATCAGATATCTTTTGCTCAGTCAAGGAGAAGATAGAGGACCCAAGAAATAAGACAATACTTTATAACTGGATTGGATGTTTATCCTAAAATTGAAAAAGTCAAAGATGTTTCCAAAATCCAGGCTTTAGATCAATGAGTGCTTGTTGGTTTTTGGAGAGATGAGAATAGACATGAGATTCGCAAATGTGGTTGAAAATGTGCTAAGTTTGAGATGCTTGTGAGGGAAACAACTGGAAAGATTGAACAAGTAAATGGATATTGTAGTCTAGACTTCAGTGCAAGGTTAAAGATGGTTTGTATTTGGAAAATATGGCATCACACAGAGAGTGAGTATGCTAGAGTCCACAAAATGATTGGGCTTGAGCATACACTGACATCTGGAGTCTGGGGAAGGGAAGGCAAATACAACCATAGAATTTCAAGTAGCTTTACTAGTAAAATTAACACCAATGTCTATGCAGAGAACAGTGATACTCTGAAAAACAATTTTGTTGAAGGAAGAACGGGAACTCTTGTGTTTCTAATAGAAAGCAATTTTCAAAGTATGTCAAGAACCAAGGGAAGGTTTTCAGCTTTCATAAAATGATGCTTGGGGCCATTATTTCTTATGGCCTTTACTCAGCCATACTCATACATAACAAACTTCATTGATTGGCCACCAATTATAGTTGCATGTTAATGATATACTAAGTTTTCGTTCTTTTAAAATTGACTTTCTATTGTTTATAATACTGTATACATTTTGGAGCACAGCTTCACATCTCAATATGGCTTAAAAATTTTATAGTCTCTTTTTAAAGAGGTTTATTTCATTTTATTTTCACAGCAACTTTTACACTGGAGACAGGAACTCTTTCTTATAGCTATTTTATAGATGAATAAGTGAAGAATCAATAGATTATGTCATTTCTCCATAGTTCCACAGCAAATTAATGACTATAGCAAGTACTTTCTGCAACGAGTATCTCTTGACACCTATTTATGTATACTTTGTATACAACTTTTTTGAGTATCTTAAATTTGTACTCATGACTTTTTTATTACAAAGAATATTCTATGAAGTTGAATAAACACAAGATAAAAGATGTCAAAAATCAATATTTATCCATTATATTTAATCTCCCACATATTGACTAATTCATTAATTAAGATAATAAATAATTTTTCAGTACCTACTATGGAATGGAGAGATAACACAGCAGGTAAGGCATTTTCCGTGCATGTGGTGACCTGGGTTCAATTCCTCTGTCCCTCTCAGAGATCCTGGAAAGCTACCAAGAGTATCCCAACCTCACGGCAGAGACTGGCGAGCTACCCATGGCATATTCGATATGCCAAAAACAGTAACAACAAGTCTCACAATGGAGACAGTACTAGTGCCCGCTCAAGCAAATTGATGAACAACGAAATGACAGTGCTACAGTGCTACAGTGCTACTATGGATTTCAGAGTCCATACAACATGAGCATACAAAGGGAGCAATAAAAATTGCTCTCATGGTGGTCTATCTATCTAGCTGGTAGTACAGTGGGGAAGGTGTTTGCACGGTACACATCCAGGTTCTATCTAAGGCACAATATTTGGTGCCCCAAGACCTGCCAGGAGTGATTCCTGAGCACAGAATCAGGAATAAGTTATGAGCATAACCACAGCTGGGTATGACTCCAAAACAAACAAAAAGTTGTTCATATCTTAATGACATTGTCACACTTATTTATCATACAGTAATGGTAGACTATAATACTTATTTGTAATTTTTGTTACATTGATCAGTGTATATGTTTACAAATACTTCCAGATTTCATCATGTCCTGTAACTTCTCCAGGGTAACAAGTTCAAGCTTATGCAAATATCAGTGCATATTTTTTATTCTCATTTAAAACTTTAGCTAACAGATTAAAATAATGTTAGTAGCAAAATCAGATTTTATTAATCCAAAACTCTCATTTTGTGGCTTTGATACTAAAGCTCAAAGAGGAAAAAAGTGGTTACACCAAGCCACAAAGCTAATCCACACAATGAAGATTGAATACTGCAGTATTTGTGAGAGCAGTTTTTCAGATCAGTGAGTTCTGGCTAAAGATAGTTTCTGTTGCCAAAAGTTTCCAAGATGTTTGTCTTGGAAATTCCATTATTTTCTCAGCCAAGAATTAATTCTACCAAGCCAGATGGCATCACTGGCAACAATGCAGTATCATAGTCTACCACCTAAAATCAGAGAGGGAGTTTCTATAATGTTTTTATAGAATCCAAATGATCAGTGTTTACTATTGTGATTATAGCTAGATATTTTCAAGCTTGGGTATATTAGAATCTCCAGATAATACCCAGATATTTTTTCTTTTATTTTCCTTAAGCATGAAGTACCTTATTAATAACACCATGCTAATCTTATAAATCTCTTCTAGAAACTTATTAGTAATGTGAACATTCCAGCAATAGTTTTTGAGGCTTATCACAGTAATCTTAGCGTCTTAATTAAAACAAGAGTTTATTTTTTGCTTATGCAAAATTGGCTACATACTTGGGCCACTCTCCATGGCAACGTTTCATGAAGGTTCAACACTAGATTTCCATTATCAAGCCTCACTGCCACAGTCAGTTTTTTTTTTTTTTGAGCCCCATTGTTGTTGGTAGCCACCAAGGCTCACCCTAAGGTGCTTGGGAGTTCATATGGTCCAACGTGTCCTGCACATGCCCCAGTCTGGGCTTCAACTTTTTGAGATATCTTCCTATCCCCACAATCATTTTAGCTATGATTTTAGGAGGGTTAATATACCAGCAACTGCGTATTTTCTTAAGGGGTACCCATTTCAGTTTGAAGGACCACCTCCCAAAGAGTGGAGGGTAAGAACAGTGTCTTCTACCACAGTTATCTTTAATTGGTGAAATGGACAGATCATTTCATAAGAATGATAAAATAAGGACTGGAAAGATAACACAGGACTCTTTGGCACGTGCTTTGCCTTCATGGGCCCCTGGTTCAATCGCAACAGGACACAATTCCCCTAATCCTGTCAGGAGTGCTCCTGGTGGTCTCTGACACTTTAGGGGCACATTCCCAAGCCTAAGAATTGAACTCTTTGGCCCCGTTGGCTGAGAGTCAAAAGTCTCCCATTCTCTTGAGCACTGCTTTTGAGCCCCCCTAAAAAATGAATTATAGTTAATATTTGTTTACTTTTCCAGTCCTCATTTAAAAAACTTAGTTATTAGAAATATACATGCAAAATAAAAACTATATAGTCAACCTAGTGTCAGTTAAACACTTACTCTGTCAATCACTGCACAAAGAGCTTTTCAGATGTTATTTCTTTTAATGTTTTTTTTTCCAAAATAACTGAAAATGGGTGTTGTAACCATTTTAAAAATTAGGAAATTCATTTCAATGGCTTGCCCAATGTTACAAAACTAACTTAACAACAGGGCAAGAGTTTTATATAGTGAAGAAACACTATATAAAAATGCTAATCTGTATAATACCATTTTAATTAACCTAAACCTCTTAAACACAACAGTCACACAGAAAACAAGTTGTAGCTTGCCTTTTGTGTACTAAGACAAAGTTCGCCTAAGTAAAAGAACCATCTTAAATAGTAAGGAACACTGAAGCCACTCAATGCTAAGATATATTGTAGCAGTTATTGTTACTTTCCTTTGGTAATTACCTCTGCATTGTCCCAACAAATATTTCCATTGTTATCTTGAATCACTACTTACATCATTTTCCGGGTTGGGATCACATCTACTTTTATCATGTGCTTCCATCAAAAATGAACGACGTACTTGTTACATAGACAGTGCTTCATAAATTTATTTTTAAAGAGTTGTCATTGCAAATTCTTTTAAAAGAAAAACAGTACAGGAAAAAAGCACTGTAAGAAAATTAAAATGACAGATATGGCACATCTGATGATTCTTCCTTTGGTTTTACATTCTGCACACCATTATCTAGAATTTCAAATATTCTCTCTCAGCAGGGTTCTTATTATTTAATCATGAAAAACAGAAAGGAAGAATGGGAGCTCAAGAAGAATTTGCTGGGAAATAGTCTTCCTTTGTCCATATAGTACTTAATTTTCAGCTTGGTGGATGTGAGAATACTCAGGTTGGGTTAATATTTGAATTGCTTGTCAGGCCTGTTAGACAAGCTGGCATAAATCTCATTTCACGTTGACATTCTTCAACTAAGATTTAAGGCTCTTAAAATTCAGGTAGATGTTGCCCAAACACCACAAAATCTGAAGGCTTGGAATGTCTTCAAGGAAGGACAAACAGAAGTGACAATTAATTTCCTTGAAGGTCACAGTCTAAGAATAATGCAGTGTCTTTACAGTTTTGACAATCTGACTGGCCCGTGAAAGCCTCCAAAGTATTCCTAGCAAATACTTAATCATGCTTCTCAGAATATGCCTTGCTTTAGAAAATGTAATAGGATATATTTTGGGCTTAAAATAGGTTGCTCCATCTTCCCTTCTTGTTGATAGATAAGAGTCATTTAGAAAGCTGAATGTGTGACAGAAAGTAAGAGATCATAGATAAAGCAATTATGTTTGAGAGGAAAAATACTAATTTTCTACATTTTACACTTACATTTCTGTATTTTACATTTGCTGTTCTTTCTTAAAAATTTCCCCCCCTCACTTCCACCATCAGTGTCCACCACTTCCTCAAAAAAAAAAAAAATCATCCTTCTTTTTCCCAAACTAATTCCCATCCATCCGTGAAATTTAGACCAATATTTAGTGGAAAATTTCTCATCCAAGATCTTAAACATACCTCTGATTCTAGCATTACCTTGACCATTGTAGAAAATGTTGATATAAGTGTTACATTTATTTATATTTTGGCATGAATTATTGGTTAAGCATCACTCAGAGTACCCATAGTTGAGTTGAATTTTCTTGTAAGAGATCCAAGATAGATAGGGAATATAACAGAGAGCAAGAGCCTAATATATGGAAGTATTTTTAATATGTTTATTGAAAATGAATCTCATAAAATATTGTGATAAAAATTCTTTTGTTCCTTAGCTTTTATAGCTCATAAAACTGATGATCATGTAAGTGCCCTAGGTTTCAGGAAATCCAAAGTATGGTCATGAGAAGATTTTCATCTATATCCTTTTCATACTTCCCTCTTTCTTTTCTTCCTTCCTTCTTTTTTCATTCCCTCTTTCATTTTTCATCCTTCCTTCTTTCCTTCCTTTTTACTTCCCTCCCCTCCCTCTCTCTACCCCCTCCCTTCCTTCCTCCCTTCATTCCTCCCTCCCTTCCTTCCTCCCTTCCTTCCTCCCTTCATTCCTCCCTCCCTCCCTCCCTCCCTCCCTCCCTCCCTCCCTCCCTTCCTTCCTTCCTCCCTTCCTTCCTTCCTTCCTTCCTTCCTTCCTTCCTTCCTTCCTTCCTTCCTTCCTTCCTTCCTTCCTTCCTTCCTTACTTTTTCCTTCTCTTTTTGTCAAAGAAAGAGTAAATTAATTTTATGGTCCAGAATGAGTGTTAAATTTAGTTTTAACTAGTTATCATCATTGAAGAGAGACATTTTGAAAGAAAAACTTTCTCAAAAATTAAGTCCAAATTAGTTCCTCTACACCCTGGGTTCTTTTTGATTCATACTACTGAAGCCCCTAGTTTCAGATATTACAAAATCCATTGGAAAGATTCTATGTGGACCATATAGAATATTGTGATTCAGTTGAAAACAATGACTACAGTTTGCTCAGTGTTCAAGTCTATGAAGATATGTTATATTTAAGTACATATAAAGACAAGCAATTGTGGCAATGAGGCAGGAGGATAAAGGTAAACAAAGACATGAAATTGTGATGATTTTGGAAAACTATGTGCATTTTAGAGGGATGGGATCACTGTCACTGTCATCCCATTGCTCATCAATTTGTTCGAGCGGGCACCAGTACCATCTCTCATCAAGAGATTTATTTTTACTGTTTTTGGCATATCCAATATGCACGGGTAGCTTGCCAGGCTCTGCCGTGCTGGCTCCATACTCTCAGTAGCTTGCCAGGCTCTTCGAGAGGGGCGGAGGAATCGAACACGGGTTGGCCACATGAAAGGCGAAAGCCCAACTGCTATGCTATTGCTCCAGCCCAGAGGGACAGGATAAAGAAAGAAATTGCAGAGATAAAATTAAGAAAGCCCATTATTTACATCTTTTTAAAATTCTTCCAATACAATCCAACAACATTAGTATCAGGCATCATAAATTTTTTTTTGATTCCAAATGAGTGGGAAAAAATTAAACTAGAGGAAATGTTAAAGTCCATTTTGTGAAATCAAGAATAATCTGGAGAAGGGATTCATCATAAGAAAGGCTTTATTTTCCTCTGAATTTGTGTCTAAGAGCAGAAAGGATTTTTTCCAACTTTCTTTTTCAGATTTTCTGAGAAATTTAAAATCCTCTTGAGCAGAAAGCTTGCTGTGCATAGGAGGAAGTATTCTCAATAGACTATTTACAATTTGTATTTGTGGGAATGAGTACTTGTGCTTCTCGTCTGTTTGATTTTGATAGTATTTTTTAATTTGGGTGAGTCATTAAGTAAATGATATAAAACGCAAGTAGATTTCTCTCCTTGGAAACAGTAATACCTAAGATTGTTTCAACATAGGATGATAACATAGCGAGAATAGTTTCAGTTATTTTGTGTGTAGGTAAAGCCTCATTTCAATTTGGAACCTTGACATGGGCCCTTGAAATGAGGATATTGGGAGTTGCCAACTACCAAAGGACTTTAACAAGATGCTTCTCATTTTAGTACTTGCATAAGTTCCATGAATTGCTTCTAACAACAGTCCCCTGAGAGATATATTATTAGAATCCTCACATTCTGAATGTGGACACTGACACTTAATATGGTCAATGAGCCAGTTTTAAACTAATAAGCAAAAATGATGGAATCTGGACTCTGTCAATTTGAGGTCTCTCATTGTAAAGGTCTGTGCACTAAATATCTTGGTCCCTATATATAGCTAAATGTACTATGAAAAGTTTTTTTTTTGCTCAAATGTTGCTACAATATAATAGAGCTTTTTACCCAAAGAATGACTACAGTAGGTGAAAACTAAAAGTCAAAGATGATAACTTGTACTCTAAAATGCATAATATATTTTATAGCTTGTATGACATATCAGGTATTTAGTATGTGCCACTATTTATTACTGATTATTAAGGAATACAAATATTGCAAATATAGGGGTTATATAACTTAGAACTCCCTTTGGAATACATTTGGCTCTTTCTTTTGTCACCACACCTTAAAATTAAATGACCTATTGTACTTTTGGAGTCATTGCATGAGCTCTAATATAACTCTTCTTTTGATCTTTCCACAAATACTGAGTGACTGTTTAATGATGAGAAAAATTAGTGTAGGATGAAGGTGGTTTAATATACACTTTGCAAATCAAAGCACATTTAGTAGGAACCCAAAAAATGTAGTAGGGGGAGAGTTTGCAAAAGATAATTTGGGGGCTAGAGTGGTCGTCCAGTGGATAAGGTGTTACAATGCGGTCAATCCAGGTTTAATCCTCGCATATGGTCCCTCCAAAGCCTTCTAGGAGAGATCTCTTGAGGGCCAAGTGTAAGGTCTAAGCACAGCCAGGTGTGGCCGCCCCAAATGAAACCAAAACAACAAACCAACCAACCAACCAACCAACCAACAAAAAGATGTCTCTTTTTGCTTGTTTTTTGTTGTTTTTCTTTTATAATGTGTGGATGGAGTTTCTTTAGGTAGTAAAACATTTGAGGTATAAATGTTGTGGCTTGTTTTTTTTGTTTGTTTGTTTGGAAGGTCACATCTTGTAGTCCTCAGGGGCTATTCCTGACTCTGTGTTTGGAGGATCTTGTAGTGCTGGGGATCAAACCTTAGCATCCCGCTGTAAAGCATGTTCTCAGTCCATTGAGATATTGCCGTGGGCCATAAATGCTGTATTTCATGTCAAAATAGCACTGTAGCACTGTCATCCCATTGTTCATCGATTTGCTCAAGTGGGCACCAGTAATGTCTCCATTATGAGACTTGTTCCTGTTTTTGGCATATCGAATACACCAAGGGGAGCTTGCCGGGCTCTCTGTGAGGGATGGAGGAATCGAACCCGATTCAGCCGCATGCAAGGCAAACGTCCTACCAGGTGTGCTATCCCTTCATGTCAAAATAAAGATGTGTATATTCATAAGGAGACTAAAAACAGTGAAGTGGTCAATTCAATACTTTGCATAATGAGTTATTACAAGATGAGAGATATGATGGTTGGTTCAGAGCAGACAAGTCAGCGAGGTCAAATTATAGAACCAGAAAATATTATATACTCTAATTTATAGAGTTTATATGATATTGTCATAAATAAGGCAATTATGCTGAACATACAAATCAAATATAGGAAGATAAAGATAGCCATACGCGGGGCTGGAGCAATAGTACAGTGGATAGGGCGTTTGCCTTGCACACGGCTGACCCAGGTTCGATTCCCATCATCCCATATGGTCCTCTGAGCACTGTCAGGTGTGATTCCTGAGTGCAGAGCCAGGAGTAACCTCTGTGCATTGCCAGATGTGACCTAAAAAGCAAAAAAAAAAAAAAAAGATGGCCATACACAAAATATACGTAACCAAGGATATGAAACAACTGGAAATTTTCAACCAGTCAGCTTTGAAATAAAGACAGGAAATGAGGTTTTATTGACATCCAACTTATTGTGGTTGTAATAGATTCCATCAGAAATAGTCTTAGGCTAATGACAATGTATAACTAAATGATCAGAGTTCAATAGGAGTTAAAATGATATGGAATGATCAATACGGGTCAATCTTTGTGCTAAATACTTTAATTTTTCCTTCTAATCTCCATAAAAACTTGAAATAGATTACATTATTATTTTATGTGTGGTGGGCTCAGCCTTTTTAATTCCCTTGCCTATGATTGCAGAGCTAGTAAGTGCTGGGGTTCACAATTCTGTCAGGTCCTTTTGCTTTTCACGACTACACATTACTTCCATGAAAATAAAAGATAAGAAAGAAAGGAGATAAGGAAAGGTTGGATTAGTAGCAACTTCTCCATGAAAGTAAGGATAAGTGAGTTCACAGAAGAAACGAGTCAAAGGCCATCCTCTGCATCATCTTAGCTAGAATAGGTCACTCCAAGGGTCTAATTTTCATTTTACACGTCAGCAAGATAAGGATGTATATTAGCTATGTAATTTAAAACCCTTTAGACAGTTAAAAGATTCAGAAAAATCTCATGTAGAAAATTCCAAGAATTTATAAATTAATCAAGTTCTTTGACTTTCTAAGTCATAATGTGAAACCTAGTTCTCCTTGTAGTCATAGCACCGTAGCACTGTCGTCCCAATGTTCATCGACTTGCTTGAGCGGCCCCCAGTAACATCTCCATTGTGAGACTTGTTGTTACTGTTTTTGACATATTGACTACATCACAGGTAGCTTGCCAGGCTCTGCCATGAGAGCAGGATACTCTCGGTAGCTTGCCAGGCTCTTCGAGAGGGACAGAGGAATTGAACCCAGGTCGACCACATGCAAGGCAAACACCCTACCCGCTGTGCTATCACTCCAGTCCTATGACTACTCTTAGAAGTCATAAGATAGCAACAAAAATAAAACTTATTAAATATTTAATAATATTTAGTAATAATAAGAATATGTCTAGGTGACATGCTTCACTTACAAACTCCCAAACAAGGGCAGAGCAGAAAAACTGCAAAAGAGCCCATATGACCCCACAGGCCCCCAAATATCTACTTTGTGACTCTGCACAGTAAGCTTGACAATCCCTTTCAGACATTAACCAAGATCTACTCTCCTCAGAAAGATAATACAGTAAAATATCACCTAACATTCTATTTACTTTTTGGAAACTGTGACTAAGTGAGATGAAGTGTAATAAAAATGATTCCTCAAATAGCATTGTTTTGTTCCTTATCAGCAGGCATTATTTTTTTTCCTACCAATGTTGTAACACAATGATGTTGAATCTTGAACATCATTGAAGGAACTGCCATTAGATCTTTTTTTTTAGGCCATGGCCACACAGAAGACCACTCAGGAATATATATATATATATGTACATATATATACATAAATATTTATGTTATATGCATAAATATTATATATGTGTGAGTTTCTATGTAGAGTTTGAGAACCAGAGAGAAATTGAATAGAAGATAGATTAAGATAAGTGGCTGGATGCAGAACAGCCTAAAACTTAAAAAAAAAAAAACTTCTTTAATTTAACAAATGTAGGTTTTGTGTAATTGATCCAAGAAGGTAGGTAATGCATTCAGTGACTGTACACATGCAATAACAGCATTAGTGTGGATAATTCTGTAAAATTGTTACTGTGCAGCTTTGTAGTACCAAATCTAATTGATAGGCCAGTTACTAGGGGTGCATTTTTTCTCCCTCACAACCCAATACAGAAACATAGCACTGCTTTTGAAGAAAATAGTGGATATTGATAGAAATACATATTGTTGAAATCATTTGAAGATATAGTGTGCCCTAGGACAGTAAATTAATTTAGAGAATGTTATCATTTTTAAAAAGCTACATTTATTTTATTTTATATTTTATTTTGGGGGTGGGCCACACCTGGAATTTCTTAAGCATTTCTTCTGACTCTATACTCTGGAGTGAACCCTGCAATGCCTGGTGAAGTATGTGATACCAAGTATTTAACCAGAGTCTGCTACATGCAAGGTATCTTATCTCCTATCTCCTACCCTAGTTCTTTGGCCCAGGACATGATCATTTTTACAATGGGTATGGTGAAAGTTTTGTGTTTTCTTCAATGTTATTTTGCTGAAGTTGTCTCTTATGTAGAGTCAAAAGGATCAAATTATTAAAAGCTGAAAACCTACTTATTACACTTACCTGATGTGAACCGTATATACTTATTGATTATGCTGTTAGTTCCTCTAGACATGAATCTGTTGGAGGAACAGGAGTTAATTCTATGATCTAAGGCTAGCAACTGAGAGTGGGTATCACTTCTGTATATAGTAAGGCTAATAGTACCAGAGAACCAGAGAACTTATGAATAAAGTAGCTTATGCTACTTCACTGTTTTCTAGTCCTTTGTAAAAGCTGCATTATTTGGTACCATATTAAATGGCACATTTCTAAGCATATACCAAATGTCCTATACTATGCCAGGTTCTTACTAGGTAACTTCACCACCACTAATTAGATCATTCTGTAGTTTAACCTGATTCAATTCAACTATTTGATTTCTGAATATATTTGTATAATACTTTATGAATATATTTGTATAATAGAATAATTATTGATCACTGTCACTGTACCACTGTAATCCTGTTGCTCATCGATTTGCTCGAGCGGGCACCAGTAACATCTCCATTGTGAGACTTGTTATTACTGTTTTTGGCATATCGAATAGACCACAGGTAGCTTGCCAGGCTCTGCCATGGGTGAAAGATACTCTCGGTAGCTGGCCGGGCTCTCAGAGAGGGGTGGAGGAATCAAATCTGGGTCGGCTGCATGCAAGGCAAAACGCCCTACCTGCTGGGCTATCACTCCAGCCCAATTATTTATATGATGATTAATTAATTTATATAGCATACTCAAGTAACACCTAAACTATTAAGTGTTGAGTTATGGATCTTTTTAAATGAACAAAGCATACTAGTCAAGAATCACACAATGACTTGAATGCATAATAGGATAAATGGAATGGGAATCTGAAGAGAATACCATGGACGTAAAAAGATGTTCTCATATAAAATTGAACATAACATGCTTTCTTTTCTAGGAAGTTAATAGAGAAATGTCAAAATGCATAGAGAAATGGGCCCCTTCCTGTGTATTCTATACTTCCTGGTCTACCAAATATAACTGTATTTAACTATGAGATCCCTACTAAATACTAGGTATTCAGCATTCCCAGATAACAAAGATCCAGCTTATTATCTAATGATAACATCCAAATTTATTTTGCATCTATCTAAACTAGTCACACTAGCCTCAGAACTTGTTTAAAACATGAAAAGCAAAGGTGACTTTGGAAAAATTCTTTAATTTTTCCAAAAGTCTAGTTATGAAAAATGGAAATAATAACACCTATCTCAAGGGTTGTTTAGATTTAATTACCCAACACCACTGGGGGGAGAGATACACAGTGCCTACAACATACATAGTTGGATTTTTCTAAATAATGGCACTGCCACTGATTTTTGGATAGATTTCTATTGTTTCCCAAATATTCCCAGTGCTTTTGAATTTTTTAAAAATTGCATTTGCTTTATTTCATTTTCATTTCTTGTATTTCTCAAATTCTTATCTACCCACTCCTCAAAGCACACTATGGACTCTCAGATGCAGTAAATAGAATTTAATTTATTTCTGTCAATCAAAAAAACAAACTTGTTTCTTCTTAAAGCTGCACTGTGAGAATAAGAATAAACGGGAAGGTGGCTTCGCATGCTGGGGAAAAGGCAGTTCAGATAGAGAAGGGACGATCAAGTAAAGGGTGCTAGGAGGGCCCACTCGGGATGGGAGATGTGGGCTGAAAATAGACTATAGACCGAACATGATGGCCACTTAATATCTCTATTGCAAACCACAACACCCAAAAAGAGAGAGAAAGCAAAAGGAAATGACCTGACACAGAGGTGGAGGGGGTGGGGTGGGGGTGGTGGGACGGATACTGGGACCATTGGTGGCAAATGGGCACTGGTGGAGGGATGGGTACTTGATTATTGTATGACTGAAATGCAAGCATGAAAGTTTTTAAGTCTGTAACTGTACCTCATGGTGATTCGCTAAAAGTTAAAAAAAAAAGAATAAAGGGAACTTGCAATGATTAATTGTTCTTAAGAACATCATCAAAGTCAGTTGAAATGGGGAGTGCTGCTGTATACTGGTAATGGGTGAACTTTCAGTGACATAGAAATAATCAATTTGGACTTTATATTAAGTGCGCTCCATACAGACCCCCCACTAGTTATGTATAAGCTGTTGCAAAGAAAAGTTAGAGTTGGAGTGAAACAATCCTAAAATTCTTAAAGTTTACATTTACCAAAAGGAAAACATTCTAGCAGAAGTAAACTATTAAGTAACATACATGCTTCACAAATGTGTATGATGTTTGTGCAGTTTAATGAAAGAAATACATCCAGGAAAATCAATTATTTGATTGTTTCATCATTGTACAAATACCACAGAGTACAAATACACAGACCAAGATGGTATATTCTATTAAGTACATAGGCTACAAGTTTATATCCTTTAAGATACATGCAGCCATTGACCAACATGTTGACGCAAGACTAAAAAATGTACCAATAATTTTTACATAATAAACTGATAATCTTTTAATATACTGGGTCAATATAAAGAGCACTACAATAGAAAAATATGTTAAGGAGCTGTGTCGTTAGCCGAATAAGATTAGAATAAAATCTTGAGAAAGATAGATGAAGGGAAGAGGAAGAACGAACATTTAGTAGTATCTATAGGGAGCCAGACACAATTTTATATAATTCTTACAATGAATCAATCCTTTGTTTTACATATTAAGAAGCAGAATTAATAAAGTAATACAACCCTTAGACTCTGACAATAGAAATGATTCCCAAGAAGGCAAATGAAGGGTGGGAGTTAAGAGTTAGGTGTGAGACTTTGGGACTGAGGAGAAGGGTCTTAGTGATAATGGTAAAAGAATATTGGCACTTTGGTATGGGTGAGGTGAAGCAACATTGTCTGCCTATATTTACAGTTAATTAAGTAACATTGTGGTCCATATCACTTCAAAATTAAAAGAAAGAAAGAAGTTGAGGCCTACAGTTATTAAAAACTTGTCAAAGGTTTGTTCTCAGAGCAAGAAATAATGGAGTCAAAATTTCAACTCTGGTCTATAGATAAAACTGTCAAGCTCACACTTTTTGTGCTCTTGCGCTTGTTGTTTTTCTGTTGTCATTTGAGACTCAAAAATGGAGAGCTGAGTAACCTTTCTCTGTCTTCATGATATATTATCTTTGTGCCTTTGAAACAACATGGACAAAGTTCAGAGGTAGTAGGAGGACAAGAAAAGATAGATTTAAGAGGTACTTTAAGGAACAGAAGCTCTCCAATATCTTAAGCTTTCATTCTCCTCTTCTCATTTTTTCTCAATGGACTGGGATTTGGAGAGAATTAAAAATTGGTCATGCGTGTTAACTTTTATTTTTTGCTTTTTGGGTCACACCCAGCGGTGTACAGGGGTTACTCCTGGCTCATGCACTCAGGAATTACTCCTGGCAGTGCTTGGGAGACCATATGGGATGCTGGGAATCGAACCCCAGGCAGCCGAGTGCAAGGCAAACACCCTACCCGCTGTGCTATATCGCTCCAGCCCCTCATGTTAACTTTTCTTGAGGTAGGTGGGTGGAGAGAGATATTTACATATACCATTTGCTTCTCCACTCATTTCTTTCTGTTTGTTTGTTTTAATTATTTTTTTTTAGTGAATCACTGTGAGGTATAGTAGTTACAAACCCACAACTTTCGAACTTTCGTGTTTGCATTTCAGTCATACAATGATCATTCACCCATATCTCCACCATTTCTATTACCTCTTCTCTCTAAGAGAGTCAATTCTCCAATAAATTAACTTACTGGAATCTGACTGTATTCAGATTTACCACAAGTCTGAATTTGACCAAGGCATGGCTATTAATGAAGCATAAGTTTGTTTGTTTTTTTTTCAAATGTTCCATGTGTAGAGCACCTAAGTTATCTAAGAGGCTTTAGGTGAAAATGGTTGTCTGAGGCATATCCCAGTATTCCTGGGTATTTGAGCTTGATTTCATTTTAATAGCACTAAATACTCAACAAAACTCTTAACACTTTGCAATATTGTAGGTACTAAATTTTACTTTTAGGATTAGGTTGCCCTTAAGTTCTGAGATAGTTTTCTGTTGCTTTATATTTCCAGGTTTGGTATTAGAAGCACACTTATTGATCTCAGCAGAAGGAGCTGAAAGGAGCAGCTAAAAGAATCTATTTTATCTCTATATCAAATTTTTGCAGTGGCTTCTAGGGGGCTTTGAAATAAAATCTTCCTAAAAACTGTATCCCCATTTTATAGATGAGCTTAAATTATGGTTTACAAAAAAATAGCCATAGATTGACTATATCAATAATGTGATGATGATGATAAAATGATATAAAGATATAATAATGCATTGTAAGGTATGAAAACAATAAATTTTGTCACTTGTAATCCAAAAAATACAGATATAAATAAAGCATAGTTTAGCAGGGTATATCCCTCTGCAGATGTGATTATTTTTGACTCCAGGATAATTTTTTATGATAATTAGAGACTCCAAAACATCATCTTATTCCAACATAATTCAAACCAGAATTGATACAGTAGACAGGGAGATCGGAAAGTAATAAGACTTAAAAACCTGACTTGACTGGTAGATGTAGTTGGCTACAGTATATCTTGTTTTCCAAGTTTCCAGTTTTCTCCTGCATGGACAGTTTCTAAAATTATATCATATTTTACTTCTAATATCAGTCATAGAAGATAAGATGTATACTGTTCAACCTAACTGCTACCTTACATGTTTATTGTTGCTCAACAAAAAGAAGTTATCACCAGGAGTAGTCCAGTAATAGTAAAAAAGATGCATTTTGTGAATATCTAATAAATATATTAGAACATTGAACTTAATAGCTGGGATCAGAAAATCTGAATAATCACAAATCCCCACTTTTTGTGTTTAACTAATTTCCATAGTGTTAACTATTCAGCGTAGTACAATAGAGCTTTAAGGAACAAGAAAGTGATGTGTGAAAGGAACTAACATTGAACACGGATATGGCACTAGATTCAGAAATGAACATCTTATCCACATTATACATTTCCAAAACACTATGAAACAGCACTGTGGCTATTAAGAGAAATAAAACAGTGCTTGTCTTATAAACTATACCTTGGGATAGAAATGGAACAATACGTTAGCAAGCATGTTATAATATGATACATGGTTCCAACCTATCAGAGAAAGTTCTCATTAAATACACAAAAAGGCCAAATAAAGAAGCACTTGAATTAAGTTCAAGAGGAAAAAGGAGTATATTTAGTTGGAAGGAAAAACTTATGTTGCCGATGTCAAGATTATCATGGACCTTGACATGAGTATTGAACTCTTTGTTGTCACTGGCAAATCACATATAGTTTAAAAAGTACAAAAAATATATGGAATAGTAATAATATGAGGTTACAGAGTTTGGCATACCCTAAGCCATAAAGGATGGAAAGTTTTGGAGCTCAGAGGGAGTATATTATTTATATTTAGAGTACATTATTTGAGTTCAGAGCACCATTGTTCTTTATCAATTTCAGAAATAGCTTAATAATTTTGATATTGAAAAGAATTATTTCAGAATCATTCTGGATAGCAGAACAGGTTATTTTATAATTCCTTTAAGAATTAATGATTGCTTGATTGCCTGATTGCTGTCAAATCAAGAGGCCCAGTTCCACATCTTGCAGGCATGGGACAATTCTTATCAAAGCTCACACTCCTCACACTTATACCTCCTGTTACTGAAGATGGTCAGGGAAGGAAAAGCTCATCCCCTGCCTAATCCCTCAGAGCCCCAAGGGAGCTAACTAAATAAAGTGCAGGGAAGTTTGGGTTATGGGAGACTAAACCCTTAATCTATGGAATCTGGTTTCTGGATCTATCCTGGAGACACCCAGGAACACTCTTTTGGTATCTGAGAATTATTTGCAGGTGTCTGGGACCTAAATTGCTTAAAGACAGCAGTAGATTTCTGAGTAGAATCCTTGTTATTGATGTCATAGAAACTATTTCTCTGTGTTAAAACTGTTTCACAGAAAACTATAAAATTCAGACCAGATTAGAAGAAATTAAAACTTCTCTTTCTAACTTTTTTATGACTCCTTTGTAGAGGAACACTTCCTGCAGTTATATACTGGATGAAAAATGGGTGAAATCTGATTTAAGCTTCAAATGCTTTTCACTAAGTGTGTTTTAGCTTCTTACAAAATTTTAAAATAGTCACAATGCTCAAAATGCTAATATAAACTACTAGCCTCCTTTTGATCCCTTGAGAGCTATGTGCAAATGTTATGCTAACATGCTCTGTTGCAGCTGAGAAAACACATCAAATTTGCTAGTGAGCCTCTTTATTGACAGGAATCTGGAAATTCAACCCCATGAGCTTCAGAAGTTTAGAAATCAGAACAAAGCTTGTGATGTAAGAATAAAGTTCTTTGACTATGGCCTTCACTTTTAATTATAATGCCCTGAAAGTTACAATTTTATTCTGCCTTCTCACCAGGAATTTAAGAAATGGGATTGTCGTATCTTGCTTTTAAAGAGTATGCCTGCATCAAAACATAATGTCCATACCTCCTGTGGAACTACCTGGTAAATCAAAGGCATATATCATCTGAGTTGTCTAGACTATCATTGTCATTGGGAAATTAAATATAAAAAATGTTTAGTTCTTACTGTGCTATGTAACAAAGATAAGCTCCTCTGAGAGATCATAACTTTAAAAGTGTAGGTCATGATTTCACTCTATAAAGAAAACAAGTCCAAGAGTGTTTGCTAAAACTTTATCAAAGAACTTTGAAAGGTTTAGAGTTAAAATAAAGTACCTCTTCCAGAAATGGAGGTATGGGACCGATAATCAGACTGTGTACTATTTGTTTTGTCTTCCAAAGAGAATTGCTGGGTTTTCCTAGGTCACACAAAAACCCTGTTGGAATAAAACTCCTTGTTCAAAATGTTTTGCTATTACTGGATTTGGGGCAATTACTGCAATGTTAGAAATCACATTTGCAAATTTTTAGGGCCAAATCTAAAATATAACTTAGAATAGCTATGATGTGATTAAATTAATGACAAAAGAATCTCAGACCTGCATCACAATGGGAAATGATATGCCCAGTCAATATGGGTCTGACTCCAACTTTGGAATCTGAATCTCTATCTTAGCTTTGACATTTTCTAAAGTGCTCTTTAACTGTTGGTCTTAATTTCCTCATCTATTATATGGTAGAAATATCTTAGTAAATAGAGGTATAAATTTTTTTTAAAAAGGGAAGTATAAGGTGGTGATCTTAGAAAATAGAGGAGAGGGTGGTAAAGGGAACTTTAAATTGATGAAATATTTAAAGTAAAAACCTAGATACCAATATATGCAGATAAGTGATATATGCAGATAAGTGTTAATAAGAAAAATGAGTATGTTAGTAAATCTAACACTTCTTAGATATTTATGTGTCAGATTCTTATTTTATTTAATCTTGAGTTTGGTATCTTTGAAAAATTTTATTTGAAAGAGGCAAAAGAACTTCAGAAGATAATTGTTTCTATCTTTTATCCTTATTTTGAAATCATGACAGTTGTTTTCCTTTTCTCTATTAAAATGTTTATTGCTTGCATACATGCACTAATTCTGTTTTTATTTCTGGCACTGTGTGTACCCTAGGCATCACCAGGTGTGATTACCCTCACCACAGAGCTAGCAGTAACTACCAGCGGGGTGTAGGATGTGCCCTACACCCAACTTATTATCTAATTTCCTATTTTGGGGGTTCTTTGCTAGTTAATAAGATTGATAAAAATTTTGACCTTATGAAATGTGAAGTTTATTGTAGGGCATAGACACTAATCAGGTAATTGCACGAGAAATTGTTCATACATGTAATAAACTGATTATCAATGGAAAAATATGTGGTACCTAGAGAGTATTTGAAGATGCATCACAAAAAACATAGCTTTCTACTCCATGCAGAAAGATTTTTCTCCAATGGAAATATGAAGCTTGAAGAGTTTGTTCTCAATTTTCAAATCTTGCTGTTCACTCCCTAGTTAGGAGAGATAGTTTTGAATAGTTCTTTGATGGGTCTGTGCTACCTGTCTTTGAATCTTCAAAACTTAATAAAATGCCTTTATACTGCACTGTAAGAAAATGTTTTAAAATTTCTGTTTCATATAACTTTCTCATTAAACTCTGTCTTCTACTGAAAACATTGTATCTCAATTCCCTGATCTCTGGAAGAAAAATGGTGTCTGTAACATAAAAGTAGCAAGTTAAAGAAATTAAATATGAATATATAATTACCAAATATTGAATATAATAATAATGTATGTGCATTTTTTAATTTTAAAACTCAACCAAAATAAAATTAGGGTTGGAGACACAGTACAGTTTTGAGGTCAGTCTGAAGAGGATGTATATAACCCATAAAATAGACACACATATTATGGTCCTAACAATATTATATGGAGGAGAGAGAATTACAGGAGACAGTAAAATTATTAGTGGTTGCCAAAGACTAGACAGGAAGGATGGATGAACAGGCAGAGCAGAGAGTATTTGAAGACTGTGAGACTTTTCTGAAATATTATGGTGGATATATACCACCACATGGAAATATATCATTACATATTTGTCAAAATTCATAGAGTTCACAGCAGAAAAATAAGCCCCACTGTAACACTATAATGAATTTTAGGTAATTGTGATATTATTTAATCAATTATAACAAATATATCACAGTGATGTACGATCTATAATAGAGAGTAAACGAGTTACAGCAAGGGATATGTGGAAACTCTGTATTTTTTTCTAATTTCTGAAAACCCTAAACTTATAAAAAATAAGTAGATTAGGTAAAAGGTAAAAATTATAAATTTTATGGAAACTGTTGACTGACAGAAGCAAGATGGACATATCATAAGGTTCCTACAGAAAAAGCACATGGAGCACAACAATATGACATTGTGAAAACAGATCCTGGTAGTATGTAGTTGTTCTTGTTTATTTCTTGCTAAGTAGTGATCTACTATGTAATATTTAATATTTATTTTATTTTAATATTTATATTAAATATCTTATTTTAATATATTTATTTAATATTTATATTAAATATTTAATACAAATATTTAAATAAATATTTGTATTAAAGATAATATTTGTATAAAAAGATAATATTTATCTTTTATATGGAAATTATTTATATATAATTTAATTTAATATTTATTTTATTATTTACCTATCTGAATTCTTTTTGAGATTTTATAAATAAAGTTGCAAGGAGCATTAGAAAACAAGTTTTTGTATAGATTCATATGTAAGTTTATCTTGGGCAAATATCAGTAATGGAGATTTATTGTCACATAGAAAGTTCGTTTTATTTTTTAAGAAATTGCCAAACTGCTTTTCTAAGTATCTTTATATATTCCTGCCTGCATGCATGAGAGTTTGAATTGCCTGAAGTTTTGCCAACACTGGATAATGTCTGGGGATTTTTACCATTTATTTTTGTAGTATTATTCAATTCAGTAGTATTATAGCATTTTAATTTTATGTGTCTAATAATTGTGATATTGAACATCTCTTCATATGTTCCTTTGTGCATATATATATGTGCATACACACACATATATATCATATATATCTCACCAAAGAAATATATGCACATACTCTGGTGAAACATCTGCTGATATTTTCCTATTGTTTATATTATATCATGTGACATATCAATGTAATTTTTGAGCTCTCTATTCTGGACACATATTCTGTGTGTCCAGCTGTGGTGGACTGTCCAGCACTCAGCTGTGGTGCTCACCAGGAATCCTCTGCTGCTCAACGGTGATCCTGCAGTGTTTATATAATTCCCACAGGGATCACGGTCCTTTAAGTTTCTTCAAGTTTGTTCTGTTGCAGTGTTCTGCAAGGCTCCCACTCCTGCTGCAGTTAATGCCCATTTTTAGTGGTGTTTAATATGCATTACACACTATAATTGGGATTCTTGCACACAGAGATCACACACTATTGTGAATCCAACAGCCCCTGACTCCAGAACTTCAAGGACCGTGTTCGGCACAGGTGGGTTGTGCTGAGAATAAAACTCATGACCACATGCTGACGTTTTGTCGCTCAGTCATCCCAGAAACCCCAGGAAAAGCTTTTAATTAACAAATGTTTTTATTTTTATGATTGATTTATCAAGATTTTTATTCTATAGTTTATACTTTTTGCTTTCCTTTGAGAGACTTATCAAAATTTCAAAATGCTGCTGATTTTTTGCTGCTTTTATGGCCCATTTTACTCTTCTAGTATTTTGTCATTGTGTTGGACATTTCCTTTCATTTTATATTT
Organism: Sorex araneus; assembly: GCF_027595985.1. Classification (NCBI taxonomy): domain Eukaryota; kingdom Metazoa; phylum Chordata; class Mammalia; order Eulipotyphla; family Soricidae; genus Sorex; species Sorex araneus. Next base: position 102,458,372 of record NC_073303.1, on the reverse strand, counting down.
TTTCTTAAGATCAAAATGAATGATTCATGGTTGCATTTGAGAACTACTGTGATTAGGTTGCATCTAAAAACTTACTAGCTTATGAAATCTAAGATTATGAAAACTGAGATAAATAAAGTGAATTAGCCGGAATTAGCTGGTACAAAATAAAAACTGAGAATGGAGTCCATATAGCCCTGAGATCTATTGGTCTTTCTTTCAGTAGGAGTCTTGTGAACTTGGAGACTTTTTTTATGTTTAAATTACATTTTCTCCTTCAGAAAACCAAAAGATGAATGTGAATACCATTTGTGCCCCTTCCTGACTTAATAGCCTAGGGTTTTGAACTTGTTTTTCAATCAATTTTTAATATTATTTGTTTCCTAGAATAAATGTAAAAAAATCCATTGGACTTTCTTATGGATAACTAAAATTGTCATATTAAAAGCTGTCATATATTATTAGACGATGAATTAAGCAACAATGTGTATTAGTCATTAATTTTTTTGTAAAATAATAATATGAAACACTTAAGGGATTATTTATTATATATCAAACACTTGTGTGCACATGTGCATATTAGGGGGAGACATGTGTGTGTACTCAGTTAATTATTTACAACTAAATGAGGTCAGTACCATCATTGTCACTTAGCATCTCACAAGAAATAAAAAGCCTTGAGGCACGGAGAAATTAAACAAAGTTGAAAAATGGTTGCATGACCATTAAAAAGTGGAACTGGGACCTTCTAGTTGCTGCTACACCATCCCAGATGAGACGCCCTGGGGATGGTACAACTGGACCTATTCACAAGCAGATGCAGTGCTCAAATAATCGGCAGAGCTCCTCCATACTGGATGGGTCCCAGATGTCCCATCTGTCCTGCTCCATGTTAAGGACCCACACCACAGCTCCTTCTTGACCTGCTTACTGTTCCACTCAACCCAGGTGAGGCTTGATTCTGGCTGATCTCCGGGTTATTCCAAATGGGAGGCAGAGCCCCTTCCTACAGGGGACATTTGGGAGTGGGGAGGGGTGTCAAATTAAGGACTCACATCACAGTTCCTGAAATGTACGGCCACTTAGGTAACCACATGACAGATCCACTCAACAAATTACATGCTCCTTACAGTTATTTTTCTTATAATTCTATGAGGATGGATGGAGAAGATAGAGAACAACGTCTAGTTTCATCCCTCAGCATCTTCCAGGGTGGTGAACTACAAAAGCATGTGTTCAGCATTGCAAGAACACTAGAAAACCAGTGGGGAAAACATATAGAAGCACACCAAACTCAATGAATGAAAAAAATCAATGAAGACTTGAACAATGATTAGTGTATTCAATGAGTGCAAAGAAATGATAGCACACGGTGGTCGTGGTGGTGGGGGAAATATGGTCTCTGGGGTGTTGGACAACTACTTCGCCACAGTTATTTTCCCCTTCCATAACACTTTGGACTCATATCTCAACCTCTGTTACCTAATTCTTACTAGAACAGTCTGGCTATCATAAACACATTATGCCAATAATCCACTAATCTGTTCCAATCAAAATACTCTCCAAATAATGGTGAACCTAAGAATCTGAACAAGCCTAATGTAAAAGAACACATCCCTGAAGCTGCACTAGAGGCCTCACATAAGTCACACAGGACCACCAAAGAGGAAATTAGTATTCTTGAAGGGGGGGGAAAGGAGACCAATATGACCGATCTCATCCAGAATCCTCACTTGCAGAGAGGAGGGGACACTGATGCAAACTGGAGGTATGCACATCCATACTACTACAGCAACATGAGGAAAGAGCACAGATCTCCACTAAGATGATGGGTGAAATAAAAAGAGCCCAAATGCCTCAAAGGGAATGAACACCCACACATACAATCTGTCAAATAAAGAATTCTGAGATGAGATGTTGAGGATATTCAATGAGCTCAAATAAATGGTGGAAGAAGGAGGATATGAAAGAAGCAGTGGGAAATAAGCCAATAAAATACAGGAAGAAATGAGAGCAGAAATAAGAAAGCTACAAACAGAAGTGTCACTAATGAAGAATTTGGTAGATGAAATTAAAAACTCAAAGGGTTCCCTCCTCAATAGTAGAATGACAAGAGCAGAAGACAAAATCCGTGAGCTTGAAGATGAGCTGAAGAAAGCATAAAGGCAACAACAAACAATCGGAAAAGACCTCAAAATAGTGCAAGGGTGAATAAGAGGCATAGGGGATAAATTCAGAAGAAACAATACAAGAATCATTGGAGTAGAAGAAGGACAGGGAGGCAACCCCAATGAAGTTGCAACAGTTAAAGATATCATTGCTGAGAAGTTCCAGAGCTAGAGAATCCAGGAATCCAGATCCGAGGAGCTGAAAGATAACAGATAAAAGAGACCCAAATTAAAAAAAAAAAAACCCAAGACATATTATAATTAGAACAATGAATACCGTAGATAGAGACACTGCAAGAGGCAAGGTCAAAGAAGGAAATCACATACAAAGGAGCACCCCTTAGATTTACAGCAGACTTATTGGAGGAAACCTTCCCAGTCTGAAGACAGTGGTGGGATTATAGTGAAAAAACTCAATGAAATGAGCGCCTCACCAAAAAAACTTTATCCAGCCAAACTCTCACTTAAACTTGAAGGCACAATACACCATTTCACGGATAAACATCAGCTCAGGAATTTATAGACTCAACATCAACCTTAGAGGACTACAAAGGCTACTGTAAGACAAGACAAACCCCTACAAGCACAACAAACCTCTACAGAAGATGGCACAAAACCCCATGACAAAAATCTCAATGTCAGTGGTCTAAATGCATCAAGTAAGAGACACAGAGTGGCAAAGTGGATATAAAAAGGGCAGTTTTTAATAATGAAAAGATATGTGCATCAGGAAGAAATCACGCTCCTAAATATATATGCACCCAATGAGGGGCCAGAAAAATACTTAAAACAAAAGCTAGTTTTAACTTCAAGTAAGACATTAGTAGTAACACAATAGTAGTCAGAGATTTCAACACTGCCTTATCACCTCTCAATACATCAACAAGACTAAAACTCAGCAAGAAAGTACTGGCTCTGAAGGGAGAAGTATAAGAGGGAGGGATAATAGGTGTATAGTTTTCATTTCCCCCAAACTGAATACACATTCTTTCCCAGTGCATATGGAACATTTTTCAAGATAGACCACGTACTGCATCACAAAACATAGATCAATAGATTCAGGAAGATAGAAATTGTTTCAACTATCTTTTCAAATCACGATGCACTGAAGATAGAAATTAATCACACACAGAAACAGAGAACCAAATCAAACACTTGGAAATTAAATTGATCGATGTTGAACAATGAGTGGGTTAGACAAAAAATCAAGGAAGAAGTTGAAAGATTCCTGGAAACAAATGAGAATGAAGACACGAGCTACCAGAACTTGTGGGACACAGTTAAAGCAGTATTAAGGGGAAAATTTATAGCTCTACAAGCTTTTCTCGGGAAGGAGGAAAGGGCTTACATAAATAACTTGCCTTCACTGCTTAAGATCTTAGAAAATGATCAACAAAAGGATTCCAAGCCAGGCTGGAGGAAATAAATAACAAAACTGAGCAGAAATCAACAAGCTGGATTCCCCAAAAACTATCCAAAAGAGCAACAAAACCAAGAGCCAGTTCTTTGCAAAAATAAACAAGATTGATAAACCACTTGCAAAACTCACAAAGAAAGAGAGAACCCTAAAAATCTAATAAGAAATGAAAAGGGGGACATCATAACAGAAACCAAAAAAATTCAAAAGATCATCAGAGATTACTTTGAAAGTTTGTATGCCATGAAACAAGAGAACCTAGAAGAAATGGATAAATTCCTGGACTCTTATAAGCTCCCAAGGCTGAGCCAAGAAGATCTGGAGTACCTGAATAGACCTATCACCATCAAGGAAATTGAAACAGTAATTATAAATCTTCACAAAAACAAAAGCTCAGGTCCAGATGAATTCACTAGTGAATTCTTCCAAACATTTAAAGAGGACCTACTGGTAGTTCTCTTCAAGCTTTTCCAGGAAATTGAAGAAACAGAAACTCTTCCAGTTTCTATGAGGCATATATCACCCAATATCAAAAGCAAACAGAGATACCACAAAAAAACAGAAAACTGCAGACTGATATCCCCGATGAACACCAATGCAAAGATTCTTAACAAAATATTAGCAAGTAGAATCCAATGATTCATAAAAAAATATCATACGTCATGACCAAGTGGGATTTATACTAGGGATGCAGATATGGTTTAACATTCTCAACTCAATCAACATAATCCAATAAAAGAAAATAAAAAACCATAAGATCATATCAATAGGTGCAGAGAAAGCATTTGAAAAGACCCAGCATACGTTTATGATGAAAACTCAGCAAAATCAGAATTGAAGGAACTTTGCTCAAAATAGTCAAAGCCATCTACCACAAGCCCACAGCAAGCATTATTCACAAAGGGGGAAAGCTAAAAGCCTTCCTTCTAAGATCAGGGACAAGAAAAGATTGCACACTCTTGCCACTTCTATTCAATACAGAACTAGAAGTACTTGCCATAGCAGTTAGGGAAGCAAAAAGATATTAACGACATCCAGATAGGAAAGGAAGAAATCAAGTTCTCACTATTTGCAGTTAACATGATACTATACTTAAAGAACCCTAAAGTCTCTACTAAGAAGCTCAGAAACAACAAAAACAACAGACTTGTAAAGTCTCAGGCTATAAAATCAATATCCAAAAGTCTATGGCTTTACTATATACAAATAATACAAAAGAAGAAAGTGATATGAGAAAACAACCCCCTTCTCAATCATGCCTCAGAAAATCAAATACCTCGGAATCAGCTTAACTAAGGAGCTAGAGGACCTGTACAAAGAAAACTACAAAACGCTACTTCAAGAAATAAAAGAGAACATGAGAAAAAGGAAACACATCCCCTGCTCATGGAATGGGAGAATTAATCTTGTTAAAATGACAAAACACTGCAAAGCATTGTACAGATTCAATGTGATCCCTATAAGGATATCTGTAGGATTACATAGCCTCAGTTAGTTTAGATTTATTGGGTTACTCCAGTTTAGGTTTATTGGGTTACTCCCGTTACAGTGCTCCCACTCCTCTTTGTTTATTTGTAACTTCTTTCTTAGTGTTCTTTTGACTCACAAATATTGTTTTTCTCTTTTCCTTGAGTCCTTTGCATAGTCTATTCAGAGCAATGTTCTTTTTGTATGGACACAGAAAGACTTAGCAAATGCTATGCTTTTGTAACCTGGGAGTCATTTGACTCTACATGATATTTTCCTCCTGGGCATCTGTTCTCTCGACCTAAGCCTCAGCTGCCCTTACTTCCTAGCACCCCCAAAAGCAGAGTTCCGACGAGGGACGAGACGGACCCAGGGCAAGTGGTGAGTTGTGTGCTACCCTGGCATCGAGATGGGCCTGGCCAAAGTGCCTAATGCTTAACTATAAGTTAAGAGCTTGATCATGGACAAATGTTGTCATGATCCAAACAGTGATAACTAGATTTGGACCCTGCTAGGGTGAGGAATGATTAATCTGGCCTGAGTGCTGTATTTTGTAGTCTGAGTCTGTGGCAAGATGTTGCCAGGAGAGCTGCCTTGCAAGCCTCAATGTATCTCTTGCTATGTCTATACAAAAATAACTAATACTAAGATGTTAATGAATGTTTGGAATAAGGAGAGGAAAAAAAAAAAAACCTTAAGAGTATCTTGCCTACTGGCAGTCAGGAAGGACTTTAGAATGTCCCTAGGTTGTGTTCCCTTTGAACCTGACAGCCCTCAGGAAGGGCTTTCTTATGTTGATTTTGCTACCTGGCAGTGTAACCTAGGGGCAAGAGTGAGAGAGGAAAAAGGGAGGAGAGAGATTGGAGAGAGGCTTCAGTAGATCCAGAGAGAGGATGGAGCTGGGAGTGCGGGAGATGAGAAAGATGGAAGATTGAATAAATGATAACTAATCAGCAACCAGCTTGGTCCTTGTTCTTCCTTCCATCACCTGCCCTTGACCAATAGCCATACACAGCGGTTCCAGAGCACCGAACGTGGGCGGTGAGACAGAGCTGCCCGGAGAGCCCGCCAATGCACATGCCCCTAAGCGTGCCTTTAGTTTTTTACAGATACCCATGATATTTTTCAAAGAAATTGATCAAACACTCCTGAAATTTATATGGAACAATAAACTCCCACAAATAGCTAATGCAGTTCTTGGGGAAAAACAAGATGGGAGACATCAGCTTGCCCAACTTCAAACTGTACTAAAAAGTGGTAATAATTAAAACAGCATGGTATTGAAATAAAGACAGATTGGCGGACCAATGAAATAGAGTTGAAAATCCTTACACACATCCTCAAGTATATGACCATTTAATCTTTGATACGGGAGCAAGAACTATGAAGTGGAGCAAGGAAAACTTCTTTAACAAACAATACTGGCAAAACTGGATGAGAAAAAAAAAGCAGGCTCAGACTTCTTCTAAAATGATGCAAAAAGTCAGATCAGAATGGATTAAAGACCTCAAAATCAAACCAGAATCCATAAGCTACATTGAAGTAAAGGTAAGCAAAACCCTCCATGATAATGAAGCTAAAGTTTTCTTCAGAGATGAAAAGCCACTTACTAAGCAAATGGAAGCAAAGATAAACAAAAGGGACTATCTTAAACTAAAAAGCTTTGGCACCTCAAAAGAAACTGACCAGGATATAAAGACAGTCTACTGAATGGAAAAAGATATTCACCTAATACTCTTCTGATAAGGGTTAATAGATACATAAGACACTGTTTGAACTCTCCAAGAAAAAACAAATCATCCAATTCCATAAGAAAAGTGGGCGATAAAATGAACAGAAACTTTCTCAAAGAAATTCAAATGGCCAAAAGACACATAAAACGTTCTTCATCACTAATCATCAGGGAGATTAGATCAAAACAACAACAAAATATCATCTCACACCACAGAGACTGGCACACATCCAAAAGAAGAAAAGCAACCAGTGTTGGCATGGATGTGGGGAGGAATGTACTCTTTTTCATTGTTGGTGGGAATGCCAACTGATCCAGCCTTTTTGGAAAACAGTATGGACATTTCTCAAAAACTAGAAATTGAACTCCCATTTGATTTAGCAATACCACTTCTATTAATATAATCTGGGAGCCCCAAAACACACAGCAGAAACACCATCTCCCCTCCTAAGTTCATTGCAGCACTATTCACCATAGCCAAAATCTGGAAACAACCTGAGTTCCCAAGAACAGACAAATGGATAAAGAAACTATGGCACATCTACACAATGGAATATTATGCAGCTGTTAGGACAAATGAAGTCATGAAATTTGCCTATAAGTGGATGGACATGGAGAGTATCATGCTGAGTGAAATGAGTAAGAAAGAGAGGGATGAAGAGTACCATTCTGAGTGAAATGAGTAAGAAGGGACATATAGAATGACTGTATTTATTTGTGGTTTCTAAAACATATATATATGCATATATATACATATATAATGTATATATATTATGAGACTAATATCCATGACCAGGGAAAGCAAGTATTAGGAGGACTGGGCGATGGTTGGCTCTAACTACAAGCATGTGGGAGGATCAGGATAGGTAAGATGGAGGAGACCAGGATGACAATAATAGCTGGGAATTATCATGTTGTACAAAGAACTGAGTGTTAAAAGTAGGTAAAGGGATATTCCTGATAAACTTTCAGTATCAATATTACAAACCACAATGCTCAAAAGAGAGAGAAAGAGAGGGAGGAAGAGAAGGAGAAAAAGAAAGAGCATGAGAAGAAAAGTATCTTCTGCTATAGAGGCAGGCAGAGAGGTGTAGGGAATCTGAGGACACTGGTACTGGGAAGTGTACCCTGGTGGAGCAATGGGTGTTGGAATACTGTATGACAGAAATCCAATCATAAACAGCTTATAAGGGTCTACCGCATGGTGATTCAATAAAAAAGTTTTTTTTTAGAAAAGAAATGATGGCACAGGTAGTCGGCAAAGTGCAATAGAGTATGAGAGTTTAGATGAAAAAAATCAATACTGTTTAGAAATGACAGAAGTGAAGAATATGATAGGTGATATAAAAAAGAGTTATTAGAAGCTCTGATCAGCAGAATAACAGAAGCAGAGCAAAAGATTGTGGTGTTTCAAGATGAGAAGGAGGAAAATCAAAAAACATCACAGAATGTTAAAAATAGTCTGAAAAGAAATGAACACCAGAGAACTATGGAATGAGTTCAAACGAGATAATAGAAGAGTCATCAGGGTCCTTGAGACACAGGAAGAAAATGTGATGAGGAAATGATAGTTAAAAAAATTGTCGACAAGAACTTGCCAGGCTTGAGAATTACAGGCACTGAAATCCAAGAAGCCTGAAGGGTCCCAGTGAAAATAGACCCACTTAAGAAAACTCCAAGGCATGTTATACTCAAATTGCTGAATCTAAAGATAGAGACATAATGTTGAAACTGTAAAATCAAAAAAGGAACTTACATACAAACGAGAGCCCATAAGATATACAGCAGATCTCTCAAATGAGTCTATAAGTCAGAAGAATATGGAAAGCTAACAGTACAAAAGCTCAATGGAAGGAACACCTCACCAAGAATACTCTTTTCAGCTAGATTCATATACAAATTTCAAAGAACTATACAAAGCTTCACGGACAGGCACAGCTTAGGGAATTCATATCCTTGAAACCAGTTTTCCAGTAAGTGTTATAAATTTCTTTTAAATGACAGGAGAAACTTCCCGTCATGTGGCATTGAGTATGGTACTCACTCATGGTGCACATAGTTGTCCTTTGTTATATTAAAACTAGGTTAAAAGCATACAGCAATTAATGATCAAAAATTGACTTTTATTCATATATTTTATGATAATTTAGTTTTTTATTCTTTTAAGCTTTTAGGACCAGGTTATATAAAATAAGTTTGTTATATGCCTGCCAAGAGAGCAAACAAACAAACAAACAAACAAACCTCATTTATGACAGGGAAGATATGATATTTATTGAAATAGTATCCAAATGCAAAATAAAATTTAATGCTGTGCATTTTTAGATGCCAAGTTGAAAACTTAGTTCTGCAAATGAGAAAAGGTAGTATACTATATTGCACTTAAATTAATGTTTTGTATTAAATTATTGTATCAAATGATTGATTTCTTTATTTACATAGGCTAAAATCATATAGCAATCAATCATTACAAATTGACTTCTGTTGGTATATTTTTTGATAATTCCATTTGCCATTTATAAGTCATATGAACTAAATTTGATAATGACTGCTAAGAGGACATGCTGGTTGGTGGCAGGAAACCTGAGGACTCGGGTGAGGGGATGGGTACATTGATGGTGGGATTCGTATTGGAAAATTGCATGCCTAAAACAACCCTGTTATAAACAGCTTAGTAAATCATGGTGTCTTCATAAAAAATAAGTTATGATTGTGGAAAAAAATAAAAGCAGAATTTAATTTGAATCCATATAATATAATATTAATCAAATGTCATTTTTTTGTTAGGGATTCTTAGGGATTTGTGGGAGATAGGTTGTGCAATTAGAACATTTTAAGGAAGAATTTAAGTTAATGAACATCTGAAGATTAAAAAATACTGCTGATGTTTTATATTAGGCATACCTTCTTACCCCAAACAAAGATGTTCATTTCTTAAATTGAAGCTATTGCTAACCAAAAATCTAGCTTTGGACAATTCAGGGAATAGGCATACTTCAATATCTTAAATTGAAAATTTGTCTCTGAAATAAAAACTAAAGATACCTAATAGCACTGTAGCTGTCCTGTTGTTCATCGATTTGCTTGAACCGGCACCAGTAACATCTCCATGGTGAGACTCGTTATTGTTTTTGGCATATCGAATACGCTATGGGCAATTTACCAGGCTCTGCTGTCTGGTTGGGGTACTCTCGGTAACTTGCCGGGCTCTCCGACAGGGATGGAGGAATCAAACCCAGTCGGTCACGTGCAAAGCAAATGCCTTACCTGCTGTGCTAGTGCTCCAGTCTCCTATAGAAAAATAAGAATACTTCCTCTCTCTATCATGCTGTATTTTTTGTTAAGAGAACACTCTTGCCATAATAGGTCACTTATATAGATTTCACAAGTTAGAAAAAAATATGTTACAGGTGGAGCAATAGCACAGCAGGTAGGACATTTGCCTTGCACGTGGCTGACCCAGGTTTGATTCCTCCATCCCTCTTGGAGAGCCCGGCAAGCTACCGAGAGTGTCCCGCCTGCCTGGCAGAGCCTGGCAAGCTACCCATGGCATATTCGATATGCCAAAAACAGTAACAACAAGTCTCACAATGGAGACATTACTGGTGCCTGCTCAAGCAAATCAATAAACAACATGAACAACGGAATGACAGTTCTACAGTGCTACAGGTGTTACTTGAGCTGATCAGTTCTTCCAGGTAACACTTGCTACAATCCTAAACTTTAGGTAGGTTGCATTTGCTGTTGAGTCATCTCTACAGAAATTCAGATCTTTAAATCTGGATGAGCCAAAACTTCATTTCTTGTAAAAGATATATAGTATCTGATAAATATAAAATTTAACAGGGCAGGGGTGTGACTCAAATGGTAGAGTGCTTGCCTTGCTTGGTTGAGGCCCTGAGTTTACTCCTGAATATCAGTGGCATCTGGACAGCACTGGGTGTGAACACCACAGCACCACTACCACCATCAAAGCAATAGCAGTTTTGCCATTAGGTAAATATCACAACTTTCCACTCACATTTAGTGAGTGGAGTTATGTAACTTGGTGCCCAACACCAATTTTTGCTGCTATGTATGAAACTTTTCTGGATTATTGCAATGTTAACCAAATAGCATTTCTCCTAAAACAATTTACCAGATTCTTGTGAATTTTGCTATTGATATATGATGTAATGGGACACTTTGTACTGTTGTTTGAAATGTTGCATTATTAAATATAAAGTTGAATGTAAAAATACCATGTTTAATGTTGTTGAGTTTTCTATACTTAGGGGGTGAACTAATTTTCTGAAAATTATGTGATTTGCGGTGAAGTTATGTTCTATATTCCAAAAGTCTGACTTCAAATTTTATAATCTTAATCAACACACCACACATTTTTTGAAAGGGGAACCATCTACATTTTACTCTAGAGTTTATATTCATTTGTCTATTAAAAACTCACAACCTTCAGAACCAAGCATGTTTCTATAACACAGGCCTGGAAACTTGAATCCCTAGATGGCTAAAGTAGCAGTGCATCATACTGAATAAATAATATTGATGAATTCTTTCTTTCTCTTGGTATTACTAGACTCATCATTGTTGTGAGGTGGGTGAATTAGTTCATTCCTTAAGGACCTAATTAAAGTACATCATTTCTTCTCATTCAGTTATATTGACCTTTCAAAGAGGATACTGTAGCTGTTGAATGAAGAAATATATTTACTATATAATTATATATAATTGGAATTATTTGACAAGTTACTTCCTTAGAAATATTTAAATAAAGATACCAAATAAGATCAGAAATATATAAATGTAAATGGTTTAGCCTTTTAAATTTAGCTTTTGTGTAATTTCTGTCAACTTATTGACTGTTCTACTATGATGGATGAAAAAAATATCATAATTCCTATCACAAATCTAGCTATGAAATACATTCAAGTTTGTGACATTAAGGTTTACATACAAAAGATAACAATTTTTTTATCCACCAGCAATAAGCAAGTAAATTTGAAATTGAACAAGATACCAAATCCACATTTTTAAAATGAAGTAGCTACTTGGGACGAGCCTCATCCATGTGAATGAATCTGCTGAAAAACTCAGATATACAGCTTTTGTGATCAAAATATCCAGGATCTCATGAAGTTAGGAATAGGTGACCTTCCCCCATCGCCCTGTTCTCCCAGAAGACTGGCAATCACACCCACAAACTGACTCTGGCGCCGTAAAAGCTTATTAACTGACATGATCCAGTGACTCACAAATAAACCTTAGAAGAGATCCACAAATTGTAGATATGCAGTCACATCCAATTGTATAATCCTATTTAAAATTTTAGAATTCCTGGTGATGTACCAAGAGTCACATATCACATTTGATGGGGTGTAAGGTAAAAGGCAACCTATCTTGATTAAAAGTATATATCGCGCCCACATGGCACAGCCTGGCAAGCTACCCGTGATGTATTCAATATGTCAAAAACAGTAACAATAAGTCTCACAATGAAACGTTACTGGTGCCCGCTCGAGCAAATCAATGAGCAATGGGATATATGTATACACACACACACACACACACACACACACATATATATGTCTTATGTCTGTCAATATATCTATTGCTATATTGTTGAAGAGTTGAAGACCTCTGGAACCCAGCCACAGCCATGTTCAAGGCCACTCTCCACGCATCCAGATGAACCTCATTCATGAAGGGACTGGCAGAGGAACCCAGGTGTGCAGGACCCAGGGCTGAGATCTCCAAGCCTGCTCAGATTGGGACTGGGCCTTCTCCACCCAGATGCCCCATTTTCCAGTAGCTTGGCAGCCACACCCACAAACTGTCCCTGGCACCGTGTAATTCTACCCATGGCCCAAATCCAGAGACTATAAGACCAAGTTCCCTGAAGAGAGTGACACAGAGTCTTGCCCCCCTCGCCTAGTGCCTGGCTGTCTTCACTGGGGCCCCTCAGAGGGGACAGATTGCCTTTCCCTCCCTGCCACAAGCAGAGCCTTGACAATTGCAGACCTTTGGAACCCAGGCATAGCCATGCTCAAGGCTACACTCCACATGTTCAGACGAGCTGCATGCATGAAGACCAAGCTCCCAGAAGGCATCTAATAGCCTTGTTCTCCCTCTTGGAGAATCTGACAAGCTACCAAGAGTTTACTGCCCACAAGGGAGATTCTTGCAAGCTCCCCATGGTGTATTCATATCCCCAATACAGTAAAAGATATATACATATCTCTCGGAGAGCCCGGCAAGCTACCGAGAGTATCCCACTTGCACAGCAGAGCCTGGCAAGCTACCCGTGGCGTATTCGATATGCCAAAAACAGTAATGATAGTCTCATTCCTCTGACCCTGAAAGAGCCTCCAATCGTTGAGAAAGACGAGTAAAGAGAGGCTGCTAAAATCTCAAGGCTGAGTGTAATAGAGATGTTACTGGTGCCCACTCGAGTAAATCGATAAACAACAGGATGACAGTGATGCAGTGATATATATGTATATGTATATATACATGCATATATGTTGATGCATATCTACTTAATTTTGTTAAGTTGTTCACAATAATTTATTATGTTCAATATTCCAACACCAATCTCATAACCATTACACCTCACCACCACCATTATTTGTAATTTTACCACCAAGCCTGCTCCCAAAGCAGATCCTAAATATTATACATATATATATTAGTACATAGGCTCAACCTGTTACAACATGTTAGTAATCTCGTATACAAGGCTCCAGGGTGGGATACGACAATCTTCACACTCTTTCCTTTAAGGCAACTTTTTTTGGTTCATTTTAGCTGATTATCCATAACAAGCAACACAAAATAAATTATTTCGGACGTACTTTTGGGTAGGCATGGGTGATGATGATGAAATTCTAAGTAATGGTGGTGGGAAGGTATAATGATGGTGGATTGGTGTTAGAATATTGGATGCAACAAATTATTGTAAACAGCTTAAAAAATTAAGTTGTTATGCATCAACTTGAAATAGTATATATGATAAAACAGAGGAGTTAAGCAAATCAAAGATATTTTGGTTCATAGAAGGAAGGCTCAGTATTGTTGACATATCTGTTTTTTCTCCAATTTATTAATGCTATTCCAAATAAAAATTGTACCAAGTTACTTTGTGAATATCAATGAATATATTCCAAAATTACAGGAGACAAAAACTCTAAAGCCAACATAATATTAAAGGAGAAAAACAAAGTAGAAGAACTATATCCAACTTCACGACTTATTATAAAGATACATTAATTAAGACTGTGTGGTGCTGGTGAATAAATAAAGACATAGGTTAATAAAACAGAATGAAGAGCCCTGTAATAGACACGAATAGTCAGTTGATCACAGAGCAAATGCAATATAATGGGTTTTTATTGCAGTATCTATTAATGATTCATTTAAAAATATTTTTGAGTGAGATAAAATTTATATCACATAAAATTAACCACTCTAAAGTATATAATTCAATACAATTTAATACATTCACAATGATATACCATCTTGAGCAACAGCTAGCTCCAAAACACACTTATCATCTTCAAAAATCCCACTTGTAAAAGTATTTGCTTGAATACTGTTTCTTATTTTTTTGGGCTTATACCCAGGAGTGAAATTGCCAGGTTTTATTAGTACTCTCTGTTTTCTTGAGGAAAAAAGCTGTTTACACATTCAGTGAGCTACTTTACTTTTCCATCATTAATAGGTGAGCTTTAATTTTCCCATATATTTGCAAAATCTTAATAAGTAAAAAATTGTATTATAATGATTATAATGAATGTTAAGTGTATCTCACTATGGTCTCCTCAAAGACAGTTTCTATAGTCTATTTTTTTCACATGAATCACATCTTTTGTTCTTATTGTTATTTTTGAACATCTCATAAATTTTAACTGAGAGGTCTGTATTTTAGATCAAAGTAGAACCTCATATAGAAATCCTGATTCCCTGGATTCTTATTTCTTTTTACCATTTGTTAATTTGTTTACTGACTTTGCTGTATTATTCTTTCCAAGTTTTTTTCCCTCTAGAGAACTGCTTCAAATATATATGGTGCAGCTTTCTTTTCTCCCAGATATTATTTTGTAGAGTGGCTACCTGGAGCTCATCTCTGATCAGCATAAGCAATATATGGTCAGAAAGTGTATCTAAACTTTATTATTCAGTTATAGTTTTGCCCTTTGCCAAGGGATACATATGTAACTTGAAGGGAGGTCACTATTACAATTTAGACTATTTGCATATTTTGCTGTATGTTCAACCAAGGACTGGGAAGTTATAGATTTCCTTGCTTCTGAGAAGATAGGATTTGATGTAGATCTCTTTTCTTTTGAGATGTTATTTGAAACACATAAAATCTTCAAGACCTTTGAGGAAAAAATGTGATTTTCATTTTAATCCTCTTTTCTAGAAGTCTCTTGTCTTGGTCATAGTAGCTCAGGTTTTAGTATTTTGTCAGTGATAATTTTTTTAGTGAAGGATTACTAGAGGAACAGGATACAGAAAGCTGAGACACAAAAGAAAGATTAACCATTTGCCAGGCAGAAAACAGCATTAACCAAAAATGAATTTTTCTAAAAGTAAATAAATTAACAAACTACATTTTATTCTAAAGTACAATTTGAGGCAGCAGATGAGTAAAAAAATAAACAAAAATAATATAGTAAACGTACGTTCTGGCATGCATGCTAACGGTGAATAAATAGATTAATTTGTAACAATAATATGAATAAAATTAAGTGAATAAAAATGAATTTCAGAGAACAATGAACTGAATTATGTATACTTGAGATCCAAATATATAAAACACAAACAACAATAATGCTCAACAACAACAAAAATCATCCAAAATTATTTTCTTGAGGACAAAGTAGAAAGCCTGAACAGGCCAATCACAATAATAAAATTGAAAGAGTGATCAAGAATCTCCCCAAGAATAAAAGTCCTCGCCCAGATGGGTTTTATTAAATCTTCAGAGAAGACTTATGTTCGTTGATCCTTAAGGTTTTCCAAAATATCAAAGAAACAGAAATCCTTCCTAATACCTTCTACGAAGCTAACATTACTCTATACTCAAAGCTGACAGAAATACTACCCCCAAAAAAGAAAATTCCAGACCAATTTCTTTGATGAACATCAATGCAAAATTTTCTATTACCATCTTGAAATAGGACTGGAGCGGTAGCACAGCGGTAGGGCATTCACCTTTCATTCAGCTGACCCATGTTCGATTCTTCCGCCCCTCCGGAGAGCCCAGCAAGTTACCGTGAGTATCGAGCTCTCATGGCAGAGCCTGGCAAGCTACCCATGGCGTATTGGATATGCCAAAAACAGTAACAATAAGTCAATGAGAGACATTACTGGTGCCCACTCGAACAAATCGATGAACAACGGGATGACAGTGACAGTGACAGTGACGTCTTGAAATAGAGTCAGAAAGAGAGGAACAGAGCTAAAATTACTGCATTCATTTGTGGAATATAAAATAACATAATAGACTAAACCCCAAAGACAGTAGAGACAAGGGCCAGGAAGATGCTCAATGGTTGGAAGCCTGCCTCATGAGTTGGGGTAGAAGGCAGTTGGTATAGAGAAGGAATCACTAAGTCAATAACTCAGATAGGAGATGTGTGCTCAAGGTAGACTAAACATGATGGCCTCTCAGTATCTGTATTGCGAACTATAATGCCCAAAGGACGAGACAGTAAGAAGTAAGAGTATTGTCTACCATAGAGGCAGGAGAAGGGTAGGGTGGGGTGGTAGGAGGGATACTGGGGACATTGGTGGTGGAAAATGTACACTGGTGGAAGGATGAGTGTTCAATCATTGTGTGACCAAAACTCAATCATGAAAGCTTTGTAAATGTATCTCATGGTGATTCAATTAAAAAATAGTATATATGTTCTAAAAAGAACTCATGAGATAGCAAGTATTTTATCACTGCTATCTTGACAAGCTTTATTGCTGAGTATGCTACAAATTGTATTTTTAAGTAAAATACAATTTGAGTCATGTCACGTGATGCTGGGACTATTTCTGGCTTGATGCTCAGAGATCATTTGTCAGTGATGTTCAGTGGACCCTATTATGCCACAAATTCAACTAGGGGTTCCATCATACAAAGTTTACATACCAGGACTTTGAATAATCTCCCCAGTCCTTACAGATTATCTTTAATCTTGTGTAGGGTACATGACATGTCAATCTCTGAATATTCCTTATGTGAAAGAATGAGTAAATAATTTACAGTATGCTTAACATTGGCAAGATAACCATGGCGTATTCGATATGCCAAAAACAGCAACAACAAATCTCATAATGGAGTCGTTACTGGTGCCCGCTTGAGCAAATCAATGAACAATGGGATGAACAACTGGATGACAGTGCTTCTGTAAAATCAGGATAAGTAAATGGTAAATAAATAAAGGTGAAAAGTGAGCCAATTTTCCTGTCTCTGTGACTTTATCACAGAGTGCAATCAGGTAGATCACCATTTGATCACAGCGCTTTTCAATTTTTACAAGGCCTGTAATGTAACAAGGCCTGCCACTCTTCTTTTGAAATAATCCTAGCCCTTTATCATTACTCAAAATATCAACCTAGCAATTTTCATGCATCAATTATTCACATCTGACCATTTTTGCAGAAGTTGGTTTGCCAAATTCTCGGTATTTCTCCGTTTCTTTCTTCTAACAATTAAGACCCTAGAAATGAAATATTTCCTTCTCTTCATCTGTGTCAGGGTCAAGTTCATAATAGGTGATATCAGATGACATCAAAGTGAGATGAGTTTCTAGGGATGAGGTTTTCATTGAAAAAATCAATTGGTTGCCTCACTTGTCCATTTCTCTTTCTGAAAATATTGCACTCATTTAATGTACTGCGTTCAATGGGACTGAATTTTGTCCATTGAGACCTGTGTTATTGGGGCTAGCAGCCTTGGGGGAATGAAACCCCCTCAAATTCTATTTTGTCTCTTTTAACTCTTTGTCTTGTTCACAGTATTGTCAAGAAATGAGTAAAGTAAGTGTCAGATGTTCCTGTTTTGGGACTTCTCCCAAATTCCTACCCCTGTAATACTCATGGTGCATAGCTTCTTGGTATCTCCAAGAAATTCAGAAACTTATCTAAATTGGGACAAAATTGACAAAAATTTCAGACCAATTTTTTTAGCACGTATTTCACATATCTGTTAGTTTATAAAATTCTAATTTTAAATCTTATTCTCAGCTCAAGGAGATAAATAATTATAGCTAGAAACAAATAACAGCTATCTGATTTCCTTTTGTCAGATAGATACTTTTTCAATCTGTGTGGATAGATAACATAAGGCAATGAGATAAGGAGAGGATAGATAATTATTGCTTCCTTTATGAATACAAAGAAATAGCACTTACAAAGAGATATTCCCTTCACTCCATGCTCTAACTTCCAGTTTTCTTACATGGCCCTGTTTTTCTAAGAAGCATTCCTAGTTTATTAGAAATATCTTTTATAATTATTGCCTTTTGTTTCTGTCCTTTTTTCTCTAGCTTTTTGTCTTTGGTTTCAGAAATTTGTCTTGCTAGTGTTCAGGTGTAGCTTTACTTTTTCAATATTATCCTTTGGATTCCTCCAAAATAATTTTACCATTTGCTTGAGATCTTTCTTTCCTCAGAGACATCATATATTAATAAATTACTCCTTGTAATATCTTAGGTGTTTTGGTATTTTCTTATTTCTTGCATTTCTACTTGACTTTGTTTATGGTTTCTATAACCCTGATATTATATACCTGTTCATGTACAATTGGGCTCCTCTAACATATTATTCTCTATCTCAAAGATTACAGTTTATTCATGCCTTTCATCCAAGATGCCCAAAACAGATGCCTCATATTTCATGCAACATTTTATTTATTTTAAGACAAGGAAATGCTCAGTCATAATTTAAAGAAATCTCTGCCCTGGTTAAAGAGATACTTAGTATCTCTGATTTTACATGTGCTAAACATGAATAAATCACTCTCTTAATATTAGTCTCCTAATTTGAATAAAAACATAAAACATTATCTAATACATATAAGATTTTAGGGTTGGTGTGTAGCAAAGTGCAGGATTTTGTGTTGGGTATGACAATGCCTGCTAATAGAGGATCTAGACTCAGAATCTTGTCTACTCATTTCTTTAGCTTTGGACGCTGGGAAGCTATGGATTCATCTTTGTTTTAAGTTTTGTTCACAGTGAAAGCAGTCGTTATAAAAATTTATTACTCAATAGTTGCTGAAAAGATTTCAGAAGTAAATAAAGCATTTATGATAGCAACTATAAAACATTAATCACTCAACCAATATTTTGTATTACTGTTGTTGTTGGGGTCAAAGGGGTGTAAAGCTGTGTTTAAAAGACCCCGAAGTCCCTTTCAGTAATTCTCAGACACCTAGGCCAACAGTTGGGTCCTAGGGCTTGAGCATAGAATGCTACTTGGACCCTGTAGTGCCAGGGATTAACCTGGCCACTTTGGTGATGCTTGGAGACATAAAAAAAAGCTGCACATAGTAACACTCAGGGCACCATGTGGTGCCAGGGATCTAACTGCGGATGCCTGCATGCAAGGCATGCACCTTAACCCCTATTTTTCCTTAATGTTGATTTTAAAGTTCCTACTACACCACTATTTCAACAACACATATCCACAATAACAGATTTACTTTGAGTGCCCTTATTTATTTACTTAGTTACTTATTTTTATTGAATCACCATCAGATATACAGCTATACAGTCTTTTATGATTGGGTTTCTGTCATACAGTGCTCCAACACCCATTCCTTCACAGTGTACACTTCCCTCTACCACTGTCTCCAGCTTCCCTCCTGCCCAACACACTTGCCCCACCAGGTGCCTCTATGGCAGTGCTTTTTGGAATAGAAACTTTTCAAGTGATGGTCACATATTACAATTTTCTTTTTTACTTCCATCGTTAGAACATTAGTAATGTTTCACAAATATTTCACATGTGGAGACAACAATTTTGTAATATTTCTGTACTTGCTTTCTTCTATGCTCACACCATTGTCCTTACCATAAATACTCTACTTTTTGTCAATAGTCTCCTCTTACATTCACTTCTTGGTGGGAAAAAAATGCTCCTCTTAACATACAGGTTGCTCTCAAGTCCCATAAGTGATAGTGTACTGATTAGTATGTCTTTATATTTGACTTAGGAATTCTCAAATTGTTTTTTATGTCAATTAGAGGTAATGGCATTCTAAACCTCCAAAATAGCTTACCAAATAAGTAACTCCTTAATTCAGATGACAGGATAACCCTATATGGTAGGTCATTAAATATTATCATTTTGATCAATGTCAAGAGAGTCTCTTGCCCGCACGCCTGCCTGTCTTCTCCAAGGCCCCTCGGAGGGGATGGGCTTCAGCTTCACTCCCCACCCCAAGAAGAGCTCCCGGTGGCTAAAGACCACCAGAACCTAGCTACAGCCATGCTGGAGGCCCCTCTCCACACATTTGGACAGGCCTCATGCATGAAGGTACTGGCAGAGGAACCCAGGTGTGTGTAATCCCATCAACGGCCAACATCCAGAGAGAGACTTAAAAGCAAGCTCTCAGAAGCGTGCGGCCGCAAAGCCTACTTTATCTTTAGCCTACTTCTCCATCTGGGAGAAACTGGTAATCTTCTGAGAGTTTCCTGCCCACATGGGACAGCCTTGCAAGCTTCCCATGGTGTATTCATATGCAAAATCCAATAACAAGCTAGATCTCATTCCCCTGACCCTGAAGAGCCCCCAGTGCAACATCATTAGGAGGACCGAGTTGAGATATACTTCTAAGATCTCAGGGAAGGGACGAAATGAAATGTTACTGAGCCCGCCCGAGAAATCGGTGATTAACGGGATTTTGTGGTTTTTGTGATTTGTGATTGATCAATGTCATATCATTATAATGTTAATTAGAAGAATTATTATAACAAATAATAATTATAATAAATGCTGGATAATATGGAAAAGACTCTTCAAGGAGCTAACTTTGTCCATGTACTGCTGCTTAAAATTAGTTTCCAAGAACTTATAAAGCATGTTAAGTAAGGACCTACTATAATCCCTTTAAAGGTTTTTCTTAAGATACCACTCTTTGCTATTCAGTGTTGTTCTGAAATTTATGTTTTCTGGGTTTAGTTGTTTTCTTGGTTACATTTAGTTGATTGATTGTGTTTTAGGAACACCTGAATGCTGGATATTCAATCTCTGCTATTCTTAGAAATTTCAAATCAGAATAAATATTTTAATTTTTAAATCATTTAGTTTTATGAAGTTTTTTTGGGTAGGTGATTTAAAACAAAAAAAATGGGAAGGGGTAGAAAAGGAATTTTTAGAGCAAGATCCCTTCTATAACTGCTGACATAAATTGAATGCTTCCTAGATACCAGGTGCTAGTACCTCACTCTAAAATGTGCTAACTAATTTCATATTTAAGAAATTCTGTGCAAGAGCTAATGTTAGTTTTCACGTGTCTGTAGAATGGAGGGTGATGAGACTCTCAAAGGTTAGGAAACTGTAGAATGCACAGCTAGAAAATGTCAAAACGGGACTCACAGTCCTGTGCTGGCTCTCCATTCTAGCCTCTCTGGAACTGGGCTGCAAATAGCTCAGTAAAAGCAGTAGGTAACAGAGACAGGTGAAGAGTTGAAATCATTGAAATAAAACAAAAAAGAAACAATCCAGTCTGTCTAAGCATTTTTTTTTTTTTGCAAGACCATAGCTACACGTTGAAAAATGCCTTTGTTTAGGGCTGAAGAGTTAGTGTATCAGGTTGGGTGCTTGCGTTAAATGCAACTGACATGTGTAGCATCCCTGGTATCACATATCCTCCAAGTCTCACCAGGAATCATCCCTGAGCACAGAGCCAGGAGTAAACCCTGAATGCTGCAGGTGTGGCATAAAAGCAAAATATATATATACATATATATACTTATATATATACTTATATATATAAGCAAAAAAGTATATATATACATATATATATATATATATATATATACATGGGCTGGAGCAATAGCACAGCAGGTAGGGCATTTGCCTTGCATGCGGCTGACCCAGGTTCTATTCCTCCATCCCTCTTGGAGAGCCCGCCAAGCTACCAAGAGTATCCCGCCCGCAAGGCAGAGCCTGATAGGCTAGCTGTAGTGTATTCGATACACCCAAAACAGTAACAACAAGTCGCACAATGGAGACGTTACTGGTGCCCGCATGAGCAAATCAATGAACAACAGGATGACAGTGCTACAGTGCTATATTTTAATACTTTATATATAAAATATATATCAAGACATCACCTTCTAATGATTATACTCAAAAGCTGATGATTTTATTTTGCTCTCATAACAAATTATCACAAAATTTGTGATTTAAAACAACACAACTTTATTACTTCATGGGTAATTGATAAATTTTAATATCTATAGCTAGTTAGAAATTTGTTCTGTGATCTCACCAGGCTTAAATCTATGTATTGCTACAAGCTGCATTCCATTTTGGATGCTTTAAAGGATAATTTATATTCTTGCTCATTCAGATTGCTGGGAGAATTAAGTTCCTTGCCATTGTAGAACAGAGGTTCATGTTTTTTTACAGGCTATTATTTGAAGGTAATTTTAATCTTCCAGGGATACTGGAATTCATTTGATCCATGACTTCTAATATTCAGCCTGCAAAGAGCTCTGGACCACCGTATGCTGCACTTCTACCGCTCTAATATTTCTGCCTCTTATAGTAAGGTTCTGATTAAATTAGGCATCCCTAGGTTATACAGAATAATATTCCTATTTTTAGGAAAACTGATAGTAGTCTTAATTTCCTTTTGCCACACCACATGACATATTTACAGGCTCTTTAAGTAGCAGGCCTCTTTATAAGATGATTATTATAACTTACTACAGATTGTATGAAACATTTCAACTGGTAAGATTCTTTTTGTCCTTGCCTTTATCTGGGATTACCTTCTCTTACCCTCCCTCCTGACTTCTTTTCTTTAAACTAGAAGTATTCAAATTTCTAAACATTCCTTTTTATAAGATATCACATACATAATAGCACTCTCACCATTATCACCCTCTTTCCATTCTGCTATCTATGAGGACAAAAAATAACCCGGTTCATAGTTGAATTTATTAGTCAAAATCCCTAAGGTCTTATCTCTCTCATATATGGAAGAGAGTTGTCTTGAAATAAAATAGCTGATTAAAAAAATGAAATATGATATATCTACACAATAAAATATCATGCAGCTGTTAGGAAAAATGAAATCATGAAATTTGCTTATAAATGGTGGACATGGAGAGTAACATGCTGAATGAAATGAGTTAAAAGGAGAAGGACATGCGTAGAATGACTACACTCATTTGTGAGATATAAAAAAACATATGAGACTAATATCCAAGGCCAGGAAAAACAGAGGTCAAGAAGATTGGCCCATGGTTGGAAGCTTGCCACAGCAGTGTATGGGGCAAAGGGCAGTTAGGATAGGATAGTGAAGAGACCAGCAATGATAATAGTTATAAATCATCACTCTGAACAAGAATTGGGTGGTGAACGCACGTAAAGGGATATACATGATAATCTTTCATTATCTGCGTTTCAAACCATAATGCCCAAAAGGGGGTTGGGGGGAGACAGGGAGAGGACAAGAGCCAGAGAGAGAGAGAGCGAGAGAGAGAGAAAGAGAAAGAGAGAGAGAGAGTGAGTGAGTGAGTGAGAGAGAGAGTGAATGAGTGAGAGAGAGAGAGAGAGAGAGAGAGAGAGAGAAGAAAAGTGCCTGCCATAGAGGCAGGTGGGTGGGGGGAGGAAAACTGGCATAGGGGGTGGGAAACATGTCGCTCCTAACACACAGGAGTCACCAGGTTGACCAAGAGGCCAGCTGTGGCCATCTCTTCCCTCTGCTCATTGTGTACCATCGCAAGGGAGGCAAGCAGCAGTTTTAGAGGGAGGGTTTGTACAAGGAGGTGCAAGAAAGATAAGCACCCCCAGAGCGCTGTGGAGAGACAGCTCATTTATTGCAAGCAGGGCCAACCTTATATACTCTAAGGGGCAAGAAACAAGTAGCTTAGGGGGCGAACTTACTTGCACAAGTAAAGAACAAGGTAAGACAGGAGGTCAGTTCCTTTTGGCTGGGGCTCCATTTACTTAGTCATTCGCTGGCTGGCATTGTTTTACTGAGCAGGCATTTGCTAGAGGGAAGATGGATCATACCAGGAAGCCAAAAAAAGAGCTTGGGGAGGGGAAGCCGCCTAACACTTGTCAATATTCCTTCGGGTCAAGTCTCTGGAGCTCCATGATCCTCACCCCTAATTGCCTCCAATTATGCATTGCAAGGTGTCCCACAGAAAGGTACACTGGTTATACCTTTCTGATGTTGTACTGGTGTTGGAACATTATATGACTGAAACCCAATCATGAACAACTTTGTAAAAAGCAAGCAAAAAAAATACAAGAAAGAGGAAATAAGTGGAAGACAAAATTAGGTTAAGTAAATGAATGCAGTCGGGGGAAGACAGATAAAATATGATACATATTAATTTACCTATACAAAAATCACTTCAAACAATAATTATATGCCACAATTAAAAGGCAGATTATTGGGCAAGTGTAATAGTACAGTCAGTAGGTGGTTGCCTTGCTTGTGGCTGACCTGAATTTGATCCCAGGCATTCTCAAATAGTTCCCCCAAGTCTCATATTGTTCCCCTGCACCAGGAATGATTCCTGATGTTCTCAGCACAGCTAGGTGTGACCCCCAAACAAATAAACAAACACAAAGAATAGAGTGTTACACTGGATCATAAAAGGTAAGAACTAATTATATATTTTTTACAAGAAGCCAACTTTCAATACGAAGACACAAAGACAGTAAAAATAAGCAGATACAGAAAAATACTAAGTATGAGGCCATGATGGTGAATACATGTCATTCATTTGTTATTTGTCTAAACTTATAGGATGTACAACACCAAGAGTGAACTCTGTGGATTCTGAGTGATAATGATGTGCTAGTGTAGGCTCATCTGTGCTAATAAATGTACCTTTTTAGTGGGGAATTGTGATAATGGAGTCATCATCACATGATGTTCATGTGTCTAGACAAGGAGTATATTAGAAAACTTCCCCTTTTTTTTTTTTTTTTTTTTGCTTTTTGGGTCACACCAGAGATGCTCAGGGGTCACTCCTGGCTCTGCACTCAAGAATCACCCCTGGTGGCGCTCAGGGGACCATATGGGATGCTGGGAACTGAGCCCGGGATGGCTGCATGCAAGGTAACCCTACCTGCTGTGCTATCACTCCAGCCCCTTCCATATTTTTCCTTTTAGTTTACTCTAAATTTTAAATTACGCTTACAAAGTTTCATGAAATAAAATTTTATCATGAAAAACCAGTTTCCTATTTTGAACCTGGGTCTAGTTTCCTGTTTTCTTTTTCAATTTTATTTTCATGAAGTTGTTCACAGTAATTGATTACATTCAAGATTTTAACACCAATCCCACCACCATTACCCCTTCCCTCCACCATTATTTCGAATTTTCTTGCCACCATTAAAGCCTGTCCCACAGGCAGAGGCTAAAAAATCTATTTTGTATTGCTTCTTATGAATAGTAAAGGATGTTGTGTGGCTGCAAAAGTGGACATGCACTCTGGGATATCTAAAACTTTAAATAATTGGGCTCCAAAGACATCTCTGTGGTGAGCTGCCATCTTCTGAGATTCATACATGAGTCTCTGGATCTTGGCTGCTAATGCATTAAATGGTGCCCTAAGGCAATTTGTGGGTGTGACAGCGAGATCACCGGGTGGGTGGGGAGATAGGTAGGGATGGCCCATACCCACCTCCATGTGGCCTGTAGTTTTAAGTCACTGGTCATTGGTACCTGCCATTTTATTTCCAGATGTTTGTGGCCACCAGGGTTGATCTGGAGTAGGCAGAGAGAGAGAGAAGCCTGCTCCCTGGTGAAATCAGCTCGGCACGGGGTCCAGGGACAGCTCTGTGGCGAGCTGCCATCCTCAAAGATTCATCTGTAAGTCTCTGGAAGTTTGCTGTTTTTGACCTGGATTGACCAGGGTCACATATGCTGAGATAATTATTCCATAATTCTTGCTTAAATTTGCTTGTAAAATAAGTTATGACTCATTCTTATATTAAAAAGTAAATTAATTATTAGTCAAATTCCTTGATTTTTGTCCCAATTTAAACTCTGAGGCTAAGTGAGACTTTATCATTTTCTGTGCAATTCATTGTTTAAACTAAATGCAGAACATGACATATGATTCAATGAACTTCCCATGTCATTCTATTATTAAGATCTATGATAAACTTGAGAAAATTTTTATTACAGTTTTGTCTTTACAGTTTTGTATTTACAGCTCATAAATTATAAAGTGATTATTTCTCTTTTGTCCTCCTCATCTGATTTTTGTCAGCAACAAGTATGAGGCCCTACCAAGTTATCTGTTGCCTTATTTAAATAAAGGAAATGAGGTGAAAGAGTGTGATGACAGTTTAATATGTTTGCCTTACTTAGTCCCTTTCCAAATCATTTTCACTTAAGTAAAATGTGTTTGACAAAGCAGCACTTAAGAGGTGTAGGAATGGATCTCATTAGGATAATACTATCAGCATAGCATGGTAAGTCTATTTAGGGTCCCCAATATCATTTATTGCAAACAGGGTTAAAGGAAACTTGCATTATACAAAAGCAAGATGGGAATTTCAAAACCCTGCCTGTTACATGGTTCACGGTGCTTATAAAGTATAAATAGATTTGTTCTATTTTATTATCCCAAGTAGACAAGGCTTTCTCCCCAGGATGCTCCAGGAGAGTACAGTACGTGATGTGATGATGGATGTGCTTAGCAACTCATAATTTTAAGAGACTCAGTCATGAGAACTGGAAGCTGTTTCTCACAGTAAACTTCAATCTAGTTTAAGGGTCTCAACCAAGACATGGTACAGCAAAAGAATAAGGCAGTGAAAATGATTCCATAAAGAGCTGATTTGGTAGAGGTACATGGTTCAATTAATCACACCTAATCCTGGGGTATTTATTTTTTTTAGCCTATTTGAAAAGTGAATGGGAGTGGCATTTCCATCAGGCTATTTTTAGCAATGTTCTTTAGCAGACATTTTGATAAATATTAAGCAGCAATGAGTTCCAGAATGCATTGGCTGACAAACACCAGGAGGTCAGTTTTATTTTGTGAAACCAGTGAAAAACAGATCCACGTGCCTGATAGGCAATTGAACTTAGGGCTCAGTTAATGTGACCCTTATTTCTTAATTTCTAGGAATCCAAAATGGTTGAGCAGAGTGGAATAGCATACTCTTGCTTAAGAGCCCATTTCCCTATAGTCCTCTTTAATATAAGTTACAGACATGGCCCTTTTCAGTGGCTCTGAGAAATTTATCACATAAATAACATCATTAGGATGTCTTGGTAGTAATAGGTAAATGGTACATAACCACCTAGCAAAGGTCCCTGTTCTAGGTTGAACTATTCTATTAGCACAAGTCTCTTGAAATCATTACTTTTGGGAGTTCAGGGCCTTTGATCTTTTGAGTTCCCTGGTGTCAAACAGTCTGCAGATTTAATTTTCTCCCTTGGATTGTTTTAAGCTTCCTATCTTGGAGACAGAGGAAATGGGCATTTTTAACCCGCTTGGAGTCGAGTCAGCCTTTATCTTATCTCACAAGGTTTCAGACACATTCCATAGAGATAACCACTGTCTATGGAGAGTGATGAATGGCCTAGAAAGGAAGGGTTAGAGTGTATGGTCCTTAACTTGAGTATGGACACTTCCCTGGGACTTTACGCCTTAGAATACTCAGCATGCAAATTCACACAACCTCAGGAGTTGTGTAATAATTAACTGATGAGAAGGAAATTTTGAAGTTAGTTAGTGATGTTGACGTATCAAATAATTCTTCATAAAACCTGCAGTGCCAACTCTACCTAAGTAAAACAGCTTGGTTTTCTTGGTGAGACACCTCTCTCTCATTGTTTGACCTAAAGAACTAACTTAGGTACTGTATTTCTCAGTTGTAAGTTGTAAGATATTCTGGATCATTTTGAGTAAGACATTACTTTATAAGGAAAATATCATTATGGTAGGGAGTCTGGCATTATATCTAGACATTTAAAATTTTTAATTTTTCTATGTCTGTCTCTCTCTCTCTGACTCATTTCACTTAGCATGATATTTTCCATGTTGATCCACTTATATGCAAAGGTCACGACTTCATCTTTTCTAACAGAAGCATAGTCTTCCATTGTGTAGATGTACCAAAGTTTCTTTAACCAGTCATCCATTCTCGGGCATTCAGGACTTTTCCAGATTCTGGCTATTGTAAACAGTGCTGCAATGAACATTCAAGTGCAGATGTCATTTTGACTATACTTTTTTGCCTCTCTGGGATAGATTCCCAGGAATGGTATCGCTGGAGACTAACACACAAGAATAGTAGAGATAAGTACCAGGAGGTTGGCTCCAAGGCTTGGAAGCTGGCCTCACATGCTGGGGGAAGAGGCAACTTGGATAGAGAAGGGAACACCAGGTAAAGTGTGATTTGAGAACCCGCACAGGATAGGAGATGCATGCCGAAAATAAAATATAAACCAAACACAATGGCCACTCAGTGCCTCTATTGCAAACCACAACACCCAAAAGGAGAGAGAGAACAAAAGGGAATGCCCTGCTACAGAGGTGCGGTGGGGTGGGGGGATGGGGTGGGAGGGTGGGAGGGATACTGGGAACACTGGTGGAGGGGACTGGGCACTGGTGGAGGGATGTAAACAAAATGAAAACATGAAAGTTCATACGTTTGTAACTGTACCTTACGGTGATTCACTAATAAAAATTTAAAAAAATAAAAAATAAATATTTTTTTTTATTTATCTTTTCTTGTTTTAGTTTTGAATATCTGGAAACAAGGTGAAACTTAAAATTTACACTTAGTTTTTATATGTTGGTGTATTCTTTTAAAAGATATACTGACTTGATAGACAATAGAATATCAAAATAGAAAATTGAAAGACACTACAAAAACTGAAAATGGGAGACATAATAAACATATGAAACAAAAATATATGTATATATACTGACTGGAGAATATTTCTTACAATAGCATCATAGAATGCAGACTATCATAGAAATTAATAGGTAGGTAGACTTAAAATGTTACTTTTCAATTAGAAATTGAGCTCCCATTTGACCCAGAAATACCACTCCTGGTAATATATCCTGGAGAGGCAAAAAAATATAGTAGAAATGACATCTGCACCTGTATGTTCATTGTAGCACTGTTTACAATAGCCAAAATCTGGAAAAAAAAAACCTGAGTGCCCAAGAACAGATGACTGGTTAAAGAAACTTTGGTACATCTACATAATGGAATACTAGGCAGTTGTTAGAAACGATGAAGTAATGAAATTTGCATATTAGTGAATAAACATGGAAAGCATCATGTTAAGTGAAATTAGTCAGAAAGAGAGGAACAGACATAGAAAGATTGCACTCATCTATGGAGTATAAAGTAACAGAATGGGAGACTAACACCCAAGAAATATACTAGAGATAAGGATCAAGAGGTCTGCTCCATGGCTTGGAAACTGGCCTCACATGCTGCGGGAAAAGGCAGCTCATATAGAGAAGGGAACACCAAGTAAAGGGTATTGGGAGGACCCCCTTGGGTTGAAAGATGTGTGCCGAAAGTAGACTATAGACAGAACATGATGGCCACTCATTACCTCTATTACAAACCACAATACCCCAAAGAAAAGAGAAGGAAAGGGAATGCCCTGCTGCAGAGGTGAAGTGGGATGGGGTGGGGGTGAGTATGGAGTGGAACTGGTGGGAGGGATATTGGGAACATTGGTGGAGGAGAAAGGGCATTGGTGGAGGGATGGGTAAATGATCATTGTGTGACTGAAATGCAAACATGAAAGTTGTAAGTATGTAACTGTACCTCATGGTGATTCACTAATAAAAAATTAGTAAGCAAATAAATTAAAATGTGTAGTGATATTGATACAGGAAAAAATGTTACTTTTCTCGTGTCTAAAACTACTTCATTTTAAATAAACAATAATTAAATTACAACTTCATAATTGAATAACAAAGGGAGTAATGTGCTGAGGAGAGAGCAAAATAGGATTTGGATTATGCTATGCTTGAATATCATCGAGAACCTTATATAAAATAGTAAATTTCTTTGCTTTCATATTCTCATCTATAAAATATAATAGTGCATACTTACTAAGGTTTAATAATAGAAATTTAATATGCTTTAAAAGAACATCTACTGAGGATTTGGCACATAAAAAGCGCTCAATGCATAACTGTGTTTCAAGCTAGTAGTGTACAAAGATGTCTGGAGATTACAAAGATGAGTAGAAGGAAAGAAAGTTAGAAATTTTTAAATTTTATTGTAGGCTCTGTGAGTGATTTTCTTCATGTAGTTTAATATATCTAAATACCTGTGAAGAGCTCTGTATGATCCCCATTTAACATATATGTTTAAATGTGGCTCAGAGAAGTTAAATACCCATTCCAAGATAGTTCATCCCTGAATAAAACTCATGGTCTAAGAGGGGTCATGAATAATATGTGTTTGAAGATTAAATTTTGCATCATTTTACAAGTTTCAGTTGTGTTTTATCACTCCCCCTGATTCTGAGTCAAATTCACAGATCCAAGAGGTCTCAACTCTTTAGACTAATCTTTCTCCCACTCCCTCTTTGGTAAAAAACCATCAAATTTCATTAATGTAAATTTTATCTGGGATTCTGTGTATGGTCTCACTTACTCTCCCTAGGTCCATAACTCCAGAAATGTGATCCCATTCCTAGAAGAGCTTCTACTAAGACACTGAGACAGATTACACTAATATTGCCCCTTTATATTGATATATCAATATTGCCTCTTTTAAGATAGACTATGACGAACTTGAGAACAGCAATCAAAATTTATTCTGTGCCAGTCTTGTAGTTTCAGGCATGTCACATAAAAATGTTCTCATTAAATATTTGTTGAATGAATACAATTTAAATAAATGTTTAGTGAATCCTCGATATTAAACCAGTATAAAGATGCATAAGACAATAGAACATCCTGACCCCATGCCAGGCTATCTTCACTGGGGCAACTTGAAGGGGATGGTTTGAGTTCTCTCCACCCTCCCCCCCCCCGCCCCAGTAAAACCCCGGCAGCCAAAACCTCCAGAACCCAACTGCAACTATGCTCAAGGCCACTCTCCACAGGCTTGGGTGAGCCTCACCTGTGAAGGAACTTACAGAAAAACCCAGGTATGTGGGACCCGTGACTGAGATCTCCAAACTCACTTGGAATGGACTGGGCCTCCTCCCCCCAGATACGTAGTTTTTCAGTAGCTTCACAGTCACAGGCACAAACTGCCCCTGGTGCCATATAATCTCATCAATGACCAAGATCCGGAAACCCTGAGATAAAGCTCCTGGACGAGGGCACCATAGATTGCATTTGCCACTGCGCAACCTCTTAGACTCTAACCCACTGATGTATCAAAAGTAGCACACATTTGTTTGGTTTTAACATACATGCCTGTAATCTCTTATACAAGAGCTTAAATGGCTCCAGGATGAAATACAACAATCTTTACACACTATCTATCCTCTTATGGTAATGGGAAGGTGCACAGTGGTAGGATTGGTGTTCGAATATTAAATGTAATGAACTATTGTTCATTACATTTTTATAAAAATAAAAGTTCATTACAACTTTATAAAAATAAAAGAAAAAAGAAAAGAAGACGCATAAGACAAGGAATATCCATACAACTATTTATAGTCTAGTGGAAGAAATAGCATAAAGACACATATGATGGAAAATTAAGAAAGACAATAAGAGAATGCAAAGTTGTTTTTTAAGTTTAGGGATAAAATTTGATAGCAAGAAGCATCATTGAAATGATCTTAATTGCCAGTTACTATCCCATGATTTGTTCCCAGTAACCTAACAAGTTACTGATATTTTTTATTTTAAAAAAGCAAAGCAAAGGTGGAGAAGTATGGAGAATAAAACAAACATGGAGGTAGGTTCATATCCTTAGTCTTTTAACTAAAAACTTTGGATTCCCAGATCACTTTGTCGATGTTAAAAAAAAAATCTGTGTTCCCAGAGACCCACTTCCATACTTCCTCAAAGTTCTGAGAGCCAATGCGGGCCCATGAAAATTACTTGTGCATATCCATCCCATTCTTCGAAAAAGTTATTATGTCATAGAGGTAGGTCATGTTTCTAATTTCTTTGGACTAAATACTGAGTATTTCCATTTGCTTGGCCATTTCTGCCAGCCCAGACACTACACGGAGATGGACTGCAGGAAATTAAGCACAACTGATCTGCACTTTATGGTCACTGTCAGCATCACAAGAGTGGTTAACTCCTGTGGTCTTAGTTGGCTTGGGCCTACATGTTTTTATAACCTGGATCAGCTTTCTCAGTGCTCCTGCCACTGTTGTCCCACTGAAGGATTGTCATGAACTACTAAGAACATAAGCCTGCCCTTTGACCATCACTGCTTTCAAAGAAAAAGGAATCATGTCACTGAAAGGAACTCTAGAGATGCCCAGTGTGGTATGGGACAAGTCTACCTGTTATGGCAAGAGAGTATGGGAGAAGCAAGAATGCAAATCATGATGACGTGCCATGAGATTAAAAGGAAAATAAATGCCAACTACTGAGGACAATTTAGCTGGTAACTTGGGGAATAAGTTATCAGCAACCCACAATTGTTTACCTTATCACCCCGAGCTTCAGCTTGTTCATGCTACTGTGCTGTTTTAGTGGCACGCGGTGTCTCTTTGAGTTCATGCACACACCTTGGTGGACACAACTTCCAGGGCTTCAGGTTCTGTTGCAGACTATCGCATACATAAACATGTTTGGCATTTAAGAAGCAAAGAGTCATGAATAAATAATTGGTTACTGTTGCCCAGAAAGGCTTGGAGTTGCCATTTGAACCAGGTCCTAAAAAAAAATATCAGTAGGCATGGAGCATGCAAGGGAAGGGAAGGAGAATATTCTGGGTTTTAAAAAGCAAATGCCAAGAGAAATGGAGGCATGAAAAGGCATAATAGGCTTTGGAAAACCATTCCACGGGGCTGAGCACAACATATGCAGAGGGTGGGAAGTTATGTTTCTGGGAAGACAGATTGTGGCCAGATTGCAGCGGGCCCTGAATGCCATCAATTTTCTAGGAAAACATCTGCTTCCCGTGTGCAGGCCAAAGCTACAACCATTTTCACACATGTTATATTTAGGTCTGTGTGTGGAATCAGTTTGCTTCAGAGAGTCCAGTCCAGTGAGTAAGCACCGGGGAGGCGAAGAGGCAGCCATGCAGATGGATGTGCTCACCTGTGATACCTGAGCACACATCAGAATTCAGTCCGTTTCGGGCTTCTGTAAAGCTGCCGCAAGCTTTTCATCAGCTGCGTTTCTGGACCTGTTTGTTTGCCCACCCACAGCTGAGTCAGGCTGTGTGCAGAAACGGAGGCAGAAAATTAACCTGGAAAATCACATCAAAGGACGTATCTGCCTGAGGCTGAGTCCCCTCCTGGTTGAAATATGTAAACAAAGCTTAGCTGCTCCTGAGCAGTTTGAATAGCTGTAGGTGTTTGAACGATGGAATAAGGCTGAAAGTGATACGGGGACATAGACATGATTTCAAACTGAAAAATAAAGGACAGGACTGAAAGGTGGCGGGGAGAGACCACTTTCGAAATGTGTTTGGGGGAAACCTCGGAAGGATTCCCCACTCTGCTGCATCACGTCATTCCAAGTCAGTGACAACTGCTTTCTCTAGGCTGGGTTTAAAACTGTTCGTGATTGTCCTCCCTTTGCTTTTGCAGTTAATTATACCTTTGCCTGAGAATTGCATCAGTTTGGAGGTAGAGATGAGGGCTGGAGACAATGACTAAGAGCTATTTGGAATCTCAAAATCATCTGAATTAATGTCATAGGGAAGGAAAGGGCCATTGGCAATAGTCCTGATCTCAACGTGGCTATTTACTCATTTCAGGATTGGGAGTACAAGTACCAATTGTCTTTGTTGGTTCCAGACAGTTTCCAGTTTCAAAATTAAAAAAAAAAAAATTCTACTTCTAGAATGTTCCCAAACAACTAGAAGAGTTGATTACAAAGGACCAGCCAGTGTTTTCTGTTTATTTTTTTAATCAATAGTTTGTATATTTCTCCCATCCAGTGTCTAAACTGAAGCTTTACAGAGGACAAGCAATTCCTAATGTGGGTCTAATAAAAGTTAAAAGTCAATAGCTAATTGGAAACTTTAATGATTTGGGAACATGATTAACTAAATGGCTTAACCCACTGCTAAAGAAAAAAAAAATTTTTTTCTATGTGGCTAGTATTTGGTTTTCAAATATAGCCTTTGGATAGCTTCATAGATTTTTTCCCCCCTAGGAATTGTGAAAAATTCTGAATTTAGCCTCTTGAATTTGAATCTGCATTTCGAGCGATCTACAAATAATTTCTGCATAGGTTCAGCTTTAAGAAGCATCATTTATGGCATAAGATTCTTGTTTCCGAAATCAAGGTCTGTTACTTGGTTCAGCTTTAAGAAGCATCATTTATGGTATAAGATTCTTGTTTCCGAAATCAAGGTCTGTTACTTTCCTTTATAACCTGTACAGCCTTAAGTCAATGCATATTTAACATTTTGAGTTTTACTGTTTCTATTTGTATGATAGGACTATCAATAGATACTATCTGTTCAGATTGTGTAATTTAAATGAAAAAGTACATATTTGACACAAATTACAGAGCCTGACTGGAGTAAGAACTCAGTTTTGTAAGATCTTATTATTCTCTGAAAACTCTGTCTCCCACTCTGGAAAAAAATTCAAGTCATCATTACCTATGGACAATATTTCTCTCAAACCCATGGTTTGAATATTGACAAAATCATTCACTCCTCACCTAGAGGTTGAAGAATATCAAGTCAACCGAGTCTAAAAATGTTTTTGCCCTTTTATAAATATGGTATATTTTTAGAAATATCTATCTTGGGAGAAAAGCTCTATAATAAGGTTAATGAGAAAAGCAGCAACACAAATCTGTTTTCATCACTGTTAACAGAGTTTAAATCACAGCACAGGGAGAAACAGCTGCTCTGAAGGCAACCTGAGAACAGATCAGTAGAAACTGATTATCTATTAATGAGAGGGGCTTAGTGGTGAACCTTAGTGGAAACCCACCAGACTCAGTTCTGGCCAGCCGTACACTGGAGAGGGGGCATAGATGATTCACTTGATGAATACATTTAAAAATCTAAGCAACAACAAAAATTTTCATAACAGATTCTCCCCAATATCCCGGAGGCTGTCACACACCACTGCTCTCTCGTTTGTTTCAGTTAAAGAATCTAGACAGTGCAGCAGGGAGGCTGCTTGCCTTGCTCAAGACTGACCCAGGTTCCATTCCTGGTATCCTGCCCCACCCCCAAGCACCGCCAGGAATAATTCCTGAGTGCAGAGCCAAGAATAACCCCTGAGCATCAATGGGTGTACCCCCCACCAAAAAAAGATCCATTTAAAAAAATCCAGATTCGTTGCTAAGTAAACACATATAGTATTTAATTACTCACTGCTGGGCTCTAGGTGTTGGTTCTCATTCACAGATTATTGGACATTTTTGCCTAGTATCTTTGTTCTCCTTTGCTCTCCTTCTAGTAGTTCTGTATCTAATTCAAAATCAGTAGAACTTTTATACTATGCGAAGCCTAGTGCAGTGGTCAGTACCTTAGTGTTTTCATCTAGCACTCTTTTTCTTTGTTGATTGATTGGTTGATTTGGGTGCTACAGCCTATTGTACCAAGGTTTACTCCTAACTCTGTCCTCAGATCATTCCTGGCAGTACTCCGGAAAACATATGAGATTCCAGAGATGGAACCAGGGTTGGCAGCATGCAAGGCATGTACCTTAATCCCTATAAAAATCTCTCTAGCCTCCCCACCCCAACACTCATTTTTTTTTTAAAGTAAGGAGATTGAGACTCGGCAATTTACATCACTTGATTAAAGTCTAACTTAGAAAACTGATTTACACACAGCCCCTGGGTTTCTCCATACTGAGATGGCCCTTGCTCATGACCATCTCATCAATCTTAACTTTAAAAAAAAAAATCTATAAGAACTAACTACAGTGCATAGCAGGGGAGTCCGCAGTTTTTCCTCACTTTAGTAACCCGGAAACTTTTATGAATGCTAGTTTTTAGGACTACCACCTACCTATATATGTGGGAGGTTTGAGAACCAATGGTGTGAGATTGTATGCCTGGCACTTAGGATTTCAAAAAGAACAGAAAAAAAATAACAATCAGATTTCTGACGTTAGGGAGTTCAGAGTCTGGCAGAGAAGATAGCCTATAAAAATAACTATAATCATGCTTATTTCTGGATTATAAGTGCAGTGAGAAAATGTATATCAGAAAGTATAATGAAAATGAAGCAGAAACAGCTTATGAGGAAGGGTGAACTGAACCTTAAAAGTTTAAACTGAACCTTAAAGCTTTAAACTAAACCTTAAAGCATAAGAAGGTTCTGCTCAGTGTAACAAGGAGAGAATTCTAGGCAGGATGCAGAAGGAACAAAAGATGATATGATGGACATCTGTGCAAAGCAATTATTTGAAGGATGCTGGTGCATGAAATGTGATAAAAGATCAGTGAATAGTTCACCTTGCTGGCAGTCAATGACCTTCTGTCTTTCTACATTTCTGACCACCCTCTCTTTTTTCTTCCCTATCACCTGCTGAAGCTCAGGAGTTTGGCTTCCCTAAGTCTTGGCTTGGGTATTTTCTACTCATTTGTCACTTTATGGCATTTATGACTGCCCTGTGGTCCCAAATGAGGGGCACTATATATCACAAAGTCTTGTTCTTCATGAGCTATTGAACGTCCACTAATTCATGCGTATTATTTATACTGCACACTCTGATCTCATCCCTTCTTATGAAGTTCCCTGTGCCACTGACATCAGCTCTATATGTCAAGCTGTCCACTGAATAAACTGTTTGACAAAGGTTCAACAGATGGGGGTGTCACTTAGAATTTATATCATGAATTCTCACTCAAATCTTTGTTTCCCTATATCATTGATCAGTGAATAGGTCTTTATTTACCAGATCAACATTTTAACACTGGCATAGATTAGATTTGAATATTTAAAATAAAACGTGCTGGTTTTGAATAAAATTATTTTCAGTGGCAAAAATTCTAATAGAGGGTCTGAGAGCTGGTATAGTGGATCAAGTGCTTGCCTTGCACTAGCCCAATCCTGATTGAATACCTGGAACCATACATGTTTCCCCCAAACTCCACCAGGAGTAATCCCTGAGCACAGATGTAGGAGTAAGCCTTCAGCACTTGCAGATCTGTACCCAGTGCCCCCACCCACCCCAACACAAAAAAAGGATCCTAATAGGAAAGGCAAGTTGAGATAGTGCCTTCAATTAGGGAACTTAAAATGCTCTTTTTCATATATAAAAAGAGGACCCATGTTTTTTTTTAAAAAGCAAAAAAAAAGCAAGAAAGAGAATATTATGGGGTACATATAGAGTTGAGAGGATGGGACACCAATGCCATACTTACTTGTGACTCCTAAAGAACAATGAAATATCTCATTGTGCTGATCTATCCCGTAATCAATGTATAGCACTGTAGCACTGTTGTCCCATTGTTCATCAATTTGATCCAGCAGGCACCAGTAACGTCTCCACTGTGAGACTTGTTTGTTACTGTTTTTGTATATCAAATATGCCATGGGTAGCTTGCCAGGTTCTGCCATGCAGGTGGGATACTCTCGGTAGCTTGCTGGGCTCTCCAAAAGGGACAGTAGAATCAAACCCCAGCTGGCCGCGTGCAAGGGAAATGCCCTACCCACTGTGCTATTGCTGCAATCCCATAATCCCATGATATTAATAGTTATCCCATAATATTAATATCCCATAATATTAATAGTTAAAATTTGTCTCATAAGTACCCCTAATATGGTGTTGACCTTGAATACTTTGGATATATGCTCTTATTTTAGTAAGAGATAAGCAGTATTGTTTATCTCTATGCTGTGGATGAGAAGCCAAACAGTTGAACTAATGTCATAGTCTAATCGAAACAGAGACTTGAATAGTTCTGTCCTTATGATTTTGTACATAGGGTCATTTACAAGTTACCACTCTGACCACTCTGTTCAGCATCTTTAGGAGGCAATACCTAAAACTTAATATTGTATTGGGTTCCCTAATAAAGATTAAAAATTTTTTATTTAGGCACTGTGGTTTATAATACTGCTTTAGAGTTAATAATAGAGTTTAAGGCACATGCTGTTCCAGATATAAACTGCCATCAGTATCAGTATCTTCTTACCCCTATCCCAAGTTCTGTTCTAACTTTTAACCCTGCTTCCTTAACAAATTCTTTTTTTTAAAAAAAAATTATTCATTTATTTTTGTTGAATCACCATGAGATACACAGTTAAAGTGCTGTGCATGATTTGGCTTTAGCCATATGATGTTCAACATCAACACCCATCCCCTCAACAGTGTATATCCCACCACCAATGTCCCAAGTTTCCCTTCCACCCCCCAACCCCAAGTCTGCCTCGATGGCAGGCACTTTTCTTCTTTTTCTCTCTTTCTCCTTTTGGGTACTCTGGTTTGCAATACAGGTACTGGGAGTTTTTCATGAACAAAATCTTTAAAAAAAATCAGTTATTAAATTTTGGGCCACATACTTTCAATATATAAGTATATTGTGGTTTTGAGATACACAGCCACCTCACCTTTCCACCACCAAAGTGTTCACGAACCTCAACCAATATCCTTATGGTACCTTCATTTTACCTCTTTATCTTTCCTCTGCCCTTTCTTGGCATTCTCAATTTTGTAATCCAGGGCCAAGGGTTTGCCATCATTTGATACTATCCATTTCATTTTCCTATTACTCTACATACCATAGTGGAATAATATCACCTGACCTTTATCCTACCCCTCAGTTACTTCACTCAACATGAGACCTTTCAGTTTTATTAAAGATACAACAAACTGCATGATTTTATCTTTTCTTATGATTACATAGTATTTCTTTATGTATATATACTTATACTTATATATTTAGCTGTTATTTGACCAAACCACAGTTAAATACATGGTCTGTTTTGAACATCTCACACATGTGAACTTTTTCTCCCCTACTTGAACGTCAAGTTCTGCTGATCAGGCTCTGTGAATTTCTCACTATGTTTAGTGAATTTAAACTATTTAAACAATGCTCATGCGTTACTTTCACCCATTAGATAAACTTTTGCAATATACACCTTGTTTCTGTGATGCTGAGTTGTATACTTTTCCTGGGCTTTGAGTTATATAGATAAAGAAAAGGAAAGACTATTCTCATAATATATTGAAACCATAATAAGATAATACAGTATGAAATCCATCCATGTCCCCCTACCTAGAGCACTCCAATAGCACAATAATCAGATGAATATGTATCCCCAGTTATGGAATAAACTCTAGATATTCTATATAAGACTTAATTTTCTAAGCTGTAAAATCAAGACAGCTTCAAATTGTTTCTGAGATAATTTCCACAGCTAGTGATGGATGCAAAAAAAGAATGATGAAATCATACTGAGATTTGAAAACTGATTTTTTGCCTTCAGACCAATGGATACATGAATGTTTGAAGACAAGACCATACAGTCCATGGAACAGTGGGCATGTCAAAAAGGACTCCTGTGTGTGGGTCTTATATCAGATACTTGCTTGGAGCAGATCCAGTGGTGAAATAAGAACTGTCTGCTTGGATGCACAGGATGAGCTGAAGGAGACAGTAATAACTGTTCAGGTTTGAAAACTTCTGGTTCACTGTTTCAGTCACTATCTCACCTTGAGCAGGAGTGGGGAAGATGTTTCCAAGAATTCAAAAGAAAAGCAAATTCCTTGCCCAGAGATAGACAATAGCAGGAATAGCAAAAACAATACCTTGCACTGAAATGAGTCCCTAATAACAACCTATAACAAATAATTAGAAATATCAGAAGATATTTATAACTATAGCATAAATAATAAAATATACCAAGAATAACACTGACAAGATGTCCTAGTTCCAAGTTTCCATCCTCACTCTGCTCTTGTGGGTGTCTCCCTAATTAAATAGCCCTCCTTGTAAAAGTACCAGGCACTGTCCCCTCTCATTTCTAGGCATCTGTGATCAGTTCCCTGTCCGGCCATAGAGTTACCCACACCTCTCGATTTACAGGAAACAAGGGTCACCTCAGTGTCCTGATAAACTCAAAGTCTGCCTCCCACAAATCTAGACCTTTTTGTTGTTGTTGTTCTTAGTAGCAATCCATATGCTATCTATCTTATCTGCTCAACCTTAGGCAACAATGCCCATAAAAGGATAATTAAACAGGGAGAATAGGAGAAGATTAAAACACCTGCTCTGACCCAACTCCAAGTCTCATTCTCAAAGATGAGGCATTAATTAGTTCTGCTCTTTCGAACACTGGCCCAGGAATTAGGAAATTTGTGTTCTGAACCAGAATCTATATAGTGCCAATTTATGTAATGTGTATGAGATTATGTATTCTCTCTGATAAACTAGTGACTGAAATTCTTGTTCAATTAATAACTTTCTTTTAAAAAAAATCTTATGTACTAGATCACCATCATAAATTGAACCATTTTAGATCATCTAACAATTTTCTAGAGCACAATAATTTTGTGTGTGTGTTTGTGTGTGTGTGTGTGTGTGTGAGAAGAGTGAAAGGATTGGAATTGAAGCCAGAGCCTCAGACATACTCTACCATTGGGTTAAATCTTTGGCCCCTACAGTACATTGGTTAAATTATTATCAATGTATACCACAATTTAAAACTCTACAAAATTTATGGGGAAATTTATCCTGAGTACCAAGTACCTTTGACATAAAATTATTATAATCAATTATTATATTGCTCCTAGTAGTGAATTTGAATGTCTTAAAACATTATCTAATATTTTTGTGCAATTATAACCCCAGGCACAGCCTGGGGCTGCGGCCAGAACTCCGTGGGACCTGCAGTGCCCAGAGGAGATAGTCAGTTTCCAGCTGCAAAGACCTAAAACCTCCAATTACAGGTCAGAGGCCCAGTGGGAGTAGCCTCTGGAGCCACAGCCCCTAACATGGCTTCAAGTTAATCTCCCTCTCCATATCCCATAAGAACCATAAATTAGCTTCTTATGTGGAACTTTCACTACTGCTGCCTGAGTACCAAAACACATTAGGCCAATTCTTCATTAACCCCTACCGCAATTAATACTATACCAAAACCACAATAGGAACAGGGAGCATGAAAGTCCATCCACACAGGTCACAGTGGTAAAGCAATAAAGAAGCCCACCAGGCTCAGTGACTGAAAAAGATAGCCCAGATGACCTAGCCAGTAATAGTGAGCTAGATAACCTCTCTGATAAGGAATTTAGAAGGGAGCTGTTAAGGATACATGGGGAGCTAAAAGAAACAATGGAAAGCTCTGCCAATAAAATACAAGAATATTTGAGAGCAGAAATGAAGAAAATGCCAAAAAAACCCCAAAAATTACAGACAGAAATCACAGATCTGAGAAACCTAGTAGGAGAACTGAAAAATTCAGTAGAAGGCCTCAACAGCAGAGTAACAGCTTCTAAGGACAGAATCTGTGAGCTCCAAGATGAGATACAAAAAATCTCAAGATAAGAGCAGAAAAGGGAAAAGGACCTCAATTTTTTTTTAATTGAATCTCCGTGAGATACAGTTACAAACTTTCATGTTTGAGTTACAATCATACAATGATCAAACACCCAATCCCTCCACCAGTGCACGTTCCCCACCACCAGTCTCCCCAGTATACTTCCCCCCCCCTTCCAACCCTCTGCCTTCCTCCATGGCAGACAATTTCCCCCATACTCTCTCTCTACTTTGGGGCTTTATGGTTTGCAATACAGATACTGAGAGGTTGTCATGTTTGATTCTTTATCTACTTTCAGCACACATGTTCCATCCCAAATGATTCCTCCAACCATCACTGTCCTGGTTATCTTTTACTTATTCAGCTGCCTTCTCCCCCAGCTCATGAGACAAGCTTCCAACTATGGGGCAGTATTCCTGGCCCTTGTGTCTACTGTCCTTGGGTGTCAGCATCATGTTATGTTATTTTATATTCCACAAATGAGTGCAGTCCCTCTATGTCTGTCCCTCTCTTTCTGACTCATTTTACTAGCATGATACTCTCCATATCTATCCACTTATAAACAAATTTCATGACTTCATCTCTCCTAACAGCTGCATAGTATTCCGTTGTGTAGATGGACCAAAGTTTCTTTAACCAGTCATCTGTTTTCAGGCACTAGGGTTGTTTCCAGATTTTAGCTATTGTGAACAGTGCTGCAATGAACATATAGGTGCAGATGTCATTTCTACTGTGCTTGTATGCATCCTCGAGATATATTCTCAGAAGTGGTATTGTGGTGTCACATGGAAGCCCAATGTCTGGTTTGTGAAGGACTGTCCATATTGTTTTCCAGAAAAGCTGGACTAGTCAGCATTCCCACTACAGTGAAAGAGTGTCTCTTTTTCCCCATGTCCACACCATGCTCTTCCCTCCTGAGGAATACTTGTAGAGCGTTTTTGTTCTTTTGAATGTGTGTCAGTTTCTGTGGTGTGAGATGATATCTCATTGTTGTTTTGATCTGCATCTCCCTGATTATCAGAAATGTGAAACATTTTTTGCCTTTTGGCTATTTGTATTTTCTTTTTTGAGGAAGCTTCTGTTCATTTCATCTCCCCATTTTTTATGGGGTTGTAGGTTTTTTCTTGTAAAATTCTTCTAGTGCCTTGTATATCCTGGATATTAATCCCTAATCTGATGGGTAATGGGTAAATATTCTATCCCATTCTGTGTGCTCTTTCTGTATTTTGGTCACTGTT
Organism: Sorex araneus; assembly: GCF_027595985.1. NCBI lineage: Eukaryota > Metazoa > Chordata > Mammalia > Eulipotyphla > Soricidae > Sorex > Sorex araneus. Next base: position 102,415,559 of record NC_073303.1, on the reverse strand, counting down.
TCTTTTGAGTTGCAGAAGCTTCTTAGTTTGCTGTAGTCCCATTTGTTTGTTTCTTCTCATTTGCTTGCTCATGGTGTTTCATCCTTAAAGATGCTTTTAGCTTCATTATCATGGAGGGTTCTGCCTACATTTTCCTCCATGTACCTTATGGATTCATGTCTGATATTGAGGTATTTAATCCAATTTGACCTGACTTTTGTAACTGGTGTTAGACAGAGGTCAGAGTTCATTATTTTGCAGCTAGCTATCCAGTTTTTGTAGCACCACTTGTTGAAGATGCTTTCCTTGAAGAACCTCAAAATTAGTACCGCCGAGATGTGATACTGGGGCCAGCACATGTGCGGCCTCTCCGCAGCTGCATGAGCATGACTCCAGAGGCCAGCTAAACTACTTTTAGTATGGGCAGCTCCTTGCAGAATGTCTCCATACTGAGAACTAAGCCGCGACCCCATGCCTGCTCAGGAGGGGAAAGGTATTTCTCTCTCTCGCCTCTTCCTTGCCGGGGGGTGAAGGGCGTGGCAACCGCCATATTATGATGACCACAGATGGGACTTACGAACTGCAGCAATAGGACGTGAGGGTGCTCTTGGGAAGGTGGGCGGCACCGGCCCTGCCTGCCACCAAGATGTGATCCTGGGTGCCGCACGTGTGCAGCCTCTCCGCAGCTGCACGAGCATGATAGATGAGAGTTACACGCTTGCAATGATCCAATATCTGGAAGAAATCTCCCTGGACTTATTTGCTAAAGTACAGAAATCCAAAAAAATATGAGGTAGCGGCCGCGTGACCTCATATCTCTTCACAACAGTTCTGACTCTAGTGGGGAATTCCTAATAATAATAGAGAGGTTTTTGTTCAAATATTGAATGTAACCAAAGTAAAGAGAAAGTAAAGTGAAATTTATCAGTTACAGGGGGGACAGGGATGGGAGGTATACTGGGTTTTTGTTTGTTTGTTTGTTTGTTTGTCTGTTTGTTTGTTTTTTGGTGGTGGAATATGGGCACCGGTGAAGGGATGGTTGTTTCAGCATTGTATAACTGAGACTTAAGCCTGAAAGCATTGTAATTTTCCACATGGTGATTCAGTAAAATAAAATTTTTATTAAAGAAAAAATAACCTCAAAATTAACCGACATGTCAAACAAAAAAAAAAAATGGGATGAAGCCAAGAGGAATCACTGTAGTCCCAGAGGGACAGCAAGACAACTCTGAATAAGAAGAAATTATCAAAGTCAGTCATCATTGCTAAGATATCCCAGAGCTAAAGAGCACATTCAACCAGATTCAGGAGGCCTGAAGGGCACCAACTAAAAGAAATCCAAATAAAAATACTCCAAGACACATCCTTATCAGAATGACAAAAACCATAGACAGAGACAAGATTCTCAAAGCAGCAAGATCAAAGAAAGACATTGCTTATAAAGGAGCATACTTAAGATTTACAGTCTACTTATCTGATGAAATTCTCAGGGCCCAAAGACAGTGGTGGAATATAGTGAAAAAACTCAATGAAATAAACACTTCACCAACAATACTTTATCCAGCTAGGCTCTCATTCATATAAGAAGGAAAACACAGTTTCAGAACAAACATCAACTCAGGAACTTCATTGACTCAAAACCACAGTTACAAGAGCAACTAAACAGGCTATTTTAAGTCAAGACAAGCCCTTTAAATACACCAAACTTCAGCAGAAAGATAGGACAATAACCCATACAATAATTTATCTCAATGTCAAAGGACTAAATGCACCAATTAAATGACACAGAATGGTAGGATGAATCAGAAGATTGAACCCAATATTCTGTTGCATGCAAGAAACACATCTAAACAGTAGGGCCAAACACAGATTCAGAGACCAAGGCTGGAAAACAATTATACAGGCAAATAACTCCCTCAAACGCTGGGGTGGCCATTCTGGTATCAGACCACATTGATTTCAGACTAAAGAAGGTCACAAGAGATAGTGAAAGTCATTTCTTACTGATCAAGGAATCTGTGCATCAGGAAGAACTTATATTCCTAAATGTATATGCATCTAATGAGGGACTAACAAAATACTTAAAACAACTACTCAGACTTGAAGAAAGACATCGATAGCAACACAATACTAGTGGGAGATTTCAACACCGCTTTATTACCTCTTGATAGATCAACTGGACTAAAGCTTAGCAAGGACATACTTTATCTGAGGGAAGAAATGGAAGACAGGGGCTTAGTAGATATATACAGGACACTTCATCCTCAAAAAGCTAAGTACACTTTCTTCTCAAGTGTGGATGGGACATTCTCCAATATAAACTACATGCTGGGCCACAGAACATACCTCCATAAAATTAAGAAGATAGGGACTGCATCAACGATCTTCTCAGACCATGATACGCTGAAAATAGAGGTGAATCACACAGAAAATCAAATCAAACACCTGGAAATTAAACAGCTCACTACTGAGCAATACGTTTTATAAAGGAAATCAAAGAGGAAATCAAAGCTTCCTGAAAACAAACAAGAATGAAGACATGAGTTACCAGAACTTATGGGACATGGCAACGTTTTGTTAAGAGGAAAGTCTACCGCTCTACAAGCATTCCTCAGGATGGAAGAGCAAGCCCACATAAGTAACCTAACCTCACAGCATAAGATCTTGGAGAATGACAAACAAAAAGAGCCCAACCCAGGCAGGAGGAAGGAAATACTAAAATTTAAAGCAGAAATTAACGACAATGAATTCCAAAAACAAATTAAAGATCAATGAAACCAGAGCTGGTTATTTGGGAAAAATTAGCAAGATCTATAAACCTCTACCAAGACTCACAAAGAAAGTGAGAGAGAAAACCCTAATAAACAGAATCAGAAACAAAAAGGGGATCACAGTAGGAACTATAGAAATTCATAGGATCAGCAGAGATTACTTTGAGAATCTTTATGCCACAAAACAAGAAAACCTTGAGGAAATGGATACATGTCTGCATTCCTATAGCCTCCGGAGGCCAAATCAATAAGACCTGGAGTACCTGAACAGATCTATCACCACCACAGAAATTGAAATAGTAATAAAAGTCTCCCCAAAACAAAAGTCCTGACCCAGATGGATTCACTAAAGAATTTTTCCAAATCTTTAAAGAGGACTTACTCCCAATCCTTTTTAAGCTTTTCCATGAAATTGAAGAATTAGAAACACTTCCAAACAGTTTCTATGAAGCAAATATCACCCTGATACCAAAAGTAGACCGAGATACCACAAAGAAAGAGAATTACAGGTCAGTATCCCTGATTTACACAAATGCAAAGATCCTCAACAAAACCCTAGCAAACAAAATTCAATGACTCATCAAAAAGAATATTCACCATGACAAGTAGGATTCATCTCAGGGAGATAAGGATGGCTTAACACTTGCAGGTCAGTCAACATAATCTACCATATCAATAAAATAATAGATAAAAACCATATGATCATATCAATAGACTCAGAGAAGCATTTGACAAGATCCAGCACCAATATATTATGAAAACTCTCAGCAGAATGGGCATTGAAGGAAGTTTCTTCAATATAGTAGTCAAAGCCATCTACCACAAGCCCATCGCAAGCATCATTTTCAGTGGGGAGAAACTAAAAGCCTTCCCTCTAAGATCAGGAACAAGACAAAGTTTCCCACTCTCACCACTCCTATTCAATATAGTACTGGAAGTTCTGCCATAGCAGTTAGGCAAGGTAAAGATATCAAGGGCATACAGATAGGAAAAGAAGAAGTCAAATTATCACTATTTGTGGAGGATACTATGCTTTAGAAAATCCTAAAGACTCTACAAAAAAAGCTCCTAAAAACAATGTTTGTGTAGTAAAGTGGCAGGCTACAAAATCAGCACCTCCAAGTCCATGGCTTTCCTATATACAATTAATTAAACAGACGAAGGATATATTTAAAAACAATCCCATTCACAATAGTGCCTCAGAAAATTCAGTACCTTGGAATCAACTTAACTTAATATTTAATAGTAAATATTTTAAAATACCATATGCAGGGGAATACATGGCTCATATTCTTTCATGTGTGAAGTCCCACATTCACTTTCTAGTACAAGAGAAAAAATTAAATGAAAAAGACAAAAATAAAATACATGAGATTATTCAAAGCAAGTACTATGAATCTAACACTACAGCTAAAATAACTTGAATGTAAACATTATGGTCTACTTGACAAAGCTTTCAATTCAGGAAACAATTTAAGAAATGAATGGGATGGAGAACATCAATCAGCACAGAAGTTTTCACTGTAAAATCAGAAGTTATATTTAAGCAATGAGAAAGTTTATAATAACCCCACAAATTATGAAAGGAAAGAAAGAAACATTTTTTAAAAATCCTGTTTGCAACAGTGCCTCAGGAAATCAAGTACCTTGGAATCAGCTCAAATAAAGGGTTGAAGGACCTATACAAACAAAATTACAAAACACTACTTCATAAAATAAAAAAGGACACTAGGAAATGGAGTCACCTCCCCTGCCCGTGGATAGGGGGGATTAACATTATCAAAATGGCAATACTCCCCAAAGCACTATACAGATGTAATGCCATCCCTATCATGGAACCCATGACATTCTTCAAAGAAAAAGAAAAAACACTCCTGAAATTCATATGGAACAATAAAACCCCAATAATAGCTAAAGCAATCTTTGGGAAAAAGAAGATGGTTGGCATAATTTTCCCCAACTTCAAACTGTAATACAAAGCAGTGGCAATTTAATCAGCATGATATTGGACTAGAAATGGACCCGTAGACCAATGGAACAGAGTTTAATACTCTGTCACAGACTCTCAAATATATGATCACTTAATCTTTGATAAAGGAGCAAGAACTGTGAAGTGGAACAAGGAAAGCCTCTTCAACAAGTGGTATAGTGAATACTGGACAGCTACCTGCAAAAAGAAAAAATATGAACTCTGACCTCCCAAGGGCAGTCAGTAGACACAAGGGCCAGGAAGATTGCTCAATGGTTGAAAACCTGCTTCATGAGCTGGGGGAGAAGGCAGCTGGGATAGAGAAGGGATTACTAAGTCAATGATGGTTGGAGGGATACTTCGGGGTGAAAGATGTATGCTGAAAGTAGATAAAGGACCAAACATGATAGCCTCTCAGTATTTGTATTGTAAACATAATGCCCCAAAGTAGAGAGAAGTATGGGGGAAATTGTCTGCCACAGAGGCAGGGGGAGGGTTGGAATGGGCAGGAGCACTGGTGGTGGAAAATGTGCATTGGTGAAGAGATTGGTGTTCAATCATTGTGTGACTGAAACATAAACACGAAAGCTTCTTATATCATGGTGATTCAATTTAAAATTTTTTTAAAAACTTGCAACAATAGCTTGACAAAACTTCAGACAAGGACTTAATGTTCCCATGGTGAGATACAGCAATTTTCACAAATTTTCTTCTATATAAATATTTTTGATCATTCCTTTGGCCATTTATTGATAATAGGCTATATAAAATAAGTTATTGTGGGCCTGCTATAGGGGCAGGTTGAGGGGTGGTTTGGAAAATAGAAACAATGGTGGAGGGAAGGTGACAGTGGTGGTGGGATTGATCTTGAAATATTGAATGCCTGTAACAAGTCATAATGAACAACTTCGGAAACCTGGTATTTAAATAAAGTGGGGGAAAAAGAAATTACAGCCCCAGTATGATCACTGAAATTTCATCAAATTTTTTTGCCTCCTTTTTAAAGAGAGAAAGAAAAAAAATTTATTAGTAGACCCTATGAGCATCCAAATATAGCATGGAGTGAAGTCATTGACCCATATATCTGACTCATAAAATACTGTGTTGGTCACAAAAAGTAATGAGAAATTACTTTGGAAGAGCAATAACTTTTTTAAAGTGTGATAAAAACTTAAAAGAAAAGCAGAATAAGAACTTAAAACAAATTGAGAAATAGTACTATGGATAGGGCCTTTGCCTTGCATGTAACTAATTCGGGTTTGATCTTTGCTTCCCATATGCCATATGGTTCCAACCTACGCCCCTCCCTGAGCACTGCCAGAAGTGATTCCTGAGAGCAGAGCCAGGAGTAAGCCCTGAGCACTCTGGATGCTCTCCCTTATATCTCCCGAAGAAAAGAAAATAAATATAAGCTTTTTTCCTTACGGATAAATAATTTATTAAATCATTGAATTTTTTTTTAGACTTTAATTTGGGGAGAGAGGGTCCAGGCCACACCTGACAGTGCTCAGGAATTAATCATGGCTCTGTTTTCAGGCTCCACCAACTCTTAATGGTGCTCGAAGATCACCATGGCAATGCCAGGGATTGAAGCTGGGTCAGCTGTATGCAAGGAGTCACTGTCACTGTTATCCTGTTGCTCATCAATTTGTTCGAGCGGGCACCAGTAATGTCTCTCATTGAGAGACTTATTGTTACTGTTTTGGCATATCCAATATGCACGGGTAGCTTGCCAGGCTCTGCAGTGCGGGCTTGATACTCTAGGTAGCTTGCCGGGCCCTCCAAGAGGGGCAGAGGAATCGAACTCAGGTCAGCCGCGTGAAAGGCGAAAGCCCAAGCGCTGTGCTATGCAAGGAGTATGGATATTTACTTTTATTGCAGTTTGGGTAACATAGTTACAACAGTGCTAATTTTCATGATATCGATGAATTAAATAATAAATCATCACCACCACTGAAATGTCCAACAACCCTGCACACCCCCTGAAACTCCTAGATCCCTCCTCCACGGCTTAGTAATCCTCAATTTTTTCCATCAAAGATGAGAGTTTGGTTTCATTTGCTATTGTCTATTCTCTATTCCCTTGTATTCTTACTCTGCATGTCACAGACTAGTGGGATCATCTGGTATTTGTTTTTCTCCCTCTGCCTTATTTCACTTAACATGACGCACTTCGGCTCCATCCAACTCACAGTATGATTTCATCTTTTAAGGTTTCAGTCAAGGAAAGTCTTTTGACCAGAAAATGATATAGCTTTTAACTCCAATTCATTTTAAAATTGGAAATATCTAGAGTCAAATAGAAATACTCATTCAGGCTAGAAAGCTAGCGTAGCAGGTGAAGTACTGGTCTTGTATGTGATTGATCTGGATTCAATTCTCAGCATCGCATATGGATAGGAATAAGCCCTGAACACTGCTAGGTGTGTTCCAAAAGCAAAGACTTGTTCAGTGATCAGCATTAAACTGTTGTTAGGCACTTACGGGAACAACACTGACTTTACCTTTTCCTTCAAGTACACTAAGTTAAAGCTTTTATTTATTTAAGTTCTACGCATAAATGTGAACTGAGAGCCTTTTATAGAATGGCTTTGAAAAGCTCCAGTTCCATTCAATACATGCATGTGACATTTCTTTTTTACAGTTAATGGAACATAATTCTATGTTCCTTACATGTTGTTTTAAATTTATGTTCTTTATCTTCAATCACTTTGTTTATTATTTAAAGCACATAATTGTTGCTAGATGTACCAACAATAGTCATTATGTAACTAATTTAATAAATTTTGTGCTGGGGAGTGTTCAAGAGACCAGGAAGCTACTTCAAATAAAATTCTGCCACCGGGCTGGTGGTTCAATGCTAGGGCCCAACAGTGTGGTGGCACTGGGGATTACAAGGCTTACCATAGTGGTGGTTAGGGACATCCAGAACTATACCTAGTGATGTTCAGGAAGCCATGTGGTACCAGGGATCAACCCAGGCGAAGGACATACAAAGCATGCACCCCAACCACTGTTTATGTTCCAGCCCCTAACATTTAAATATTTCTTAGTATATTATGAACTGTATCATAGCACAAACATTCACATCAAAATTCCTATATTGCATTTGAAGTCATTTGCTGCTGTGTATTACATATGAAAAACATTTTCTAACCAGTATATCCTACTCAGGTTTTGTAATAAGCACTTAAATACCCGGCATGAGAAAAATAGCTCAATATGATTGTGGAATGCCATCTGATCATCAGAAAGCTTAAATTTTGTTTAATATAAAGACAAACAAAAATAAAATATATTTACCTATAGCCATTATATTGCTAGAGCAATAGCACAGCGGGTAGGGCGTTTGCCTTGCACATGGCTGACCAATACAAGATTCCTCTGTCTCTCTCGGAGAGCCCAGCAAGCTACCTAGAGTATCCCGCCCGCACAGCAGAGCCTGGCAAGCTACCCGTGGCGTATTCAATACACCAAAATCAGTAACAAGTCTCACAATGGAGATATTACTGGTGCCCTCTTGAGCAAATCGATGAGCAATGGGATGACAGTAATACAGTGACCGTGAGATCATTCATTTTTCCCCTTTCAAGCTTGCTGTCAACAGTCTATTTGATTGACATCAGCATTTGGAATTGTGTCAGTCTCACAAAACTGCCATGACCTAACTGAATGCTTTTATCTCTTGTCTCCAAGCTTTTTCTGCCCACTGTCCCTTGCATCTTAATTGATGATAAATAAAGTCTCATGGTCCCCACACTCACAATTTGATGTTGCCATTAACCTATTATTCTCACATCTCAAATCTTATTTTTTGAGGAAATTATTGTGACTTAACTATAAAAACACAGAATATAATCAGCACACAGCATTTTCACGGTAGCTCCTAAACCAAGCAGCCCTCCTTTCTGGTCCAGCCGACTGTAACAGCACTGAATAGGATGCTTCCATGCTGCCCGGGGAGTCCATTGTAGTAATCATACTCAAAGAAATCACTTTGTTTATTATTTAAAGAACTATACCTAATGATGTTTAGGAAGCCATGTGGTACCAGGGATCAACCCAGGTGAAGCACATACAAAGCATACACCCCACTGCTAAAACACTGTGTTGCTCCTTTTTTATTTGGATTAAAAATCAGAACGCTTAACCCAGGTAATCCCTAGCAAATTATTCCCTTTAGCCCGTTGACTGCAGGTCCTTCTACCTAGGACCTCAGCTGCAAAACTACTGACCTCAAATCTGCCTTAGTGCCTTTGTGAGAGTGTTCTCTTTGTCTGAAGGCACTTCCCAATATGCTAAAGGTTAAATTGTGTCCTTTAAAATTCATATTCTGAGACCTTCACCACTAATGTAACTGTGTTTGAAGACAGGGTCTTGAGGGGTCAATTAAGACTAAATTATGTCTGATGGTTGTAATCCTAATCTCATAGGGATGTGACATTTTCCCCACTTTATTTAAACACTATGGTTTGTAAAGTTCAAGATGCATTTGTAACCCTAGTCTATCACCACTGTGACCTTCCCTCCACCCAACGTGACATTTTAAGGAAGAACGATATCTCTCTTTCTTTTGGTTCTCTCTGAGTCTGTCCGCCTGTCTCTCATTCCTTCGTGAGTAGACAGCAAGAAGGCTGTCAATGAATGCTTGGAGATTTCTCATCAGGAGAAATTGAATCTACTAGAACTTTGCCCTTGGACTTCTGAGCCTCCAGAACGGAAAGAAATACATTTCTGCTGTTGAAACTTCCCGGTGTTTAGACTTTTATTATAACCTGAGCATTTAAGATACCAATGTGCCACAAAGCTGACTTCTAAGATTTTTTATGTTTTTTCTCAAATGTCATCTGCTTGATAAATCCCATGACAACATTTTACTAAAATTGCCAGGTGAGAATTCTATTTCTCTTACTCTGTTTTTCTTCCTGTTCAAATAATGTCATCATTTTATGAACTATGGTATAATTTACTTAATTTTATAGTCTACTATCCCACTATCCTACTTAAATGTGTTTCTTTTTGTTTGTTTTTTTAATTTTGGGGGGTTACACCTGATGATGCAAAACTTAAAGAAATAAAAGCTTTAACTTAGTGTACTTGCAGGAAAAGGTAAAGTCAGTGTTTTTCCCGTAAGTGCCTAACAACAGTTTAATGCTGATCACTGAACAAGTCTTTGCTTTTGGAACACACCTAGCAGTGTTCAGGGCTTATTCCTATCTCTGTGTTCGGGTCTTGGTGGTGCTCAGGGGACTATCTGGGATGCTGAGGATCGAACGTGGGTCAGCTGAGTGCAAGGCAAATGCCCTACCTGCTGTGCTATTGCTCCAGCCCCTTAAATGTGTATTTCTTGAGAAATATGTTTTATCCAAGAGTTATATCTTGGATATATCCAAGTTATATTCCAAGAAAGCACAAGTGAGTCTGTCACAAAGTAGATGCTCAACAAATAAGTTCCAGTTGAACAAATAAACTATAAACTTTACAAAACACTCAGATCTTCTACAAAGTGATGACATTAAATTTCTTCACCTCAAATGGTTCGCTGAATGTCAATGGCTTGAACTCACCAATCAAGAGGCACAAAGTGTAGGTAGATGGGAAAACTGCACTCAACTTGAAGTATCACGATTTACATTACTGTTAATGATATAGTCCTGCATACAAGGTACTAACACTGCACCCACAGGCCGCATGCCTGTCTCCATCTAACAATGTTGCATGATCACCTTCTATCAGCTCCCCACACCCTGCTCCTACTCTTGGTAAGCTCAATTTCATAGGCTGTTGTCTTTGGCCATTTATTCCCTTACTATTTTTCTATCCCTCATGTAAAAAAGATAGTTCTGTATTTGCTCTTCTCTTTCTGTAAACATGATATTCTCTATCATGTTTACAGAAACATGTCTCAATCATGTTCCATCCATGTAGGTGCAATTTGCATGATTTTATGCATTTTTTATATCTGCATAGTATTTCGTTGCGTATTTGTTCCATAATCTCTTTTATTGATAGGAACCTCTTTCAGTAGGAATGTCGACCGATTCAGCCTCTATGGAGAAAGGGATGCAGACTTTTCATAAACTAAGAATTGAGCTTCCATACACTTCAATGATCTCATTTCTGGGCATGCATGAAATGAGAAGTGACACAAAACACTGTTTTGAAAAGGCTGTTGTGCTTCCATGTTCATTGTAGCACTATACGCAATAGCAAAGATCTTGAAACAACCCAATTTTACAGGAACATATGAGACAATAAAGAAATTATGTTATGGACATGCCACAGGAGTCTTATTCTCTCTTCTATTTCTTTCTCCTTTATTTTTCCATTTTTTTCTCTACATTCTCTTTGAAGAATGTAGACAATGTTAATACGATTTAATATGTCCTTTTCATGTTACTCTGTCACCCATCTTATTTCCTTCTTCACATTTTTTGTAATTCACTCTTATCATTTCTCTTTGATTAGTTATTTCCTTGGACCCACTGGGACATAAGCTCAGGGAAAATGGGTGTTGTTAATTACCTCCCACTCCACCCCATTCTATGTCCTAATTTCGTAGCACTGTCGTCCCGTTGTTCAATTTGCTCGAGCAGGCACTAGTAACGTCTCCATTGTGAGATTTGTTGTTATCGTTTTCGGCATATTGGATTCACCACGGGTAGCTTACCAGGCTCTGCCATGCAGGTGGGATACTCTCAGTAGCTTGCCAGCTCTCCAGGAAGGATGGAGGAATCAAACCTGGGTTGACCACATGCAAGGCAAACACCCTACCCACTGAGCTATCGCTCCTGTCCAATTTACTTATAAAAAATCTTGGAACATAGTTCATCATGGGCTGAGTTCACTCTAAAACAATTAGAGGGTTGGATTTCTTTTGTATCTAATAACTTGCAGCTTTTGTCACAACATAAATAGATGTTCAATAGAGATTGAGGGCAAGACCTACTATGAGCAATAATTAACCAGTTTTACTATACCATAAATGAAAATACTAATATTACCAGGCCATTGTTCTCTATTATTTCTGATCACAACTTTTTTCACCTCTCACCACTTGAAATATCAAAAAAAGCTTATATTAATTTTATTATTAGTTTACCATCTTTTTTCAAAGTGTTAAGATTTTCTTCCTTAACCAATATCAGTTTAAATATTCAGAATCAATCCCTTTATTTCCTCATATATTTTGTCTCATTATTATTAGTCCCGTTTTAACACTCATCACAGTCTGTTTTGTATTTATACTTTCACTAGACTTTGTGTTGAGAGCAGAGATTGTTTCTGGTTCATCTTATACATATAACAGTGGGCATCAAAGTACTTAAGAAGTTATTAAATTACAATGAATTCCTTCTGATAGCACAGAGCTGGGAAAAGTCCACTCAGTTACAGAATCCTAAGAGATACCTTAGCTAAATTGTTTATAGATATATATTGTGGAATGCCAGTTTTTTCCCCTAATGAATCATGTTTTTCAATCATTCATCTCTTCTCTCTTGCTCTCTGTTATCTTGATTTTTCTTATTATGAAAAGTTCATGCCTCCCTCCTGTTCTCAATGAATTCTCATACACAGAGCATACCTTACGTCAAGTATTCAGTTTTCCAGGCATATAACCCTTCCTGCAAACCTGACTGAGTCACAGTTAAATATTTGTGAAAATATTTAAATAAAAATAAACAGATCATTTACCTGTCCTTCAAAATCTAATTGGTACTAATTAGCAAATAAATCAAACGGAATTTTCCATTAAACAAGCTTTCATTCATGTCAACATTTACTTGTTTGCAATTATTAGAGGAAAAGAGAAATTATAAACATGAACCAATTTTATTTCTCTTGTTTAAGATAAAATGAAATCACAATTTTTTCAAGGCAGAATAAAATGTTTTAAAAAAGTATTTTTGCTAACATAACAGTTTTGATTTTAATTTTAAAGCAAGCTGTACATTGTTTTCCACATCACCTACACTAATTTGCATTTGCATCATTAATATAAAAGAATTTTATTCTACTTTTCTTTTTTTTCCTTTCTAATTTTTGGTTTTTTACGGACTTAAAAACTTTCATGATTATGTTTCAGTCATACAATGATAGAGGACCCATCCCTCCACCAGTGCCCATTCTCCACCACCAATGTTCCCAGAATCCCTCTCGACACCCCCACCCCACTCTTCAGGCTACCTCTGTGGCAGGCGCATTCTCTTTTACTTTCTCTCTCTCATTTTAGGTGTTATGACTTGCAAGACAGGTACTAAGTGGCCATTGTGTTCGGTCCACAGTCTACTTTCAACACACATCCCCAACCCAAGTGAGCCCTCCAAGGGTCATTTACTTAGTGGTCCCTTCTCTACCCCAGCTGTCCATTGCCTAGGCATGGGAGGCCAGCTTCTAAGCCATCAAGCTATCCTCCTAGCCCTTCTCTCTATTATCCTTGGGTGTTAGTCTCCCTTTCTGTTAATTTATATTCCACAAGTAAGTGCAGTAATTCTATGTCTGTACCTCTCTCTCTCTCTCTCTCTCTCTCTCTGACTCATTTCACTTAGCATAATACTCTCCATATCTACAACATATATGCAAATTTCATGATTTTATCTTTTCTAAAAGCTGCATGGTATTCCATTGTTTAGATGGACCACAGTTTCTTTAACTCATCATCTATTCCTTGGCAAATGGCTGTTTTCCAGATTCTGCCTACTGTAAACAGTGCTGCAATAAACATACAAGTGCAAATGTCATTTATACTGTATATTTTTGCATCTCTGGGATATAGTCCCAGAAGCAGTGTTGCTGTGTCTAATGGGAATTCAATTTCTAGGTTTTTGAGAAACGTCCATATTGTTTTCCAAAAGGACTGAGCCAGTCAGCATTCCCACCAGCAGTGAAGGATATTCCCTTCTCCCCACATCCTTGCTTCCACTTCACATTTCTTGCTCCCTTATCAAAGATTAGATGATCATATATTTGAGGATACGTGTGAGGATATTCAACTCAATTCAATTGGTCTGTGGATCTGTCTTTGTTCTAAGACCATGCTCTTTTACTTTTTACTTCTTTGTAGTACAGTTTGAGATTGAGAAGGTGATGCATCCCATCTCCACCCCCTCCCCCCGCCTCACCCTCCAAGAATTGCTTTGGCTCTTCATGGGCACTTGCTATTCCATATGAATTTCAGGAGGTTTTGATCGAATTCTTTGAAGAATTTCATGGGTATACTTATAGGGGTCACATTGAATCTGTATAATGCTTTGGGAAGTATTGTCATTTTGATAATGTTAATTCTCCTAATCCACAAGCAGGAGATGTGTTTTCATTACCTCCTGTCCTCTTTTATTTCTTGAAGTGGATTTTTGTAGTTTTCTTTGTACAGGTACTTTACCTTCTTAGTTAAGCTGATTCTGAGTATTTGATTTTCTTAGGAATGACTATGAATGGGATTGCTTTCTTCATGTCTCTTTCTTCTCTCTCATTATTTGTGTATAGGAAAGCCATAGACTTTTGAGTACTGGTTTTATAGCCTGAAACTTTACTATACAAGTCTCTTGTTGTTAGGAGCTTCTTGGTAAGGGCTTTAGGGTTCTCTAAATATAGTGTCATATTCTCTGCAAATAGTGAGAGCTTGATTTCTTCCTTTCCTATCTGGATGCCATTAATACCCTTTTATTGCCTAACCGTTATGACAAGTATTTCCAGTACTATATTGAATAGAAGTGGTGAGAGCACGCATCCATTTCTTGTCCCTAATTTTAGGGGGAAGGCTTTTAGTTTTTCCCCATTGAAGAAAAACTATTACCCCATTGCCATGGGCTTGTGGTAGATGGCTTTGACTTTATTGAGGAAAGATCCTTCATTCCCATTTTGGTGAGAGTTTTCATCACAAACAGGTGCTGGATCTTGTCAAATGCTTTTTCTGCATCTATTGATATGATCGTATGGTTTTTATCTTTTCTTTTATTGATATGATGGATTATGTTGATTGACTTGTGAATGTTAAACCATGCTTGCATCCCTGGGATGAATCCTATTTGGTCGTGGTGTATGATCTTTCTGATAAGTTGCAGGATTCTATTTTCTAATAGTCTGTTGAAAACTTTTGCATCTGTGTTCATCAGGGAAATTGACCTGTAATTTTATTTTCTAGTTGTATCTCTGTTTGATTTTGGTATTAGGGTGATATGTGTCTCATAGAAGCTGTTTGGGAGTGTTTCTGTTTCTTCAATTTCCTGGAAAAGCTCGAAAAGAACTGGCAATAGGTACCCTTTAAATGTTTGGAAGAATTTGATAATGAATCCATCTGGACCCTGGCTTTTGTTTGGGGGAAGAATTTTAATTACAGTTTCAATTTCCTTGAGAGAAGTAGGTCTATTCCAGTATTCCAAATCTTCTTGGATCAGCCTTGGGAGGTTATAGGAGTCCAGGAATTTATCCATTTCTTCCGGTTTCTCTTGTTTCATGGAATACAGACTTTCAAAGTAATCTCTGATGATCTATTGAATTTCTTTGGTTTCTGTTGTGATGTTATCCTTTTCTTTTCTGATTCTGTTCATTACGGTTCTCTCTCTCTCCCTCTTTCTTTGTGAGTGTTGCTAGTGGTTTATCAATCTTGTTATTTTCTCAAAGAACCAGCTCTTAGTTTCTTTGATCTTTCAGATTGTTTTTTGGGTTTCCATATCATAAATTTCTGCTCTAAGTTTTATTATTTCTTTCCTCCTCCCTGGTTTGGGCTCTTTTTGTTGGTCCTTTTCTAAGATTTTTGAGCTATAAAATTAAGTTTTTTTATGTGGCCCTTTCTTCCTTCCTGAGAAACGCTGGAAGGGCTATAAATTTTACCCTTAACACGGCTTTAACTGTTTCCCACAAGTTCCGGTAACTCATGTCTTCATTCCTTTAGTTTCCAGGTATCTTTTGATTTCTTCCTTGGTTTCCTCCATGACCCACTTGTTCAACATTCAGTTGTTTAATTTCCAAGTGTTTGATTTGATTCTTTATTTCTCTGTATGATTAACTTCTATCTTCAATGCATCATGGTCTGAAAAGATAGTTGATACAATTATTTTTTCCTGATTCTATTGAGGTATGTTTTGTGGCCCAGCATGTGGCCTATCTTGGAAAATGTCCTTGTGCACTGGAAAAGAATGTGTATTTGATTTTTGGGGGATGAAAACTCCTGTATACATTATTAGCCCTGTCTCTTCCATTATTTCCTTCAAAGCCAGTACTTCCTTATTGAGTTTTAGTCTTGTTGATGTATCAAGAGGTGATAGGGCAGTGGTGAAGGTTCTGACTACTATTGTGTTCCTACCAATGTCCTCCTTGAAGTCTATTAGCAGTTATTTTTAGTATTTTTGCTGGCCCCTCATTGGGTGCATATATGTTTAGGAGTGCGATTTCTTCCTGATGTACATATCTCTTGATCATTAAAAACTGGCCATCACTGTCCCTTATAATCTTTTTCAGCTTAAAATCTATGTGTCAAATACTAGTATGGCCACCCCAGCTATTTTGAGGAAGTCGTTTGCTTGAAAGATTGTTTTCCATTCTTTAATTTTGAGTCTGTTTGCTTTGACTGTTTAGATGTGCTTTTTTTAGGCAGCAGAAAGTTAGATTCAATTTTTTAATCCATTTTGCTATTCTGTGTCTCTTCCTTAGTGCATTTAGACCATTGAGAGAAATTATTGTCATGGGCTTTTGTGCCATCATTCTGTAGAGGATTGTTGTGCTTGTAGGTGTTTGTCATGTCTTACAATAGCCCCTTAAGTCCGTCTCTTAAGATTGGTTTTGAGTTATGAAGTTCCTGAGCTGTTATTTATCTGTGAAATAGTGTATCCTTCCTCAAGTTTGAGTGAGATTTTAACTGGATAAAGTATTTTTGATGAGAGATTCATTTCATTAAGTTTTTGCACCACATTCCACCGTTGTCTTTGGGGTTGGAAGGTTTCCTCTAATAATTCATCTGTAAATCTAAGGTGTGTTCCTTTATATGTGATTTCCTTTTTTGACTTTGCTGCTTGCAGTATTGTGTCTCTATCCATGGTATTCATTATTCTGATTGTGATATGTCTTGGAGTCTTTTTATTAGGGTCTCTTTTAGCTGGTACCCTTTGGGCTTTTGGGATCTGGACGCCAGCATTCTTAAGCTCTGGGAACTTCTCAGAAATGATATCTTTAACTATTGCTACTTCATTGGGGTTGCCTCCCTCTCCTTCTGCTACTCTGATTCTTATGTTGCTCCTCTTGAGTTCATCTCCTAGGTCTCTGATTCTCCCTAGAGCTATTTTGAGGTCTTTTCCCTTTGTATGTTGTTCCCTGTATGCTTTCAGCAGCTCTTCTTCAAGTTCACTGATTCTGCCTTTGGCTGTTTTCATTGTATTGTTGAGGGCAACCACAAAGTTTTTAGTATCATCTACTGAATCCTTTATTAGTGACACTTCTGTTTGTAACTTTCTTATTTCTGCTTTCTTTTCTTCCTGTATTTTCTTGGCTGTCTGCTCCACTGTTTTTTGTATGTTCCTCCTTTAATTTACTGGATGCCTGTTCCACTATTTCTTTGAGTTCATTGATCAACCTCAACATTCATCTCTGAATTCTTTATTGGAGAGATGATATTTATGGGTACTTCCCATTGAGGCTTCTGGGTTCTGTTCTTAATCCACTCCTGGTGGCGTGGATATGTGCTGTTTCTTCATGTTGTGATGTTGTGGTGGTAGTATGGAGCTGGGACCCTCCCATTCACTATCACTGTCTCCCTCTTTCTTTGAGAAAGGATTCTGGGTGAGCTCAGTCGATGGTGGTCACCAATACTAACTTTCTCTTTGGTGATCCTCTGTGACTTAAGTGAATCCTCTAGTGCAGTTTCAGAGGATGTGATATTTTACATTAGACTTGTTTAGTTTCTTGTTTTCACATTTATTTTGGTGAGATTGGAATAGGCTAGTCAACTATTGGCAAATGTGTTTGTGACAGCCAGCTGTCCTCCTCAGAATTAGGTAATGGAGATTGAGATGTGAATACAAAGTCTTGGGAAAGGGGAAAATAACTTCAACTACACAATCTCCTGCTGCCCTAGAGGCCACACTCACCACCTCCAGTGTACCTGGGGGGGATTCGGCCACATTGGTTCCTAAGCATGATCCAAGTCCTGCTTCTGATGCAGTCCTAAACTTGCCGGAGATTCTCTCTAGCCTGGGTGCTTGGGGAGCACCATAGCTGAGGTGGGTCGAGTGGAAGGGTCTAGCATTTCCCTGGGGTGATTTTCTGGGCATGCCTAAAAAAGGTTTTCTTAAGGGAGCATCTTCATGCAATCTGATGTTAAGAGCCTTATATACAAAGTAGAAGTTAATATTAATAATAACTACCAACTGTTATTAATTACATGACATGTAAAAGGCTAAATTATTCCTGATTCCCAGGATATTGCCTCATCAGTTCATCTCCATTTTCCAGAATAGTGAATGATTCTTAGAAGAATTGAAGATCCTGATCAAGGTCAAAGACATGAATTGAGGCTGAAGTAGGCCTTAAATCTTGGTCAGTCTGATTCACCACTCCAAGCATTACTTCCTTCTCTAACTTTGGCCAGTGGTTCTATTTGGGCCTCTGAGATCGTATGTCTCAATTTTATTGTTTCTATTCTGTAATCAAAGATGCTTTTTTAGTGCTGTAATCTCAGGAGGAATTGAGTAATAGTTGGAGCAGAAGCACCCTTAGTTGGACCCAGTTATGAACATCAAATATCCAACAAACAGTATAGATTTAAGTAAGAATATTCAGAACATAGCTCCACATCTCAGCCCTACCAAGACCAACGAAACCTAAGGAGGCCATATAGAGGTAAATGAATCAAGTAAAATCAAGCAGGGAAATGAGCTCATTTTATGTTACTTATCCTCTGCCTAATACACTTACTCAGGGCAAAAGTGATTATCATTTTACCTGCTAGAATTTAGGGTTGTTTCTTTCACAGTTATTGTTTAATTATTTAACTATTTTATTGTATTTAATGTTTAAAATCATGTATTAGCGGCTTCCTATGTGTGATACAGAACTAAATATCTTATATTCATCAACCACAAATCTTTCCCAAATCTCTCCCACATTTACATAGCTTGTAATATGCAAGAACCAGGATTTGTCTCTAAGCTTGCCTTTGAAAAAGTTGAATTGACTTTGTTCATAATTTAGAACACATTCAGAAAATGATAAGCTGTGTGACTATGACATAACACAGTTTTACTCCTTAAATAGGTTATCTTCATTTCTCTAGGTTTTCTTTCTAAAACTGTAAACTGATGGGACTTGATTAGATCCTTTCTGCTTTACCTCTCACTATCTATGTTTCTAACATCCCAAAGTTCCAAATCCATAAATTCTCGTATGTAAAAGTTATTGGAAAAAAGTTTCACTTAAGGTCTATGTACAATAAATTGAATGATCATAATAGAGGTGATACTGATGACAACAATAATATATATGAAGAGTTTGAACACCATATAGATGAAATAGAAAAATGCTTCAGCAAGAACCAGAACTGAGATGGCTACTGCAAATGAGCATGCAATTTAGCTCTGGAAACTTGCAGGTAAAATGGTGGAATTAATATGAGTAATAAAATCTTTTCATCTAACCCAACCAACAACCACAACAATATAGTAAGTGTCAGCAAAAATCAACCAGCATCAAATAAGAAACTAGATATGTTTAGCTCACAATAATGAAAATGACTATTTATAGAAGATGCTGAAATATATTTGATAGCTCTTGCTTCCAATCTTATTGCTTAGGAATGGTTCAGGTATATGGCAGAAGCTAATAAAATTTTTAAAAAGTTATTATTACCCTCTAATATAGGCTGACAAGGCCAAGGAAGAAATTTTTTTAAAAGTATCTGGAATTGAAAGATCTCAGAGGCTCTCAGATTTAAGATGCTGTCTCTTAAACACACACACACACACACACACACACATACACACACATCCCTTACACACACACCGTTGCTAAGAGTCACAGTATTTTCCCAGAGATATGTAGCGATTGAAAAGAGAAATAAAAACATAACATGTCTATGTGATCATGGAAATGATGTACACACCACTTATTATGGACTTTGAAGACTGATACAGGTATTTATAAAAATTTTAGAAAATAAAGCTGTACTCAACAAAGATGGAACTGCAGAGCCAGTCAAAATTTTCCTCTGAAATTTTGTTTATACTTCCAGTGAAATGACCTACATCACAAACTATTTGTGAACAAAAACAGATATCAGAAAATGTTGTTCAATAGGAGGTCAAAGTTGATCATGAGAGATCTGAGGAAAAAATGTGCAATGCAATGGTATATTTTCAATACAAAATAAATACAAGTAAACTCACACTGAAACATACCCAAGAAATGAATATTGCCCACTCTGCATTAAAATTTTTTTGAATTATGACACAAGGAAAAGAATATCTCCTCCAAGTATTTATCAATTAATATTTAAGAATTCAGATGATGACCAAATAAGATAATTCTATGAAGGAGCTAGAAAATAAAAGTATATCATTGTAAATATAATATATAAAATTTACAAAAATAAACAATACAAAATATTAGAAAATCAAACTTAGTTTTAATTATCACAAGAAAGCTTTGTGATAGAAGGATTGTTTAAGTAAAGAAAGAACTCCCTTAAAACTCAACAAGAAGGTCAGATAGATAATTCAGGGGTCATGGCACATGCCTTATATATGGCTGACTCCAGTTTGGTGCACTGCATCACATAATCCCCTGAACATTGCCAGATGAATGAACCTTGAGGCCTCTAAGCACCGCTGGATAACCCTGGTAATCTTGGTACCACAGGGTAAAGCAGCACTGCATACTCTGGCCCTTGTGTTGAATTGTGGTCTCCTTGGCTGAGAATTGCTGGGAGAGGCACCTGGGTCTCTTGTGCACCACTTAGGAGGTGCCCCAAAAGATATTTTTTAAAATAATTCAGCATATATGAAAATGAAATGAAACATGGAAATGAAATCATAGCATAATTTGCAGACTTGAAATAGAGAATTTCAAATAAAAGAAGAGCTGAATATTCAGAACAAGATAATACAAAATGTTCCCAAAAAACAGACTTCAGACAGAGAAAGAGTTGATTGTAAGGAGAAAACTAGATTTCTTCAAAGTTCTCTATGGCATCAATAGTGCCAGGTATTGATAATAATACCAATTATTGCAAGAACACAGTAGAGTTAAATTTACACAGTATTTAAAGAAAATTAATTCAATGCAGCTATTAAACAAAATGCAGAGGAACAGGTGTAAAAATTACAAATGCACACAAGTGGAAGGGGAGTGATGATGTGTGTTCCAAGGCTGTTGGGGCACCTCTCTGTCTCTGTCTCTGTCTCTACCCCGCCCCCCCCTCTCTCCTCTCATGCTCGGTGCTCTCAGTATATGGACCGGATCAGGATGGCTCCTCCTTTGTGCTCCACTTCTGTGTGTGCCGCTGGGCTCTCTTCTATCTGTCTCTCTATCTCTGACTCTGTCTCTGTAGCCTTTCCTCTGGTCTCCTCTGAACTCTCTCTGTCTCTGTCATCTCTCCTCTGGTCTCTTCGATCTCTCTCCTCATCTCTCTTTCAGGAACCCTTCTGCTTCTCTCTCTGGAGCCCCACTTGCTCTCACTTCTGACTCTGACCGTTACTTCTGACTCCGATTCTCACTCACTTTGTGCTCTTTCGTTCCCCTGGCTCTGATGACTCCCTGATTCTCTTTCGCTCTGTGCTCTGCTTCTGTGTTTTCTCCTCCTATTTCTCTTACAGTCTTAGTTTACATAGCAATCACATAGGGTGGTGACACAAAGGTTGGTTGAACATTAATAAATCAACAAAGAGGGGTTAGACTACTCCTCCAGGAGATTAACCAAATCTCATCTAAGGAGATTACTCCAGATTACTCAGAGATCCACTTGAGGGCAGGATCCCATCCAGGGTGTGTTGCTTTCTTCTTTCCTCAGCTAGTAATCCACTTAAACAGTTGTAGTAAATCTACTTCTAATATTCCTAGCCATGTCATTCTATGTCTTACTGTGCTCAATGTGTGAGCACAGTAAGAGATATATCAAACTTAGAGTTTGGTTCTTCCTGAGGACATCTCACTATATATTCCAGACCACAGTCCTCAGGTCAGGTTAGTCTTCCTAACCCAGCAGGGTCCTAGTCTCATCATTACTTTTGGATCATGACAACATTTGTCTATGACCATGCTCTCAACTTCTACTTGAGTATTGTGGCGCTTTGGCCTGGCCCATTTTGACGCCAGGGTAGCTCACAGCTTGCCCTGGGTCCATTCTGTCCCTCGTCAGGACCCTACTTTCGGGGTGCTAGAAACTAAGGGCAACTGAGTTGAGAAAGCAGATGCCCAGGAGTAAATATTATTGGAGTCAATCAGCTCCCAAGTTACAAAGCATAATGTTAACTGTCTTCCTGTGTCCATACAGAAAGGACATTGCTTTAAGGTGAACTAAGTTCCCTGCGGTAAGGCTGAAAGGACAAACCCGATTTTTGTCCTTTTCTCAAACAAGTCCTTCTTAGGAATTAATGAAATCCTGCCAACCAAAAGATGTGGAGAAAGGACAGAAAAGTCATCAGTGCATCTGTTTTTGATGTTTACAGATATCTTCAGCATTATTGAAACTTCCCTCACCCTTTCTAATTAAAAAAGATAAAAGTAATTATTAATTTTAAATATGAGACATGGGCTGGGAGATATTACAGTAGGGAGCATGCTTGCCTTGCACTGCTGACCCAGGTTTGGTCCCCTGTATAGTCCATATGCTTCCCCAAGCACCATCAGAGTGATCCCTGAGTGCAGAGTCAGGAGTAAGCCCTGAGCATTATGGGGCATGGCCCCCCCAAAAAATATAAGTTAGTTTTAAAAAATTAGACAAACAATCTATAACATAAACATTTAAAAATACAACATAAGGTTTTAGTTTATTATTAACATAACTCAATTGCATATTTATAATTAAATCATATTAACTATAATTACAACCTATACTTTATAATATGCAATATATATTCCTAAATGTATGCTTAAATAATATATATCTTATAATTTAGAAATATACTTTGTATATAAGCATAGCAGTATAACACTATCATGCTGTCATCCTGTTGTTCATCGATTTGCTCAAGCAGGCACCAGTAATGCCTCCATTGTGAGACTTGTTGTTACTGTTCTTGGCATATTGAATATGCCATGAGTAGCTTGCTGGGTTCTGCTGTGTGGGCAGGATACTCTCGGTAGCTTGCTGGGCTCTCCGAGAGGGATGGAGGAATCGAACCCGGGTCAGCCACGTGCAAGGCAAACACCATACCCACTATGTTATTGCTCCAGTTCATGTATAAGCATAAAATAGCTATATTATTTTAGTTCTTTATTATACAGACTTAATTTCATAGCTGTACTATATATAAAGATATCTTAAGTACTACGTAACATTTATTATTAGTAATTCTAGCTGACTTTTCAGAAGATTTTATTTATTTTTATTTGTTCATCCTTCTTGATTTTGAAAATGAGTATGTGTAAATGTATAGTGTGGTCTATATTAATTAATTAATTAATTATTTAGCTTATATTAAGCCATAGCAAGTAGAGATAGAAAAATAAAAGTAGGGAAAGGGGAAAAGGGAAACTTCCATAAATGTGGCCTGATAGAAGAAACATTTTACTAGAACCAGAAATTATACCATGTCTCTGTAAGCTTCTCTCTGGAATCAAACATCTGTAACCTTATTGCAACTTCTTGCTTTACTCTCTCAAGTGCATTTGCTTCATCCTCATCTGACCTATGTGGTAAGCACTCTTCTTTCCATCTTAAGGCATTGCATCTTGTTGGTTTTGATCTTTCATTAAATTTCTCTTAAAGTGTGAGCTCTTCTCCACTAGACATGACTATAGTTAGGGAATCAATATATGTTTTAAAGGATGGATGAATGATAAAACAGGGGTCAATTTTCATGAACAGCACAGCCTTGGAGTGTCCAGATTTGCCTTTGTTGTGCTCCATGAGTATGTATAACTGGCTTGAATGAGCACAATATAAAGTAGAAGGGGGAAATCAACTTGAACTAAGGATACACATTTTTTTCACATTTTATTTTTTTATTTAATTTTTTATTGAATCACTGTGAGATACAGTTGCAAAGTTTTCATATTTGATCCACCACCAAACCCCCACATACCCCCCTCCCTCTCCCCCTCTGCCTGCGTGGCAAACATTTTTCACTTTACTCTTCCTTTACTTTGATTACAATCAATTTTCAACAGGGATCTCACTATCATTATTTGGAGGTTTTCCTCCAACAGTCAGACATGTTGGATGGCATCAATAGATTGTATGTTTTCATTTTTCAGAAAAGGTTCGGAGCTGTCCCATTCCCGCATCCCAGAACCATGTTAGTTGCTGCTCATTGTCACTGGGGCTCAATCTGGAGAAGGCGTACCGGCCGTACCTCCCCCATCTGGCTCCCCGGTGCTGCTGGCCCGGTCTGGGGGTCTGGAGCAGTCTCTGGCCACGTTGCTTACTGGAACGCCTGGCTTTTTCTCTGTTGAATCAAGGATACAAAATGTTTATTGGAGTCCTTAAGTCAGCCAGAGGTCCGGTGCTACAGGTAAGGGGAAGTTTATTGAAAAAAGACAATGTGTAAGATGAGGGAGGACAGAGGAACAAAGGCTTAAGTTCGAGTGCACCAGGAAAGTGTAAGAAGTACCCAGGTAGAAGAAGAGGTATCAAACTGTAGAAAAGGAGGTAGATGCAGTCAGTTTTCCTGGGAAGACTTGTGTATTTTTTCTCCTGTCTTTGCATTCTTTCAAACACAGTTCTATGACAGGTATGTATACTTTTATAGAGGTATATGTTCAAGTTTGTTTAATTAATACACAGTTTTACCACTGTCATTACAAAACTATATATAGATACATGCACGTGTGTACACATTGACACACACACACACACACACACACACACACACACACACACACACACACACATACATCAGTCTCTTGAAGTGGCTACAAAGATATCAGCAGTGGCTTCCAGAGAATGTTCTCCTAGGAATTTTATTGTTTGTGTTTATTTCATACCAAATCAAAGAAACTTGCACCTCCTTCTCTTCTGTTCCCATTTATCTTCCATCATGGTGATATTTTGCTTTCTGCATCTGACTCCATCTATTTTGCCTCAGGGAGCTGTGTGAGTTTCCAGGCTCCACCTTGTCAAAGCGCCTGAGGGAAGAGGAATTGATAGGGCTGTGGTGTTTTAAGCCACTTCATTATCAATGTTACACATTATAGTGCAGACCTGATAAAAGTCATTTTCTTCCAAGTCCAGATTCTAATGTGGTTCCTGATTGAACTATTCAAATAAGTTCAAATTTTAGCTTGCTTTTACTAAAATCACTCTTAATAACTGTTATTATCCCTTTAATTATAATAATCACTTTGGCTTACAGTAACTTACAACATTAACCTGAGTTCTATAAACCTTGGCAATTGTATTTGGCACAAGGTCAGCTGTTGTTAGTAAGAAAACAGCTATGATGGCAGATCTGGTAGATGAAAGCCTTATTGAAAGCCCAGGAAGGCTCAGAGCATCTGAATGTAATACAAGTAAATGTTCACAACAAGCCCAGCGATACCTTGAGAATGGAGGGAAACCTTTTAATTTTATAATCTCTAAAGTCAAATTGCCTAATTTAATCCACCTCTGCCACCTACATGTCTTGTGTCTTTAGGCAAAAATTTCTGCCTTGATAGTCTATCTGTATAGTGGATAAAATCAAATACCTGTCCCTGCTGCAACAATTTTCATTCTGATTGTCCTGTAACCAAAAATTATCACTCCAGTTAAATCTTTTGGATATAATTCCATACAATCACAAAGTAATTCCATGTTTTGGTTTTGTGTGAGGAGTAAACATGAAGTCCTTAGAACTCTTTGAGCTTCAGAGAGAATATTCAGCAACACAAATTACTGTTGTAGTGATTATTTTCATTGTTACTGATGCCCAGGGAGTTTCTGTGAAGTCAGTGCCCCTGTGGGTGGCTTATGTGAGGTTGAGGAAGAGAGATAGTCACTTTCTCCCAATCCATCTCTGCCACCCTGAGACCCAGCATTACCAGGTTCTTTATTTTTTTATCTTTTTGGGTCACACCAGCAATGATCAGGTTTCTTCTGGCTCTGCACTCAGGAATTACTCCTGACGGTGTTGGGAGGACCCTATGGGATGCCAGGGATCGAACCCAGGTCGGCCACATGCAAGACAGCGTGCAAGGCCTACCCACTGTACTATCGCTCCTGCCAGGTTACCAGGTTCTTGTCTTGTCTCACAGAAAAGAATTTCAGGAGCAGACAAGCAGTGAAGTAAAAGAGGATTTTATTTGTAGGGTTTTGGGAAGGGAAGGAGGGATAGAAAGCAAGTCTGAGAAAGAGACAGACTGGGGGGGGAGTTTAATGCATTTAAGAGAGATTGGAGACTTCTCCAAAGGGGAGAGAGCCCCTACACACATCCTAACATTAGATGTGAAAGTATGAAAGCACACATCTCAAGAGGGGAGATGTGGGTGATACATGTACTTAGGCACTACATGTCCTTGGCCACGTAGGCACAAATAGCACACAGCCTCTGGTAGCATATGCGAGCCCTTCATTTGTTCAAGGTGGTTTTGATAGCGTTTTTTCCAATCTGCCCCCACATGGGGCTTCTATCTAGGTAAAAGCTCATTGCCAGGATGTTTGCCAAAAGTGTTGAGTTAGAAGTGGAGTGGTGGAGTGGTCCATGGCCTTCTTTGAGATTCCTTTCCAGCCTTCATTCCTGCTGGAGCTACTCTCAAGATGGGGATACAGTCTTGTCTGGGTTTGTTGCTGGCACCAAGTGAGGGTCTTATGAGGCCTTTGTTCCTGTGTTTGCACCCTTGTCCCTATTGGTTTTAATACTTTCTAGGAATTCCAAGGACTGGAGCAATAGCACAACAGGTTGGGTGTTTGCCTTGCACACAGCTTCGATTTCTCTGCCCCTCTTGGAGAGCCAAGTAAGCTACCGAGAGTATCCCACCCACCTGGCAGAGCCTGGCAAGCTACTCGTATTTGATGTGCCAAAAACAGTAACAACAAGTCTCACAATGGAGATGTTACTGAAGCCCGCTCAAGCAAATCGATGAACAACGGGACGACAGTGCTACAGTGCTACAGGAATTCCATTGCCATAGAGGCCCTTTCCTGTCTCACTAGCCTATATCACTTGAATGACTTCTCTAAATGGGGAGGAGAGAGGCAGCAGACTCTAGAAAGGAATCTGTTGAATCTGCTGCTTTCTCTCTTTCCACCTTTGACACCCAGGAATGGCTGGGGAAATCTAGGAAAAAGAGTCTTCTCTGGGCCTTACTTCTTGAAGGAAAGGAAAAGTCAATCCTAGAACTTAGCCAGGTCTTTCAGGTTCTTGCCTTTTCCTCACAGAAAGGAATGTCAGGAGGAGATGAACAGTGAAGTTAAATCAGGTTTGATTTGGGAGTTCTGAGGTAGTAGTGGGGGTGGGGGATTGGGGTGGTAAGGAGAGAGAGAGAGACACAGACTGAAAGAGAGAGAGACAGGGAGATGAAGAGGAAGAGACAGAGAGAGAGAGAGAAAGAGAGACAGAGGATTTCATGCTCAAGAGAGAACACAGGCATCTCCAGGATGGGAAGAGAGCTCCAGTGTTAGAGTGTACCAGTACCAAAGAGTGGAAGTATGAAAGTACATATCTCAACAGGGGAGATGCAGGTATCACATGTGCTTGGGCACCACATGTGCTCAGCAGCAACACATGGGCTCAGGCAGCATATGCACATGTGCTTCCTTTGTTCAAGTGGGCTTTTATGGGTTTTCTCCCACGCTACTCCACCTGGGACATTCTACCTAGATGAGTGTTGCTAGGGTGGTTGCCAAGGAGTAGAGTTGGGAATAGTTGATGGTTTTCTTTGATATTCCTTTTCTGGCCTTTATTCCTGCTGGAGCTTCTCTCTTAGGAGGGCATCCAGCCTTTTCTGGGTCTGTGCTGGTGGCAGATAGAGGCCTTTTATCAGGCCTTAGCTCCTGTGTCCACAGGTAGGTTTTTAGCAGCCTTTGGGGTAGTTAGTTTTAATACTTCTCCAGAATTCATTGCAATGTGTATGTGTGTGTATGTGTGTGTGTGTGTGTGTGTGTGTGTGTGTGTGTGTGTTGGCGAGGATGCCCTACCTGCTGCCTGTGTGCTTTATGACTACTACCTCTTGGGTGTCGGTGAACTTTCATCTGGGCCAAAGGTAAGTAATCTCATAAAATTTTAAACTAAGTATTTAAAATATGATTGCTTCATTTAGTAAGATAAAACCAAGTTTTAGAGAAATAGAAGGATTTGTCAAAGTTAGAGACCTGACAATGGCAAAGATGAGATTTAAATCCTGTTCTTCCTATACCTTTTTACTTTTGAGAAGACACTAGGAAGGCATCTTAGGGGTTAAATTCACTCAGGAAAGAGCCTGTGGCTAAACTCATAATTTCTCTTATATTGACACCAGAAATCTGTTAAGATAAGCATGCCCCCTCCTTCCAAATGCTCACATCTTACTAATGCCTGATGTTCATGGTCAGGAGAGCACACTCTCCCAGAACATCTGACTGTAAATCAACATCTTATTTCGGTAGTTTGTATCTAATCACCTGGAGAAAATGCTTTTTCGGTAGCAATGAATTTTTTGCAGTTTCTTTGTGCAAAACGTCTGCCCTTTTAGGATACAAAAACCCTTTCTTGAATTATCTTATGATTTCATGCCTTCCACATATGCATAAAGTAATCTTTCACTTTATTACTGTTTCTGAGCTATTCACCTACTGCTCACTCACTTCTCTGACCCATCAACTTTACTGAGGAAACTTTGATAAAATCTGGAGAAGAAAATGACAGTGAGAGCTTACACAATTACAAGAACTAAGTGTGGTAGAAGATGATATTGAAAAGACACTAGGCACAAATCATATTATGCTAACACATGCAGTGGGTTTCTATGTTTTAATTAAAGACTAAGATCTAAAATTCCATCAGTTCCTATCTAATATTACGAGCAGAAACTGTAGAAGAGAGAGAAAATAGACTCAGCTACATGTATAAAAGTGAAATATGAATAGAAAAAGCTATTAAATCTTGAGGCCTTCAGTTTTTAAGAGATATGGTAATAAGTGCTATGGTTTGTCACCCAGAGTGCAGGATAAGTACCTACTCTTCCAGTTACCAGTTGCATGGATTGCTGAGAAAACTCATTGGACAACACATTGAATGCTGTCTAAAGCTGAAGAGAACTTTTCTATACACAACCTGCAGCCACTGGTGGTTATACAAAGGTAGAAAGGACTTTTCTTTTTTGTGATAATGTGATGAAATTCTGTAGAGACTCGGCTCCAGAACCCACTGTGACAACATGGAAAACCTTTATTCAATGATTTCTCTTTCAAGTTGCTCCTCTGAGCTTATATCCCACAGGTATTCAGCCTCCCAGCACTACCCAGTAAATTTCCTGCACATAAATCAATGCCTCATAGTTTATTTACTAGGAAACCTAAACTGCAATATGCAGGGAAGTATATGTCTACTGTGGCAGCCAAATGCAGTTAATTTCCATATTTTTGAGAGGCTTGTAATGAATTGTCAGATATTTACTGTAGTATCAGTGAATATATCAGGACACAATATATATCAGGAACACTTTCATAAGTCAAAATGGAACTATTTTATTGATTTTCAAGGAGCAATTTAGCTGTTGTCAGAGGAAAAGTCAGTGGTGCAGGCAGAGGTCTAAGTCTGAATGAGTGCACCTATGAGCACATCTTTATCTCTAAGGTCTTCAGTACTCAGGACGGCCTAGAAAAAAGAAAATCTTACTTACAAGTGAATGAAGGGTGTTGAATTGCTATTCTGTTCTGTTCAGAAAGCTGCTTCTTCCCAATTTGTTTATGCTTATCCAAGTCCACAGAGAATACCTTCTGGTGTTGAGTTACTGTGGCCCGGCCTTGACCTAAGAACATTTTTGGAAACTCTTCTGGACATGGAAATTTTATGACACATAATTGCATTTCTTAGGGTGCAATATGTGAAAAGCAGAACACAACCATTTCAGAGTTTTGGGATTCGGATGATCCCCATCATTAAGACTACATCTTGGTCCAATTTCCTTCTACTCCAGTCATACCCAGAGCTTTCTTCAAGATGGTTACTCTTCTTCTATTATCCACTGTCTTATCCCATCTTTGTTTGGAAAATCCAGATGAAGACTTGGGTGAGATCCAGAGACTCGTTCTTCTCTCTCGAAAGGGAGCATAAAACGACACTGCCATAGCCATGCTGCTGGGCCCTGTGCCAGGTTGTTTCATCCGGGACACCCCAAAGGGGGTTGGGTGAGGCCCCTCCCTGCCCTACGGGACCCAGTCTCAGCAGCCGAAAACACCCAGAACTCACTCCCCGACATGCTCCCGGCCACTCTCCACAGGCCCAGGCCTAGCTCACCCACGAGTAAACCTATTCCTGGATCTCGCGACATCTCATACCTCACATCACTCATACACCAAGAGTAGCGCACCACATTTGATGGGGTTTAAAGTAGAAGGCAAGGAGCTCGAGTGATAGCACAGTGGGTAGGGCGTCTGCCTTGCACGCGGTCGACCCGGGTTTGATTCTCAGCATCCCAGTTGGTATCCTGAAGCACCGCCAGGAGTAATTTCTGAATACAGAGCCAGGAGTAATACCTGAGCATTGCTTGTTCCTCAAAAGCAAAAAAAAAAAAAAAAAAAAAAAAAGTGGAAGGCAACCAACCATAGAGGGAAATATATTTTTACAGATACATACACAACCAAACACACACACACACACACACACACACACATAAGCACACAGGCTCAACCCTTTAACAACATATTAGTAATCTCTTATACAAGGGCTTAATGGCCCCTGGGTGAAATACAATAGTCTTCACACATTCTCCTCTAAGAAAAGTTTTTTGGAGCATTTTTAGCAGTTTATTCATAACAAACAATACAAAATAAATTATTTAGGTTCTGCTTTTGGGGTTCAGGATGGAAACATCCAAATATGGTGGTGGGAAGGTGTAATGGTGGTGGGATTGGTGTTTGAATATTAAATATAATCAAATATTGTGAACTAATTTATAAAATTATAATAAAATTAAAACTTAAAAACGCCAAAAAAAAGGGCTGGAGCTATAGTACAGTGGGTAGGGTGTTTGCCTTGCATGTGGCCAACCCGGGTTCGATTCCCAGCATCCCATATGGTCCCCCAAGCATCACCAGCAGTAATTCTTGAGTGCAAAACCAGTAACCGCTGTGCATTGCCAGGTGTGACCCAAAAAATCAAAAACAAACAAACAAACAAAAATAAAAGCTAAAAAATAAGTTTGGGTGAAATTTAACCCACAAATTTACTTGGTTATAATTGATTACTTTTGTTTGCCTTGCACGTGTCCAATCCGGGTTCGATTAGTCTGTCCCTCTCTGAGAGCCCCGCAAGCTACCAAGAGTATCCTGCCGGCACAGCAGAGCTTGACAAGCTACCCCTGGTGTATTTGATAAGCCAAAAACAGTAACAACAAGTCTCACAAAATCGATGAACAAAGCGATGACAGTGCTACAGTTTCTCAGGAAAAATAATATATTTCAATTTTATTAGAAAGTACTTGACTCTTGTACATGTTCACATACTTAGATATGAGGATTTAAATTCGGAAACTCTATCCTAAAGAAATGATCCAAATCACTCACAAAGACATATCAAAATCCTATGTTTGACTGGACTTTCAAAAACAATACTTTTGAAATTGTTTTCCTTCTGTCTTTTTCAATCTGTCTTTTTTCCAGAAAGGCTTAAGCTTTATTGGGGAAAGGATTATATGGTTTCTTTTTGTTGTTTTGTTTTGTTTGGGGGCCACACTTTGGGGTGCTCAGGGCTTACTCATGGCTTTGTGCTCAGGGATTAATTCTGGGGTGCCACGTGTTGAACCTGGGTTGCGTGCAAGACAGACACCCTACCTGCTATACTATGGCTCCAGGCCCATGGATGGTTTCTTTACTGACATGACTAATATCTGGAATGGTGTTTAACATACATTGAATACTCAATAAATAATCAACAGACAAATGAATATGAAAAGGGGCAGAATGTAGCTGAAAAGTAACGTTGCTGCAATTAAATCGGGTTACATCTGAAATTGTGTAAAATTATCCTTTGCATAAAAGGGCACTACATATTGCTGTTTAGAAAGAGTTGAAAAGTTCTGGTAAGTAAAGAAATAAAATTCTTGAGTATAATCTTGAGCATTCAAAATAAAAAATATATATACATGCTTTGTAATTTTTCTTTTGGAATTTGAAAAACATTAGCACTTAAAACATTTTCATGTTTTGGAATTTGAAAAAATAAAACTTAAATTATTGTTTTTGAAGTTAAAGAGTCAAATTTTAGCTGGAGAAGAAAAAAACAGCATTCGAGTTTTTAAGAAGAGAATTAGAGGTGCTGGAGTGATAGAACAGTGGGTAGGGCATTTTTCTTGCACTTGGCTGACCTGGGTTTGATTCCCAGCATCCTATATGGTCCCCTGAGCATGACCAGGAGTAATTACTGAGTGCAGAGCCAGGAATAACCCCTGTGCATTGCTGGGTGTGACCCAAAAAGGAAAACAAATGAATTTCGAGGATACTTCCAGGCAAAAGCCAATGCCAGAGCCTGCATTCTCCCAGGAAGCCCAACTTGAGGCATCCCCTCTGGCTGTTGCTGCTTCTGCTGGCTGCAGCACTGGTCCTGGGCTTCAGCATCCTTGGGAGCATACACCAGGGTGTGTGTGTGGGGGGGGGCAGTTCTGTGAGTTGAATTTAGTTTCAATAAAGAATTTCAAACCTCTAAAAGACAAAAGAAAAGGAGAAGAGAAATAGGAAAGATTATGTGTTGCTAAGTGTATGGGAACACATACATTAATTATGTTTGGGAACATATTCATTAATTACAGTGTAATTAATTACAATAGTTTAAGAATGGAAGAATACTTTGCCTACTTTCTTTCTTTCTACTGGTAGAACAAGCATCAACTCATGAAGTATAGCAATATGAAAAGTGCTCTTCCCACTGCTACTGTAACTCGTTCTGTCCAATCTTCCTTTCTCACTGGATCACAGTCACGTAAGCTTTATTAACACAATTTACTTTCAGTCCAGACCATTTAATTTTTATCTCAAGTTTTCAGTCTCTTCCCTTTGGTGTAGTCTCAACCGGTGGCTCCTGGGCCTCTGAGAAGCAGAAAATACAGTGAAATCGTCCCTTCTGTGGTGTCCTACTGGCACACCAGTGAAACCCAAACTGTGAGATTCATAAGTTTTTATTTTCTGTGGAATCTTCAGCTGCTACCAAAAAACGGTATAAACTTTCAAGGAACCTATTGTACATCTAGGCCTAAAGCTAGGAGACTCGGAGGAGCAATTTTTTTTAATTGAATGACTATGAGATATAGTTACAAATTTTCATGTTTGAATTACAATCACACAATGATCAAACACCCATCCTTCCACCAGTGCACATTTTCCTCCACCAGTGTCCCCAATATACCCCCACTTTTCCTACCCTTCTCCTGCCTGCATGGCAGACAATATTCCCCATATTCTCTCTTTATTTTTAGGCTTTATGGTTTACCATACTGAGAGGTTATCATGCTTGCTCCTTTATCTCCTTTCAGCACACATCTCCCATCCTATACAATTCCTCCAACCATCATTTTCTTAGTGATCCATTCTCTATTCCAGCTGCCCCCCCTCACCCACCCCGCTCACAAGGGAGGCCCATTTCTGACTTGACATCAGGCAGAGATCTAGCCAGAAAACTCAGAATAGAGCTCCTTATGCCACTACACCTTCTTTGAGTGATCAGAATTAATTAAAAGGCCTTTCCTTCCTCCTTTTCTTCCTTCTTTTCTTAGTTCCTTTCTTTCTTTCCTTCTTCCTTTCTTTCTCTTTCTTCCTTCCTTTCTTTCTTTCTTTCTTTCTTTCTTTCTTTCTTTCTTTCTTTCTTTCTTTCTTTCTTTCTTTCTTTCTTTCTTTCTTTCTTTCTTTCCTTCCATTTTTTTGTTTTCTTTCTTTATTTCTTCCTTACTTTTATTTCTTTCTCTCTTTTTGTAATTTTAATTTTTTAATGAATCACCTTGAAGCACCTTTTGTAAGTCTGTAACTGTACCCTAAGGAGCAATTTCTTATGTGAACAAGAAAGCAGATTGGACCATTTAACACTCTTCTGGAGATAATGTGTGCAATGTTAGCTCCATTTAAAAAGAAAATTCAACAACCTCTGCCCAGATAAGATCTGGAGCTGCCGCTCGTGAAATGGACACTCTGCTTCTAAAGACTATGATCAAGAGGTCTTCTAACCGATTTTGGCACCCAGAGCGGCTTTTTTACAGAAATGCTGCTAGACTGTGAACTGAGCTAAAATATCAGAAATCCAAAACTGCGCAGCCACGACAGCTCATAGAGTCTTCATTCTCAGCAATGAAAAGAAATTATTAAATGATGCCTTTTCAGCAGGCCTGATTGTTGGGGGAAATTCCAAACAATAATAGTGAGTTCTCTATTGAAATATTGAATGTATTCAAAGTATAGAGAGAATAAAGTGAAGATCATTAGCTACTTAGGTGGGGGTGGGGGTGGGAAGGGGGTATATTGGGGTTCTTGGTGGTAGAACATGTGCACTGGTGAAGGGATGGGGGTTTAATTATTATATGACTGAGACTTAAACCTGAAAGCTTTGTAGTTTTTCACTGTGACAAAATAAAATAAAAATTAAAAAAAAAGAAGGCCTTAGCTTCTGTTGAGACTGAATTGGTCATCGAAGCCTTAGCCAAACAGAGCATTCAAACTCAGTACATCAAGATCCTCATTGAGCTGTATTACAGATTCACCACCAGGATCTCACCATTCTACAAGGAAGTGATCATCAACGTAAAGAGAGGGGTTCAACAGGGTGATACCATTTCACCAAAACTCTTCAGTGCCACCCTCGAGAATGTAATGAGACAGCCAGAATGGGAAGGAATGGGAGTGAAGATAGACAGTCGGCAACTACACCACCTCCACTTCTCTGATGACATTATTCTCATAACGCCAAACATTAGCCGAGCAGCACAAATGCTGGCCAACTTTGACCTTGAGTGTGGAAAGGTCAGACTGTAGCTGAATCTCAGCAAAACGATGTTTATGAAAAACAAACTAAACTCTGACATTTTATTTACTCTCAATGGAACAAGTATCTTCGAATGCAGCAGCTATGTGTACCTGGGTCGAGAATTCAACATGAGAAATGACTTGGCGCCAGGACTGCGCAGGAGGAAGAGAGCAGCTTGGAATGCCTTCAAGAGCATCTAAGAAGTGGGATAACTCACCCACCTCCATCCAAGTTTTCCCAGATAAGTTATCCTGGCCCAAAGTCTGCAGACATATCTGCAGTGTGTCGTTCTAAGTTACTCTCTTCCGGGAGCTTTATTCCTGAATAAGTGCCCTGGATTATGGACATTGATAAAATTATATGTTGCCAGGGTCAGTGTGTGGGTGTGATTGCCAAGCTACTGGTAAACAGGGAGATTTGGGGAGGAGGCCCAGTTCCACTCCCAGTGAGCTTGGAGATTCCACTCACAGAACCTGCATACCTGGGTTTTTCTACAGATTCACTAATGGATGAGGCTTGTCTGAACTTTCCATTATTTAAAAAGAATTATAATGGAAATCTAATTGCCTCAAACAAGCACTACAAAATATTTCCTAAATTAATAGTGTTTATTTATGTACGTTGCTAACAAAAACAGAAAGTTAAATTCAAATGTGTATAGTAATTGCATGGGCTGGAGCGATAGCACAGCGGTTGGGCATTCGCCTTTCATGCGGCCAACCCGAGTTTGATTCCTCCACCCCTCTCGGAGAGCCCGGCAAGCTACCGAGAGTATGGAGCCCGCGCGGCAGAGCCTGGCAAGTTTCCCATGTGTATTGGATATGTCAAAAACAGTAACTATAAGTCTCTAAATGAGAGATGTTACTGGTGCCCGCTCGAACAAATTGATGAACAAAGGGATAGTAACTGCACAGTGCACATTTTTAATTTTTATTTTTCCCCACTGTATTTAAAACATGGTGCATTACAAAGTTGTTCATGGCAATTTGTTACAGAAAGGTATTGAATATAGAATGTAGGCGTTCTATATTCGAACCCTACCACCCTGTCACCTTTCTTTACCACTGTCTCCATCTTCCCAACACTCCTTCATGCCTGTGCCCACAGCAGGCCCACTCTGAGTTACTTTATATTGCTTGTTACCAATAAATGGCTAACAGAATGACCAGAAAGATATTGCCATAGAAAAAGAATTGTGAGAATAGTTGTATCTCCTCCTGGGACATGAAGTCCTTACCAGAGATTTTACTAAGCTGTTCTTACAAACTAAGACTTCTATGTTAAAGTTATTCTTAGTTAACATTAGTTTCTGGGTTACATCTCATACAATTTGTTGTGCTACCACTGGGATTTCAGTCTTGTAAAAATAAGACGTTTAGGGGCATTCTATGTTGCTCTTTGCTGGAAGCAAATGTGGCCACATGACCCAGAAAATCCAGAATATTTAACTGGGCAGTTATTTAACTGGGAATGGCTGCCAGAATTTCCAGAAGTCCGTGGAGAGGGTGGGAGGGTAGTCGCCCAATCCCTACTTTGTGAAGGATTGGAGTTTTTGGCTACTTATGCCCACCTTGAGATTTTGACAAATTAGATTTTCTGTGGCCCTCAGTCCTGAGGCTGTGGGGTGTGTGGCCCAAAGTATGATGGTAGCTTTGCCATGTGGGAGCAGCTGGAAGCGTTTTATTTGAGGGTGTGCTGGCTCACCCTCCTCAAATATTGCCCCAGAAGTCTCAGCCAGGATTGGGTGTCTGAGAACTTTTTGAGGCCCGTTGATATTTTTTGAGATTTATTTATGAGTCCTGGAGCAAGGCTAGTGGAGGACCTTAAATGGTAGTGGTGGTGTTTTAGGCATGGCTTCTGGGTCTTGTATAAGTACTGGCAGATGTGGCGAGGCCCACCATCCCCACTCTGAGAATGCCTGGAGTGTGGAGCCACCCAGAGCCACTGAACTTTTGGCTGCACATATAATTTTAATAAATCTACACTCTACACAGTAAGCTTTAAATTGAATTTTTCTTATGCACATTATCTCAGAAGTTTCTCTTCACATGTAGTATTCTAAAGGCAACTGTAATATCTATACTTTAAAATGCTAATAGAATTTCTCAAATCCCCTTCTCAAAAAAAAAAAAGAAGAAAATTCAGGTGTGTAGGAATAGAAGGATGTCTTTAAATTATATGAATTTTCCATTTTTTCTCTCCTTCTTCTTCCAAAGGAGAAAAACCTGTCTGGGGAACCACTTGGGGGAGGCTATTTTTAGGCCACAACCTACTATTTGCTTCAGGTTCTGTGTTAAGGGATCATTCCTGACGGTGCTCTGAATACCATACGGATGGCAGGCACAGAGCTGTGGTTGGCTGTATGCAAAGCCTTACTTCCTCTACTATATCTCTAGCTCAGAAGGGTCCATTTTGAGATACATGTAGTGGAGGGAAAAAAAACAGTGGTCATGATTTGAGAAATCATGGAGAGTAAAATAGAAATGCATAGAAATACATGAGGGAAGAGAATTTTTTTAAGTGTTTTGCTGTGGGGCTTAAGTAGGGCACTTGCCTTGCACACAGCTGACCCAGGTTCAATACTTAGCACCCCATGTTGTCCCGAAGCACCACTAGGAGTGATTCCTGACTACACAGCAAGGAGTAACCTCTAAGCACTTCTAGGTGTGGCCGAAACCACCCTCAACTCCAGTTAAAAGGAGTTTTGCTGACTCTAAAACATGTTCTTTTGAAACTCCTGTTTCTAATGTATACTGAGAGACATACTAAACTAAATATTTCATGATTTTCAATCATTTTGAAATGTCTCACTGTTTATTTTTATGTAACATCATAGATCCCTAGTTGTAGAGTTGTTATGTTGTACAGGCAACATGATTTCTTTCATTTACCATGCATACCATCTGTATATTGTCGTCAACACAAATCATTTTCTTGAATAGTGCAACCATGATCTCTGAATGGATGCTAGCTAGTGGTTTCCCTAAAAGTTCTTTAAAACAAGTATTTATTGAAATTATTTCAGTTCTAAGTAGCCCCCAAATTATCCTAAGAAGTCTTGGATTCATGTTTCAACATTACTTTGAGAACTGGACATGTAACATGGGATTCTTTTAAAGGCAGGAAATATCCATCCATTAACATATTTTTTGTTGTTGCTGTTGCTAAAGTTTTAACAGTTGGTTGCCTGAGACATACAGCACTCGGTGTGAGGGAATAAGTGTATGAGGCTTTGACCTTTTCCAAAAATTCTTTTGTCTTTATAAAGTTCTAGATGATTCCTTACGGTATCATTATAATTCTATTCACAAGTAATTCAATTACCTATAGCTTTGGCTAGAATGACTTTATTATTCGGTATAAGAAGAACAACTACACTCCTCACACCAGGGCCCTTGCCTTAAGAAGAAATGTCAAGTGTTTGCTTAAATATATTCTGAAATGAAAGAGAACAAAAAGAAATATACAGTAAAAGTAAAGTAATATTTAGTGTTTGAGATTTTTTTTGAAAAAAAATTGTCCCAAAGATCCCTGAGTTGGAGTAACATTAATATTCTAAGAAGTTTGAAAATTTTACTCAGGTTGAAAACTGCGTACCAAAAGCAGACTATAGGGGGCCCGTGCTCGGCTCCGGCCGGCCGGGTTTTCGGCCCGGGCGCCCATGCCCCTGCAGAGCCGGTGGATGTGGAACGAGCGGGAACCAGAGACAGCTTTAGGAATTGGGGTTCCAGCAAGTGCTTGCACCCATGTATGGAGACTGTGAACTAAGCTTTTGCCCCACGCCGGCTAACGGAGGAAATAACCTTCCTTCTTGGTCTCTCTCCCCTCCGGGAGAAGGCGTGGTGTCCGACATTTTGTGGGTCCGTTGAGAAGGTATGAACTTTGGCGCGGAAAAAAAAAAATGTGTGCTTTGAACTTGAAACAGCCGCGGGATACAGGGCCAGCCCCAGTCGGGGCCGCGCGGCCACTACCGCGGCCGCGCGACATTTTATCTCTTCATTCTCATCAATGGAAAACTTATTATCAAATATTTCCCTATTAATAGAGCTGTATTCTTAGGGGATAAATTCCAACAAGAATAGTGAGTCTGTTTTGAAACTCTAAGAACAATAGTGAGTTATGTGTTGAAATCTGGAATGTAATCAAGGTAAAGAGAAAAGGAAGTGAAATTATCACTCACCTATGGGGTGGGTTGGGGGGTGAGGGGTGGTCTGTATACTGTTTTTTCTTTTGTTTGTTTGTTTTGTTTTTGTTTATATTGGTGGTGGAATATGGGCACTGGTTAAAGGGATGGGTGTTTGAGCATTGTGTAACTGAGATATAAGCCTGAGAAGTTTGTAACTTTCCACTTGGTGATTCAATAAAATAAAAAAAAAAAAAAAAAAAAAAAGCAGACTATAGATCAGGCATGATGACCACTCTATACTTCTATTGCAAACTAAAACACCCAACAGGAGAGAGAACAAAAGGGAATGCCCTGCCACAGAGGCAGGGTGGGGTGGTGGGGGTTGGAGTGGGGGTGGTGAGAGGGATACTGGGAACATTGGTTGAGGAGAATGGGCACCGGTGGAGATATGTAAACCAAATGCAAACATGGAAGTTCATAAGTTTGTAACTGTACCTCACGGTGATTTACTAATAAAAATTTA
Source organism: Sorex araneus (assembly GCF_027595985.1). Taxonomy (NCBI): domain Eukaryota; kingdom Metazoa; phylum Chordata; class Mammalia; order Eulipotyphla; family Soricidae; genus Sorex; species Sorex araneus. The sequence continues at coordinate 102,375,922 of NC_073303.1, read as the reverse complement.
AAAAAAATAAAAGAAGAAGTTTGAAAATTTTATTTTTTTTCATATGTAAGCATCTCTGAATATTTTGGGTAAATTGTTTAAATAGAGGAAATGAGTAAAAACAGGCATACCCATCTTTAGACGTTTCTCCTTTTGTCACTATGGTTACTTTTATTTAAATTTATTAGCATAGATGGATACTTAGTGATGTTCTAATATTGAAGAGGTTATTTATGTTTACACAGCATGATGACTGCTACACATTTTTCCCCCCAGCTGACTGATGTGTCATCTGCTTTTCCCTTCTACTTTCTTCTTATAAAGGAAAACACATCAAGAACCTTATGAAGATTTCTGGTTCCATCCCAAAGGAATTTCACAGTAATGCTCCCTCATCATTAATTGCTGAGTATTCTGAAATGTTTCCTACCTTGAAGTCATAAGTCACAAATTTCTCATGTTTTGTCTTATCTCTGTCTTTCAGCATCCTGGCTCTCTGGAGACAAGTGTCATATAAATGCTGTTGAAAAGATTTTAAAAATGCATTATTCCTTGGTCTCCACTGACTCTGTTATTCAAAGAGTCAATATCTGTAAGGATGGCAGGTATACTATCCAAAACATGAATTTTTCTTCTTAAAGTATTGTAATTATTGTGCTTTGTATTTTTCTCACTCCATCCATCATACTAAGGTTGATGTCATACACACCAATGTTTAACCTGTATGCATCTGACACAGGACCAACAAACCCCTGAGAATTAAGTACAAACCCATGTGTGTTTGTGTGCATACTTGTTTATACTTTTATATAATTTCCTGAGAAGAAATAGTATTGTCTCAGTTCTCAGAGTGGTTCAAAACTGAATTTTTAAGAAGAAGCTGAAAAACAGAATGGAAAAATATGACCTAGTCTTTGGAGATTTGACAACTCAGACTTTCAATCCTGGATCTGTCAAAAAGAAAAGAAAACAAAACAAACCCAAATGACAAAACCAACCAATCCTGGCTCTGTCATCCAACAAAAAATTAATCTTTATTAAGCCACTGATGGCTTTAATTTTCCTACTGTGTTATATAGACAATAACACTACCAAGTTGATAGGGTTATTGTGAGACTCAATGAGAATGTACACCCACTTTCTGGAAGTGTGACTGGCATATAAAGCAGATAAGTTTAGGTTCGTTCTTGGTTCAGCTGTAAGCCTGTTGGCTAACAAGATGCCCTCATCAATCAAGATAAATAGTGATGACTTCATCTGCCTACTTTTGAAGCATCTCAGTGACATTTGTGAAATATTTCTAGCCAGTAGCAGCAATAGGAAATAAAGCTCAGAGGCACAAAATTCTCATTTTTGTTAGACCCCATTCTTACCTTCATAGGCATGATGTTCAAGTTTCTGCAGGCCCACTTGGATCTTTTATTTCTGATACACATTTCTCTATGAAAAAAACAGGGAATAAATCTATAAAATAGCAACATAGTCATATCGTCATATCCAGAAGTAGACTTTGATAACTAAAATTCATAACAACCCTAAAATCAATAAAAATTAGGGAAATCAAAATAGGTTAAGGTAAATTAAGTTTATATAAAACCACAATCTGTCTGTCTGTCTTTCTGTCTGTCTATATGAGTTTATCCCATATAATATCAAATTCTCCCCCATCATATCCTTTTCATGCTTGTATTTCTTCAGCTTTCCACTCTGCAACCCTTATAAGTACAATTTTCACCTGGAAATACAAGGGACTCCTTATACTTATTTTTGTTTTTTCAGTCAACCCAGAGGTGCTCAGGGCTTACTCCTGTGCTCAGACATCACTCCTGGCTAGCTGGGGGAATCATATGAGGTACTTGGGATAGAATCCAGGTTCTCCACATGCAAGGTCACTGTACTCTGGCCTCAAGACTCCTTAAGGTCAGTTGTTTATCATCTCAATTCCATCTGAACCTTTGGCTGTTGTGAAATGTTGCTGTACACAGGGATAAGCAAACATCAAGTATCTTTTCTATTTCAATTCTGGCTACAAATCTCAAAGGGTAATTGCTAGGTCACATGGTAATTCTCCCTTTTCTTTGTAGGCATTCTATTCTGTTCTTCTGAGCCAGTGTAACATTTTACATTCCTACAAACTGCAAGAGTTCAAATTTCTCCACATCCCTGCTAACTCTTTAAATTTTTTAATTGTATTCATCCAATGGGTCTGAGGTGATAAATCATTGGACTTTTTTTTCTTTTCGGGTCACACTCAGCGATGCACAGGGGTTACACCTGGCTCTACCCTCAGGAATTACTCCTGGCGGTGTTGGGGGACCGTATGGGATGCTGGGAATCGAACCTGGGTCGGCTGCATGCAAGGCAAATGCCTTATCCGCTGTGCTATCACTCCAGCCCCAATCATTGGACTTTTAATTTCTGTTTACCTAATCATTAATAACACTAAGCATCTTTTTACATGATTTTTGGCCATTTATCTTTTTTGGGGGTGGGCATTTTATCAAAGTCCTCTTGCTATCAGGAAAGTAGATTTCTTTCTGAACTGTGGGTTCTTCAGAATTGTATAAAATATTTGCATACAAAATTCAGAAGCCTCATCAATTAAAATTTATTTTATAGTTTAAATAAATGAATGTGGGTCCTTCCACAATGTCCAGGCCTCCCTTCCCTTTTATTCATGTATGACATCACTTGTCCTGTCTGTTGATGACTGGTCCAATAAACTTCCTGAGTTCTGATTTTTTGCCACTGCTTGCCTCCAGCATATGACTTGATCTTTCTCTACTTAGTTCTCTATCCATTGTATGCTTTCCAGTCTGAAATCTTTGCTAGAACCCTGTCACCTGTGTTCCCTCACTGGTGCTGCTCTCTGTAACCTGGGCCACTCTAGGGCTGGACCATAGTGTCTTCCTGTCCTGTTGACCTTTTAGTCTCAGGCCATGATCACATGCTTTTGGGTGAGGTTCCTAATGTCCTGCTATCTGTCTGCATGTAGCTGAAAGGACAGAAAGAGATTGAGAGGACAGTTATATACCTTATCTTTTCACCCACATCCCTACTCCCAGGCATCCCATTATCTATTTTCACTGGATACATTGTAGCTGAGTGAGATTTAAAATGACCAATTAAATTTGCTAGTCTATGTGGCTGGTGCTTTACCGTCCATTCCCACTTTATCACTTTGTTCATTTTTAAAATTGGGTAATTTTTTTCTTTTTAGTTACTTGAAGTATTTCTTTAAATACTCCAGATTTTGACCCCCTGTAGGGTTTGCAAATATTTTCTTCCATTACATGTATTGCCCTTTTTCATGCTGTTGACTGTATGCTTTGATAGACATTTTTAATTTTGATGCTGTCCAACTCATCTATTTTTAATTTTGTCACCTTTGTGTTCAGTGTCTTGTTACTCATGAGTTGTAAGTATTCATTTAACTCTTATACATACCCACATAACATCCTCACAAAAGCTAAAATATTAAAATACTTTTAAGGGCTCTAAAAGATTGTTCAAGTAGAACACACCCAGCATGTGTGACACTCCACGTTCAGTCCCCAGTACCACATACATCCTCCCTCTGCAGCGCCATTGTTGGTGTGGCCCTGGTGACCCCCAAGCAGTGTTAGGCAGAGTACTGAAATTTCAGTCCCTTTTTCAATACTGTGTTAAGAAAACAATAAATCAGGGAAGCCACCCCATCCAAAAGGGATAACAGACAAATAAAATCCTCCTCTAGTGTATGTAAATCGTCTATAATCAGAAACATCTGGCCCCTGGTGTTATTTATTGATGTCTTCTGGGAAATAATGTATAAGGGAATGGGAACAGCTCTGTGCTATAGTCCAGGAAGAATAAGGAACCTGCAGCCTCCAAATCAATATCAGAACTTAGATTTGCAGTTAAATAGCTGTGTGAACCTGGAAAAATAATTTTCTCTTTTGGTGTCACAGGTATCTTATATAAGCACCTCTCTAGCTTTAATACACATTCTGGATAAACAACCATATTCTTCCATTTAGTGTATACCTTTACTGGTGGGGTCATAGCAAGTACTAATCCCTCTGATCATTAACCTTTTAGAATTCAATCTCACTGAAGTTTTTTTTTTTTTTGAGTGTCAGAAAAGGGGCTGGACTATACCTAGTGGTACTCGGGGCTTACTTCGGGCTCTGTGCTCAGGGATTAGCCCTAAGAGTGCTGGCGGGGTGCATAAATGGTGCAGGGAATTGAAGAAAGTAGAGTGTGGCAAGTCCTTGTACCTTGTACTATATCTTCAGCCCACAATCTCTCTGACAGTATTAAAATTCCCTAGCCAATTGCTAAATCTTTCATAATGGTCTTCTCAAATAAAGTGTCAACAATGGCTTCAACATAAAATAAAGGCTCATTTATCCTTCCCTCTTGGTCCCCTGACTTCTTTACATGTCTTCACTTGCTTATTCATTCTTGCTCCCAGAGGACTCTTCCTAGTTTCTATGAGGAGTCTCATATTAATCATGTCATTAATCTCTTACCTCAAGTTGAATTTGCTCTCTGTGCTTTCTTTAACTTGAGCTAAAGTATCCTTTTTATCCAGTTTTACTTTGGTACATCATGCACTCACTCTCCGAAATGACTATCTTATATACTAGGGAAATGCAAATCAAAACACCAGTGAAATATCATCTCACATCAGCTAAAATGGCCTATACCAAAAAGTATAGAAACCAATATTCTGAGGATAGATCTGCACTCTTAGTCACCTTCTTTTTTATTTAAATTCTGCTCTGATTCTAGAAGGCTGTAAAGGACACATGTTAAAAAATTAAAACAATTAATGGGGCTGGAGCAATAGCACAGCGGGTAGGGCATTTGCCTTGCACGCGGGCGACCCAGGTTTGATTCCTAGCATCCCATATGGTCCCCTGAGCACCGCCAGGAGTGATTCCTGAGTGCAGAGCCAGGAGTAGCCCCTGTGTATTGCCAGGTGTGAACCAAAAAGCAAAACAATAAAATAAAATAAAACAATTAAAAAGCACCAGGGGTTATTAATTTAAAGCAAAGAGCAGAAGAGTTTAAGGATGAGATAGGACTTAGAAGTCAGGTACACAATTTAATAATTTTGTATGCAAAAAAATGTGGTAGGATCTCGGAACCTTCCAAATAGGAAAATAATAGGGCTCTCTGCTAACCTAGAAAGATAAATAAGAATTGGATCCAATCACAAGAATGGTGGGAACTTAGGTGAATCTAGGCTCTCAAACTGATGTCCCAATTAGAAATCCACTTGGATAAATAATAGCATATGCCTTGCAAAGATTTTGTGCCCTATTTTCACCTAGAAAATTAAAAGAAAAAGCTTAGTATCTTGTTAAATTGATTCAACTGACCAATATTGGAATCAACATGCAAACTACTAAGACTTCCTGTGTTTTTGTTGTTGTTGTTTTAATGTAGGAGTACTGCTATTTATTCAGCCATTGATTAAGCTGATTGAATTGGGCATGAACTCCACGTCACTTTATATATGTATATATATGTATATATATAATAATAATCACCATGAGATAGTTGCAAAGTTTTCATTTTTGAGATTCAACCATACAATGATCGAATATCCATCCCTCCACCAGTGCACACTTTCCACCACCACCAGTGTCCCTAGTATATTCCCCCCAACCATCGCAATCCCCACCCTGCCTCCATGGCAGGCAATTTTCCCAATACTTTCTCTCTACTTGTGGGCATTATATTTTGCTCGAATTTTACCACTACCATTCAAGCCTGCCCACCAGGGGCAGATGCTAGATTATTTATTGTCCAGTGCTCATTTTGAATATCTTGGATGCCACAGCCTCGTGCTTCTGGAGTCCTAGATTGTAAATAGTTGGGTCTCAGAGACATTTCTGCAGGGCACTGATCCATTTTGGGGTTCAATCGGGCATCTCTGGACCAGGGCTGTTGGTGTGCTAAGATAGCAACAGGAGACACATTCTGGGTGTGACAGCCAGGCCGAGGAGCGGGCAGGGAGCAGCGCCTCTGCCGCCATGGGGCATGGAGATTTTGTCCTATAACCCAAATACCTGAGCCTTGCTTGTGGAAGCTCTTGGTCACCGGGATTCTATCTAGAGGAGGCAGGGAGACTGCACCTGCTCCACCTGGGGTGCCCTGGTGAAATTGGCTTGGTATGGGGCCAGGAGAGATCTTTGGTTCTGTGGTGACTTCCTGGACTTGCTGCTGTGTCTCTGGCTTTTGATCCCGTTTAAGATTTATTTATGGGTCTCTAAAGCAAGGCCAGTAATAGAATTTACAGGCTGCTTCTAGAGTTAGTTCGTGGGGGTGGCTGCCAGTGCTTCCATGTGTATTGGGAAGTGGAGGAAAGTATCCCACCCCAACTTCGTGAAAGCCTGGAGATTTCAGTCACAAAACCCACATACCCACAAAACCCACCAAATTTTCAGCAGACTATATCTTGGTGAGGTCTGTCCTGAGATGGTGGAGTTAGGCCTGGGGTATGGTGGTGATTTTGGATTGTGGAAGCAAGTGGCTGCTGGGGCTTCTCTTGGGCAGGCAAAGGCCAACCTGCCCCCATCTGATTTACCCCTGTCTTTTCAGCCATGCACGGGTCCGAGATTAACTGTGGCTTTTGGTCTCCTTTGAGATTTATCTATGGGTCTCTGAAATAAAGCCAATAAATGAGCTTGTGTAGCTGAGCCAGAGGTGGTTTGTGGGCATGGCTACCATGTACCTAACTTTTGGCCATTTAATTTCTTGGTAAACTTGGTCCCAAGTCTTTGAGGTCTGGCCAAAGGCACAGTGGCAATTTTGGGGTGTCAGGAAGCCTGAAGGCACCATCAGGTTGCTGATGCACTTGCCCTGCAGGTACAGGTTGACCTGTTGGCAGCACCATACCCCCTAACTTCCTGTCTTTTCTATCATGTTGTTTGGGGACAAACTGCAGGTCCTTAAGAACTAGGTTGAAAGTATTCCAACTGTATTTGCATGCAACAGAGAATCTCCAACACTTTTAAAGCAATAGACTGATGTATTAGTATATTTTGGCTATCTCTATTCAACTAATGCACTTGATTTATTTTGGTTCCTAAGGGAAGATATACTATGATTAATCTTCTCAAATTCCATTTTATAAAGAAAAAGAAAATAAACACATAAAACAATAAACAAAATAAACAAATAAAATCTGTTTCCAGCAAAAAAAAGTAAGGGAAAAAGAAATATGAGTCATATAAATTATAACCAACTAGAGTTCCAAGTAATTTTTCCTTACAAAAGCTCTAGATAAATGGTCAATAAATGTTAAGTGGGATATTATTTTGTAGTTAATTTTCCTTATTTTCAAGCTTTGATCCTCTATGTAATTTCACCATCCAATTTATAATTGTAGCATGTAAAACCATTGTGTACATAATCTTTTTTTTTTCTTGCATCAGAACAGAATGCAAAAGACTCATTTCAGAGAGCTAAGTGATTTACAGTAACACTGGTAAAACCTACAGACAATTCTGGAAAAATAATTCGAATTTGCTGCGCTTTCTGCCTGTTTAAGGTTAATAGTAAGTGGTAGAAAGAAACATTAGCTTTGATTGAAAAATAACACACACATAATAAAAAGTCATAGTCCAATTGACTCTTCTAGATATCAAAATTTAAGTTTTTTCCTGCATTGCTAATAATTCAGTATTCCATTAACACTACATTTAAAATCAACCCACTCTTTGTTTTATCTTACCTGCTTTTGTTGCATAGGCCCTCTCAGCTTGCTTATTTTTGACAACTTGTTGGAAGGAAATGATAACACAGATTTTCTTATGAATCATATTACATAGCACAGCTTTCTGACAACCTTGTCTATAGCTAAACAAATCATTTTCACCCTGACTGATTTGTTTCCACATCTGTAATTCAGAAGCAGTTTGTGTCTTCCCGTGGCTAAGTGAAAATGTGGTCATCAGATATAATCTTTCCCTTTGGGCACCATAAATACTGTTTCTGGAGTATAACCCATAAATATTTTACTAGCACAATGTAAGTTTTAGAAAAGGCAAAATGAACATGGCAAAAACAAACAAACAAACAAACAAAAACATTTTCTATAGATTCATTGCTGCAGTATTAAGGGGATATTTTATGGTTTGGTTTATTCATTAGTCATGAATTTAAGGAAGCATTTTTTTCTCATTAAAGAAACACAGGGCACTAACTAAACCTGTGCATCTTAATTTATCAACATAGCAGGTTTAAATGTTCTTCCTAGTGGAGCTGAGATTTGATATATCAACAAGCATAACCAGGCCTGGTTTTAATTCACTCCCTGCTCTTTGTTTTGTTTCCAACATAGATTGTTACCTCCTAGGCAAATGAAAAGCCTCGGTAGAGTGATGAGGTTTATACTAAAGATGAATTCCCATCAATCCTGTGGGGGCAGTCACTTGAAACTATAGAAAGAAAAAAATGTATAGGTGGAGATATTGGAGGTGGGTAAGTGCAATGAAGAGTGATACTGTAAACATAGTTCTTCTTTTCTCCAACTTAAAAGAATTTTGCTCAAAAATATATTCCCTCCGGCCTGAAAACCTATTTCCCATGTCCTGTGGTTTCTGTTCTGCAGGTGTCCTGAAAATAATTGGGTATTTAAAGAACCTCAAAAGATTGCCGATCACAGAACCAAACACCTCTTGGTACTTTCCCTCTGAGGCGCTTATTAATTTTTAATCAGCTTGCTGCTGTTTCAGGTCTTTAGGACTCTTGTAAGTAAAGGAAAAATGCCATGTGGACAGCAAAGGAGGAAAAAACAAATAAATGCAGAGGGAGCCAGGGGCTCACTAGAACCAAGAGACAAAGGCTGGCATTGCTTCCACAAAGATGGGAATGAGACTTTTCAAGGAGAAAATCCCTCCCAAATCTGGACCAAGTGTAGGAATAAGAATAACGTATAATTGTTGCAGAATATATAACCATTGGTTTACTTGCATTGGCAATCACTCACCTTTTATTCTCTAAAAAAGGATAGTGATTCTAGAAATTTTTCTAACTTCTCTAATTTTCTAACAGATGCCTAATCACCCTATATCTTATCTCTATCCTCTCAGTCTTATTCTTTTTTTTTCCCCTTTTGCCATTTTGGATCACACCCAGCGATGCTCAAAGGTTAATCAGGAATTACTCCTAGCCAAGCTTGGGAATAATATGGGATGTTGGGAATAGAATCTGGACAAATGCCCTACACACCGTACTATCACTCTGTCCCCTCATTCTCATTTTTTATACTCTTTTATTGGGCCATCCATAAGTCTTATATTCGAAGAGGCATTTCTTTGACTTCTATTATTATCAGTAATAATGTCATACATAATTGTTTGGATAGAATAATAACTAAATATTTTTCCTGCCATCCAATACTCCTAAAACATATTTCACAACTCATTTTCAACCTTTTGTTTCTGTGTTGGCATTTGGGGTTACAGGCATTGCAGATTTGTGAAATGAAGAAGTAGGAAACAGATAAATCATTGGACAGACTTGATGTGATTTGTTCCTCTGTTCACAAGAGAATAAGTTACCAAAGAAAGTCTTTATCTCCCAGAGCTGGGAAGAGCAATGCTTCCTCTGAGTTCAGGAAAAGCTGATTTTAAGGTATTCTGAATTACAAACATATACAGTATCCTAAAGATTATCTTTGTCGCTAACCCAGGATAGAGGGACCTGCTACTTCTTCTATGGAATGAACCTACGACTGGGGACAAGATGGAGCTGGAAGAAGAAAGATATAGAAGGAGAGAGGGTGGAAAAAAACTTACTCACACATAGAAAAATGACTCTTTGAATAATAACATTGTCTTTTATTTTATTAGGACAAAAGCTCTTTATAAGAATTGAGAAAAGGTTTTTTTGGGGGGAAGGACACTGAGTCGTAGCTGGAAGTTTTCACGGGTATTCCTTCCTCTGTTTCCCTGGCATTGCTCGGGAAAGTGTCTGGGACATAATCAGGGTCAGTTGCCTTCAAGACAAGCACTTTAACCCCTGTGCAATTTCTCCAGCACCCCCAAACGTCTACCTTTGGGGGACAAGTCAGTGCTATACCAGATGGTTCTCAGGTGCTGTTTCTGGATCTATGCTTTGTAATGATCCCTGGCTCTGTGATCCCTGGTAGTAGCCAGGAGGCCTTATGCAGTTTAGGGTTCAAACCAGAGTCAATGCTTTCAAGGCAAGTGCATTGATACAATATCCATTGTATTATTTCCCCAGCAGAAAAGATTTTCTTGATGATCATTACCTCTAAATAGATTCCTTCCTTATAAAAGATTAAGTCAACTGATAGATGACAGATGGCACAAATGGTTCTATTAGGAGACAGAAATGGCTCTAATTCGCCTAACAAGCCATTTGATTTTTATTTATTTTATCTATTCATTTATTAGGTTCAAAATGTTTACTTTTAACCATATGAATAAAAAAGTACCCAATAATTTTTTAGGAAAAAACATAAATGCTATATCCTCTATAAGGTCTACTTTAATATTCTATTTTAAGGAATCCTTAAAAGAAGTTTATGCCTAAACATAAAACTTTAAGAATAGAGCTTCCATGAGTGACTCAGAAATTCCACTTATGGCATCAATATTGAAAGCACAGAATCATTCATTTAAAAAGATATATGCACACCTATGTTCATTGCAGTACTTAGTACAATGAGTGGTTATGGGAATAGCTCAAATGTCTAATGACAAATGAGTAGCTTAAAAATATGAACTCTTTCAATTCAATTCTACATGAATAGAACTAGAGGGTATCAATTTTAGCGAAATACATCAGAGGAAGAAGAACAAATACCAGGTGACTTCACTCATTTGTGGAATAGAGAAAAACAAAATACATGGACAAACTCATTATCAATGAAATAGAAAAAAAAGTCCCAGCAAAAGGGCACCACATTAAGATGTAATTATTTTTGATATAATAAAATTTATCATAAACACTAAATACTTCTTTAGATGACCATTTTCAGAGTTGTGTCTCATTTTGCAGATGAATAAAATTAAGTTAGCATGCATACATTTTCCATGAGAAATACTAAGGTAACCTACTTTACCTAATTTTGTCTTGTATGATGAGACCTCTATCTGTTCATATTCTATGTCATCTTGATTCTAGTGAAGAAATCTTTGAAATTCTTTGCCTTCACAACTCGGTGTCATATCTCCCATTGCAAAAAGAGTGGTAGAGTTATTTTCAGCATCATTTTTTTGCCTATTCCTAACCCCTACCCTATTCTTCTATATTGTATTTTTTCCAAATATAGGTACAGACAACTTATATAATTCAGTAATATGTAACTCAGTAAGTTAACAGCACTCCCTGGATAGACTTAAATTTCACCTGGAAAAGAGAAATTGATTGTTGCCAAATAGCATAATTATGCTAAAAGCTATCATTAATTGTTTGGTGTGTGCCAATCATGATTCTAAATAGCTTGTTTTCATTTAAAAAAATTAATGCTCCTGAAAATGCTATTAAATAGATACAATTGTTATAATGTCAACAAGAAGGAAAAAAGAGGTGAATAAAAATGTGAAATATACATATCTAAGAATTCATAGGTGTTTGTGTTATGATTCAAATCCAGCCTAACATCAGAACTGAGGCTGATAAAAATTTTGACATTGTTTGAAGGTAATCTTGTGGAATTATAGGTAAGTTCATACTTGACGATGCCTAAGGATTTTAAAATGGGAAAAACTTGGAATTTAATATTGAAGCAAATAGCAAATTCTATATAAAATCCTGTGCAACTGGGAAAGGTAGGTTGTAGTGGAAAAAATTGCAGAGTGGATGAATAGATAAACCAAATTACAATATATGCCATGTTACTTATATATATTACTTAAAGTTTAGATAAAAATTATAATTTGTATAAATGGAAAGTCGAGACTATAGTTCTTTAGTTAGAAAGTCATGCAACTAATGAAATCACTGCAAGATAGATGGAACCAGAAGGCATCATGTTAAACAAAGACAGAAGATAAAGAATAAACACAGAATGATATCACTTATGTGTGAAATTTAGAATAACTGAATGAAGGGATGCAATGATTTCAAAGGGGGATGTCCAGATCAATCTTGGCCTCAGAGTATAAGGAAGAGAAGGAAAGAAGGAATTGAGGGGAGGAGATGAGACAGATTCGAAGCAATGGGGGCCAGGTCAAGGAATTAAGTTACAAAGGTGTTGTTAAAGAATGATAGAACCAAATGCCCAAATCACAGAGTCAACAACACTGAAATCAAGAGACCCAAACTTTTTAAAATTTTTTTAATAGTTTATTTTTAATTAGTGAGTCAACGTGAGGGTACAGTTACAGATTTATACATTTTTGTGCTCATGTTTCCCCCATACAAAGTTCGATAACCCATCCCTTCACCAGTGCCCATTCTCCACCACCAGTAAACCCAACATCCCTCCCACCCTCCCCAGTCCCTTCTCCCCCCACCCCACACTGCCACTATGGCAGGGTATTCCCTTTTGTTCTCTCTCTCTGATTAGGTGCTGTGGTTTGCAATAAAGGTGTTGAGTGGCCATTGTGTTCAGTCTCTAGTCTATATTCGGCACGCATCACCCTTCACCCACCTGACCTCCGACCACATTTTACTTGGTGTTCCCTTCCCTGAGTTGTCCAGAATGAGAGACCAGCCTCCAAGCCATGGAGACAACCTCCTGGTACTTATTTCTACTATTCTTGGGTGTTAGTCTTATAGAAGAGACCCAAACTTTAACAACAAAACTATAAAAGGTTCCCATCAAGAGGGTAGGCTGGAGGCAGGGATAGGCCTGGATATGGGAAGGAACCAGGGAACATTGGTGGAAGGAATAGGACTAGTGCTGAAATATTCTATATCTAACACTCAACTTGTGAATAACTTTGTGAATCACAATGCTTTAATAAAAATAAATAAATAAATAAAACAAAAAGTATTGACAAAGAAGCTACAATTTGAACTGTCTTCTAGTTACACATTTACTAATAAAAGTATTTTCATGCAGGTTTTCTTAGGTGACATATTTTGTACATAGAGTTGGGTGCATCATTGATTTGGTATACAATACCTGTGAAAGATAACTACTAATAATCTGTTGTATAAGAACTTACTAATATACAACAGATTATTAGTACAAAGGGCATTAGGCAACTACAACAAAGTATCACATATCATTGCCTTAAGAACACTCATCTATATATCATAATTCTGGAAGCTAGAAGTATAAAATAAAGGTGCCCACAACTGAAAAAAATAAAGCACTCAACAAATATTAATTGTATTACAATATAATTAGACTCATTTTTTATTCCACTTACAAAACACTGCCCTTAAAATTCTCAACAGATTGCTGCAAACTTAATTTAGCAGTGTGTTAAGAGGATTATACATCATTATTAAATGGGGTTTATTACAGAAATGTAAGGGTTGTAACAAGAGTCATCCTAAATAAGATATCACATTAACAGAATGGAGAAATGCCCATACTGTTTTCTAGAAAGACTGGACCAGTTGAAATTCCCACCAACAATGAAAGAGCCCCATTCTCCCCACATTCGTACCAGCATTGACTGTTCTTGTTCTTTTTTATGTGTGTCAGATTCTGTGTTGTAAGATAATATCTCATTGCTTTGATTTGTATCTTCCTGATAAGTAGCAATGTAGAGCATTTTTTCATGTATCTTTTGGCCATTTGTATCTTTTTTTTTGAGGAAGTTTCTGTTCATTTCTTCTCCCCATTTTTGATGGAGTTGGAGGTTTTATTCTTGTATAGTTATACTAGTATCTTGTATATCCTGGATATTAACCCTTTATCTGATGGGTATTAGATAAATATTTTTCCCATCACCTTTAATTATAAATTTAGCAATTGTTAAATCTATAATGTTCTTTTATAAAATAATGTTCAAGATGTACTAAAAAGACTTCAAATTTTTGAGATTTGCCTTTGGAGCTGTCTAGAAAGATGAGGGTTATAGGGGTGGTTCAGATGTGGTAGTATGATTCCACCACTATCACTTCATCCAGACTAGTTCTGTTTTCACTTAATTTATTGTGTGTCCTCACAAGTGTTTGGTTAGTCTCTATGTCAAATTTACAAACCAAACCAAAGTGTTTGTCCATGTCATAAAAAAAAACCTTTTTTTTTAATTGGATCACATGAGATACACAGTTACAAAGCTGTTTATGATCATATTTCAGTCATAAAATGTTCCAATGCCCGTCCTTCCACCAGTGTACATTTCCCAACACCCTACCACCAATGTCCCCAGTTTCTCTCCCCCACCCCATCTCTCTTCTTTTGAGCGTTATGGTTTGCAATACAGTACTGAGAAAATACCATGCTTGTTCCTTTATCTACTTTCAGCATTCAGTTCTTATTCATAGCAATTATTTCCAGCTATCATTGACAAAGCAGTTTCTTCTCTATCCTAACTGCCTTCTCCCCCAATACCAGGAGTTTTTCATCTATTTCTTCAAAAAGTGTCATGGTGGGGGCAGTACCAGAGAGGAAGCTCATGACTTCAGGCCCTCAAAACTGGTGCTCCCTGCTTATATATAGGTATATATAAGTCCATATACCTGGGACTTAGAATCTGTAGGATAACATAGCCTCAGTAGTTTAGATTTATTGGGTTACTCCCATTACAGTGCTCCTATTCCTCTTTGTTTATTTGTAGCTTCTTTCTTAGTGTTCCGTTGACTTGTAAATAATGTTTTTCTCTTCTCCTTGAGTCCTTTGCATAGTTTATTCAGAGCAAGTCCTTTTTGTATGGACACAGGAAGACTTAACAAATGTTATGCTTTTGTAACCTGGGAGTCATTTGACTCTACATGATATTTTCCTCCAGGGCATCTGTTCTCTTGACCTAAGCCTCAGCTGCCCTTACTTCCTAGCACCCCCAAAGCACGGTCCCGACGTGGGACAAGAAGGACCCAGGGCAAGCGGGGAGTTGTGTGCTACCCTGGCATCGAGATGGGCCTGGCCAAAGTGCCTAATGCTTAACTATAAGTTAAGAGCTTGATCATGGACAAATGCTGTCATGATCCAAACAGTGATTTGGACCCTGCTAGGGTGAGGAATGATTAATCTGGCCTGAGTGCTGTGGTCTGAGTCTGTGGCAAGATGTTGCCAGGAGAGCTGCCTTGCAAGCCTCAATGTATCCCTTGCTATGTCCATACAAAAATAACTAGTATTAAGATGTTAATAAGTTCCTGGACTAAGGAAAAGAAAAAAAACCTTAAGAGTGAGGAAGGGCTTTGGAGTGCCCTGCCCTCAGGAAGGGCTTTCTTATGTTAATTTGGCTACCTGGCTGGTTGTAGCCTAGAGGGCAAGGTGGGAGAGACAAGGAGGAGGAGAGAGAGAAGCCAGAGAGAGGCAGCAGTTTAGCGGTAGATCCAGAGAGAGGCCTGAGCAGGGAGTGCTGGAGATGAGAAAGATGGAAGATTGAATAAATGGTAACTAATCGGCAACCAGCTTGGTCCTCGTTCTTCCTTCGCCTGTCCTTGACCACCGGCCGTCCCGATCCAGTCCACACACTGCTGTTCCAGAGCACCGAACACGGGCGGTGAGGCACAGCCACCCGGAGAGTCCGAGAGTGCACGCGCCCCCTCGGCGTTTTTTAGTTTTTTACAAGAATCCTGTTTTTTTTTTTTTAATTATTTTAAATTAGAATATGATAGAGAATTTAAGCTCCAACTAGGTGATAACCGAACTAAGTTTATCAAGTTTATCTATTGGGTACAAGATAAACTAAGAACTCAAGTTGATCTTGTGCCAAATCCAGTGTTTCTGACATTTGCAATTCCATCTACAGAGCCTAGTATATTTTATCTTAAGAAATATTTGAAATAAAACCTTAGGATGCCTAGGAATAAGGCTTACAAAGTAGAACATAATATTTAAAACTGACCAAAATCTATCTTGAATTTATGGATCTGGGTATAATACTTTGTCACTACTCAAGTAATGTGGTGCATGAAATAGAGTGTTTCCTTAAATTCATCTCTGCCCAAAACTTGTGAGGGTAATCATACCTAGGGATAGAAGTTTTGAAGATATAGTTAAATTAAAGTAAGGCTATACTGAATTGGAGTGTGTTCTAAAATGATATTTTTTAAGTTGGTGTTTCTCTAAGAAGAGAGAAGTTGGACATTGCATGCACAAACCTGGAAGAAGGCCAAGAGAAGACAAAGACAGAGACTAGACTGAGGCAGAAGGAGTCATGGACACAAAGGATTTCCTGCAACCACAGAAAAGCTACAAGAAACATAACATGCTAACATCAACTGGATGTACGGCCCTGCAGGCATCTTAATTTTAGACTTGTCATTTCTTTTTTTTTTATTTTATTGAATCACCGTGAGAGAGTTACAAGCTTTCATGTTTGGGTTACAATCACACAATGATCAAACACCCATCCCTCCACCAGTGCACATTCCCCACCAGTAGCACTGTTGTTCCTTTGTTTATCAGTTTGCCCGAGGGGGCACCAGTAATGTCTCCATTGTGAGACTTGTTGTTACTGTTTTTGGCATATGAATACGCCACGGGTAGCTTGCCAGGCTCTGCCGTGTAGGCGAGATACCCTCAGTAGCTTGCTGGGCTCTCCAAAAGGGGCGGAGGAATCACTGGGTCAGCTTCATACAAAGCAAACGCCCTACCCGCTGGGCTATTGCTCCAGCACAGTTATGGTGTAACACAAAAAATATGTAACAATGAGACTAATTTTTTTTCTTTTTTTTTCTTTTTTTTTTTTGGGTCACACCCAGCGATGCTCAGGGGTTACTCCTGGCTTTGCACTCAGGAATTACTCCTGGCGGTGTTTGGGGGACCATATGGGATGCCGGGGATCGAACCCGGGTCGGCCGCGTGCAAGGCGAACGCCCTACCCGCTGTGCTATCGCTCCGGCCCCACAATGAGACTAATTTTTGTTTTTCTACTTTTGCTACCTAGAGTTTTCAGTTGAGGAATGAGGAACCCAAACTCCTATTTTATTTCCGAAATTTAAGTTTCTATTCTTTTCTTGTAACCTAATAGCAGAGCATATAAAAGAAAAAAAATCTCATTTTTTTCTATATTAACCTAGCTCGTGAACTTTTCTATCATAGAAACAAATGAAAACAATAAAGAAGGTCAGCATGGTAGCTCAATGATCTAAGCATAGAGGAGGTTCCGGGGACACAGTTTTCATACTGCAGCTGGTATAGACCCTCAAGGTCAGAACTGGGAATAGCCTCTGAGTACTGCTGGGTATGGCCCCAAGACATAAATAAAGTAGAGAAACAGTGGTGCCATTATAATCTGCAAGAAATTTATCAAATGGAAGGGCCAATATTCTGTTTTGACTATACTATTTGGATAAACCGTTTTGCTTTAGTTGCAGTAGGTGCCCCGACTTCCTTTGCTTGTATGCAGTCAGAACCTTGGCATCCCCTTGCTCCGTGACATGAGAGGCAGACCCCTGAAGAGGAGCCATGGTAGTTAGGTGTCCCTTATTTCTCTGTCTTGGGCAGTCAGTATTCCTTGCAGGGAGTGAGCTTTCTCCAAAGTCAACACTTTTCCTCCCAGTCCTTTTACAGGGGCTTAGTCCCTGTTAAAATCAGTGTGATTCTAACACCCTGTGTTTTGTCCTAGTCTGGGTACTGAGTTCAGCCTATTTTATCCCTATTCCTAATGAAATTAGAAACTGAATTCTCTCCAGTTTCTAATTTCATTTTTAACTTCTTCATTCTTTCAGCCCTTCTAGTATCTTTGTTACTAATCCCCACATAATGTCACTATTTAATTTACCTGGTATAACTTTAATTTTCCTAGATGGACCTATATTGAATCATCAAGTAAAATTATTTTGTCTCAATGGAAATTAAGAACGCGAGAACCGGCCTTTATTAGGAAACATGCCACTTCTCAAGGCAGAGAGGGAGGGCATGCAGACTGGGAGGGAGGGAAGGAGGGAAGTGTTCAACCAGAAAAAGGAGGTGCTGAAAGGTAATAAAGAGTTATGTGTGAAACCCTATCAGTAACAGTACTATAAACATGGTACAAAAATTTATTTCCATAAAATCTCCTCTTGTAGAAGCAAGCAGGGTGGGGGTGTGAGGTGTGGGGATGCATTGGTAGAGAAAAGTGGACACTAGTGATAGAATTGGTGTTGAAATATTGTATGCCTGAAACCCAGTCATAAATTACTTTGTAATTTGCTGATACTTAAATTAAAAAATAAAATAGATTATTTTGTCTTTGCAGGAAGGAAAAAAAATAAACATTTCCTAAATTTTCTGTCTAGACTTGAAAAATATTTATAGCCCATATCAATTTATTGTTCATTATGGCACTGAATAAATTGATATGGCCTATAAATATTTTTCAGGTCTAGACAGAAAATTTAGCAAATGTTTATTTCTTCCTTCATGCGAAGACAAAATAATCTATTTTATTTTTTTTATTTTTATTTTTAATAAAATAATCTTTTTTATTTTTATTTTTTATTGTGTATTATGTCACTGAAGGCAGAGTTTCTTGCCCCTGCACCTGGATGTCCTCACCAGGGCCCCTCAGAGGGGGTGGGTTGAATTTTCCTCACTGCCCTGAGCAGAGCCCCAGCTGCCTAAGACTTCCGGAACCCAGCCACAGCCATACTTAAGGCCTCTCTCCACATGTTCAAATGAGCCTCACGCATGAAGGAACCGGCAGAGGAACCCAGGTATGCGGGACCTGGAGCTGAGATCTCCAAGCCTGCCCAGATCGGGACTGGACCTCTTCTGCCCAGATCCCCCATTTTCCAGTGGCTAGGTGGTCACACCCAGAAATTGCCCCCAGTGCTGTGTAATCCCATCAATGGCCAGGAGTTTTCCTGCCCGCACGGGAGAGCTTGGCAAGCCTCCCATGGCGTATTCATATGCCAAATACAGTAACAATGATGGGTCTCATTCTCCTGACCCTGAAAGAGCCTTTAATGTGGCTCTGTTGGGAAAGGACAAGTAAAGAGAGGCTGCTAAAATCTCAGGGCTAGGATGAATGGAGACGTTACTGGTTCCGCTCTAGCAAATGGAGGATCAAAGGGCTGATAGTGATAGTGATAGTGATAGTGATAGTGATAGTGATAGTGATAGTGATAGTGATGGCACTGAAAAACTACAGCTCTTCTGATTACTTACACTGATAGTAATGAGTGACTTTACTTTCTCATTTCTCCTATGTGTGTTTGGAGAACATTTGCAAAAACATACTTTGAAGACATGGCAAGATGGTTGGTAGGTAATATAGAAGGGAGATATAATATGTTCGATTTTGCTTGAGAGTTTGGAATGAATCTATATTTAATCAGAGTACATCTTCATTCCTTCTAGTGAGCAAGATATTTCTTGCTCTAAAAATTTTCTGCTCTTATAGAGATAGATCATTGTCTGGAACCAGTACTGCTGTTTTTAAAAGTTTCTGTTTTCCTTTTCTTACTACTAGTCATGGTTAATTTGCATTTCTTAACCTCCTGTATTGGTAGGGGTAGCCATATATCTTAGTTCTAGACATGGGAGATAAGCAGAACTCATACTATTACTTCTGAAAATGACTTATTAAAATCTCACTGTCTGACTTACTGGTTCTCCATGTTCTTTTCACCCCTACCTGCTAGACAAGAAAAAAACATAATTTTGTTCATTCATTTGTTTGTTTTTAGTGTTTCATTTTATTGAGGTGACGTTCATGTTAACATTATAAGTTTCAGATGTGCAATATTAAAAATTATTAGCAGCATATGCCACATTAAGTTAAACATTGAAAGTCCGATTCAATGATATAACCTAGAATCGACCCCTTATACCTATTTTACCCATCTGTTTTCCCTCTTTCCTCTAGTAACTTGAAAGTTAGTGAATAGAAGAAGCCTTGCACAATATCTAATCCAGCTCCTCACATCAAAAAAAGAAATTAAGTTTAGAGAGGACTTATAATAAGTTTTGTGTTATTACTGCATATTATTTATGTAGTTATCTAACTTATATTAATTTTATAAAGGGAGTTATCTTATTTGTATATTTAATAATATTCTGTTATAGTGGAAATGTTATAATTTGTTTCTATCCTGTTTTTTATATATTTATTTTTATATTTTACTTTATTTTTTTAAATTTAACATAACATAAAGACAATAGTGGAGGGTTTGTGTATCTTGCTGGTGGTAGCACTATAGCACTGTCATCCCGTTGTTCATCAATGTGCTCGAGCGGGCACCAGTAATGTCTCCATTGTGAGACTTGTTGTTACTGTTTTTGGCATATCAAATATGCCACGGGTAGCTTGCCAGGTTTTGCCGTGTGGGCAGGATACTCCTAGTAGCTTGCCGGGCTCTCTGATAGGGACAGAGGAACTGAACCTGGCTCAACTGCATGAAAGACAAACACCCTACCCACTTTACTATCGCTTCAGTCCATTCAGTACTGTAGGATTTACTTATCCTACAATAAAGTACAGTAACAGAATACATCAAAATCACAAACATCATCATGATGTAAATAAGTGACCTTACGAACAATTCATTAGAAAAACATCCACAGAAGATGGCAGAGTCTCAGTCTGTGTCTCTGAAATACTCTAAGGAGGAGAATCAATCTACTGGAACTATTCACCCACTGAAAACTGTTACTGAGACATAATAAACTTATTTTGATATCAGCACATGGAATTTATTGCTTTTATCCCCTGGCATGTACCTACCCACTGAACTCCCTCCAAACGTTTCTCTTTAACTTCTACAGAAGTAGTAGCTTAACTATTTTATGTACTTTGTTTCTATGTCTAATATAGTCTTAGAAAATGTGTTTACTGTTATTTGTTTATAACTCGACAAGAGCTGTTACCGACTGGATTCCATGGGACATCAAAAGACCATGTGGCCACCCACCTATGAGATGGTCAGACTTCTTCGTCAAAACCCTGAACAAACAGTTTGAGGCTCTTTGTGTTCCTGGAGCGAGCAGATACCATTGGGCTACACTAGCACTGGACAGGGATGAATGGAGATGTTACTGGCGCTCGCTCGAGCAAATCAAAGGTTAACAGTCTGTTTCTTTTGAACCAATTTGCTGCCAAACTTAGTAACATATATGTACCCTATGTTCATTTTCTCAAGTTATTTCTCTGTTTCTTGGTTTTCTGTAGAATTATTTGACCCCTGAAACCTTTACATGGTTATTATGACCCACAGAATTCAATCTCAATATAGAAATATGCATGCAATATCAAAATTTAAAAAGAATGTTTTTACTTGCACATAAAATCTGCCTAACTTCATGCTCTGAACAGTATTTCTTGACTTTCAGTAACTATCTTAATGTGAAAAGCTCTTTTTTTATAAGTTTAGTCGATCTTTGCTGCAGTAAAAAATAAAGTAATAAGAACACATAAGTCCTAAGACTGAAACTAGGTCAATAAATGAATTGCACTTTTGAGGATATTCTAGATTTATCACTGTCACTGTCATCCTGTTATTTGTCAATTTACTTGATTGGGCACGAGTAACGTCTCTATTCCTCCCAGCCCTGAGATTTTAGCAGCCTCTCCTTACTTGCCTTTCCCAATAATTGGAGGCTCTTTTAGGGTCAGGGGCATGAGACCTATTGTTACTGTTCTTGTCATATTGAATACACCACGGGGAGTTTGCCAGGCTCTGCCCGTGCAGGCAGGATATCTCAGTAGCTTGCCAGGCTCTCCAAGAGGGATATATATTATATATTTGTATGTATATATTCATAATCTAGTAATATATATTACTCTCTATGATTTGTTGCCTGCTGTCTGAAGTCCATCAAATATGGTGTGATAATTATGGAAAATGGGTAGGAAGTGTCTTATAATGTGTCTGGAAACCAGCCTGGAGCATGGTGGCAGTTGGGTAGTGGAGGTCAGCTGCCGGGGCTGGGTCTCTTGTGGGGGGGAAGGTTCTCACCCGCCCCCCCTCTGGGGCATCCTGAGTGAAAATAACCTGGCGCCGAGTCCATGGCATCCACCCTCCCAAGGCAAATTAGCAGAGGAGAGATGACCCACACCAAGAGGAGGCGGGAGGTGCCTTTCTTATCTATCAATGCGACCCGGCTGTGTAGGATGAATATCAGATCGGAAACCACTTCTTCTTGAGGGTGAATCGAAAAATGTGGCCAGAAGGGCCATATCTATGCCACTACTGGCCCCCAACCCCCCAGAGCCGCTACCTATGTCAGCATGGACCCGTCTTCCTGAGATGCAGATCCAGCTGAGCACGGCTCCTTTTTGCTCTGGCCAGAAATAGGTAGCTTCCGAAATTCTAGATGTAAAGCACAGAAACAATACAATTTGCAGAACATTTCTTTATAAACT
Source organism: Sorex araneus (assembly GCF_027595985.1). Lineage (NCBI taxonomy): Eukaryota > Metazoa > Chordata > Mammalia > Eulipotyphla > Soricidae > Sorex > Sorex araneus. The sequence goes on along the minus strand of NC_073303.1, from coordinate 102,353,555 downwards.
TCATTCAACTAGAGTTAGAATAGTGAGAATAGAAGGTGCATTTAAAACATCTATTTATCATATTAATGGTTTGGTATTAAGGAATTTATAGATCCCTACGTTGTCCTTTACAAAGAACTGGATCAAAAAATTTCAGGTATGGAAAGTGACTTTAATTTTATTCAGGATTGTGTTTCTTTCCATCTTAAGGTCTTTTTAAAGGTCAAGTTATGCACATACATTTATACACATATACATTTACATAGAATTTTAATGATTCAAGCATTTGCTAGAGTAGTGTTACCTTTTCCAGAGTGTGGCCCTCTTTTGACCTAGTTCCCATCCGTTAGGCTATATCTCCTCACTTTTATTGTGTAGTGCCCACTGCATTTATACAATTTTCATTGACAGTTCTGTTGAAACATACTGGGGATTTACAGGTCACTTGACCCAGTTGAAAGCACTGCCCTAGAGGAGGTATTACTTCCTATAATTCCATTTCCAGTTCTAGGGTAAACTTTCTGAAATTTTGGAATGGTTGCTGAACTCATATTGCTTTCAACCACTTCACCTCCACCTTCTGGTAGAATTTAGCATATATATATGTATATATATTTAAAAATATATACATACAGTTGGGGGCCCATGCCCAGTGGTTTCCAGGGCTTATTCCTGGCTCTGTGCTCAGGGATCATTCCTGGTTGGCTTGGAGTAGCATATTGGGTGCCAGGAATCAAACCTGGGCCAGCAAAGTGCAAGGCAAGTGCTCTTCTTCCTGTACTATCTGTGTGGCACAATAAATAGTTTTGAACACTTTGTTTTGTGGAATAGGAAATTAGGGCACCTTAATAGTTGAGTAATTGCTTTCCAAACCCAGGCTACTTCATTGCAAGTCCTAGCAATGCTTACAACAAATGTTTTAGTTTCCTATAGTAATTTGCTGTGACAAATTGCTAAAACCTTTGTGATTTAATTATATATATATATATATGTATTGTTTTATACTTTTGGCAACTATATTGAAATCATCTCAATTGAAGAAATCAATTTAGGAGGTTCTGTGGGATAATGTATTTCATGTCTCTCTCTTGGCTTCTGGTTGAGGGCAAAAATCTTTACCGTTTCTTGGTAAGTAAGTAGAGGTGTCACTTCAGTCTCTCCTCCCCTTCTATCACTTTCTCTTCTTTCTTCTTTATTTATTAGGGCACTTGTAATTCCAGTTAGAGTCTGCCTTAATCTGCGATAATCTCATTTGGAATTTTTAAATTATATCTGTGAAGACCATTTTTCCAAATAAGATCAAACTTGTATGTAATGTTTATGTATTGAACATAATGTATTTAGCCCCACTATATAATAAGGATGATGATAGTAATCACAAATAGTCTCCTGTTCTGGAGAATAAAATGAATTTAGGCATTTAAAGTCCTTTAGAGCTTCTGGCACATAAAAAAATACTATTAAGTAGTAGTTTCTAAAACAGAGTTAATTATGAAGAACTATTAAGTATTTAAGAGTCAATTTAATGTTCCATTACCAAACCCAAAGTAACAGACCACAAGAGATAACAAACTCTTGCTTAGAAGATCAGGGGAGTAAGCATACTGGTAAATTCGTATTAATTACTCTGCCCCATTTTGGTAGCTATTTTATATTACTAAGAGATAGTTTTAGTGCTGGAAATGCCAATGAACTGGCCAATTATGGTCACTTTGGAAGAGGGAGGCAAGTAACTTTGTACATCAGTACCAAAAATTTGAATACCACTGTAACCCTATCATATAAAATAGAACAAAAACTTTTTTTTTTCAAAAGGGGGTAAACTCATAGCCCTTCTCTCTCGGAAGAGAGCATAACACAGCATTGCCATAGCCACGCTTCTGGACCCTGCACCAGGCTGTTTCATTTGAGATGTACTGGAGACGGGCGGGTGAGGCCCCTTCTCGCCCCAATGGACCCAACCCCAGCAGCTGACAACCAACGGAACTCAACCACCACTATGCTCACGGTCACTTTCACACACTTGAGTTGAGCCTCACCCACACAATCGGCAGAAAACCGAGGTATGTGAGACTTGTGACTGGAAGCCCAGGTTCAAAGGAACTGGAAATGGATGACCTTCACTCATGTCCTCCCATGTTTCCAACAACTTGGAAGTCACAACCACAAGTCACTTCTGGCTGGCGCCACAATCCAAGACTCAACAGCCACAATCTGAGACTCATTGTCCTTTCTCAGAAGATAGCATAACACGACACTGCATAGGCATGATACATGACCCAATCCAGGCTGTTTTATTTGGGGCACCCTTGAGGGGGACAGGTGAGGACTCTCCCTGCCCCAATGGACGCAGCCCCAGCACCTGAAAACCCCCAGAACTCAACCTCTGCCATGCTCCCGGGTGCTCTCCACACATTCTGGGTGAGACTTACCCATGAATAAACCTATCCCTGGACATCAAGGGATATCATATGACACACCACTCATATGTCAACAGTAGTGCACCTCATTTAGTGGTGTTTGAAGTAGAAGGCAACCAACCACCATAATGCCCAAAAGTAGAGAGAGTGTATGGGGGAATAGTCTGCCATAGAGACAGGGAGAGGGGTGGAATGGGGAGGGGTATAATGGGGACATTGGTGGTGGAAATGTACACTGGTGGAGGGATGGGTGTTTGACATCATATGACTGAAACTCAAACATGAAAGCTTTGTAAGGGTTGCTCACATTGATTCAATAAAAAAAAAGAAGGCAACCCAACTTAGAGGGAAAGATATTTTTACAGATACGTATATATATATATATATATATATATATATATATACATACACACATACACAAGGCTCAACCCTAACATAATAGTAATCTCTTATAAGGGCTTAATTGCCCTTGGATGAAATACAATAATCTTCATAAACTTCTCTAAGAAAATGTTTTTGGAGACTTTTAAGCAGTTTCTTCATAACAAGCAATACAAAATAAATTATTTCAGTTCAGCTTTGGGGCGGGGATTGGGGTTAGGGATGGAAACATCTGAAATATGGTGGTGGAAAGGTATAATGGTGGTGGAATTGCTGTTTGAATATTACTGTCACTGTCACTGTCATCCCATTGCTCATCAATTTGTTCGAGTGGGCACCAATAACGTCTCTCATTGAGAGACTTATTGTTGCTGTTTTTGGCATATTCAATATGCACGGATAGCTTGCCAGGCTCTGCCGAGAGGGCTTGATACTCTCGGTAGCTTGCCGGGCTCTCCGAGAGCGGCGAAGGAATTGAACTCGGGCCTGCCACGTGAAAGACCAATGCCCAACTGCTGTGCTATCGCTCCAGCCCCATTTGAATATTAAATCTAATAAAATATTGTGAACTGCTTCATGAAATGTAAATAATAAAACAAAATAAAACGGGGGTCTACTAAAAAATTAAAAGTATGCCAATTTTTTTTTAATTTTATTGAATCACTGTGAAATAGTTACAAGCACTCATGTTTGGGTAAAAATTACACAATGATCAAATATCCATCACTCTACTAGTGCACATTCCCCACCACCAGAATCCCCAGTTTCCCACCTTTCCCCCCCTCCCCCTGCCTCCATGGCAGACAATATTCTCCACGCTCTCTACTTTTGGGCATTATAGCTTGCAACACAGCACTGAAGGGTCATCATGTTTGGTCCATTATCTAATTTCGGTACATATCTCCCATCCCGACTGACTCCTCCAGCCATCATTTTCTTAGCGATCCCTTCTCTATTCCATCTGCCTTCTCCCCTCCACTCATGAAGCAGTCTTCCAGCTATGGGGCCATCCTCCTGGCCCTAGTATCTACTGTCCTTGGGTGTTAGCCTCATGTGATGTTATTCTATACTCCACAAATGAGTGCAGTCCTTCTATGTCTGTCCCTCTCTTTCTGATTCATTTCACTTAGCATGATACTTTCCATGTCTATCCATTTATAAGAAACTTCATGACTTCATCTCTCCTAATAGCTGCATAGTATTCCATTGTGGAGATGTAACAAAGTTTCTTTAACCAGTCATCTGTTTTAGGGTACTTGGGTTGTTTCCAGATTTCGGCTATTGTGAACAGTGCTGCAATGAAAATATAGGTACAGATGTCATTTCTACTGTGTTTCTTTGCATCCTCGGGGTATATTCCAAGAAGTCGTATTGCAGGGTCATATGGAAGTGAAATATCTACTTTTTGAAGGACTGTCCATATTGTTTTCCAGAAAGGCTGAACCAGTCAGCATTCCCACCAACAGTGAAAGAGAATCCCTTTTCCCCCACATCCACACCAGCACTGGTTGCTTTTGTTCTTTTGAATGTGTGCCAGTCTCTGTGGTGTGAGATGATATCTCATTGTTTTGATTTGCATCTCCCTGATGACTAGTGATGTGGAGCATTTTTTCATGTGCCTTTTGACCATTTGTATTCCTTTTTTGAGGAAACTTCTTTTCATTACTTCTCACCGAATTAGATGAGGTTGGAGGTTTTTTTCTTATACAATTCTACTAGTGTCTTGTATATCCTACATATTAATCCCTTATCAGATAGGTATTGGGTAAATATTCTTTCTCATTCTGTGGGCTCTTTCTGTATTTAGGTCACTGTTTCTTTTGAAGTGCAGAAGCTTCTTAGTTTGATGTAGTCCCATTTGTTTATGTTTGGTTCCACTTGCACGGTCAATGCTGTTTTGTCCTTAAAGATGCTTTTAGCTTCAATGTCATGGAGAGTTCTGCCTACATTTTCCTCTATGTACCTTATACATTAATGTCTGATATTGAGGTCTTTAATCCACTTTGATCTGACTTTTGTACCTGGCATTAGACAGAGGTCAAAGTTCTTTTTTTTGCAGGTAGCTATCCAGTTTTCCTAGTTGAAGAGGCTTTCCTTGTTCCACTTCACATTTCTTGCTCCTTTGTCAAAGAATAAGTGGCCACATATTTAGGGTTCTGTGACAGGATATTTAACTCTGTTCCATTGGTCTGCAGGTCTGTTTCTAGCCCAATGCCACGCTGTTTAAATTATTACTGCTTTGTAGTAGAGTTTGAAATTGGGGAAGGTGATGCCATCCATCTTCGTTTTACCAAGGATTGCTTTAGCTATTCGTGCGGGCTTATTGCTCCATATGAATTTCAGGAGTGTTTTGTCTATTTCTTTGAAAAATGTCATGGGTATCCTTATAAGGAGCACAATAAATTTGTATAGTGTTTTTGGCAGTATTTCCATTTTGATCATATTAATTTTCCCTACCCGTGAGCAGAGAATCTGTCTCCATTTCCTAGTGTCCTCTTTTATTTCTTGAAGTAGTGTTTTGTAATTTTCCTTGTATAGGTCCTTCACCTCTTTGTTTAAGCTGATTCCAAGGTACTTGATTTTCTGAGGTACTATTGTGACGGGATTGTTTTTTTTAATGTCTCTTTCTTCTCTTCAATTATTTGTATATGAGAATTCCATGGACTTTTGGGTGTTGATTTTGTAGATCACCACTTTACTATATCAGCCTATTGTTTCTAGAAGCTTCTCCGTAGAGTCTTTAGGGTTTTCTAAGTATTCTATCATGTCATCTTCAAATAGTGATAGCTTGACCTCTTCCTTTCCTATCTGTATGCGCTTGATATTTTTTTTCTAACTGCTATGGCTAGGACTTCCAGTACTATATTGAATGGAGTGGCGTGGCAAAAGTGACCAACCTTGCCTTGTGCCCAATCTTAGAGGGAAGGCTTTTAGATTTTCCCCTTTAAGAATGATACTTGCCATGGGCTTTTGGTAGATGGCTTTGACTATACTGAGAAAAGTTCCTTCAATGCCCATTTTGCCGAGAGTTTTCATCATAAACGGGTACTGGATCTTATCAAATGCTTTCCCTGTATCTATTGATATGATCATATGGTTTTTATTATTTCTTTTGTTGATATGATGAATTATGTTGATTGACTTACAAATGTTAAACCATCCTTGCATCACTGGGAACTATGCCAAGTTTTAATAGATTTCAATATAGGAAACTGGCAGGTCAAGGAGGACTGAAAAAGTAAAATAAGAAACACTAAGAAAGCTCAGTGACAGTAAGAGCCAGCTATCTTTTTAACTGAAGGGAACAGAAGGAAGAGTTGAAGTGATTGGAAGTTAACAGCTTAGAGGAGCGGTCCTACAGAATTAGAAAGTAAAGTCCAGATTAGTATTCTGATCAGATGGATTAAGTGTCTTTGAAGACTAAATAAAGATCCCTGAGGTGATATCTGGGTGATTAGAGACTGCCATAAAGCCTCCATCCCTCTCAGAAAGCCTAGCAAACTACCCAGGGTATCCCACCCACCCTGCAGAGCCTGGCAAGCTACCCGTGGCATATTCAGTATGCCAAAAACAGTAACAACAATAGGCCTCATTGCCCTGACACTGATAGAGCCTCCAGTATGGCAGCATTAAGTGGATGAGCAAGAAGAGGCTGATAAAATCTCAGGGACGAACTAGACTGCCAAAATGAAAAAGGAGAAGGAATAAAATGATTATCTGTGATTTCAATGCAAGTACACTGGCATCACAAGCATCCATTGAGGACCTGGTAGTGCAAGCACAGAAGATCAAGTACAACATCATTGGTATAACCTAGATGAGAAGGCATCAATCATATTACGCCATTTTCGACACTAGAGAAGTACTGTTCCTCAGATCATGAGACAACAGAGGCATCAGTGGTGTTGGTGTCCTTGTCAACATAAACTTGGCCATGAGCATTGATTCATTTGAATGCCTAACAACCTGAATGGGATGATTATGCTTGAATAGATGTGGCTCACTGCCAGCAGTTTCTATCTTCATCATCTATGCACCAACATCCAACTACAATGAAGAAGAAATTGAGAAGTTCTACATGGAGCTGGAGAAGTTCTATAAAGAAGACCACACTTTCTACAAGATCATTGTTGGTGATTTTAATGCCAAGATAGGACCGAAAAGGTCTCCTGAAGAACTCTACATTGGGACCCAGGGCGTAGAATAGAACGAACCGGTGAGTGACTGTCTGAGTTCATCATGTCAACCAAGACCATCCATGGTAACTCAGAGATCCAGAAGGCCAAATCCAAACATTGGGCATGGGAGTCTCCTGGTGCACAGTTCTACAATGAAATTGACCACATTATATTCAATCGCCAGTTTTGTCTGACCGATGTCGCTGTTGTCTCAAAATTCCAAACAGGATTGGACCACCTTCTCCTTCATGCAAAAATCTACCTCACAGAACAGGGAGAAAGGGCAAAACGTTTAAGTTTAAGAAAAGAACTACCAGAATGACCACTGACTTGGAGCTCTTTGGCACTATTGAGGCAATGTGGGTAGATGCCATTGTTGGCAACATCAATGAGGAAGACGATCGACTGGTTCAGCACCTCAATGACTGCACAAAGAATGCCAAGAGTGGGAAAGCCACAAACAGATGCCTGTCTTCAGGAACTCTCGAGCTCATTGGCCAATGTGATTTGACATGAGCCTCAGGCAACAACAAGCTAATGTCTGAGCTTGAAAAGTTGTGCAGAGAAGCGATAAAGGAAGACCTCAAAGGGAGAAAAACAGCACTGTTGGCTGAGGAGGCAGAAGCCAGGAAAAGTATTCACAATGCTTGTCTGTTCTTTGCCAACTACAAGACCAAGATGACTGCCCTCTGACCTCCTGGTAGATCTATCACATCTTCCAGAAGGGCAATGGAAAAGATTATTCATGACTTCTACTCAGATCTCTTCGACAGCCACATCCACCTGCACACATACCAAATTACGCAGGATGGATATGTCATTCCCAATGTCCTCCGTTCGGAAATCCAACATGCCATTTCATCGGTAAAGTCACGTACAGCACCCAGTCCAGACAAGGTCAGACCTGAATACCTGAAGAATTTGCGCCAGTACTCATCAACACACTGGCTCAGCTCTTCATATGATACCTGTCCATATGCAAGTTTCCGTCCCAATGGAAAACCAGCAGGACCATTCTGTTGTACAAGAAGGGAGACATGCACAAAATCGGCAACTATTGCCCATTCTGCCTGTTGTCCATCGTCTACAAGTTGTTCACTCCAGTCAGTCTGAATAGAATAGGCAGAACAGTAGATGAAGGACAACTATGTGAGGGAGCTGGGTTCCAAAAAGAATTCAACACGATTGACCATATCCACACAGTGACCGAGCTCATTGAAGTTTCGCAAGAATTCAAGATGCCACTGTGTCTAACATTCATTGAGTTAAAGAAGGCCTTTGATTCTGTTGAATCTGAAGTGGTCATCTAAGCCTTAGCCAAACAGGGCGTTCAAACTCAGTATATCAGGATCCTCTGTGAGCTGTATTACGAATCCACCACCCGGATCTCAGCATTCTACAAGGAAGTAATCATCAACATAAAGAGAGGGGTTCAGCAGGGTGATACCATTTCACTGAAACTCTTCAGAGCCACCCTCGAGAACGTCATGTGACAACTGGAATGGGAAGGAATGAGAGTGAAGATAGACAGTCAGCAAATACACCATCTCCTCTTTGCTGATGACATTGTTCTAATAACACCAAACATTAGCCAAGCAGGACCAATGCTGGCCGACTTTGACTGCAAGTGTGGAAAGGTCAGATTGCAGCTAAATCTCAGCAAAACAATATTCATGAAAAATGAACTAGTCCCTGACATTCCATTTGCTCTCAATGGAACAAATATCTCTGAATGCAGCAGCTATGTTTACCTGGCTCAAGAACTCAACATGAGTAACAACTTGGCACCAGAACTGTGCAGGAGGAAGAGAGAAGTGTGGAATGCCTTCAAGAGCGTCGAAGAAGTTGTTAAGAGGATGAAGAAACTCTGGCTCCAGGCACATCTTTTTTAATCCACCATTTTTCATGCACTAACATATGTCTCAGAGACCTGGCCCCTACAGAAACAGTATAAGAATGTTATTCAGGTCTCCCAAAGAGAAATTGAAATAGCCATCCTTGGAATATTAACGTTTCACTCAAGTGAGAGAAGGAATCCGGAGTTCTGACTGCCATCTATGATCAAGAATCAGGGACAATGTCTCGTTTGCCATGGCATCGAAAATCAGATGGGCTGGACACATAATGCGATTTAGAGACAACTGCTGGACTAGAGCTTTTACCAACTGGATTCCACAAGACGTCAAAAGACCATGTGGCCACCCACCTACGAGTTGGTAAGACTTCTTCATCAAAACCTTGAACAAATGGTTTGAGGCTCTTCATGTTCCTGGAGCGAGCAGATACCATTGGGCTACACTAGTACGGGAGACATTACTGGTGCCTGCTCCATCAAGTCGAAGATCGATGGGATGACAAGGGATACAATTGATACAAGTGAGGTGATATCAGATCTGGAGCAAGTGACACTGTCCATCTTGTACTTTGTATGAATCTCGAGACTGTGGGAAAACAACAACAAATGGGAACTTGGCCCCAGTTATTATTAATCCCAACATCCACTTAGAGTGTTACTTGGCACCACTGTATGTGTGTTTGTGGGCAAATGAAAAGGACAAGATTCTTAACCTGCTCCCGTCTTTCAGACTCCTTTTGCTGTCACCAATACACAGACTCCAACCAATAGGAAGTCAGCTGGAAAATGATAAATATGATTTGTAGAGAGTCCCAACCATAGTGTTGCATATCTTAAAGAAGAAAAACTGCTTGGACTCCAAAGTTTAATAATTAGTTTTTGATAGCTACCTACAAAGGATTCTAGTGGTATTGTTTATACTAATCACACATGTTATTATATACATATAATATAATCATATCTATCATATAAATTTTTAAAAAATTTTAGGATTGGTGGCTAGGCTCCTAGTGCCAAAAAGCTTGTAAGAGATCAAACCGGGATTTTAATTGAGGTCTGCCTGACTTTAAACACCATAGTCTTTAATGTGTGCTACCATCTGGATATCAGAACAAAATTCTAAAACATTCATAGCTTTTTGGAATACCAGAAATAACCTAGAAAACATGTATTATGCTAAGCATAAATGCAACATTTTTGTTTCTAGAATAAAAACAAATAACTCATTTTCAGAGAACTAATATGTGTGTCTTTATAGCTCTCCATCCCTCCAATGATTAATGTGTTCTAGCCCATTGCAACCATAATATTAACAATGTGGCACTGCTATCAAAAATAAATGCGACTATTTTTTTAAAAAATTCCCAGAACTAGCAAGATGAGAAATCATCTTTATTCTACAGTGTTTAGGTCACAAATGAAATTTTAAAATTCACTTTTGGGCATTATATCATCATAACTTGTACAAAGATGAACTTAATGAGGCAAGGATTACCATCATGAAGATGGGATAAAAATCCCCACAACAATCCTGACTTTAACCCTCTTAATTTTTCTTCATGGGCAGAGTAATGACCTTTTGAATAAATCCACCTGAACCTGACCCCGTCATGCTTTACACACCCAATGGCTGAAGGATCTTTCCAAAATACAAATGTGTTCATTTGTACGTAACCATAATACAGTTGGAGTAACATTAAGATCACCTAAAAAGGCTTCAAAATTCCTTTATTCATATATCCATTTGTTTTTAGTGAGACAAAAGTACACAATCATGCACATCATTTACAAGTATGAGCACACACGCATCACTGCTTTGTCTTGATGATTCTTTTCTCCTCTTTGAACATTTTAATTCCCTTAATGGACCACATTTTTCTCTCACTTTCACTTACCCATTATCACTGAGGCCTGCTAATTCCTGCTCATTCTTTTAGTGGTTAGTCTAGGTTTTTCTTTCTCTTGGAAGTTTTGCTTGACAGATCCTGCTCCAAATTTTATGGGTTTTTTTTTTTCACCTCTTTATGCTTTGGTTGTTTTCTAAGTTTCCTTCATTTTAGTACACAGCAGACAGAATTTCCATTTACTTGCCTTCTCTGCCTAAAGAGAGTTACATGAGACCAAAGACAAAGTTTTTTTTTTCTCATTATGTTAAAACTACTGTGCCAAAAGGAAAATTGTGTCTGGAAATATTTCATTCTATAATAGAAGGTGAAGGAACTTGAATGAATTAAAGATATTTTCAGATAAGAATGTGAACATCATTTTCATGCTATTAAGTATTATGCACTAATTTTTCCACTTGAAACAGAAAAAGGAATTAATATTAGATTAATGAGTAAAAATAAATTAAAAGAAGATTTTAACTCAATACAAGAAATAAATTTGAACAATTAAAACAAGTGAAAATGTAGCATACTGTCTTTCAAATGATTTTCTATCAGTGAAAATGTTTGAATTGATAGATCTATGAACTTCTAAGAAACACTTGAATCAATTTTTATGAAGTGTTTTTTATTTTCTATCTATTTAAATTTTTATTTTTATTTATTGAAGTACTTTGATTAAAATATTGTTAATGATGGATTCATGTTACATAATCCAAAAAACACCATACTGATCACCAGATTACACTAACTACCAAGGACAGCTCCCTCTTACCCCAACCCCCAGCCCTGCCACCCCAAAACATAAGTTATGTGTAAACATAATTTACTTCTTGTATTGAATTAAAATCTACTCTTCATTCTTTTGCCCTAAATTGCTATTTTGCTTAGTATCTTTAAGTCCCATATGTGAAACTTAAAGATGCCTCATTCTGTATCTGTTCTTTCCTTCTAACTTTATTAAGCATAACATCCTCTAGTTCCATCTATGTCACTGCAACTTTAAGATATTGTGATTTTTTTCAGATTTTCATAGTATTCCATTATGTATGCATAGCAAAACTTCTTGATCCATTCATTTGTAACTGGATATTTGGATTGTTTTCTTATCTTGACTAGACAACAATTCCAACAGTGAATGAGGGTTTATTTCTCACCACAACACCACCAATGAAGGATATTTCCAGACTTTCTTGATGCCATTGCCTCTGGCATAAGATAAAATCTCAATGTTATTTTTATTTGCATTTTCATAGTCCTAACTGAAAACGAGCCTTTAATCTTGATCCAAATTGACTTAATCCAAGTTGTCCTTAATCCAAGTTGACTTTTGTGAGTGATGTGAGCTATGGTTATAATTTCTCTTTTTTTTTAACATGTAGCTATCCAGTTTTCCCAGCACCAGTTGTTGAAGAGATTGTCTTTGTTCTACTTCATATGCTTAGTTCCTTTGTCTTATATTAAATGTACATAAATCTGGAAACTAAATCTGGACTTTCAGTTATGTTCCATTGTTCTGTGGGTCTATATGTACTTATTTCAGTACCATGCAATTGTGGTTATAATAGACTTCTAGTATTGTTTTGAAGTTGAGATATGCAATATCACCCACCTTTGTTTTCCTCTTTAGATTTCTTTGGCCACTGGGGGAGTTTTATTCTCCCATAAAAATTTTAGTAGAGTTTTTTTTCAAGCCTTTTAAGAATGTTATCGGGGCTGGAGTGACAGCACAGCTGGTAGGGCATTTGCCTTGCACGCAGCCGACCCGGGTTCGATTCCCAACATCCCATATGGTCCCCTGAGCACTGCCAGGAGTAATTCCTGAGTGCATGAGTCAGGAGTGACCCCTGAGCATCGCTGGGTGTGACCCAAATAGCAAAAAATAATGTTATCAAATTTTAATGATTATTTTATTAATTCTATATAATACTTTGGGTAGAAAGGTTGTATTGACAATGTTGATTCCTTTAAGCCATGAACAAGGCCTATTTATCCATCTGATAGGATACATTTTAAATTCTATCTCTATAAGTGGGTAGAGCTTCCCAAAGTTTTATATAAAAAAGAGTCTGACCCAAGTAAGATTCATTCTGGATGCAGAAATGGTTTACCACTGGCAAGACAATCAGCATAATACAACACATCAATAAAAGAAAAGATAAAAACAATATAACCATATCAATAGATGCAGAGAAAGCATTTGACAAGACCCAGTGCCCTTTAGTGTTAAAAACTCTCAACAAAATGGAAATTGAAGGAGCTTTCCTCAGTATAGTCAAAGTCATCTATCACAGGCTCACTGAGAGCATTATTCTCAATGGGGAGAAACTAAAAGCCTTTCCTCTAAGATCTGGGAAAGGACAAGGATGCCCACTCTTGACACTTCTATTCAATATAGTACTAGAGATACTTGTCATAAAAGTTAGCTAAGAAAAAGGTATCAAGGGCATCCAGATAGAAAAGGAAGAGGTCAAGCTATCACTATTTGCAGATGACATGATACTTAGAAAATCCTGAAGACTCCACAAAAATGTTCTGACAAGCAATAGTATATATAGTAAAGTGACAGGCTACAAAATCAACACCTCAATATCTATGGCTTTCCTATAAACAAATAATGAAAGAGAAGAAGGAGATATTAAAATAGCAATCCCATTGACAATATTGCCTCAGAAAATCAGGTACCTCGGAATCAGTTTAATTAAAGAGGTGAAGGACCTATACAAAGAAAATTATAAAACACTACTTCAAGAAATAAAAGAGGAAACTAGGAAATAGAGGCATATCCCCTACTCATGGATCAGGAGAATTAACATTATCAAAATGGCAATACTCCCCAAATCATTATACAGATTCAAGGTAGCTTCTATTAGGAGACCCATAACATCCATCAAATAAATAGACAAAAAACACTCCTGAAATTCATATGGAACAATAAAACTCCACAAATAGCTAAAGCAACCATTGGAGGAAAAAAGATGGAAGGAATTACCTTCCCCAACTGCAAACTGTACTAAAAAAGTAGTAGTAATTAAAACAGCATGGTATTGTTATTGGAATAAACCTGCAGAGCAATGGAACAGAAGTGAACATTTAGTCACAGACTCTCAAATACTTGATCACATAATCTCTGATTAAGAAAGGAGCAAGCAATGTGAAGCAAGGAAAGCCTCTTCGACAAATGGGACTGGGAAAACTGGATAGTTACTTGCAAAAAAAAAAAATGAACTCTGATCTCTGTATAATTCCAGGCACAAAAGTCATATCAAATTAGATTAAAGTCTTCAGTATCAGAGCTGAGTCCATAAGGTACATGGAGGAAAACGTATGCAGAACCCTCTATGATATTGAAGCTAAAGGCATCCTCAAGGATGAAACACCACTGACCAAGCAAGTGAAAACAAAGATAAACAAATGGACTACATTAATCTAAGAAATTTCTGCACCTCAAAAGAAACAGTCACCAAAATGCATAGAAGATACCACAGACTGGGAAAAATTAGTTATTCAATATCCATCAGATAGGGAGTTAATATCCAGGATATATAAGACATTGATAGAAATTTACAAGAAAAAAACCTTCAACCTCATCAAAAATGGAAAGAAGAAATGAACAGAAACTTCTCAAAAAAGAAATACAAATTTCAAAAGGCATATGATAAAAGGCTTCACATAGCTACTGATTAGGGGAATGCAAATAAAAACAACAATAAGTTATCACCTCACAGCAGAGAGACTGGTACACATTAAAAGAGCAAAAACAACCAGTGCTAGGTGCAGATTTAGGGAGAATGGAGTGCTCTTTCATTGTTGGGAATTCATTGTGGGAATGCCAACTGGTCTAGCCTTTCTGGAAAACAATATGGACATTCCTCAAAAAAACTAAAATTGAGCTTCCATATGGCCCAGCAATATCATTTCTGGGAAAATATTTCAGGGTTGCATAAAAGCTCAGAAGAAATGACATCTGCACCTCTATGGTCATTGCAGCATTGTTCACAATAGCCAGAATCTGGAAACAACCCGAGCACCTGAGAATAGGCTATGGTACATCTACACAATGGACTACTATGCAGCTGTTAGAAAAGATGAAGTCATGAAATTTGCTTACAAGTGGACGGCCATGGAGAGTATCATGATAAGTGAAATAAGTCGGAAAGAGAGAGACAGACATAAAATGACTGCACTCATTTGTGGACTATAAAATAACATAAGATGAGACACCCAAGAACAGTAGAGACAAGGGCCAGGAAGATTGCTCCATGATTGGAAGCCTGCCTCACAAGCTGTGGGGGAAGGCAGCTGGGATAGAGATGGAATCACTAAGTCAATGATGGTTGGAAGGATCGCTCTGGATGGCAGATGTGTGCTAAATGTAGGTAAAGGACTGAACATTATGGTTTGGGACCATGAGATGTGTGCTGAAAGTAGGTTAAGGACCGAACATGGTGGACCTGGAAAGATGCACCCAGTGTGATTTTGCTAAACACTAGGCCAAATAAAACCACAGGAAATCAAATTTCAGCACATGCTAGTTACATGGCACATGCTATGCAACTACTAGAAAAATAGAAGTAAAGTTTATATTATCCTGGTTATGGTTACAAATGTACAGAGGACCTTCTCTGTTGTACATTAAAGATTTTGTAGTTAAAGACGAGCCATTTTATTTGTTATAACAATATTCTCCTGTTACTCATGATATTTTGCTACATTAATTTCTTATGAGCTCCTAATACATTTTCTACAGAGAATCAGGAGTTCTGGTTGATACAGAAGCAACGAACTGTGAAATATTGGAGTGGCTACCATATTCCCACTACCAGACAAAGTCTTTGGAGAACAAGACAGAGTTCTTTCTTGCTTATTGTGAGCACTAAATAGATAGGCGCAAGGGAAGCATATAGTTTTGATGCACACTGTGTATTGGAAAATGGGGCCTGCTATGTTAATATTGTTTTAGGTATTTTCAAGAGTTTTATTCTAAAATAGTAGAATAAAAATGGTACCTCTCATAAGGGTCAGAAGGATTGAACCACAGCTTGGAGGCTGGTCTCACATGCTGGGAGGGAAAGGCAGCTGGGATAGAGAAGGGACAACTAAGTAAATGATGGTTGGAGGGCTCATTCAGGGTGGTAGATGCATGCTGAAAGAAGAGTATGGACCAAACATGATGGCCGCTCAGTACTGTATTGCAAACCATAACACCCACAAAGAGAGAGAGTAAGAGGGAATGTGCCTGCCACAGAGGCAGGGGTTGGGAAGGGGTGGGGGTGATGAGAGAGATACTGGAACATTGGTGGTAGAGAATGCACAATGGTGGAGGGATGGGTACTTGAACATTGTATGACTGAAACGTAATCACAAAGGTTTGTAAGTCTTTCACTTTACTTTAACACTATCTTTAACTTTAACTGTATCTCACGATGATTCATTAAAATACAAATTTTAAAAAATACTCTGATTTGTAACCTCATCATTGAAGTGATCTATGTGAGAAACGGAAGGAGCAGAACCTATAGATAAGGTTCAGATTTGAGGGAGTATATATTGGGTTTGAATTCCAGTTCATCTATATGTTAGCTATGTGACATACAATAACATTTTTCTTCTTTGACTTGCAGTAGTCGAACTAAATAAGACTATGCATATAATCAATTAAGCACTATATAATCAACTAAGCACTTAGTAATTGCTCATATTTGTTTCAAAAGTTATATCTTGTCTTTTTTATGTACTCACCCTGCTATGGGGATCTTTCCCTTCAATTATGCTCACCCACAATCACCACATTGGACCTAATGCTTTATTTCTACAGAGCCAATCTGACCCCCATCACTCTTGTATTTAAAGTTGTTTCTTGAATTTCTTTTATGTTCAGGATAATTGTAACAGATACTTTTACTCAGTACATGTCATAAAATAAGGAGTTCTAATAACTTGTTTGTATGTGTGTGTGTGTGTGTTTGCATACCTTTGCATGCCATGTGAGGACACAGAAATAAGGCAGTCATTGACAAACTAGAAAGAGAGATCTTGCTAGACAAGACTCTTTAAATTTTAGCCTCCAGAACTGTAAGATAAAATTCTGTTATTTAAATGTAATTTTAAATAAAATTCTTGTTGTGATATTTTGTAATGAGACCTAGCAGGCTAATATGCTGACATTTGTCATCGTATAACCACAGGCTATGTATTTCAGAGAAAAAATGACATTATAAATTTTTCCTAAGATTTACAGAAACTTAGATCATCAAAGAAAGCTGCTAAAAAGGATCAGACATTGAATTGAATCTTGAATAGTAAAATGAAGTTAGTCAAAGATAAAGCCACATATGGTGGGGAAAGAAGATATGCTAGGAAAAGGAAATCCAATTGTAACAGAAGGGAGATAAGGCAGAACAAATCAGGAGGAGTTTGACTATTCCTTGAGAAAGTGCAAGTTTTAAAGCGAAAAGTTAGAATTATTAAGAACAGGACATGTACTTTAAAATCAGGCAGAAATTTTGAATTAGTCACTGCCATTTGCTATCTGGCCATCTTGGTAAAACCGCTTAGCTCCTTCAATATGTTTCCTCATATGAATAATGGAGATGCTGATTATATCTTCTTCTCATAGTTGAGGGATTTAATGCAATAGTTAGAAGATCTCTTGGATTTATGGTATGCATGAAGTAAAATAAGTTGTTATGATAATTTTGAGTGTAAAGGAGACACAATAAAGAATCTTAATAGAAAAGCAATGTGGTCAGATTGATCTTGAATTTTGGAAGTAAAGCACTGGGCATAATATGAGAATTAATTGAAGGGAAATAAAGTCATGTAGTCATGTTCATCAAGAGGGATGAGTGTGTGTGTGTGTGTGTGTGTGAGTGAGAGAGAGAGAGAGAGAGAGAGAGAAAGAAAGAAAGAGAGAGAGAGAGAGAGATCTGGACTTCCTTTCTCTTTTTATAAAGACGCTAGTCATACTGGATTAGTCCCCTACTTACAACCTTATTTGACCTGAATTGTTTGATCCAAAAAGCTTTATCTCCAAAACAATCAAGTTGAAAATTTGAACTTCAGCTTCAGTTTCAGAAAGGACATTTGGTCTGGTAAGTCTGTTGAGCTATCTTTCCTTAACATGAGGCTATGGACCCTTAATGTATTTGATTTTTTCTCTAAAACATTTCATTCATGACATAGAATAGACTTGGGATATATTTATTGAATAAAACAATGAAGATACACAAATTTAATATTTTCTCTAATTCTTAATTACTTATAGATTAAAATCTAGCAGCTCATATAATGTGGCCCACCCTTCCATTTAAAGGGAAGTATGTGTACATACCACATCATTGTGTCTGTATACTACAGTTTCTTTTTTTTCATTTTTTTAATCTTTCCTTCTCTTCTTGCTTTTGTTTTTCTCCCTTCTTTTTTCTTTTTTTTTTTTTTTGAGAGGAAGGGTCATCCCACCCCCATGTTTCGGGTTTATTACTGCCTCTGTGCTCAGTGATCTGGATGGATCTCGATCAGCAGCATGTAAGCCAAGTGACTTACTTACTGTACTCTAACCCGATATATCATAATTTCTTTAACTACTTATCAGTTCTTGGGCTCTAGGGTTGTTTTTATAATTTGTCTATTGTGAATAGGGTCATAATACACATAGCAGACAAATGTCCAAATACCGTTTTGGGGTCCTTGAGGTAGATGCCAAGAAGTGGAATTGTTGGATTGTATGGAGACTTAATTTTTCATATTTTGACAAATGTTTACACTATTTTCCATAGAGGCTGAACCAGTTAGACATTCCTGCCAACTGTGAGTGAGGGTTCATTTTTCCCCAAGTTTGTTTTCATTGTTTTTTTTTAATTCTTTTTTTTTTTCATTTGAGCCAATATCACATGTGTGGGTTGATTTCTCATTGTCGCTCTAGTTTCTGTTTTCTGGGTGATAAGAGATGCATCACTTTTTCTTTCTTTATTTTCTTGCCTGACCATAAGTAAAGTAGTTTCATATGCCTTTTGATTATTTGTATCTCTTCCTAGAAGAAGTATTTGTTCACCATTTCTTTCCATTTTTAAGTGATGTTTGGTTTTTGATGCTAAGTTTTACAATCACTCTCTATTTCTTTGATATCAATACTCTGTTAGGTGAGTGGTAGGCAATCTTTTTTTCTCCCAGTCTGCAAGAGTTGGCTTTTTATTTTAATCATAGTTTCTTTTGAAGTATCTTAACTTGGTGTAGTTCCATTTATTTATTTCTATTTCTGTTCTCTTGAAAAATGGCATAGTTTCATAAAAATTGCCAATACACTTAATATCGTAAAGCATTTTTTCTGTTTTCCTCAATATAATTTATGGATCCAGGTCTGATATTTAGGTCTTTAGCTCATTTTAGATTGATTTTTACCTGTAGTATACAACAAGGGTCAGAATTTAATCTTTACACAAAGATATCTAGCTTTTCCAATACCACTGTTGAAGATTCTTTCCTTCTTTGTCCACTTCCTATACCTAACTCCTTTGTTAAAAATTAGCTATCCAGTGGCAGAGAGATAGCACAGCGATTAGGGCATTTGCCTTGCACGCGGCTGACCTGGGTTCAATTCCCAGCATCCCATATGGTCCCCAACCACAGCCAGGAGTAATTCCTGAGTGCATAAGCCAGGAGTAATCTCTGTGTATCACCGGGTATTATGACCCAAAAGAAAAAAAAAAAGGCTATCCATATACCTCAGGTCTGTCTCTAGAGTTTTTATTATACCCATGGATATAAGAGTGTGCCTTTATTCCAGTACCAAACTATCTTGATTTCTATAGATTTATAGTATAATTTTGTTGGGGAAAGAAAAGCCTTCCATCTTCTCTTTTCATGAAATTGCTTTGAGTATTCTGGGGCTATTATTATGTTGTATTAATTTCAGAACTCTCAAACATTCAAGAAACAAATATATTAGGTATCTTGGAAAGAGGGCAAGAATAATTGAATAAAACAGGTATGTTTCAAATACATTAGGGTCAATTAATTACCTAGTAATGTAGTTGACAGTGGCAGGAAAAAAACACAACTATTTTCTACAGGAGACATAACAGAAGATACTGAGCTGCTCTGTTGAAAACGGAGTGAAAGAT
Organism: Sorex araneus; assembly: GCF_027595985.1. Lineage (NCBI taxonomy): Eukaryota > Metazoa > Chordata > Mammalia > Eulipotyphla > Soricidae > Sorex > Sorex araneus. Next base: position 102,333,734 of record NC_073303.1, on the reverse strand, counting down.
GTCATAGAGCTGAGTATGGAGGTATCCTATTGGCAACAGGAATTATGGGAAAGATTACAAGATAATTATTTGACTTCTAGTTCTTTATCCCACTTGGCTCTCTCAAGACAGTAAAAGTGAAACTCATATCTTAACAGAATATTAGACTTTTCTTCCTCTGGAGAAAAAGTTGAAAATACTGAATTATTGATTCCCCAACTAAGTAGTCCAGGCAAATGACTATATATTGAATACCACAGTTAATAATCTCTACCCACATACACAGACTCTTTTTTATTGATTTTAGTATCTCATGCTTAAATAGTAACAGGAAATAGAGCATCTCTAGATATTCAAGGAAACTTTCAAACACGAAAAATTAAAATATAAAACGGAAACCCTCCAAAGTGGAAAATAAACAGGGAGATAAACTATACCAAGAATGAAACAAAATAAAATATTTTTCATTTCCATCAAAATAAACACGTAAAATAAGATCATGTGTTCATTAAATAAATTCAAAATAATACTTAAAAATAGAACAATAGAAAAATTAATATTCATCAGGAATACAAACCAATCAATAATTGCAAAAACTATAGGAACACTGAAAGCTAAAGGTGAAGAAATTGAAATGAGAAAAAAGATTTTTAAAATGTTATGATAAAAGAAAAAAGGCATATGGAATTTGTGCAGGAGGTCTAACATTGTTGCATATGAAAAGATTAATCTAGTCCGCAGTTCATCTTAATTGGAAATAGAAATTTGATACGTCATTCAAAAGGAAGTATTAAAGTAGAAATTTGTAAACTAGTTCACAGAAGAAAAGCATCAAAACATAGTCAATGATTCATAAATATAGGTAAGCCTAAATCCTCAACAAATGGCATCTCTCATTAACATTTTTGTCTTCTCTGCCACCATTTTACCCTTTGTTATTTGGATTTCTGCCTTAATTTTCTTCTCTTAACTTCCACAGTCCTAATACTTTTCTCTGATGCCATGAAGGCAAACTCCTTTTTATTTATTTTTTTCCTAATTATCATCTCCTGCCTCACTCATATACACAAACCTTGCATTTATCGGTATTTATACTGGGCTATTAATATACCTAGCTGGCACTACTACTATTGATTTTAGCACTTTGTATATAATATATTCAGTATTTCCAAATTTAATACTTCTAAATATGACTCATGTAGCATCTGTTTGGACATCCATGAAACATTCACCAAACAACAAGCGCACATTATAATGCTCTGAATCTTTAAGTCAAATTTTTATCCCTAGTGTTATGACTGTTACCCAAACCCACCAACATGTAATTAGGATATCCTGAACTTCTCACAAAGAATATTGAGAAGTTACTCATATGCATGGGTCTTGGTATTGGATTAAAATATTTATGTGCAGAGCCATTATGACAAAATCTAGTAAGTTTCCCAGATAAACATCTGCAGTCTCAATTTACAGGTAAAAATAAGTAAACATCAACAAGGAAACAAGGTCAGGAAAGTTTAATCAGGTTTCCTAACATCACAGAGCTAATTAATGTTAAAAGTAGTATGTAAACTAAAGTCATATGCATCCTGATCTCAATTCCTCTCCTCCTGAATTTTAATCATTAAAGTATATATTTGGTGGGTTATTTACTATTAGTATTCCTGGAGTAGGTACTCAGATAGGGGACCTCTTGAGTGAGTCTTAGGAAAAAATAAAACCAGTTATAATCTGAAAAGTAATTATTTTGTTACCAGCTCCAAATTTTAGGCCACCTTCAGATTTTAGGTCCTGCCTTACCTCTGTCAAAGAGTTGAAGGATGAACACCCTCTGTTGATAATTCAGTAGGAACTGGGACCTGTTTAAACTGAATGACATCAACCAGAAGGAATTTTCACACTCTCTGACAGGAGAAACTTCCAGCAAGAACAGAAGGTCATTAGAAGACTGAAGACCACCTACAGTTCAAAGTCCTTTCTTTTTGATAACACTCTAACAAAAGGAGTTATTTATACAAAAATATAGAAAGCCACAAAGGAGGTGGTCTGGAAATGTTTATAAATATTCAGTACTTTTTAAAACTAAATTTGAAAAAGAAATGTGGCAGCAGAATCTCCTGCCCCCGCACCAAGTGTCTTTGGAGGGGGGCAGGTTGAGTTTCCCTCCCTGTGCTGCCGAAAACCTCCAGAACCAACCACAGCCATGTTCAAGGCCACTCTCCACACATTCGGACAAGCCTCACGCGTGAAGTCACCCGAAGAGGAGCCCAGGTATGCGGGGCCCGTGGCAGAAATCTCCAAGCCTGCTTGGATCAGGACTGGGCCGCCACCACCCAGGTCCCCAGTTTTCCAGTAGCTAGACAGTCACACCACAAACTGCCTCCAACTCCATGTAATCTCATCAATGGCCAAGATCCAGAGACTATAAAATAAAGCTCCCAGAAGAAAGGAATGCAGTATTTCCTGGATCTTGTCCTCATTCACAACAGCACGACCTACTAATGTACCTAAAGCGGCACGCATGTGTATGGTTTTAACATACTTGCTTGTATTTTCTTATATATGGGCTTAAATGGCCCCCGAATGAAATACAACAACCTTCACACACTTTCCTCTTATTGTGGCAGTATAAAAAATCAAAAGGCATGCGCTCGGGAGGGTGCAATGGTATGTGTGTGTGTTGTGTTGCTCACGGGCTCTCAGGCCAGCTCTCTCTCTCTCTCTCTCCCTCTCTCTTTCTCTCTTTCTCTCTCACACCGCTCACGTTCAGTGCTCTCAAGCCGCTGTGTATGTACCGGATTGGGATGGCTCCTCCTTTGTGGTCCGCTTTAGTGTGTGCTGCTGTGCTCTCTTCTGTCTGTCTGTCTATCTCTGTCTCTGTCTCTGTAGTCTCTCCTCTGGTCTGTTCTGACCTCTCTCTGTCTCTGCTTCTGTATCTTCTCTTTTGCTTCTGTGTCTTCCCTCTTGCTTCTGTGTCTTCTCCTGTGTCTTCTGTCTTGCCTCTGTGTCTTCTCTCCGCTTCTGTCTCTTCTCCTTGCTTCTGTCTTACCTCTGTCGCTTCTGTCTTACCTCTGTCCTTCCTTCCCTTACAGTCTTACCTTCTATAGCAATTATGTAGGGTGGTGACACAAAGATGGGTTGAACATTAACAAATCAACAAAGAGGGGTAAAACCATTTCTCCAGGAGATTAACAAAATCTCCTCTAAAGAGATTACTCCAGATTACTAGGAGATCTGTTCAAGGGTGGGATCCAAACAAGGGTGTGTCACTTTCTTCCTTCCTCAGTTAATAATCCACTTAGATAGTTATAGTAAATATATTTCTAATATTTCTAGCAATGTCATTCTGTATGAGCACAGTAAGAGATATATCAGACTTAAAGTTTGGTTCTTCCTGAGGATATTCACTATATATTCCAGACCACAGTCCTCAGGCCAGGTTAGTCTTCCTAATCCCATCAGGGTCCTAGTCTCATTGTTACTTTTGGATCATGACAGCATTTGTCTATGACCATGTTCACAACTTATAGTTGAGTATCGTGGCGCTTTGGCCTGGCCCATTTCGACACCAGGGCAGTTTACAGCTTGCCCTGGGTCCATTCTGTCCCTCTTCGGGACCCTGCTTTTGTGGTGTAGGAAGTAAGGGCGAAATATTTTCTGCAAAAGAACTTAACACTTGCTGCTTATTGGCCCAAAGAGTGTAAAAATGAGTTTTGCTGGAAAATCGCAGATTCCCCAACCATCAAAAATAGCACCATAGAGTATAAAAATAAGCTGTAAGGACCGTGGAAAGGGTTAGTCTGAATCCTTTGCAACGCATAACATGCATTAGGTTGTTTTTTCTTTTTAATTTTATTCCCACGGGCAGTTACTACATCCTGTTCCTGAAATACACTGGCTTTGCCTTAGCTCGATTTTAGCCGAACTGGTTCCGTAAGCAGCGCGCCAGCTACGGGTGGCAAGAAGAAGCCGCACCACTACCATCCTGGCGAAGTGGCACTGTGTAAGATCTGCCACTACCAGAAGTCCACCAAGCTGCTCATCTACAAGCTGCCGTTCCAGCGGCTGGTGTGCAAGATCACGCACGACTCCAAGACCGACCTGCGCTTCCAGAGCTCGGCCGTCATGGCACTGCAGAAGGCATACAAGGCTGCCTGGTGGGGCTCTCCGAGGACACCAACCTCTGCACCATCCACGCCAAGCGTGTCACCATCATGCCCAAGGACACTAATTCTCCAGATCAGCAATTTCAGACCCAAGGCTGTCTCAAGAACGTTGTTTCCAAGTGCTGTGAGGCACTCCCTCAGCTACCCTTCCTTATTGCTGCAAAATGAAATGATTCAGTATCATTTCACATCTGTAGGTGTGACACCCCTCTGGGGCCCTGAGCATGGCTAATAGGCACGGGCCTAAAATCGGAAGGTGTTACCTATGGAGCACTTGAGCAAGCAGCTCTACCTCACAATCCTTAAACCTAGTTAGGCCTTGGGGAGAATTTTTTTTGCAACAATGATTGTGCTGTGTTACACTGAAGGGTAAATGACTGCTCTTCATTTTGCCCTTACTGTAAACTCTTAAACCTAAAGGTCACAGAATTATAAGAATGTATATAATTCCAATTGTACTTAAATGCTAAAAATCTTAATAATAACCAACTCTACCAAATATTTGCCAGAAAAATGTCAAAAAGCAGACATATACTTACTAATTTAATTGCATATCTATGCTCACCGGGAGAACCTAGCAAGCTCCCAGTGACGTACTCATATGCCAAATACAGTAGCAATGATGGGTCATTCTCCTGACCCTGAAAGAACCTCTAATATGACACCATTGGAAAGGACAAGTAAAGAAAGGCTGATGAAATCTCAGGGCTAGGATGAATGGAGACATTACTGGGCCCACTTGAGCAAATCGACAATTAACGAGATGATAGTGATAGTGATAGGAACTAAGAGCAACTGAGTTGATAAAGCAGATGCTCAGGAGTAAATATTATTGGAGTCAATCAGCTCCCAAGTTGCAAAGCATAATATTAATTGTCTTTCTGTGTCCATACAAAAAGGACACTGCTTTAAGGTAAACTAAGTTCCCTGTGGCAAGGCTAAAAAGATAAACCCAATGTTATCCTGCGGTAGTGGGAAGGTGCTTTTCTGATTGGGTGGGTGTTTGAATATTATCTGTAATGAATTATTGTGCACTACTTTATGAAAATAAAATGTATAAAAAAATCTCGAAAAAATTGTGGCATGACTTTTATTCTCTAGTTCTGAGGTTTCCCATATTCCAACTTGTATTTTTTTCTTTTGCTTCATGAATATTTGCACTGTATAGAGGCTCATGTTCTCTCTTGAATAGATTTCTTTTTATTATCCCCACCCCGCACACACACACAGCCCACAGACTTTTCATAAAATTTCTTTGCTTCACTATTTGTCTTCTCAAAAAATTTCTTTTTACAAGAAGAGGCAAGGGTCTTGGGAAACCTGGGAGTGGTCAGAATTAACTTTAATTAAGAGAAAACTTTACTCTGCTGTGAGAACAATGATGCCCCCAAAATTCAGATAGTAGGGATAAGTGTCTATGCTACTAAGATATTAGAGTCATGCTTCCTGAATTTCTTACTTGACAAGATGTAGCAATTAAAACAGTGCAATATTTAAATTTAAAACATACACATGGACTAATGCAACAAAATGGAAAACCTAAAAATTAATACATATATATGGACATTTAATCTATGGCAAATTTGCCAAGTCTATATAATGCAGAAAGGAAAACATCTTCAAAAAATCTTGTTCAGAAAACTGGACAGCCAAGTGCAAGGGGAAAAAAATGAATGATGATTAGATTGCCATCTAACACTATACACAAAAATAAACTTCAAATGGAGTAAAAGTTTGAATAGTAAACCTGAAATAGTAAACCTGAAAATAGAAGAAAATGTAGGTGACACACTCTAGGACCTTGATATTAGAGATGAATTTACAGACTTTACTGGCAAAGCAAACAAAATGGAGAAATAAATGGGATTATAATATAAATCAGAGTAACTACCACTAAAATCAATATGGCAACCTAGAAATTGAGAAAAATATTTGTACATCAAACACTGACAAGGAGTAAATATAGAAAACTCCTAAAAGTTAACAACAAAAACAACCAACAAAATTTTAAAAATTGGGCAAAACACTTGAGTAGACACTTCTAAAAAGAAGATATGCAGATGACCCACCAACACATGAATAACTGCTCAACCTCACTTATTATTAGGAAAATACAAAACCAAACTACAGAGGGATACTACCTCACATTAGCAGGAATGCCCCATATCAAAAACATTAGAAACAAATATTTCTGAAGATGTGGATAAAAAAGACCTCCCGTGATATGTTGGAGAATTGTAAATTGGCATAGCCTTAATTGAAAACAATATGGAGATTTCTAAAAAGAATAAAAAAGTATTTCCTGTACTTTGCTTATAATTTTATTTTTAATTAAATGTCTGTAAACATCTTCTAAAAATAAAAATAAGAATAGAATATGATTACATATCACTACCATCCATATTAAAAAAACAACATGAAAATACTAATTTAAAAAAATTATTTGAATTCCATTATTTTATAAACAGCATTTTTCACATTAGCCAAAATATAATATCACCCTAAATGTCCAAAGAAAAAGACTAATAGGGGCTGGAGCCATAGCACAGCAGGTAGGGCATTTGCCTTGCACTCAGCTGACCTGAGTTCAATTCTCAGCATCCCATATGGTCCCCGAAGCACCACCAGGAGTAATTCCTGAGTGCATAGCCAGAAGTAACCCCTGTGCATTGCCGGGTGTGGCCCAAAAAGAAAGATAAAAAGAAGACTGATAAAGAAGCTGTGATACAGACATTCAATTACATGCCATTCTGTCCTTTAAAAAGATGAAATTAGACCCCATTTTATAAGATGGGTGGAATTTGGAATCATAATGGTAAGTTAAGTAAATAAATAAAATATTAGTTTCACTCATGTGTAAAAACTGAGTTACTAGAGCCAACAAATTGGGAAAGCAACAAAACAAACCCCTAGACTTATTGAAAACCAGGGCATTGTCAGAGGGAAAGAGAAGAGGGTGGGGAAAGAAGGGGCAGAGGATGTTTTTAGTGTAGGGATGACTCCAGAGCTTGGTGGATATGAGTCCTATGCATATATAGAGGTGTATATGCCCTGAAATCTTATTATACAATAAATCATTTATAAATCAATAAAATAATTTTAAAAGACCAGTGTCAGTGGGAGTTTATAGAAGAATCGCATAAAAGATATTTGTTGAGATATTAGAAGAAAATAGCTATCATGAAATAAATGATGATCTGGATATATTTAATTTTGAATAAGAGGAAGAATAAAATAGTTTTTTGTTTGTTTGTTTGTTTTGGAGTCATGCTCAGTGATGCCCAGTGGTTACTCCTAGCTCTACACTCAGAATTGTTTCTGGCAGCACTCAGATGACCATATTAGATGCTGGGAACTGAACCCAGACTAGGCATGTGCAAGCCAAGCTGTACTATTGCTGCAGCCCTATGATAGTTTTAAAACCAGGGGCCATATATAACTCTCTGGTGGGATTTCAGAATATTCTAAGGAATCCACAGATGAAAATTACATAAATGGGGGGCATGGCATGGGACTGGGAGCCCAACTGGTAAGATGGAGGGGTCACAAGGGGACTATTGAGAAACACTTCTCTATAAGACACATACATAATAACAAAGCAGTCAAACATTTTATTTTTCCTTTTTTCACCTGGTCCATTCCTTCTTTAGTTTTAGAAAATTTCATTATGAGAAAAATTTGCTTTTACAGTATCAATCTTTATAAACTATTTTTGTTACTATTTCTCAAATGATGACAACAGCAACAATTATAATAGCAAAATGTCAGGTACTACCTAAACCTTTACAGCACCTCTAATGTGGCACTCACAAGGTAGATATAATTAGCCTATTTCAGAAGGAAAAAATATAGAATTTGAGAGAGAGATAGTAACTTAACCAAGGTCACAGAGCTGGCATGTGGGAGAATCAGTACTCTGAGACAAGAGTCCTGGTCCTAGCAGTTAACTAGAATTGTAGATGGAACTAAATTATTTTTTCCTATATACTGAGCTCTTCCAACCTCAAGCATTGTCATCATTATAATCTTGGAGCTACTTCAAAGATAAGGTGATCCTGTAGATCAACTACAGACTGAGAAAAAGAAAACTAAGTGAGTGTTCATTTTCAGCCTTTATGTGGGCCTTTTCATCTTTAAAGTCCTTCGTGAATATTAAACAATTAATCCCCGGAAGCCCTGTGCATTGGGGAAAGTGAGCATTTCCATTAATCTTGATGAATGTCTTTTGCTATGGGTGAATTTTTACATTTCATTGTGTTCCTAAAGCCTGAAAGCCTTTCCATATAAATGAAACACATTTTTATTCACTTGTCTCTCCCAGGTGTATGAGAATTGCTGAGCTACCTAAACACAGTGCTTTTTAAGTATCTTCCAGTTTAAAAGTTTCACAGGATCTGCCTCCTGAACACACACACACACACACACACACACACACACACACACACACGCAAGTGTTTTACACATAGACACTTAAGAGTTTTTATGATGCTATCACATCTCACTGGTGTGATATAATATCTCATTGTCATCTTGATTTGGAATTCTTTGATGATAATCATGCTGAGCATATCTTCGTGTGCCTATCTCCTTCTGAGAAGTGTCTATTCATTTCCTCTCCCCATTTATTGATAGGGTTTTTAAATTTCTTTATGTTGCTCTTTTGTGAGTACTTTATATATTCTGGATAGGAAGCCTCTATTTGATGTGTTGAATGCAAATATTTTTCCCATTCACTCAGTTAGCTGTCTATAACACATGTTTCTTTTGCCATGCTATTTAATATTTTGCAGTTCCAGTTGCTTATTTTTGATTTTGTTGCCTTTGTCAGTGGGATCAGATCATTGAAGACACCTTTTGAGGCCCAAATCTTGAGGTATTCTACCTATATTTTCCTCAATGTACTTGCTTTCTAGTAGGAAAAAAATCTGTGTTGGTGGGTATCTGGGGAAAAAGGAACTCTCCACTGCTACAGGGAATGTTGCCTGATACAACTCCTGTGGAAAACAACATGGCAGGTTCTCAGTAAACTTAAATTTGAACTGCAGTATGACCCAGCAATTCCACTTTTGAGCATCACACAGCGGGTAGGGTGTTTGCCTTGCACATGGCCGACCTGGGTTCAATTCCTCCATCCTTCTCGGAGAGCCTGGCAAGCTACCGAGAGTATCCCACCGACACGGCAGAGCCTGGCAAACTACCTGTGGCGTATTCGATTTCCTAAAAATAGTAACAACAAGTCTCATAATGGAGATGTTACTGGAGCCTGCTCAAGCAAATCAATGAACAACAGGGCGACAGTGCTGCAGTGCTACCCCCAGAATATAAAAACAATGTCTCAAACGGACATTATGCACATCATTATTTATTGCTGCACTCAGTACAATAGCTAAGATATGGAGCCACCTTGGGTATTGAAGGACATATCAATGGATTATAAATACGTGGTTATACCACGATCATGATCAAGAAATCCCATTGATCGTCGATTTCTCGAGCGGGCTCAGTAACCTCTCCATTTGTCCTATCCCTGAGATTGGAGAAGCGTCTCTCCATTTGGCCTCCCCAACGATGCCGCATTGGAGGCTCTTTCAGGGTCAGGGGAATGAGATCCAGCTTCTTATTGGCTTTAGCATATGAATACACCATGGGAAGCTTGTGAGGCTCTCCCATGTGGGCAGGAAACTCTCAGTAGCTTGCCAGTTTCTCCCAGGGGGAGAAGTAGGTTATAAGATATAACTTCTGGGAGCTTGCTTTTAAGTCTCTGGATGTTGGCCGTTGATGGGATTACACACACCTGGGTTCTTCTGCCGTACCTTCATGCGTGAGGCTTGTCCGAATGTGTGGAGAGGGACCTTGAGCATAGGTTCTGGTGGTCTTCGGCCACCGCCAGGAGCTCTGCTTGGGGTGGGAGGGAAGCTGGAGCCCATCCCCTCTGAGGGGCCCTGGGGAAGACAGCCAGGCGTGTGGGCAAGAGACTCTCTGTGGTTATATAGACAATGGAATACAATGTAGTTGTAAGGAACAATGAAATCATGCAATTTGCTGCAACATAATTGGAACTGAAAGATATCTTGAGTGAAGTAAGTCAGAAGAAGAAAGACAAATACAGGATGACCTCACCTATCTCTAGTGTGTGGAATACTGGATAAGAAATGTCGTAAAGAGGGAATGCCAAGATCAGCTTTGCCCCAGTGTTTAGAGAGAAAAAGGATGAGGAAGGAAAGAAATCTGGTTGGGGTGTATGCGGGGACGGGAGGGGGGTGCAGGGATGCAGGGAAGAGAACAGGGAGTAATGAGCGAATAGACATCAGGGTTTCAGTTATGCTGATGGTATGGGAGAGTGTATAATTATATATCCAAAGCATAGACACAACAACACTGAAAACTTAACATCTAAGCTGCAACCACTGAAACTTTGTAACGTGCCTGTCAAGTTGTCAGTCAGGGATGGGGGGGGGCTGGAGTTGAGGAGGGAATATGGGAACAGTGGTGGAAGGAAGGTGACACTAGTGGTGGGATTAGTGTTGAAATATATGCCTAAAACTCAACTATCAGTAACTTTGTAAATCACAATTCTTTAATACAAAAAATTTTATAATAAATCAGAAGTATTGAGAAGTATGTTTGCAGATTACTAGGTGCTTGTGTGCTATTTCAGAAAAATATAGCCATAGTAGACTTCTCTGCTGTGTCTCCAGTAGTCAAATCAGAGTCAAGCTGCACTTGACCTCTGTATACTTAATTAGCACATTTAGTCGCTGTCTGAAAGATTGGTAATTCAAACACAATCAGGGACAATATAATCTTTTCAGAAATATGTCAGCAGTGCATTTCAGGAGCATATTACTCCTTTGTGAAGTGTAGTTGCAGCAATCTCTAAGCCTGGATGTTGAATCTGTGCCCAAACCCCTTTATGCGCTTTATAATACTACAGGTGGGGGGCAGAGAGATAATAAGGCAGATAGGGCACTTGCCTTTTATGACTGCCCTGAGTTCAATCCCTGGCACCACATACAGTCCCCTGAGCACTGCCCTGAGTAGACCAGAGAGCAGAGCCAGGAGTACGCTCTGAGCACTGCTAGGTATGGCCCCCAAGCGAGCAAACAATAAAAATAAATACATAAATATAACCACAAGTGCCAGAAACTAGAGACTGTAACCAAGTTGTTCTAGAAAGGTAATGCACATTTTTGTGTTTATTACATAGTCAGGAAATTATTATCCTTCAAGTATGTGGAATTTGTGTAGAAAATAAGCGAATTGGTTCTATACCCTTGCTACCTGGATTTTGAATTTCTGTTTATCTCCTTAAGGACTGAGAAGGTCCCTGACTTTTATCTAAGTAAATCACCAGTGACTCAACACTAAAGCATCTCACTGTAATCATCTACAAATTAGTGTCTGATATTTTCAGTTGTATCACTTGTCATCCCATTGCCCATCAATTTGCTTGAGAGGGCACCAGTAACATATGCATTGGTACCTGTTATGTGCTAGTGTAGCCCAATGGCGTCTGCTCACTTCAGGATCACGAAGAGCCTCAAATTGTTTGTTCAGAGTCTTGACGAAGAAGTCCGACCATCCTGTAGGTGGGCCGCCAGGTATTCTTTTGACGTCCCGAGGAATCCAGTCAGTAACAGCTCTAGTCCAGCAGTTGTCTCCAAATCGCACTAGGTGTTCAGCCCATCTGATTTTTGGCGCCTTGGCAAATGAAATAGTGTCCCTGATTCTCCATCATACTGACAGAGGTTGGAACTCCGGATTCCTTCTCTCACTTGAAACGTGATATTCCAAGCATAGCTCTTTTGATTCCTCTTTGGGAGACTCGAAGAGCGTTCTTATTCTGTTTTCATAGGGCCCAGGTCTCTGATGTTAGTACAGAGAGAATGGTGGAGTCAAAAAGACGTGCCAGGAGCCAGAGGTTCTTCATCCTCTTAACAACTTCTTCAATGCTCTTGAAGGCGTTCCATGCCGCTCTCTTCCTCCTGTGCACCTCGGGTGCATCATGTTCAGTTCTTGACCTAGGTAAACATAACAGCTGCATTCGGAGATGTTTGTTCCATTGAGAGCAAATGGAACATCAGGAACTAGTTTGTTTCTCATGAACATTGTCTTCATGAGATTCAGCTGCAGTCCAATCTTTCCACTCTCACGGTTGAAGTCAGCCAACATTCGTGCTGCTTGGCTGACATTTGGTGTTATTAGAATGATGTCTTCAGCAAAGCACAGGTGGTATAATTGCCAACCATCTATCTTCACTCCCATTCCTTCCCATTCTAGTCATCGCATGGTGTTCTTGAGGCTGGCACTGAAGAGTTTCGATGTAATGGTATAACCATGCCGAACCCCTCTCTTTACATCAATGATCATTTCCTTGTAGAATGGTCAGATCCTAATGGTGAATCCATAATACAGCTCATGGAGGATCCTGATGTACTGAGTTTGAATGCCCTGTTTGGCTAAGGGCTTCGATGACTACTTCAGTCTCAACAGAATCAAAGGCCTTCTTTAAATCAACGAACGTTAGACAGAGTGAACTCTCCCGAATTCAACTTGCTTGCATGGTTGTCTTTTGTCTGGTGTTCTGCCAATACTATTTAGGTTGACTCGAGTGAATAACTTGTAGACAATGGACAACAGGCAGATCGGGTGATAGTTACTGATGTCGTGGATGTCTCCCTTATACAACAGGATGGTCTTGCTGGTTTTCTATTGGGATGGAACCTTGCATTCAGACAGGTAGTGTGTGAAGAGCTGAGCCAGTGTATTTATGAGTACTGGCAGCAGATTCTTCAGGTGTTTGGGTGTGACCTTGTCTGGATCGGGTGCTCTATACTTCTTTACCAATGAAATGGCATGTCAGATTTCGGAAGGGAGAATGCTGGGAACCTCATATCCAATCTTTGGAATTTGGAATAGGGGTGAGTAGATGAGGCTACTGAAGAGATCTGAGTAGAAGTCGTGGATAACCTTCTCCATTGCCTTTCTGGAAGATGTGATGGATCCATCAGGACATTGGAGGGCAGTCATCTTGGTCTTACAGTTGGCGAAGGACAGGCAGGAGTTATGAATACTTTTCCAGGCTTCTGCTGCATAGGCCAACACTGCTGCTTTTCTCTCTTTGAGGTCTTCCTTTATCGCTTCTCTGCACAGCTTTGCGAGCTCTGACATTAGCCTGTGATCGCTTGAGGTTCAAGCCAAACCACATTGGCGAATGAGCTCGAGAGTTTCCAAAGACAGGTATCTTTTTGTGGCTTTCTCTCTCAGTGTTTCTTGCACAATCATAGAGGTGCTGAACTAGTCAACTTTATTCTTACTCAATGTTGTCAATGACAACATCTTATTCTTCTTCACTGTTGCCAATGACGGCATCTTCCCATATTGTCACAATAGTGCCAAAGAGCTCCCAGCTGGTGGTCGTTCTGGAAGTTCTCTTCTTAAACTTAAACTTTGCAGTCCTTCTGACACCTCTACTGTTACATGTTTCAAGGAACAGTTCTTCTCCAGTGTTGAAAATGGTGTGATGTGGTTGATGCCTTCTTGCCTTGTCAATTCAATGACATCGTACTTGATCTTCTGTGTTTGCACCATCAAGCCCTCGATGGATGCTTCTGATACCAGCGTACGTGAATTATAAGTGCAGACAGTCATTTTAGTTCTTCTTCATTTTGGCTGATATTTTCATTTTCATTACTTTATTTCTTATTTATTACCTGTCTCTCTTATCACTGCCACCCAAGTTTCCCCAGCCTTGGGGTGGTGGGGGGTGTATTATGCTGGGTTAAATGAAGCAGGAGTTAGATTTTTTTTTTTTAATTCTTTTCCTTTCTTTTCTAGGAAAGACCATCAGAATACTTGCATGGGATTTGCTAGCAGAAGTGAAGCCCTTGTTATCTCATTGTGATCTCAAGGTCACCATTAGTTAGAGTCTTGAGGATTAGATGCACAAATGCCTGCAGGGTCTAGTATGTTCATTTCCTCCCCACAAATCCTGGTGACCTTGCTGACTTCCAATTCCGGCTCTGTCAACTGTGAATAGCCCACACCCTTCTTTCCAAGGCAAACAAATCAGAGAGGCAAAGTCCTAATGACTTTGCTTCCAAAGAATGCCAAGTCTGTGAAGTCTAAGAGCTAGACTGTTTGGTCTTGTTGAGGGTGACTTGAGTGAAGGATGAGCGAGGGAGATAAACCTGAGAAAATACTGCTTTCAGCCCTCTACTCAACCCACCTCAGTCCATCTGTGAAATGCTTGGCTCTGGTAAAGCTAGCCAGAACCACCCATGTGGCATGGACTCAAGTGCCCAGCCAGGCCCATAATGCATCTATCAAGGCATGCACAAAAATTCACTTGTAGTGCTCAGAGATCCATGCATTCAGGCTGGATAAGGACCTATTCTTTGAAGAAAAAGAAGCCTGTCCTCACCTCAGCACAGGCATTCCAGGAATTTCTCCTTCACAGAAAAGAATTTCAGGAACAGATGAAATAATAAAGCAAAACGGTTCTATTGAAAGGAATTCACTTAGAGAAGTGTGAGAGGAGAGAGGAGAGAGAGAGAGAGAAAGAGAAATAAGTGTTCAAGAGAGAACCTGGGCTTCTCCAGGGTGGACAAAGCAGAGAGAATGGCTTTAAGAGAGGGTTGAATGTGAATTTTCCGATCTTTCTTGATCCGGAGTTCTCTGCATACACAAGAGCTAAAGGGATTTTTCACAGGGGAAAGGGTCCTTTCCAATGATCTGGATCTTCAGATTTCCCTGTTTCTTTTCTAAGGTGCTGTCTTCTCTGAGTGGTGCCTCAGCTTCTGAGTATTTGCATCTCAAAGGGATCTTTCTCATGCCTTTAGGCTACTTCAGAGTCAGGCAAATTCTTCTTAGTTTTATTATTGCCAAGAACTCTTTACCAGGGCCCCCCTCTCTATCTGCCTGCAATAGTCTTTTGTATTTCCTCTAATCCTAGAACAAGATCTGCCAGGAGCATTGGAGAAATATTTGTTGAATAACTAATAAGGCTTCCTTTTCCCAAAGATATCAGCAGTGCTGCTTGCCTGACCCAGGCACTCTTATGGGTTCTCAAGCAAACCTGGAGCACAGCTAGGTGTGGCCCAAAACAAAAACAAAACAAAACAAAACAAAAAAGGCGACACTAAAGCTTCACTCATGAATAAGGAAGGTAAAGACAATTGCAACTAAAAAAAATTCACAACTGTTGCAGGTAAATAATAAGCATTGATGAGTATTTGTTGCCATCGCTGTCTTTGGCCTTGAAACTAGACAATCTGCTACATGGGTCAAAAACATAAAAGTGAGACACAGTCTATCTTGAGAATCAGTCATTTCCTGTGCAGTTGGGTTATGTTTTGCCTTTTCTTAAACTCACGTTCCAGAGATCTACAGAGCCAGAGAGGATGCTAAAGATTCTTATGTTCAAAAGATGAGGTTGTAAGGACTTGAGAAGTGAAGAGATTATTTTGTTTTGTTTGGGGGCGGCACCTGGCAGTGGTCAGGGATCACTCCGAGCGGGGCACAACTTGTGATTGAATCCAGATCCACGATATCCTCCCTGATGTATTTTGTCTGTCATTCCCATCACGAGAAATAAGATTTGCCCAATGATATGCCTTATTAAAACAATTCAAACTTCTTTCTGTAATGTTATGTAAAATAAAAGATTTACATCACTTTATGACTATACACACATATATAAGGATATATAGATAGATAGATATGTGCATATATACACATGATATTTTACATATACATAATCTGTGCAATATGTGATATGGCCAAATATCTACTTATATATGGATGAATGTACATATATAGAAAGTTATACCATGTACATTTATGCATGCTTCTATATTGATATGTGCTAGTAGTGTTTTGCTTTTCTTTTTTATTGGGAGGTGATGCATCTAGGTTGTCTGAAGCAGTGTGACTTATGCTTGGGCCCTGGTTAGTTGTTAGTACCTCCTTTAAACTCAAGTGTTCTGATTTACACAATAAACATTACAAATAAGTTTCTTGTTTGTACAGGACCTTTATTTCCTTCACTTTCTGCCTGCCCATTTGTAATGAAGACTATAGAAGTGGACATAGAGTTTGGGCCTGACATACCAGAACTTCACATTAATGTGACAACACTGAGAAATTTAAGGGTTGTTTTTTTTTTCTTTTTTCTGGTTTGAAGTCACACCAGCAGTGCTCAGGATTTTCTTTTGGCTATGTGCTCAGGGATCACTCCTGGCAAGCTCAGGGGACTGTATAGGGTGCTCAGGACTGAATTTGTGTTAGCCATGTGCATGGCAAGCACCCCATCTTCTGTATTATCACTCTGGCCCTCTTGAGGGTGTTTATAGTTTGTTCAGAGTAATAGATATTATACTGGGTGCCAACTGAGGAGTAAGCCTCTCTTTTCCCTCACTGAATCAAAAGTAAAATATTTAGAGCCACCTCAGACTTCACGAGGAGCCTGAGCATGAAGCCAATATAAAGAAAATACAACCAGAAAATGGAGAAAAACTGAACTCTAATCACTTATCAGGAGACCTTGTATAGGCCTTCCCTCAACCTACATTAAGCCTGGGCGTTTTGCTTAAACTCAGTTCATCGATTTGCTTGAGCAGGCACCAGTAACGTCTCCATTGTGAGAGTGTTATTATTTTTGGCATATCGCTATGATACATTTTCTGGAGCTTGCAATTAAAGCATTGTATCTAAAATAGGGCTAGAAAGCATAAATGAAATAAAGGCAGTTGGATAGTCTATGTTACTCTTCTATTTTCAAAGCAATACTGTTTCCCAATCACAGCCATATTCTACTAGTTAGAGGAGAAGGTATTTACTTACATATCTAACTTTCTTTATGCTATGTCTGTATATGGTCATTTGTATTACTGACACCACTATTCATTGTTTAATACAATAAATTGAGCACATCAGAAGCTTATATTTGAGGAAAGGACTAAAACCTAAAATAATAGCAAGTATTGAGTGAACTATGAAATATGATTTCTTTAACTATTTCTGACAAAGATTTGACTTGAAATTGAGCTGTGAAGGTTTTGAAGAAAAAGGAACAAAAGAAGTTAATCAATCTTTTAAAGCAGGTGTGGGATGCCGTTCTTCTACCATAGACAATTTGAATCTTTACATCATTTGTGAGCCCTACAAAACAAGAAAACAGGTCATAAATGCCAACAGAGAAACATACATGTTCTTTTCATCATGAACCAGGGCCAGACCACACGATTTTGCAGGCTTTATGCAGCTAGCACTCCAGCTGTTCCCCACTTGTTTTAGAAGATTAGCAGGAATTTACTCACTATTTGAAGAAATTATAGGGACTCTATGAATATAGAAGACATGTAAAATCATAGTGATGATAGATATACGAGGAAATGCAAGTATATGCTAATGCAAGGCATCCAAGAAGAGCTTGGAGGAAATATAGAGAGAAAGAATTAGGACTTCTGGTATACTACACTATATTTCTTGGACTATTAGGAGGTGGAGAATCCTGTTTCTCCATTTGATCTACTTTTTAAGCACCTACAAATGGAATTCAATAACCTTTGCTACTGAATTGCATCTGTAGAATCTGTATAAATTCTGAGAGATAACCCTCAGATTCTGGCCATGTCTATTAACAAATGATTCACTGTAGCACTGTAGCACTGTTGTCCTGTGGTTCATTGATTTGCTCGAGCGGGCACCAGTAACATTTCCATTGTGAGACTTGTTGTTACTGTTTTTGGCATATCGAATATGCCACGCTACTAGCTTGCCAGGCTCTGCTGTGTGGGCAGGATACTCTTGATAGCTTGCTGGGTCCTCTGAGAGGGATGGAGGGATTGAACCCGGCTCAGCTGCATGCAAGGCAAACGCCCTATTCACTGTACTATCACTTCAGTCCACAAATGATCCAGAATGATTATTTTCTATCTGAACTGTTTGGCCATCTGGCAGGTAATTTCTGCTTTTGTTATTACATTTTACTTTTTTCTCCTGTCACTGAGCAGTTTTCTTTTGCTTTTAACCAATTCTTAATTTCTTGTGCTATATCCTTCTTTGTTTTATAAATCCAATGATCACATTTGCACTTTAAAAAGAGTTTTCTATTAACAGTAGATTTGAATAGGGTAGAACTGAAGGTAATAGAGAAAACAGACACTTGTAACAAAAATGCGGCTTAGAGATGCAAATAAAGGGAGAGAGGAATAGTAGATAAATTTATTGACAGCAAACAAAAGGAGAAAGTGATTTAAAGAGATAAACACCACACATGTGCAATCTGATAAATGCAGTTGGGGTCTGTGTATCAAAAAGCAGTTAGCATATGTTCTGAGAGTGACTTCAGCATGTGGAGGCTTAAACTACATTCAGAATTAAATTTCCAGGCTCAGTAAATTTACAATATGCTTTCCCAATTCATCCACACCCCCTTGCTCAACTCAATGAAATAGCTAAATAATTAAATCCTAAAATGCTTCTAGGATATGCTTTGTTGTTGAAACACATCTGCTACATGTTGGAGGAGCCCTTCCTAGCAGATGTTCTTTTCCTTGGGCTTGTTTGTTTATCTATGGAAATGAATATTTTAAAGTATCTCCCCTGCTACGTTTAATAAAAAGAAATCCTTCTCTTACTCATCTTCTTCATGATGCCCCTCGCAGTCCTTTATCAAGCTATTAAGGGCATATGCTGCGCAACCAATTATTTTTTTTCTCCTACTGCAGTGTATTCATTCAAGGCTTCTTGGCCAAGCTCAGACTTGGTACAGTTCAATTAATCTGTGCACAGTGTTCACTCCCAAAGATAGTCTCTCTAGGGTTGGATGAAAACACACTGAAGCCATGATTCTAAAGAGATTACGGCTGCTCACTCTCCCTTAGTAGAGTACAGTCTGTTTTTGAAGCATTTATTTCATATGTTCAGTTTAAGTGTTGTTCATCAACAAACCCAGAGATGCAAAAAATCCATCATCAAAGTAAATTAAGACAGTGTAGTTTGATTATACTGACTCAGAGAGTCTCTTGCCCGCTCGCCTGGCTGTCTTCCCCAGGGCCTCTCGGAGATGGTGGGCTTCAGTTTCCCTCCCTGCCGCAAGCAGAGCTCCCGAGGCCGAAGACCTCTGGAGCCTAGCCACAGCCATGCTAAAGGCCCCTCTCCACACCTTCGGACAAGTCTCACACATGAAGGAAACAGCAGAGGAACCCAGGTGTGTGGGACCCGGGGACGAGACCTCCAAGCCTGCTCAAATCCAGACTGGGCCTCTTCCACCCAGATTCCCCATTTTCCAGTAGCTAGGCTTTCACACCCAGGGACTGCCCCCAGCTCTGTGTAATCCCACCAACGGCCAACATCCAGAGACTATAAAACCAAGCTCCTGGAAGCTCAGAACATCTTATAGCCTAGTTCTCCCTTTGGGAGAACCTGGCAAGCTACCAAGAGTTTTCTGCCCTCATGGGAGAGCCTCCTTGCAAACTTCCCATGGCATATTCATATGCCAAACCCAGTAACAATGGCATATGCCAAAACCAGTAACAGGGTCTCATTCCCCTGACCCTGAAAGAGCCTCCAATGCCACACCATTGGAAAGGACGTGTAAAAAGAGGCTTCTAAAATTTCAGGGCTAGGACGAATGGAAAAGTTACTGAGACCGCTTGAGAAATTCGATGATCAACAGGATGATGATTATGATGATAGTTTGATGATGAACCAAAAACATGGTTTTAGCCTATTTGGAGAAGAGTTGAGCTACAGAAATCAAGAGGCAAAGGGTACTTAATACACTTCTAAAAATGTAACAAACAGAAAAGCAATATTTTGGGGGGCACATTTTTTCCAAATTTGTTGAAATTACTGTGTGAAAGAGTCACTATGGGATTCTTAGAATAGGCATGTTTAAGCAATGATGTTCAAGACTATATGGGCTCAATAAAAGATATCACTGAGTAATTATTAAAATACAGATGATAGAAGAAAATAAAGGAGATTTTAATTAAAATTATAGCTGGTATATCTTGGCATCTTGAGTTGCCATAGAAGCTATTTAAAAATATTTGCATATGCTACAATATTGGAACCAAAATTGGTAAATAACATTATAACTATAACCTTTGGGATGCTATATGTATATGATTCATAACTATATTTTGTGTATCATTTAATTTCACTGAGTTGCCAGAATCTTTTATTAATGATTAAATATCATTTTACCTCCTAGGTATCTGGAGAATGTTTTTCTTCAAACCTGAAATATGTATTTCTTCCAAGATCTATCTACATATATAATGTTTTAATTATTTTTGCTTAGCATTCAGTGAATTCTTTCCATCTGTACCTCAAGTTATCATCTCAGGAAAGAGTTCTTCTTTTCAATTCTCTATTACTGCCTTTGCAGCATGTATTGATTTCCTTTTCTGCTATAGTAATTATTCAGTTATGGACAGGTTTTTTTCTCTTTCATAGCCTTGAGTCAATATCATCTTTTTCACTTGACCCTACTCTTTATTTCTATAACTACCATCTGAACTTGATTTTCTACAATTTTGTCTTTTTCTGACAATATCTGCCTTCAATATGGTACTCTATGCTACTATGCACTGTAGCGCCTTCGTACTGTTGTTATTCAATTTGCTCGAGCAGGCACCAGTAAAGTCTCCATTGTGAGACTTGTTGTTACTGTTTTTGGCGTCTCAAATATGCCATGGGTAGCTTGCCAGGCTCTGTCATGTGGGCGGGATACTCTGGGTAGCTTGCAGGGCTCTCTGAGAGGGATGATGGAATCAAACCCTTGTCAGCCACATGTAGGGCAAATGTCCTACCAGCTGTGCTATTGTTCCAGTTCATATGCTACTATAACTTTGTTATTTTTGCACTATTTTTTAAAAAACTCACCTAATTTTGTTTTATCCCAACAAGTCTCACGATGGAGATATTACTGGTGCCCATTCTAGCAAATCGATGAACAATGGGACGACAGTGCTACAGTGCTACAGCAGTTTAAGAAATATTCCAGGTATTCAGAAATATATTTTGCAGATTTTAAAAGAACAGTTGTTTTAATTTGGCAAACATTTGATGTGCTTCTGATGTTTTTCTCTTCTCATCCACAATTTTTCTAGTCATGATATTTTTAAATTTTCATAACTGAAAGAAGTTAGATGTCTTCAGATTATGTGATTGTTAATAATGGATAGATTTCTTTTAACAACGTTACTAATTTGTATGGTTAATATATTCTTATCTCCAATCTATAATAGCAGTAGTAAATAAGATTTTTAGCCTATTTTATGCATTCTGTAAGATTATCTAGATAAGATGACTCTATTATTGAAATAGCAATTTTTCTATCTTATTTGCTTGTAGGACATGTTCTTTCTGACTCCCCCAAATTCATTGCTTCTTCATATTTATGCGATTTATTCTATTTCTTATCATTAAGGATCAAACTTCTTAGGTCCTCCTACTTACTGATTGATTTTAATTTAGTTAATATGGGTTTAAATATTGGACTGAAGCTATAGCACAGCAGGTAGGGCATTTGCCTTGCATGCGACCCACAGGGGTTTGATTCCTCCATCCCTCTCAGAGAGCCTGGCAAGCTACCGAGAGTACCTGACCCACACTGCAGAGCCTGGCAAGCTACCCGTGGCATATTTGATATGCTAAAAACAGTAAAAACAAGTCTCACAATGGAGATGTTACTGGTGCTCACTAGAGCAAATCGATGAACAGTGGGACAACAATGCTATAGTGCTGCAGTGGTTTAAAAAATGTTCCAGGCATACATAAATATATTTTACATCTGTATATGCTACATTATGAACACTATACAAAATTTAGCTTCAATAACTATAAACTAATGTGGAGACTCTTACTGCAGAACTGAGATTATCAAAGTAGGTAGGAGAATGGAAGGGAAAGGAGGAAAGACCCCCGTATACTATGGAAGAAGGATACTTATACTTTGATTGCAAATATGGTGGAGTAAAATTAGTTCCTAAAACAAGTGCAGGCTTGTATACAAATGCACCTCAATAAAATCAAGGAAAAACTCTAAATACATGAATAAATAAATGCGCAGCTTCATCTTTCACCATAAAATTGACCCTTTTCCACCAAATGATATTATTTTGTTCTTAGGATCTCTAAGTCTATGTCTTATTTTATAAGTTGATTTTTTAATTTATTTGTATTCTGCAGGAGTGAAATGATATATCTGTCTGAAATTGTCTTCCTTTCTTTACTGTAACGCCATCCAGGTCTATCCATGTTTCAAATGGCAAGGGTTCACCTAATTTTTTTCACAGTCTAGATTTTTTGATAGCAACCTAAATGTTAGGAAGACAATCTGAGATGGAAGGCTTTACTTATAATCTTAAAAACATACTTTGAGCATAAAGAAAATGGCTGGCCCAAGATTGAGAAGATTTTTTTGAATTTACTTATTAGATTTGAAATTATGTAGAATTATTTAAAAAATTTTGCTTTAGTTTTATATGTTTCATCTTTTTATTTATAATATGTCTTTATTTGTAGCAGAAAAGTGGACATGCTAAAGTGCCAGATGCCATTATAAACTGGAAGGTACCCAGCAATTAGCATCTGTTCAATGACTGCAAAGTGGAAGATGACTTACATACCAATGAACCTCGATAATATAACCCATTCACAACCTGGGAACTAAGTGCATTCTAAATCACCAATTTTTTTGCACATCAATCTGCAGTTTGATGCTGGACTTAAATTAGAAAATAACTGATTACTAAAATGAGCAATTTGAATTAGAGAACACTAAGGCTTGGGATAAAATTACTAATGTTTTAGAGATTTGAAAATGAGAGAAAAAAAGGATTAAATAGAAAGAGAGCACCACTCTGTCTTAATATGTAACACAAGCACCTATGACTTAATGATATGGCCCCACTTATTAGATGAGGAAAATAATAAACCACAATAGAGAGGCATGTTCTAGGTAACAGCTATAAAGTCAGAACCAAGGGTGGTGGTTGACACCTAGGTCTGAGTGAATCTTTATCAGTTTCCTATTGCTATGTGTATCACCCTACACAAGTTAAAGAAGTTCTAAAATAATCATCTCTCTATTTTTGCTTTGGTGAAAGAAATTTCCAACTTTATATCTAATTTTCCCTATTGATTTTTTTCTCCCTTAGTACCTGGTATGAGTCCATAAGAAAAATAACAAACTGGGGCTGGAGCGATAGCACAGCGGGTAGGGCATTTGTCTTGCAAGCAGCCAACCCATGTTTGATTCCTAGCATCCCATATGGTCCCCTGAGCACTGCCAGGGGTAATTTCTGAGTGCAGAGCCAGGAGTGATTACTGTGCATCGCCGGGTGTGATCAAAAAAAAAAAAAAAAGTAAAAAAAAAAAAAAGAAAGAAAGAGAAAAGAAAAATAGCGAACTGGAGTCCAGTTCTTTAAACAAAAGGAATAGGCCATAGCAGTTGACCCTTCTCTATTACTTTATTGCCCAATTTTTAAGTGTTTGTACCAAGCATGTTCTAATGTCATCAAGCATTTGAAAAGAATGACTGTTCTTTATGCATATAATGACATTTACCCAATTTCATGAATACTGTGTATTTTTTTTTCAATGTATGTAACATTTTCTACATTGCCTCTTCCATTCTATCATGTTTCTACCCTCGGATATCAGTATTGTGTAGTAGATATGTGGTCATGGGAGGAAGGTGGATATATGATGGGAACGGTTCCTTTGCACATCAGCATTGGGTCAGAGCTGATATTCTATCTTCAGAATGGACAAGAAGATTGAAAAGTTGGGAAAAGATCTCCCATTATGTAAAGTGACCTTTCATACTGTCTTTTTATATGACATTTTATATGCTGTCCCCTCAAATTAATGAGAAATATGCTATTTCTGTATTTTTCATTATCAAAATTTCTATATCAGTTTCATCTCTAGTGAATTTTAAAAAACCTGTCATCATCATCATCTATCTTGGTAGATGAATGATAATTTTGCATTAAATATGGAATATTTGTTTAAATATTGATACAAACAATGAAAATTCTGCCCACACACTTTGTCCATCACTCTTATCCTCCACCCCTGTTCCCTTTACTGTTGTTCAATAATTTTTGCTGAACTTGGAGTTGTTTGTAAAAGTAGTCTACCTATATCTCAAAGTTCAATTTAGATCAGGGACAAATAAAGATTAAAATCAGTTTGGGGAAAGAGTCACTAATTCTAACTGAACAGTCTTTCAGAAGCAAGAGATAACTTCCTCCTGAGTTCTAATAGCTAGCATACCATTCATTTTCTTTGGACACTGTCCTAGGCAATATGGTTACAAGAATTATACCTTTACTAGTTTTGACTATAGAAAATCAAGGAGTTAAATGGAAGCAGGAAATAACACTCTGCATGACTGAAAAAAAATCAACTGTTCTAATAATAGAGTTTATATACACTATTTAAGTGTATGTTTGCTTTTTTATTTTTAATCTAGATGTTAGATTCCCTTGTCTGATCTATTGTTTCACACCCCAAAGAACATAGCACTCTGTCTTGCACTTGATGTATAAACTGATAAATATTTATTGAATGAATAAATGCATGAATGAAGATAATGCATAGATATAGGTCAATGATGACATTATATTAGGAGTTGAAAATATAAAGCTTTAAAACATTTTTTCTTTGACATGACAGAGTTTAGAAAATGTGGAATTCCCCCAATGTGTTTGTGTATTAGAATTTTATGAATTCCGTAATACAATATTCTCAATTATTGCATGCAAAACAAAGTAGCAGATGAGCGACTGTCTTTTAACACAGATGCCACTTAAATTTGAACTTCAGGAGATCACTATGGTCTGTGAGAAGTTCATCTTTGTATAGTAATCTGGAACTGATTAAAATAAATCAAGTAATCCAAAGAAGAGCATAGTGTTACTCTGTTGTGATGGATATCAGGAAAAGTTTCAAAAGAATAGAGAAGAAAGAAAGATTTCTGGTCTTCCTGATGTATGTTATTTTCACTTGGATGATATCATACTCACTTTTGATTAACATTTATCTGATAGTAAGTGACAATAAACACTCTTTTATATGCCTAGTGACTGTCAATATATAATACATATAATATAATATAATATAATATGTAATATACCTCTCCTTCCAATTTTTAGGGGAGGGAGTTATTGATTAATATGGGCACACATACACAATGGAATATTAAGCAGCTGTAAGAAAAGATGAAAGTTTACAGTTCTCCACAACATAAATGAAACTGGAGGTTATTAATTTTAGATTTTTAAGTTAGAGATAGGCCAAATAGTTTATTCCACACACCTGTGATTTTTCAGAACAAAAGAACAGAGAGTATCAGACAATGGCAAACCTTTGGCCTTAGAGTATAAAAATATGAGTTTACCAAGCAGGGGACTAGGAGTAGTGGAATCTCGTGCTAGTTATATAACTTAAATTTTCACTTAGGTAGCAAATTTTTAATCATATCAACACATGAGGCTTTGGTACACAGAACCCATACCTCCCACCACCAAAGCGCCCAAGAATCTCCACATCTCAATTTCAACAGTAAAAGTGAAGTTTCATGGTGTGTAAGTATCTCCAACACTGGGAAGTTCAGCACCTTCATATGTATAATATTCTTTGAATAAAACTTTTACACCTAGGATGAGACAAGCATTCGACACGGCAGGAAGCTCCATGGGTTGGAGTGCATGGTTTATATTTGGAGCCTTAGATTCAACCCCTAGCCAGACATGATCTCCTGAGCACTGCCAGGAGTGATCCCAAAGCAGTGAGATGAAACTAGCTCCCAGGCTCTGTTAAATATGACCCCCACCAAAAATAGAAAATGAAAGCACAGAAAGAGTAGCAAGCTTTTCTAGTAGATGACTCCTGAGTTTTTCCAAAGCTTTGACTCAGTAGTTCTTTGATGGTTGGGATCTTCTGGATAAAACAAATTGGGTTTAAAATTTGGGGGCCATGATGGTAGGCTATATCAGGAAAATTGGTACATAGGAAGGAAGAGAAACCAAAGAATTGATTTGAAATCAGGTTCAGGAGTTTCTAGAGACTCCAGATATCATCTCTGAAATAAAAAGAATACTCCATTGGTTTTCGTATTTCCAACAGGTGAGTTCATACTTTAAATTCCATAAAGGGAGAATATTATGACCTTTATTTAGATATGTGCCTAGGCTTATGAATAAATGTCTTGATTAATTAGCAAACCAGACTATATGTAGTCTAAGTAGTAATATAGTATGTATATATATATATAATGTGTGTATGTGTGTGTGACTCCGTATAAATGTATATATAAACACATTTAAAGCAGAACACTATGTAAAGTTATATTGGTAACTCCAGAAGGATGAGATTATTGATATCTTGTCAATATCCATGATTATTATGTGCACAATCAGATCATTTGCTGATACTCTTTTCTGGTGATGACAAGAAATTCAATATATAATTTGATATCTAACACATCTCTTAGTGTGTTTTAATATTTCAGGGTAAAAGAAAGTCATTTGCCCAAAAAGAAGCATTGTTTAATTTTCATTGTAATTATATTTTCTAGTTCAGTTAAGATGGACATTTTTAGTTGTTTACTGAGTATGGACTTGCAACCAAGACATGATTACCTGTGTCAAGCACAGACTTACAGCCTTATGTAAGTAACTGGACCTTTACATGTCTGAATTTTCAACAATGTGCCACGGCCACTGAGACTTATGATACTTATTAGTTAATAAATATAGAATAAACAATCATCCAGATGTCAAAATGATTTTGAATGGAAGCATTTTGCTAATATTAATATTTCAGCTACCAATAATGTCTCTACTATTACTTTTATTTTTAAGTAGGATCCATCTCAGATATTCTTGTCTAAGGTGTAATTGCCAAGATGGCCAAGTGCTCCCAGTAAAAATTGTTATTCCAAATGAAAGAAAATATCTAATTTTAATCTGTGAGCTAGTATGGAAGTGGTGGAGGAATAGAGCACAATGCCTACTATTATTCATGCTCAGAATAACTCGGAAATGACTTTACTACCCTAAGCAAAATGAAAGCCTTACACTTTCCAGTAGTGAACACACTTAAAGCAAAATGGAAAAAACCCAAACAAACCAAACTGTAAAACAACAAACAGAAGACCATATTTTCTCTTTCCATAAAGGGTGTAGTTTTTATCTGGGGGGAGGAGGGACTTTAGGAGTTGCCCAGACATTGTCCTGACTCAGGGATCACTCTTGGTGGTACTGGAGATGTCACTGGTCTGGTTTGGTGTGTGCAAGGCAACCCTCCTACCTGCTATTACTATAACTCCAGCACCCGAGGGCATAGTTTTTCAAAAGTAATTTTATTCTCATTATAAAAATACCACTGAAAACAGAAAAAAAAAACCCAACTGCACTATACTATCCTATTTTTCATTACACTGAGTATTGGCACTTGAGACCTATATTCTTTTACGCTTTTATTTATTTATTTATTTTTTGCTTTTTGGGTCACACCCACCGATGCTCAGTGGTTACTCCTGGCTCTGAGCTCAGGAATCATTCCTGACAGTGCTCGGGGGACCATATGGGATGCTGGGAATTGAACCCTGGCAGAATGTGTGCAAGGCAAATGCCCTCCCCGCTGTGCTATTGCCCCAGCCCCAATTTATTTATTTTTAATGTCCTGTAAGTCCTCACTTAATGTCACCAATAGGTTATTGGAAATGGCAACGTCAAAAAAATTACACATTTTGAATTTAACTTATGTTTTGATTAACATCAGCAAAAATTTTTATATCATGAGAGCAAAGCAAGCTTATTTGGGAAACTTCTACACTTAAATGTGTATAAAAATAAATTTAAATGGAATATGATTTACATGTATTTGAGAATGAAGAGAGTAGAGATTTTAATTTTGAATGGGCTATCTTTGAATACCTTTGAAATTAAAAATAAAATCACCTGAACACAGATTCATCTGGGGGATAAAAATTTAGAGGGAACCTTAATTGAGACCACTACGATCAAAGTTATCCATATTGATTTTTGATCCTTTAAACCCTAAAAGAATTCCATTGATTTGATTCACAGAACCTTATACTAGAGAAATAACGTTTCTACACTCACCTTTTAGTGCCTTTGTTTAATTGGAGATTTGTTAAAATTTTCAAAGTAAATTAGTTTGTCAAAGTAAACTAAATATTTTAGCTTATAGAAGTTATTAAGATATTTCATCTTGAGAATTATTGGATGATAATTAATAATCATTATATATAGACATTGGCAGAGCTGGCAAACTTCCTGTGGTGTATTCTATATGCCAAATACAGTAACAATAATGGGTCTAATTCCCCTGACCTTGAAAGAGCCTCCAGTATGGCACTGTTTGAAAGGACGAATAAGGAGAGGCTGCTAAAATCTCAGGGCTGGGATGAAAGAAAACGTTACTGGTGCCCGCTCGAGCAAATCGATGAGCAACAGGATGACAGTGATACAGTGACAGTGATATATAGACATTAATTTATTCAGTATTCTTTCTACTTTTCAGTACTCTTCACAAGCACTAAGGAAAAAAATCCATTTCACAGATGAAGAAAGTGGAACTAAGAGAAATTGAAATGTTTGCCTCATTTCATACAAGTTCTGTGTCACAATAAAAAAAATCTACATTTGTCATTAAAACCTTTTTACTCACCACAAGTTGCTCTTTCATTATTTGAGACTAAGGTTATCATTTGTTTATGTCTAAAATAAAGACTTCAGATGCTGAAATAGAGTTCCAGGTTGTCAATCCAGATGATTTCTTTTTGAAATTGACAGCCACTGAAATAGTCTTATAAAAAAACAAACAACTCAGGAGAAGATTCTCAGATAAAGGAAAAACAATGCATTTATCTGACCATTCTACTCACTGTCTGAATCATTCATAAGAGATCATGAAGAAGTGTAAAAACAAAACAAGTTTCCATTTCACTGTAAGTGGATTTTAATTTTCTTTTAATTCAACAGCAAGTGGAAGTATCTATCATTCCTTGAAGATCTAATATCCCTTTATTCCTCTTAAGTATTATTAGCTGACTGTTTCAATTTTGCTATGAATTCAAGTGTAGAGAAAAGGAAGAGTATTTTTATACAATTTACATTTTACTAATTTCTATTACTAGATACTTACCACATGGAAAATGTGTCCACATTTTAGATAACAATTTTCTGGTACTTTTCTACTATGAAAATCATTTAATAGTATTCATTTGATTTAAAAAATAATACAGATGTACTGAGAGACACTAAAATATAGAAATATGAAAGTAAATAAAATGAGGATCATTATAACCAAATTATAAACAAAAAGCACATCAGAAATTAATGTAGCAAAATATCATGAGTAACAGGAGAATATCATTAGAGCAAATAAAATGGCTTGTCTGTAACTACAAAATCTTTAAGTACAACATGCATAGACCCAGAATAGGTCCTGTGTACTAGAAGACACTTGTAACTATCACTATCTATCATCCCGTTGCTCATTGATTTGTTCGAGCGGGCACCAGTAATGTCTCTCATTGAGAGACTTATTGTTACTGTTTTTGGCATATCCAATATGCACAAGTAGCTTGCCAGGCTCTGCCGTGTGGGCTCCATATTCTCAGTAGCTTGCCAGGCTCTCTGAGAGGGGTGGAGGAATCGAACACCGGTCGGCAGCGTGAAAGGTGAAAGCCCAACCGCTGTGCTAACCAGGATAATATGAACTTTACTTCTATTTTTCTAGTAGTTGCATAGCATGTGCCATGTAACTAGCATGTGCTGAAATTTGATTTCCTGTGGTTTTATTGGGCCTAGTGTTTAGGAAAATCACACTGGGTACATCTTTCCAGGTCCGTCATGTTTGGTCCTTTATCTACTTTCAGCACACATCTGCCATCCCGAGCTATCCTCCAAACATCATTAACTTAGTGATTCTTTCTCTATCTCAGCTGCTTTCTCCCCCAGCTTGTGAGGCAGGCTTCCAACCACAGAGCAATTTTCCTGGCTCTTTTCACTATTGTCCTTGGGTGTTAGTCTCATCTTATGTTATTTTATATTCCACAAATGAGTGCAGCCCTTCTATGTCTGTCCCTCTCTTTCTGACTCATTTCACTTAGCATGATACTCTCCATGTCCATCCACTTACAAGCAAATTTTGTGACTTCATCTTTTCTAACAGCTGCATCATATTCCATTGTGCAGATGTACCAAAGTTTCTTTAACCAGTCGTCTGTTCTTGGGCACTCGGGTTGTTTCCAGATTCCAGCTATCGTAAATAGTGCTGCAATAAACATGCAAGTGCAGATGTCATTTCTCCTGTGTTTTTTTTTTAATGCATCCTTTGGATATATACTCAGAAGTGGGATTGTGGGCTCATATGGAAGCTCAATTTATAGTTTTTGTAGGAATGTCCATATTGTTTTCTAGAAAGGCTAGGCCAGTCAACATTCCCACCAAAAATGAGTGAGAACCCTTTTTCTTGCATCCATGCCAATATTGGTTGTCCTTGTCCTTTTTGACGTGTGCCAGTCACTGAATTGTGAGATAATGTCTCATTGTTATTTTGATTGCATCTCTCTGATGAGTAGGGATGTGGAACATTTTTTTCATGTGCCTTTTGGCCATTTGTATTTCTTTTATGAAGAGGTTTCTGCTCTTCTCCCCATTTCTTCATGGAGTTGGGGTTTTGTTCTTGTACAGTTTTAACAGTGTCTTGTATATCCTGGATATTAACCCCCTACCAGATGGAAATTGTGTATATAGTTTTTTTCTTATTCCATGGGCTTTCTCTGTAATTTGGTGACTGTTTCTTTTGAGGTGCAGAATCTTCTTAGTTTAATTTAGTCCCACTTGTTTATCTTTGTTTTCACTTCCTTAGTCAGTGTTTCATCCTTAAAGATTCCTTTCGCTACCCATGGCGTATTCAACATGCCAAAAAGAGTAACAGCAAGTCTCGAGATGGAGACATTACTGGTGCCCGCTTGAGAAAGTCGATGAGCAACGGGATGACAATGACAGTTACAGTGAATTATTTTGAATTTGCATTTGTGCATGATGTGAGAAATGGGTCTAACATAACGTTTTTTTCCTGAGTTCATAGATGAGAAAGATAAATATTGACAAAAATGACAAGCTTACACAAAGCAATATAAAGAGTCAATGCAGTTCCTAAAGAAGTACCCATGACATTTTTGAAGACATAAATTAGATCCTGCTGAAATTTATATAGAGAATAACCCCCTCCTCCCACAAATAACAAAAGAGATCCTTGGGGTGGGGGCATTGGTGAGAATAATGGGAGGTGTTTTTTTTTTTCTCAATCTTAGATTGTACTCTAAAGCTATAATAAGCAAGGCAGTATTGTACTGGCATAACGATATAGTCTCAGTGAAATAGAATTGAGATTCCAGGCCCTCAGACTTTGAACATCTTTGGCAAAGAGATAAAAGTATAAAATGGAGCAAGGCTTATGATCTGGGGGAGAAGGCAGCTGGGACAGAGAAGGGATCACTAAGTCAATGATGGTTGGAGGGATCACTCAGGATGGGAGATGTGTGCTAGATAAAGGACCAAACATGATAGCCTCTCATTATCTATATTGAAAACCATAATACCCATAAGATAGAGAGAGTAAGAGGAAAATTGTCTGCCATAGAAGCAGGGGTAGGGTTAGGACAAGGCAGGGAGGGATAGTGGGGACATCGGTGACGGAAAATGTGTTTGATCATTGTATGACTGAAACTCAAAATGAAAGTTTTGTAACTGTAGCTTATAGTGGTTCAATAAAAAAATTAAAAAGCTAATTAGAAATAGGGCTGGAGTGATAGCACAGCAGATAAGACATTTGCCTTGCATGTGGTCAAACCCGGTTTGATTTTTCTGACCCTCTCGGAGAGCCCAGCAAGCTACCGAGAGTATCTCATCCGCAAAGCAGAGCCTGGCAAGCTAGCCATGGCATATTGGATATGCCAAAAACAGTAACAACAAGTCTCACAATGGAGATGTTACTGGTGCCCGCTCAAGCAAATAAAAATAAATAAATAAAATGGAACAATAAAATTCTCTTCAGCAAATGGTGTTGAGAAAACTGTTCAATTGCATATAAAAAAAAAGCAAAAAGAATTGAGACCTTCTTATCTCACTTCATGCACAAAAGTTAATTCAAAAATAGATTAAAGATATGTTCTTTCACTTGGATATGGGATCCTCCCTGGGCAACTGCCCTGGGAGTTTGGCAGCTGCAAATCTTGCCTGAAGACGAGAAGTTGAGAAGTCAAATTTCCATGCAAAATGCTCTTTGAGGTGAGTGTGTTTCATATCTTTTGCTCCAACCCATCAAACACTCCTAGTGAAAGTTCATATGGATCTCATTTATCAGCGATTTTTATGAGAAACCCGTCCAAGTCTTGTCACTATATTTATAACTCTTTAGAACTCTCCACTCATGAACAGTTGGGAGCTTCTTGAACCTTGTCATGCTCAAGGCTATTTGGAACATAAATTCTTCTCAGTCCCCTCATGATATCCCTGCTTTTAACTCCTTATTATGTTCATAGATATGCTAAAATCTTTGGTGTTCTGTGAGTTTTCATACATAAGTGAAGATAAAGGGAAGAAAGGGTTTCAATGGTGGGCCTGCATGCAGGTAGGATGCGACGGTGGTGTTTGGTGGCCAAGAGTCCCCTCTCCAGGCTCTTCTGGATGATGGGCAAAGGACAGGTGATGGGCAGACTCCCCAGCATCGTTGGATCTCTCCCTTTACACTGCAGTCGTAGTTGTTGTTGTGACCATAGTCCCCACCATCAGAGATCAGAGTTCCATCATCCAAGTCTCTTTGTAGACTTCAAAGTCTCCAAAGTCTCAGTTCTCCTCCTCGCATTCAATGTCTCACCGTAGACCTCACATCCTCAACATCTAGTCCTCAGCGTCTAGTCTTTATCTCATCCCCAACCATTGTCCCCAGGTTTCAGTCTTTGTCTCCCCATTGTCCAGTCTTCTCCTAGTCTTGCTCCATAGCTCCTTCACAACCCCTTACAGCCCAGTAACATAGGAATCATGTAGAATGAGGACACAAAGGTGGGGTTGAACATTAACAAATCAACAAAGAGAGGTAAAGGCTACTGCTTCTCAAGAACAACATCTCATCTAAGGAGACGTCTCAAGATTACTAGGAGATCCACTCAAGGGAGGGATTCCATCCACGGTGTACTGCTTTCTTAGCCTAAGTTAGTAATCCACTTAAACAGTCATATTACAAAATTCTTATAATATTTCTAACAATGTCTATTGTATGAGCATGGTGAGTGATATATTAAACTAAAAGTTTGGTTCTTCCTGGGGACATCACGCTATATATTCCAGACCACAGTCCTCAGGCCAGGTTAGTCTTTCCTAACCCCAGCAGGGTCCTTATTCAATTACCTGTTTTGGGTCATGACAGAGTTTGTCCATGACTGCGCTCTTAACTTATAGTTAAGTATTATGGCACTTGACAGTGGCCAATTTCAATGCCACAGTAGCTTACAGCTTAACCTGGTTCCATCCAGTCCCTCATTGGGAACTTGCTCTTCGGATGCTAGGAACTAAGGGCAACTGAGGCATAAGCCAAGTAAATATGATGCCCAGGAGTAAATATAATTTTGGAGTCAATTAACTCCCATGTTGTAGAACATAGCATCGACTGTCTTCCTGTGTCTATACAAAAAGAACATTGCTAAGTAAACCACATTAAGTGGTATAAAGGAAAGAGAAGCGTAACATAGAGTTGTGCCTCAGTTGCACTGTTGTAGGAGTGGCTCAATAAACCTTAAGCTCCCTGAAGGCACAGCAAGGACAACCCAGTGTTATTCAACAGTGCTCTATATTAAGATTCTTATTTTCGTAGACCTTATCAGAGCAGAGTCTTAAATCTTTTGGGTTGTTGACTCTTTGGGGACTCTTTCATTAAAACTCTGGTCTTTTAGAAAACTGTGTGCTCAAGTTTTCTTTGGTTATAAAATTGTTTGAAAAAAAGAACTAAATAAAATTGTTTGGAGCTTTCTCCACTAAGACTCCTGATAATTCCTATTTCATCTTTAATGAAACTGAGATAAATTTGTACCCTGGCTTTTCAAAACAATGATAAACAAAAACCACTATGTAAGTAATTAATAAATACTGACATATTTATAAAATGATTATTTGGTTTCATAACTCTTAAAATGAATTTTATATTGTAGAATATTAACTTTTTCTATTTTTTCTATTTTTTAACACTGTTAAAATATCACTGGACCTGTAGAATTAGTACAGTAGGTAGGGCATTTCCTTGTACATGACTGACTATGTTCAATATCCTGCATTTCTTATTGTTCCCTTAGCCTAGCAGGAGTGATTTCTGAATAGAGAGCCAAGAGTAAACCCTGTGCACTGCTGGTGGTGGCCTATTTCCCTGAAAATATGTTATTATATGCAAATTTTTGTACACATCATTATAAATGAAAAATATTTTATTCTTGAAACTTAGAAAATTCAAGTATGAGCATTAAAAATTGCATATATTTTCCTAACATTGCAAGAAATGTGCAGAAAAAAATGAGGGCTGATGCAGTGGCGAGATAGTATGAATGATTCAAATTCTTGCTATTCTTTCTCTCCCCTGGCCTGAATATTTGCTTTTTGTTTTTATGCTTTTGGAGCTCATTATTGCAACATTACTGTCATAACTCCAGGTATTGCATGTGTACTCAAAGCTGTAAGAGTGGAAGAAAATATTTTCAGCCTCATTCCATCTGTATATCCCAGAGACCACTCTGCATGCAAAAATATTTGGGAATGCAAATACTTAGTTCTTCAAATCTTTATATAGTATGAGATAGAAGGGAAAAGGGCATGAGTCAAAAGCTATGAGTGTGACCAATCAACAATGTCTGCTCTAACAAATAATAATTTTCTCACTAAGGGAAAGTTGCAGATGGGATATACTAAAATAAATATTATATATGTTCATTGCAGACAATTACCCCCCTAGATGATAATAAAGAAGAAAATACCATCTAATAATTTTAGCAAAAAAGAGGGAAATAGCCAATCATTTGACAATGTTTTATGTGCTTCGAAACTTCTAGTTTCTCTCCATACTTGCTGAGATAACTCTTTGTGGAGGCAGGAATTAGATGATTCTGTAATATACTTGATTATTAGTCATAAGTATCTGTAAAAAACTAAGGCACGCCGAGGGGCGCATGCACTCGCGGGCACTCCGGGCAGCTCTGTCTCACCAACTGCGTTCGGTGCTCTGGAACCACAGTGTGTGGACTGGATCAGGACGGTTGGCAAGGACAGGCGAAGGAAGAACGAGGACCAAGCTGGTTGCTGATTAGTTACCATTTATTCAATCTTCCATCTTTCTCATCTCCCGCACTCCCAGCTCGGCCTCTCTCTGGATCAACTCCAGCATTTCTCTGGCTTCTCTGTCTCTCCTCCTACTTCTCTCTCCCACCTTGCCCTCTAGGCTACACCCAGCCAGGTAGCAAAATCAACATAAGAAAGCCCTTCCTGAGGGCAGGGCATTCCAAAGCCCTTCCTGACTCTTAAGTATTTTTTTTTCTTTTCCTTAGTCCAAACACTTATTAACATCTTAATACTAGTTATTTTTGGATGGACATAGCAAGAGATACATTGAGGCTTGCAAGGCAGCTCTCCTGACTACATCTTGCCACAGGCTCAGACCACAGCACTTAGGCCAGATTAATCATTCCTAACCCTAGCAGGGTCCAAATCTAGTTATCACCATTTGGATCATGACAACATTTGTCCATGATCAAGCTCTTAACTTATAGTTAAGCATTAGGTACTTTGGCCAGGCCCATCTCAATGCCAGGGTAGCACACAACTCACCGCTTGCCCTAGGCCCATCTCATCCTTCGTCGGGACCCTGCTTTTGGGGGTGCTAGGAAGTAAGGGCAGCTGAGGCTTAGGTTGAGAGAACAGATGCCCAGGAGGAAAATATCATGTAGAGTCAAATGACTCCCAGATTATAAAAGCAAAGCATTTGGAAAGTCTTCCTGTGTCCATACAAAAAGGACATTGCTCTGAATAAACTATGCAAAGGACTCAAGGAGAAGAGAAAAACAATATTTACAAGTCAACAGAACACTAAAAAAGAAGCTACAAATAAACACAGAGGAACGGGAGCACTGCAATGGGAGTAACCCAATAAACCTAAACTACCTGAGGCCATGTTATCCTACAAGTATCTCCAGATCAACACCTGATTGTCAGAGTCTCTGAACAAGATAGTATCTTATTTCTAGTTTTGAGATTAATAAAACTGTATGTATGTTCAATAAATTTATTTTATTTAAGAAGGATAAGCATTAAAATTAATAAATAAGGGCCAGAGTGATAACACAGTGGGTAGGGCATTTACTTTGCACGTGGCCGACCTGGGTTCAATCCTCGGCGTCTCATATGGTGCCCCAAGCACTGCCAGGAGTAATTCCTGAGTATTGTTGGATATGACCAAAACGCTATTAAAAAAAAAGGAAAAAATTAGTAAATAATAAAACTATGTTTTGTTTTAAAATAACATTAAGGAAAGTGTTTTTTATGGAGAAAATAATCAAGACACTCTTCTCAGAAAAAGATATTCTTGAGTTTTCAAGTCAAGTGATAATTTTTACATTGGAGCAAGGTCATATTGCTGTAGAAGTCTTAGATATTTAGCAAATTGTAGAGAGCAATAGAAGAATTAAAACAAAAAGTTAATGCTTAAAATAATAAGCAAATTAGAACTTAAACAGTTGTAAAGTTTGAGATAGATTTTTTAAAAGGTCATTTTTCTGCAAAGACAGAAAATTGACCCTAAAATGCATTTCAGTTTACACAAATATCACTCTGAGGTTGAAAATATATATCAGTGGGTAAGGAGCTTGCTTTGCACAGAGTAAACCCAATTTGAATTCCTGGTACCACATATTATCCACCTATTTTTGTCAGGAGTGATCCTAAAACAGAGATCCAGAAGTAAGCCCTGAACACCCCCAGATACGTTCCCCGCAAAGTAAAAAAAAATAAAATAAATGAGTCGCTCTCTTCCACACAGTTCTAATAGGGAGACACAGGATTGGTTAATCAGGTAGACATCTAGCATATTCTTATTTATGCCAAATGTCATTTTATTTTAATAAAGTAGTTCATAGTAATTTACCTTACTCAGTATTGCAACACCAATCTCACCATCATAACACCTTCTCAACATCCTTAGTTACCCACCCCCCACCACCACCCAAGTCTGTCATGTGGAGTGTAAAACTTTTCGAGGTGTGCTGAAGA
Organism: Sorex araneus; assembly: GCF_027595985.1. Classification (NCBI taxonomy): domain Eukaryota; kingdom Metazoa; phylum Chordata; class Mammalia; order Eulipotyphla; family Soricidae; genus Sorex; species Sorex araneus. The sequence goes on along the minus strand of NC_073303.1, from coordinate 102,296,221 downwards.
GTAGATAAAGGACCTAACATGATGGCCTCTCAGTATGTGTATTGGAAACCATCATTTTGTCACTGTCATCCCATTGCTCATTGATTTGCTTGAGCGGGCACCAGTAACGTTTCCATTGTGAGATTTGTTGTTACTGTTTTTGGCATATCGAAAATGCCACAGATAGCTTGCCAGGCTCTGTCGTTTGGACAGGATACTTTCAGTAGCTTGCCAGGCTCTCTGAGAGGGGCGGAGGAATAGAAACTGGGTCGGTCACGTGCAAGGCAAATGCCCTACCTGCTGCTCTATCGCACCAGCCCATTGCAAAAAATAATGTCCCAAGGTAGAGAGAGAGCGAGAAGGAAATTGTCTGCCACAGAGGCGGGGGAGAGGCACTTGGTGGAGGGGGGCAGGAGGAAGGAGGGGATACTGGGGACATTGGTAGTGAGAAATGTACACTGGTGGAGGAATGGGTGTTAGATCATTGTATGACTGAAACTTAAACATGAAAGGATTATAAGTGTGTCTCACGATGATTCAATTAAAAAAGGAAGAAGAAAGAACGAAAAGGAAAGAAGCAGCCATGTGCTCCAGGGATCCTGGAATTTTAGATAGGGTGATACAACGAGTGGCTCTCATGAAAGATTTATTTGTGAGTCTCTGAATCATGGCCGTTAATGAGTTTAAATGGCACTGAGGTGGTTTGTGGGTGCAGCTGCCGGGCTCCAAGAAAACAGGAATATGGGTAGAGGTCCCCCATTCCCAACTCTGCAAGAGTCTGGAGGTCACAAAAGCTGCATACCTTAGGTTTTTAGTGGACTCATTCTAATGTGTGAGGGGCTTGGCACAGACCTCTGGAGATCAGCTGTGAGTATGGCAGCAATTAGATTCTGGAGATTTTCAGCTGCCGGGGTTCTCCATATTCTTATATTTTTTATGTTCTTATAAAACTGTATTAGACCCAGAAGCTGATAAATATGTTCAAAATTGATGATAGTGTTCTGAAACAAAAAGTGATAAATACATGTTGGCATAAGACATACTTGTTTACCATGTATTTAAGAGAGTCCAAGAATCTTTTGAAAGTTTTAAGCAGGGTCCGAAAACTCTTGGAAATTTGGAGAAAATTCAGACCTACCCAGAAGCTTTTTGTAGCATCTTCTGTCATAAGTCTGAGAATCTTTCTGCCAAAACCATTAGTGAACTTTTTACAGTACATGCATTATCTGATGTACAAGCATTGGGGTTTGGGAACAAGTACTTAGAAGTTGTTGAGGATGGGAAATCTACAACAACTGTGGAAGGCATTCTCATTTTTGCAACCGGTGCAATTCCATTCCACCTGCTGGCTTTAAGCCCACTCCTTCCATTGAGTGTCTACATATGGATTTTCCTGTGGGAAACAAATGTGATAACTGTTAAGTTCTTCCTATTACTAATACATATAAAGAATTTCAAGAAAACATGAACTTTGCCATAAGAGACACTGTAAGACTGAAATTACTCCTGGCAGTGCTCAGGGGAACATATGGGATGCTGGGAATCAAACCTGGGTTGGCTGCCTGCAAAGCAAACTCCCTACCCACCGTGTTATCACTCCAGCCCTGGGTCAGCTGCATGACATAAGACACTTTCTATCCATTTTCCATAATTACCACAATATTTGATGGGGTTCAGACAGTAGGCAACAAATAACACAGGGGAAAATATATATATATATATATGTGTTTAAATGGCACTGGTTATATATATAACCTCTCAGAGAGCCCGGCAAACTCCCGAGAGTATCCCGCCTGCATGGCAGAGCCTGGCAAGCTACCCATGGCATATTAGATATGCAAAAAAAAAAACAGTAAGATGGGGGAGAAAAGAAAATTCTTACTACATTGATCCTTAAACTATATGAACAAAGAAATGATTCCTTAAAACCTGCTATTGATACTTTGTGTGTTTTTTATTTTGTGGTATGCAGGGCTAACTCCTGGCTCTGTGCACAAAGATCACGCCTGTTGGGGTTCAGGGGACCATATAGGGTCTGGGGACTGAGCCCAAGTCCACTGCATGCCAGGAAATTACCCTGCCTGTTGTACCATATCTCTGGCTCCCAGGGAGATGTCTTAATTACATTAATTGCTAAAAAGATCACTCCATCAGCAATAGTTCCCATGAGTGCAGGAAGAAAGGCAGGCAACCCACTAAACAATCAGTTCTACCTCCTCCAGAAACTTCTATTTCAGAACACAGACACCTTTGAGGAATAGTTAGTGTGCTTTTTGAGAAAGTTCTATAACATGGAAGTTTCGAGAATAATTCTCATTATTACCCTTTTTAAGTAAATGTAATACTGTGAACAATTTTGATATTATGTTTAGGGGTCATTCACAGTGTTATATATATGTACAAATATGTATACACACATATATGTATATAGATATCTATATTAGGAGCTTTTTACCTGTTTTTCACAGGAATTCCAAGCTGTTGCTATTAAATGAATCTTCTTATATGCCAACATTTTGAATAATTGTTTTGGTCATGAGAACATGATTGAATATGACATGTTCTATCTCCACTTCATACCCCAACTCTCAATTTTTAAAGAAAACATTTACTTATTTTGTATCATCACGTGATTAAAAGCTGTTCTACGTCAATTTCCTACCTAAGTCCTAAAACCATCACACTTCCTTTGTTGGCCGAGCATTTAGTAAATTAATAAAAACAAAGGAGGCCTTTTGCACTACAAATCAAACTATAGAAAAGAAACAAATACTAGCTTAATAACACCAAAGAGCATGAGTAAAAGAACACTTGAAGTATTCAACCTTCCTTAGAGCTGCTAGATTTTTGGCAAAAAAAAAATTTTTTTTTCACTTTTCTCTTCCACCTACATACAATTCAAATCCCCTCATCTATACTCTGGAGGAGAATGGGAAGGAGTAGAAAGGTTCCTAAATCCAAAAGGAAAAGCAACTTCACAGAGCATCAGGGAGCCAGGTTTAGAAATTGGAGGCATGAGGAGAGAGGAATTCAGCAGAAGAAAGACTCAGAATAGAGAATTTTGAAGCCAAAGCCTCTGTATCATTGTCGTAGTCTTCCTATTCTTCCTCTTCCTCTTCCTCCTCCTCCTCCTCCTCCTCCTCCTCCTCCTCCTCCTCCTCCTCCTCCTCCTCCTCCTCCTCCTCCTCCTCCTCCTCCTCCTCCTCCTCCTCCTCCTCCTCCTCCTCCTCCTCCTCCTCCTCCTTCTTCTTCTTCTTCTTCTTCTTCTTCTTCTTCTTCTTCTTCTTCTTCTTCTTCTTCTTCTTCTTCTTCTTCTTCACTGTGAGGTGCTGTTATAGGCTTACAGACTTTCATGCTTGCGATTCAATCATATAATGACCGAGTACCATCCCTCCACCAGTGCCCATTTTCCACTACCAATAGCCCCAGCATCCCTCCCACCACCCCCACTCCGTCCCCTCCACTCCACCCTGCCTCTGTGATGGAACATTCCTTTTTACTCCCTCTCTCCTTTTGGGTGTTGTAGTTTGCAATAGAGGTTTGAGCAGGCACCATGTTCAGTCTATAGTCTACTTTTAACACACATCTTTCAACCTGAATGGGTCCTCCCAACATCCTTTACTTGGTGTTCCCTTCTCTATCTGAGCTGCCTTTTCCTCTAGCATGTGAGACCCGTCCTTTCACCAGTGCACATTAGCCACCACCAATGTCCCCAGTTTTCCTAATACCTACCTTCCACTGCTCCACCCCTGTAGCCTGCCTCTATGACAGACACTTTCTCTCTCGCTCTCTTTCTCCTCTTTCTCACTCTCTCTCTCTCTCTCTCTCTCTCTATATATATATATATATATATATCATACTCTCTCATTTTCCTTTTAGAAATGCTGGTTAGAAATGCTGGTTAAAACATTGTTACTGAACTCTGGTTAGAAATGCTGTTACTGAAAGGGCATCATGCATATCACTTTACCTCCTTTCAGTATTCAGTTTGTGTCCAGAGTAATCATTTGCAATTGTCATTGTCACAGTGGCCTCTTTCTCTGTTCTAATTGCCTTCCTCCTCCCCTTGGTAACAAGCCTTTTATCATGGACCAGTCATTCTGGCCCTCATTTCTACTGTTTTTGGATATTATTCATATACTATATTTTGTTGTGTTTTGTATATCTAGCAAATGAGTGCAAGCACACTATGTTTGACTTATCTCACTCAGCATACTTCTGATGGATGAAATCATGTTTGATTTCATTCATTATATTCTCTATGTTCATCCATGTATAAGCAAATTTCATGACTTCATTCTTCCTTACAACCATGTAGTGTTCCATACCATAGTTCCTTTATACACTCATCGGTTCTTGGGCACTTGGGTTTTTTCCAGATTCTGACTATTATGAACAGTACTGCAGTGAACATACAAGTGCAGATGGCTTTTCTGCACTGTACTTTTAGGCCACTAGGGTATATTCCCAGAAGTGATAACTTAGAAACTGGTCAGAGAGACAGTACAACAGGTAAGGTGCTTGCCTTGCATGCAGCTTGACCTGAAGATCAAGCTGAACTTGATCTTCAGCTTTGCATATGGTCCCCTTGCCCTTACCAGAAATGGTCCTTGAGCACATAGCAAGGGTTAAGTCCTGAGTATAGTCTGTTGTGGCCTCTAAACCCAAAATGATTAAAAAAAAAAAATGACCTGACTATAGGGGTGGGATAGGACAGAGAATCATTTCTAATTTTCTACTAATTCCTAGGTAAGCTGTGCTCTAAAATAAGCAAAGTAAGCCTGGAGTAAGGACATGACCACACCTGTACTAGCTTAATTTACAAAAGTTTCTTAAATGTTTTATTATCTTCGTTTTTGGGGCCACATCTGGCAGTGCTCCTGGCAGTGCTTGCAGGACCCTATGGTGCTAAGATTGAACCTGGGTCTCCCCCATGCACAGCACTTGCTTAGTTCCTTTAGTTCTCCCAGCCCTAGCTTCCGACTGTTTAACACCCTTACCAGCTGTGAGGTTTTAGGCTAACCAGTTCTTATATCTCTAAGTTTTCATGTCTGCAATATAAAGACAAAAATATTATGTACTTCTTCAATAGATGAAAGGAGTAAATTAAATGTGAAATGCTTAAGGGAGTCTGAAAACTTCCTCTATAAATACCAGATGGCAAGTATTTTTTATTTTGCAGGTCATGCTCTCTCTGTCACAGTCACAAAACCCTGAGCATATAGCTGGGAAATCACTTTTCGGCCATCTTTAAACAGATGTCCCTAGTTGAACTCCATTTTTTTTTTTTTCTTCCGCAGAAGCAGATGGTGGATCACATTTGGCCCACAGCTGTAGTTTATGGACCTGTAACTTATATTACTGGGTATACTAAAAATGATTTATGTATTTTAATGATTAACACTACTGTTGTGATGAATGCATGACCATGCCTTTCCATGTTCTTTTTTTGTTTGATATTTATCGAAGAATAAACATTTTAACATATTAATACTCAAAAAACAAAGCAATAGTAGAGATAGAGTATATTGTATAGGACTTCCTGCAAAATTTATTTTTATAAACAAGCCCTGCTGTAAATATATAAACATATATAGATAAGTAAATGCTTCTATTTGTGTAGGATAAATTTTAACTAATACATACCTATATTTTGTATATCTATCTATCTATCTATCAATAGAGATAGACAGATGATAGATAGATAGATAGATAGATAGATAGATAGATAGATAGATAGATAGATAGATAGATAGATAGATAGATATGCACATGCACGGACCAATAGGTAATTAGGTAATATTGGCAAAGTTTCCTTCTACTGCCACAAACACTTGTGCTCTCAACTTTTCAGTTCTTTTTCATGAAGATTTGTGTTTCAAGACGGCTTTGTAGGATGCAGGCTATGCACAGCTTACATATACGTGGAAGCCAACTTTTAACAAGGCTGGTTCTTCTCAACACCATCATTACTGCCATCACTGTTACTATCATCCAGGAAAATCTTATTTCTCAAAGAGTGCACCCAAGTTGCCGCAGCTGGTTGTGCCAGCATCTCGACATCTTATTGTGGGCCCATCTGCTTGTATTCCTCAGTCAAGGCCTACTGGCTCAGAACATATGACTGTGACTTCTCATATTGGGGGGTTGAAGCTGTCAAATATTTGAGAATATAAAGTTGGTGTGAGAGGGAATTTGGTTCCAAGAAACATGTTCTATTTGCAAGCTTGAAGCTCCAGGGGGAAATTACCTAGAATTCTTCGTGGAAAAAAAAAGAAAAGAAACTTTCCATATCCATAAGAAAAAAGAAAGCAATTATAAATTAATACTGTGTGGTTCCATCTATAGAAATGTAAGGAGCAAGGCTCAGGAAATTGGAAGAGAGTGAGAGAGAGAGCACATTGGGTAAAGTGCTCGCCTTCCACATAGCCAATGCAGATTCAATTCCTGGCACTGCGTACTGGAACTGCCAAGAGTTCCCCTTGAGTAAGCCCTGAGAACAACTGGGTGTGCCTTGTCCTCCCAAATAAATAAATAAATAGAGAATGAAAGTTTTCATGCCTCAAATGATACTGGAATGAAATGGCTCAAATTCAACTAGTTGGCAAGAATTCTATCACAACAGGGCTCTTGAGAGTTACGTTTTCTTAATCAGAATATCTTACTTCCTGACCACTTCAAATAAATAGAATTTTACTCGACATTGGTATATTAAAATGATCTGTGAATAGATATTACAAAATTAAATCTGGGCACAAAAGCAGCAGGTTATAAAAATATAATATAACAAAATATATTAGAAAAGTCTTCGAGATCAAAGCAACAAAGGCAAATTATTTATACCTAAACTTGAAAACTCAAACAACAGGACACATTTTATGAGTTGTCAAGCTCTGTGCAATAGTTCTCAGAAGTAGTAGTTATCTTTGAGAGGAAAAAAAGAAAAAACAACAAACAAGAGAGTCACGGCTGTGGCCCTCTCTGCGAATTTAGAGGCAATTGCAGTGAAGGGTTGGGGGTAATGGGTGGGGGGTAGGGGGTGGCTCAAAGAAAGCAGCCACTGGAACCCACCGCTGATTAGAATAGAAACAGGGATGCCTCTATAAAGCAGGAAGAAATGGGTGTGAAAAATAAAGTTCCTAAACTGTCCAGATGCCTACCTAGGGTTCCCAGAGGGAGAACTTCATTTGCATCCAAAAGGTTGGCTACTGCACTCTCAAAGTTCAGCTTCCTGAGGCAAAGCTGGTGGTTAAAATAAAAACAGTGGAAAACTAATTGGAGGGGGAGGGGATTGGGAGGCTGCTGAAAATAGACAATTATCAGCTTATCTGTGATAGGCTTTCAAGTCTTATCCCCAGGGTACTTAAGAGGCTATCTATTCTTGCTTACTTAGTAAACCGGAGCAATGGAGTAACAGGGAAATGTTTTGGAGTCAGGTAAACAAGGCTAGAGCATAGTCTCTGTTACTTTCTAGCCATATGGTGTAAGTAAATTTTTTTGAAATTTTGGTGCTAATTCCCATGAATATAAGATAGAATCAATAATGTCACTGTCACTGTCACTGTCATCCCGTTGCTCATCGATTTGTTCCAGTGGCACCAGTAACGTCTCTCATTGAGAGACTTATTGTTACTGTTTCTGGAATATCCAGTGACTTCTTCCAAAGATCTCTTAAAAAGGTGGGGGGAGGGGTTGCTTTTCTTTCTTTGACACTTGGTATGTAGGAAACTGTCAAAGGTATTATATTTTTTCCTTCCTTTTATGCATTGCATCCTTGTTACTGTAAATAATTCTAGGAATTTATGGCCAAGCAAGCACAAAATTCAACATTGGTTATAATTAGCATATATTTTAACAAACAAAAATATTTTAAAAAACCATAACAACTCAATATGATAGCAAGAATAAAATAACACTGGTCTTAGAAGAGACAAAGAGAACCCAACCTGAAGATTGCAGTCATCTAAAATTCCACTACTGAGAGTTTTTTTTATATCAACATCAAAGCATTTTGGACAATTGTTCAAATATTATACAAGTTACCATTTGGGGAGGGGTGGTTGTGATAAGTGTACTTCAAATCTCTTTTCTATCGATCCCATTTCTCTTCTACAGAATTACTTTTTCCTAAACCAGAATTGCTATGTAACTAACTCTCTCTCTCTTTGTCTCCGTCTCTGTCTCTTTCTTTTTGGGGGGCTTCGATAAGGGTACTCTCAAGTAGTGCTCCAGGAACTCAGGGGCCACTCAAGAGCCTGTGTTGAGGATGATGCAGTGTTGTAGTGCCAAAGCTGCCAGAACACACTTGGGGGGCTCTAGGATTATACCCAGTGATGCTGAGAAGCCCTGTGGTGTTGATGTAGGCAGGTAGATAGAGAAAGGCCCTTGGCAATGAAACAGATTAACAAAGTCACTGTGAAGGAGAATCCTGAGACTGACCCACCCTGTGGATACAGAAAACAGATCTAATAAGACCTTCTAAAGAAGACCATCACCACTCCCAACCTCCCTGGTAACCTCCTTAGCAACGGACTTTTACCTGGGAAGAAGCCCCATGTGGGGGCAGGTTGAAGAAACCCTATAAGAGACACCTTGAACAAAGGAAGTGCGAGCATATGCCGCCTGAGCCCATGTGCTGCTTGTGCCATGTGGCCGAGCACATGTGGTGCCCGAGCACATGTGTCGCCCTTGCATCTCCCCCCTTGAGATGTGTACTTTCATGTTTTCGCGTCCAGTGCTAAGATGTGTGTAGAGCTCTCTCCACCCTTGGAGAAGCCCGCGTTCTCTCTTGAGCGCGTTATTCTTACTATTCTCTCTCCCACTTATCCTTCCTCCTTCCCTCAGAAACCTCTAAATAAAATCTGTTACTTCACTGTTTGTCTACTCCTGAAATTCTTTTCCGAGAGCGAAGACAAGAACCCAGTAACCCTGGGTCCCGGGTGGTGGAGGCGGTTGGGGAGAAAGTGACCGTCTTTCTCCTCCCCGTTTCACGTAAGTCACCCTTGGGGCCCACCGACATCAGTGTCAGGGGCCTGAACAGGATTTGGCACATACAGGATATGAAGTATACACCTTGGACCCCGTGGTATTTCCTGGGCCTCCATCACTTCCTCTGCTCAATAAGCCATATATATGTCTAGAGCACAGTTTGAACTCCTTAGGAAGACAGGTGAAGGTTTTGCCAGCCAAAATCCAAAAAAGACCTCCGCTACAACTTCTCCACAATCCAAACCACAGATCACCTTTATTGAACTACTCACACTTAATAGGTTTTTGTGTGTATACTGTAGTCCACACCTAACAATGCTCACGGCTTACTCCTGCCTCTGTGCTCAGGGGTAAATTCTGACAGTGCTTGGGGATCATTTGGGGTGCCTGGGATTAAACCCAGGTTGTTTATGTACAAGACAAGCACTATATCCACTGTACTATCTCTTTGGCCCCTATACTTTACAGTTTTGAGTTCCTTTTTCATATTGTTCCTGGTATTCACATCTTCCTTCTCGGCCACATAAAACCTTACTCTACCTCAAACATTAGTTCCAATGTTGTTTCATTGGAAAAGAGGTCATGTATCTGTTCTCAAATTGTTTTGTTATGATTCTTAATGCAACCTTGTTATAGTTTGTTCATTTGTTCATATGTTTGTTCAGAGTCTGCTTGTGCCAGATATAGTGGATTCCATTTTAACATAACAAACATGATTAGAGTAAGGATGGATTTTTTTTAAATTTTATTTTATTTATTTATTTATTTTTAATTTTATTGAATCACCATGTGGAGGGTAACATAGTTCTCAGGATTATGTCAGTTATACAATACTTAAACACCCTTCCCTTCACCAGTGCTCATCTTCCATCACCAACTCCCCCAGTATACCTGCCGACCCCTCCCACCTCCCCAGTCCCCACCCTTGAAGGTAAGTGATAAGTTTCACTTCGTTTCCGCTTTATCTCGATTACATTCCATGTTTCAACACACAACGCACTACCGTTGCTGGGGTTTCCCCCCAAAAAGAAAAAGACAGTCCTATTGCCAAGGAAGCATTTGACAGTTCTCCATTGCTAAGAATATAGAGATATTAAGTCCCGCTGTTTGTTACATAACTTTTCCTTTTCCCCCTTGCCCCGTGCCACCAAGTTCACGCCTGTTTAGTAATCGCCACGCTGTCTGACAAAGGGAAAAAAAAACGAAAAGGATGGTTATTTCCCGTCATCAGCCGGCGTGGGGCTCTGGCTTAGTTGATAGTCTAGTAGAGTGTCTGCAAACAGTTTCTGGAACCAAAGGTCTTGTGCTGATATCGGCTCCGGCTCGAGATTCCACCAGCGTCCCGCTGTTCCATGTACATAATTTTTCCCCTTATATCCCATTCCCAAGCCACCAGGTCTGTTTGCTTAATGGACATCACACTATGGTTGACACCACACCGCGTTTCTTCCCGAGAAAGAAGAATATTTCTTCTCAGCTGGCGTGGGGATATAGCTTAGTTCAGTCTAGAGAGATGGCTACCCCTTTGATTGCCTTCAATATTTCAGCAAAAGACTTACTATTCTTGTTAGGATCTCCCACAAAAGTCCGACCCATTAGAAAGGAACCATTACATATTGCTGATGCTAAAATGACATTAGGTTGCGCGGCCGCAGAAGCGGCCGCGTGGTTTTGGATTTCTGTATAAAGTCCAGGGAAAGTACAACCAGAAATAACATCACTACAAACTTTTACCCTTTTATGGTGCTCATAAGATGGAGAAACCTAGAGAGAGGCTCGACGTCTCCATTCTGTGCTCAGAAAGCCGTGGACCCTGCGCTGTGCTCGGGAGGAAGGGGTTGAGAGAGAAGGATGGATTTGTTAATGTGGGTTTCCAAAGAAAGAAGAAATGAATATTAAAAAGAATTGAAAATAAAAAATGTATGCTAGTTGGCATATATATTCCAAAACTAGTGCTTGGAGAAACAGAAAAATATTTTCATACAAGAGTAAATAAGTAGAGTTCAATTTGGTGGAAGTTAAAAAACAAAAGTTTTAACTTCTCCTTAATCCTTGCCTTAAACCACAGTCTTCCCTGGCCACAACAGTGCCAGCAGTAACTCTATTTAGGCACAATACTCTAGCCTGAATAGTCTTTAGCAGTTGTTTGATCATAGCTATCTGTTCAAAGTGTTGTTATTAAATTTACCTTTCCTCCCCACTAAATCATAAGCTTCTTGGAAGCTGAGGCCACATGCCATTATCTTCAATCATGTATCTAATCTCATGAATTGCTAAATGAAATGATGTAAGATCTTAAATTGTTGCTTCAGTTTGACTCTGTTGGAGGAACAATGGAGAAACACTCCCCAGCTGGCTCTTTCCTTTTTCCCTGCTCCTCAAAAAAAAAAAAAAAATGACAGAAGCTTATATATTTATCTTCTATTTACCGAGTGCTTGCTGTCTTCCAATTCTTGTGAAGGTGCTGAGAGTGTGATAGAAAATGAAGCAAAATTTTTCACGTGATAGAGCTGTCCCTTGACAGAGTCATACACAATTGGTAATTGGTAAGCAGTGACAGAATAATATGTGTGATGAAGTGAAAAGTTTTTTGAAGAGGATTGGATAAATGTCTTAGAGGACAGGACAGCAATGCAGGAAAGTGATTTTTAGTAAAGTGATTATGAAAGACTGCTGAGCATATGCTCCATGATCTGAGATGCACAGAAAGATGGTGCAGTTGGAATATTGCAAGACAGGAACAATATTTAGCAGCTTAGAGCATGTACCTTACAAGAAGGTGGTCGTAAATGCATATCCCTACTACTGTCACATGCGTTGAACATGATCCTGATGGTGCATTTGTTTGAATCTGGTGGTTCTGCAATCTGCAATCCCTGGTACCACGAGAAATTTCTGGTAGCACGGTATCCAGATATATATGGTTAGTGTGGTCTGACCAACCCCCTCCCACACCATGTCAAGAAGGCACTACAGTTGAAACAAGAAGATAGTTCAGCACAAGAACCAGAAAATGCGACCCCTCGCAAGTATGAGTTCAGTCACTGTAGCAACCCACAGTGAGAACTACAACATACTGGGTTTTCTCAGCTGGAGAGTTTGACCCTTTGCAGATGTGTATGGAAGCACCACAGTGGAAGGAGTGCAAACAGTGAGTACTGTGGCTGAGTATGTAAGCACTTAATCTGGTGTAGTCTGCAGCCCCAGGCAAACTTCGCAGCAAAAATGTGCAAGCATCACAGCTAGACTTAAGTATGAACACCTGTATTCACAATGAAAATAATATCAATAATAACCATCACTAAGAGAAGAAAAAGAATAGAGAGAATAATAAAGAAATATTTTGGAAACCAAACTAATATTACAGGAGGTAGGGCATTTGCCTTGCACAGGGCTGGCCAGGGTTCAATTCCCAGCACACCATATGGTCCCCTGGGCCCAGCCAGGGGTGACTCCTGAGTATGGAGCCAGGAAGAATTCCTGAGAACTGACAGGTTTGGCCAGGGAGAGAGAGAAAAAAGAGAGAGAGAGAGAGAAAGAGAGAGAGAGAGAGAGACAGAGACAGAGACAGAGACAGAGACAGAGAGAAGGGGAGAGAGAGAGCGAGACAGATATTTTAACAGTTTCTCAACCAATTGTTGAATCAACAACTCAATAAATCTTTCAAAGAAACTCTTTAAAGAGAGATGAGATATAAGAGGCATACATTTTTTTCTTCACAATCTCTCAGCTTCCATTATCAATTACTTCATTAGTCTGTGATTATTTTCAATTCTTGCTTATTCAATTGCTCTCCAATAATTTAAAATGAGATTTGTTTTTTACTTTCAAGTTACTTTTCCATAGACACATTGAGCATTAGGGGTCATTCCTAGTATCAGGGCTCAAGGATTGCTCTTGGCAGTGCTCAGGGGATTGTATCCAAGGCTTTCTGCATATAAAACATGCACTTAACACCTTGAAAGAACTCTCCAGTTCAACATAAGGATTAATTTTTGTTTAATCATATCCATGTTTCTTTCTCTTATAAAATCTCATTGTAAAGATTATTGAGCATCTATGTTTATTATTGAGAGACAGCACTGTCGTCGTCGTTGTCTCCTTGTTCATCAATTTGCTCTAGCAGGCACCATTAACGTCTCCATTGTGAGACTTGTTGTTACTGTTTTTTGGCATATCAAATACGCCACGAGTAGCTAGCCAGGCTCTGCCGTGCGGACAGGATACTCTCGATAGCTTGCCAGCCTCTCCGAGAGGGGCAGAGGAATCAAACCCGGGTTGGCCGTGTGCAAGGCAAATGCCCTACCTGCTATGCTATCACTCCAATCCATTGAGAGGCAGCATAATAGCAAAAACAAGATCATCTCACATCTGCTCCAGGTCACATACCATATACGTGCACTCCTCTCAAATCTATTCAAGAAGTCACTGGATGTCTCTAAATCTCTTGAGGAGGCAGTTGTAAAGTAGTCACCCATAGTTCTATCTGGTACATCAACAAAGGAATTATTTAAGTTTCCCTCCTCTCATGGAACTTGTATTCTTTTAGAGGGAGATATGTAATATGCCTAAGATATATCTATATTACAGTATATTATCTCAGAGAGCCCGGAAGCTACAGAGAGTATCCTTCCTGAACAGCAGAGTCTGGCAAGCTACCTGTGGCATATTTGATATGCCAAAAATAGTAACAAGTCTCACAATGGAGACATTACTGGTGCCCACTCAAGCAAATCAATGAACAATGGGACAACAGTGCAGTGCTACTTAATGATGGTTGCTATAAAAATACACAATGTTGAATTGCACTGAAAGGAATTCATTGTAGAGGATGCAGAGACAAATAATAAAATCCAGAATCTATAAGGCTGTGGAGGCCAACGTACAGTACTCACTCAGGGAATTTTGAATTTGAATACAAATCTCAAGCACTTTATTGTCCAAAAAATGAATATTTAAATAAATGAGGGGTAGTGATGTAGGTTAATGTTGTTACCAGTTACATGTTGACAATGGGTTTTCAACATGTAAACCCAGGCATTCATTCATTAATTTCTCAAGTCCTTGTATTAATATCTTTCTAGTTTTAAAATGTGGACATTGAACAGCATATGAGTAGACGGAAAAGTAGTGTTATATATACACAATGGAATACTATGGAGCTATAGGGAAAAAATAAAATACTGCCTTAGTATCTTATAATAAGTGGGGAATCAGGGCATAATACCTGGGACATTTTATTGGAATAGCTCTCCACCCTCACTATCGGTTCTTGTAAGTAGCTACACCCTTAATGTGGTAACTTCCTCTTCCCATTAGCTTATAGGCTTCCATTACTCAGAAATAGTTAAATTACCTATTTAAATGCATTTCCTCGAGTAGAAATTGACTGCAGGACTCTGAATGCATGAGTCTGTGTCTCTGCAGTCTTTACTCACAGCACCATCTCCTATTTTTGTATTACATGTATACTTGGTCTTCTTATCCTTGGACCTATGTAAAGTCGTTACATATAGTATTCTCTGTGCATGAAAAAACAATTTCCCTTTGTCTTTCATCTTTTCTATCTCAGCTTAATAACTTCCTGATATGATTCCCTTCTTACATCCCTGGCATCTCAAAAGCATTTGCTTGTAAATAAAGGAAAAAAATGGAGTCTCAATAAATATTTGTAAATGAGTAAATGCAGAACAGAGTAAAGTCTGAGTTTAAAGCCAGGATTATTTTCACAGTACCTGCTACTCTCACATAGCAGGCATTTTACTCAATCTGTGATTCGCATGGAGGAGTAAGCCAGAAGGAAACTGCTCAACAGCAAGGAACTAGCTGAGCACAGTTAGGCAGTTAATACATCACTGACTTTTATGACAAATATGCTAATTCAGGTGCTCAACACATATTTTCTGATTTGTTCATTAAAGTAAAGTTGCAATTATGTCCTATTTAGCCATAAAAACTTGTTTTTGTGCAGGAAATTTATAGCTTGCAATGTACTTTTACTTACTCAAATGGATTGAAACCTTGTACGGGCTATACAAAGCAGTTATTAATACAGCATTTCTTTGACACCTACTGGTACAACTGTACATTTTCATCAATGTATAAATGTCTCTGATATCACAAAACAGTCCTGTAATTTTGACAAGGCAAGATGTTGAAACTTATGCTTGAGTCATTTAACTAGGCAGTAAGGTTGATTAACTATTTTACACATTCATGCTATGGCATGACTTTGTTTTTCTTTGTAGAAAGGAAATTTTAGCAAAATGCTAGTGAATAAGTGAACAGAAAATAAAAGTGTCTTTTGTCAAGACAAAATAAAATAAAAATGATTTTGGGGCTGGAGCAACAGCATAGCAGGTAGGGCATTTGCCTTGCATGCAGCCGACCCCAGTTCGATTCCCAGCATCCCATATGGTACCCCGAGCACTGCCAGGAGTAATTCCTGAGTGCATGAACCAGGAATAACCCCTGTCCATCGCTGGGTGTGACCCAAAATGCAAAAAAAGAAAAAAAAAACAATAAAATGATTCTTTACTTATAACAAATGATAGTTTTAGTGACTTTAGCTAATTTAATGTTCCAAAGCTCTTTGCAAGATGTAAAGCTAATAGAAGGCAAATGAGGGCTTGAACTCAGTCCCAAGAGTTTGCTAGAAGAACCTGGTAGGTTACCTCATGATCTTACAAGTTTTTAGATTAAAAAAAAAAGTGGGTCCACCAATATGATCTAGTTTCCTTTTCCTTTAATTATTTGAGTATATGATCATTTTCTCTCTCGACCCTAAAATGAATACCTTCAGTCCATATTGATACAGTAAGCGTCTCTTAACATGTCCCAAATTCTGCCACACATTTCCAGGCTTGACTCTGCTGCTTAACATTCCTTTCTATCCATCTCATGTGAAAAATGTAGTTTCTTTTGTTTTCATTTGTTTTTTGTTTTGGGGGTCACACCTGGAACTGCTCAGTGCTTACTGCTGGCTCTGTGCTCGGGGATCATTCCTGGCAGAGCCATTTGAGGTTCTGAGGATTGAGGTCAAGTCAGGCACATGCAAAGCAAAAACCCTAAGAACCCTACCTACTATACTATCTCATAGGTCTAAGAGGATGGCTTGAAATTGAGCACTGCAGAGTTTTCTTTCCAGTTCTTTTGTGGGATGGCTTCTGATGGATAAATCTTAGTCTATGTCCATGTCCATCACGCAACAGGATGGGCATTGCAGAATGACCTTAATATTTTATATTTTAGCCAAGAGTTTCCAGAAAGCTCCAGTACAGAGAACCCCATTTTAATCAGAAATCTCCAATATATCCAATAAACTTTGCTATGATAATAGGAATATTGTCTATATCCTCTCTCCAGTACGGTAACGGGTGACTAATGTGCATTTTACATGTGGCTAGTACAATAGAAAAAATAAATTTTTTACCTTTATTTGAAAGTAAATTATTTAAAATTCAATTCTAAGTAGCGATATGTGAATGGGGCTACTCTACCAGATAGGACAATTTTAAAAGATAAAATTTCAGATATTATGGCATGGGCTAGAGCAATAGCACAGCGGGTAGGGCGTTTGCCTTGCACGCGACTGACCTGGGTTTGAGTCTTCTCTCCCTCTCAGAGAGCCCGGCAAGCTACCGAGAGTATCCCACCCTCACAGCAGAGCCTGGCAAGCTACCCATGGCTTATTCGATATGTCAAAAACAGTAACAAGTCTCACAATGGAGACGTTACTGGTGCCCGCTTGAGCAAATCAATGAACAACAGGCTGACAGTACTACAGTGCTACAGTGCTATTGTGGCATAACTGCAAGGAAGATATTTATGTGAAAGGGCAAAAGTCCAACACTTCTCAGATATTCCAATTGTGCTTTCTCAGTCTACTTCCCAACTTATCTACAAGTGGTTACAATACTCCAAAACTTGTTTATATGTAAGTATGCATATAGTTATTATTGCTATCAACTTTTCAAATACATCTTTATTATTTTCCAAATATCCTGATTGCTCTTTTATTTTCCTTTATTCAAGATAGATGCTAAAATGAATTCAAGAAAGAGGCCAGTTTAGAGTCATCATTAATTTCATTTAGTAGGTTGTCTTCTCAGCCCTACAGCTGCTCTTTCTCCTTCTTCTTATAAATGCGTTTTCATTCTTTTAATTCTCTTGAGGGTCGGTTTAACTCATTATTGATGGTCTGATCACAGCCCTTTATTAAGTCAGGATCCTGCTGTTTGGAAGTTTTCCCTAGTGGAGCATTTGCCTAGAATGAGGAATCTCTTTCTCTGTATTTCTTTCAGTTGTTTGGGGCATCATTTAATAAATTGCCATTTAGGCTTTATAGATAGAAATCCCAATAGAAAATTAAAGCAAAATGAGTCAACTTTCATTCAATTTTCTGTATACACATTTTATTGAGGTTACACATGGTTTGCCTTATCAAATAGTAAACTCTGGATCACTGTGATTACCTATGCAAAGGTATGAAGTCAATTTTCCTGTATATTATTCTTTCTTTCCTTCTTTCTTATTTCTGTTTCTTTCTTTTTTCTTTGATTCTCTTTCCTCTTCTCTCTCCTTCCTCCCATCCTCCCTCTCTTTCTCCCTCCCTCCTTTCCTTCCTACCCTCCCTCCCTCCCTCCCTTCCTTCCTTCCTTCCTTCCTTCCTTCCTTCCTTCCTTCCTTCCTTCCTTCCTTCCTTCCTTCCTTCCTCCCTCCCTCCCTCCCTCCCTCCCTTCCTCCCTTCCTTCCTTCCTTCCTTCCTTGCCTTCTGCCTTGCTGCCTTCCTGCCTTCCTTCTTGCCTCCTCTTTCTTCCTTTCTTTCTTTCTTTCTTTCTTTCTTTCTTTCTTTCTTTCTTTCTTTCTTTCTTTCTTTCTTTCTTTCTTTCTTTCTTTCTTTCTTTCTTTCTTTCTTTCTTTCTTTCTCTCTTTCTCTCTCTCTTTCTTTCTTTCTTTCTTTCTTTCTTTCTTTCTTTCTTTCTTTCTTTCTTTCTTTCTTTCTTTCTTTCTTTCTTTCTTTCTTTCTTTCTTTCTTTCTTTCTTTCTTTCTTTCTTTCTTTCTCTCTCTCTCTCTCTCTCTTTCTTTCTTTCTTTCTTTCTTTCTTTCTTTCTTTCTTTCTTCCTTCCTTCCTTCCTTCCTTCCTTCCTTCCTTCCTTCCTTCCTTCCTTCCTTCTTTCTTTCTTTCTTTCTTTCTTTCTTTCTTTCTTTCTTTCTTTCTTTCTTTCTTTCTTTCTTTCTTTCTTTCTTTCTTTCTTTCTTTCTTTCTTTCTTTCTTTCTCTCTTTCTCTTTTTCTTTCTCTGTTCTTGAGGTTCACTCCTGGTGGTACTAAGAGGGTCATATGGGGTTTGAGGGATCAAACTGAGGTCAGCATGTATAGGTAGAGTGCCTTACCTCCTTACTATCTGACTGGCCTTCGTTGTCATTCATAAACCACCTGAAATAACTATTTTCTCTCCTATATCTCCTATTTAGATGGAAGGACACTTCCATTTAACCATTTACCTAAGCACAGAACCTGAAGTCATTATTGAATTTTTGTCCTCCTGACCCTCTCCTGCCCTAAAGGTCACTAAACCCTCTTCAGACTATCTTGTGTTCAAGTGTTTATTCTGCAAATATTTATCCTGCATAATCTACAGATAAATAAGTAAAATATTGATATATGTTATAAGGACTATTTTGAATGGCCCTAGAAATTGACATCCCACTGTTAAGTTATTGAAGAGCTTGTTTGCTTGAAACTTTTTTTGTAGAATTAAATACTTAGCTCTTTATGAAGTTGATCTCATAAGAAATTCTAAAAGATATCTATACAATACAGGTTCAGTATAAATTTACTATACCTTTCACATTTCAATTTTGATTACTTTTTAATAATTTAATGGTATGAAGGGTTGAGTCACAGTGTTGCTCAGGGCTCTGCACTCATGAATCATTCTTGGCAGTGCTCTAAGGACCAAATGCTGGGGATAGAACCTAGGTCTTCCTTATGCAAGGCAAATGCCCAACCCTTTGTATTATCACTCCAGCCTCCAAAACAGTTTTAGTCACTAACTCATTATTCCATATTTGGAGTTCCTTTAAAATTTCAGATTTTCTACATTAAATATATCAATGATTATTTTATTCTGGTTATTTTAAGTGATCTAAGAAAATTGCTTACATTTATTACAAATTAAAAATGCTGTTCAAGGGCTGGAGTAGTAGCACAGTGGGTAGGGCATTTGCCTTGCATGCGACTGACCCAGGTTCGATTCCCAGCAACACATATGGTCCCCTGAGCACTGCCAGGAGTAATTCCTGAGTGCAAAGCCAGGAGTAACCCTTGTGCATCGCCAGGTGTGACCCAAAAACTAACTAACTAACTAACTAAATAACTAAATAAATAAATTTAAAAATGTTATTCAAATGAACTGTATGTCAAATCAATTATTACCCCCTCTATTTACCTCTATTTACCGAGAGCATCCTGCTCACATGGCAGAGCCTTGTAAGCTCTCCGTGGCATATTCGATATGCCAAATACAGTAACAATGATGGGTCTCATTCCCCTTACCCTGAAAGAGGCTCCCATGAGGCACCGCTGGGAAGAACGAGTAAATAGAAGCTGCTAAATTCTCAGGGCTAGGACGAATGGAGACGTTACTGGCACCTGCTCGAACAAATTGTTGATCAGTAGGTCAACAGTGACAGTGATACAGTGAATCTTCAGATCAAATAGGATGTTGAGAAGCTATGGGAAGAGAGGGGAATAAGACAGGCATAAGCTGCGAGAATTATAGTACACTGTAGAGAAATAAAATTAAAGTTGAAGAAAAATTTGCTCAAATAATTTGCATTCATTCCAACACAATGGGTTAGAATTAGCTCAACCTCTCATGCATTCTTGATCCTAGGAAAATTTTCCAAAATGGCGATGAATTTTTATTTATACACGAAAATAACAGACAGCAATACTTTGAGAATGTTTCCAAATAGGTAGTTGTTTATCTATACATGATGGAGTCTGTATTATTTGCACACTGAAGAGGTTCTTCCCTGAAACCTCATTTCACTTGTAGAATTCATTTATTCCAGTCTTCCCCTCTATATGGAATACAGATTTTCAACAGCATATCCTATTTCCAAACAAGCAAGCATTAGGAAAGTTTACACCCTCATGAGGTAACTCCTGTATTTTGTAAGAATTTTGTAAGCCCTGCACGTGACTGACCCTTGTTAGATCCCAAACACAGCACCTGATTTCTAAAAAAGCCTAAAATGGAAAGGATAGAAAGGAAATTCCCCTTGAAATTCCTATCCACTGTCTTCATTTGGAGTTCCTTGTCATACTTAATATTTTCTTCCTGTGATTACTTCTTAAGTACTAGAGATAGTTTTGCAGAACTGTTTCTTCTTTTATTTTCACATAATTCCCAAGCAAATAATTTTGCCCCTACTTTGAACACTGTTCAATCAAATACTATTGACGCTTTAGTCTGTCAATGTTCATATTAAAAGACAGTACCATGAACTGGGTAGAAAGTTGCAGTGTGTTATCATAGTCATGATTATAGTGTTGATGATGATAAAAATCAGAAATACCACTTAAAGTATAATACACTTGATATGTGATACAATTTATTTTATGTCTCCTGTGTGGCAAACAGTAAACATTTAATTATTTAATTTCTTACAGTAAAATTATAGATTGCATATTCTTTTTCATTTTCAGTTTTTGCAAAAATTGATTCTCAGATTACAAAATTTAGTAAAAGGCATATAACTTATAAGGGTGAGACCAATGCCATGTATGTCTACATAACACATTCTTTTTCTCATAATTAAATTAAGAAATTTATTTTGGAGTATTTTTGTCTTACAAAAGATAAAATTTTATTTGTTTTGGGAGTTCTATATGTTTTATATGGCAGCCATCACAACTATATCAATATTCTTCCAATATGTTCCTTTGGGTATTTATGGTTCATTCCTATAGTCCATTCCTGATAACCCTTACTTTGTAGTCTGAGTCTATGGTTTAGTTCTTAGACATTGGACATTATTCTTGGACATAGTATATTCTTTGTCAAAACACATTCTGTATTTTTAAAATAGTAAGGTATACTGTAGCACTGCACTATCGTAGCACTGTTGTCCCGTTGTTCATTTATTTGCTCGAGCAGGCACCAGTAACATCTAGATTGTGAGACATGTTACTGTCCTTGGCATATCGAATATATCACGGGTAGCTTGCCAGGCTCTGCTGTGTGGGTGGGGATACTCTTGGTAGCTTGCTGAGCTCTCCGAGAGGAACGGAGGAATCAAACCTGGGTTGGCGGCGTGCAAGGCAAATGCCCTACTCACTGTGCTATCACTCCAGCTCCTACATCCCCATATGGTTCCGAAAGCCCACTAGGAGAAATCTGACTGTTGGCATGGAATAAGCCCTGAGCACTGCTGGCTGTGGCCCAAAAACAACAGCAAAGAAGTTAATACTTATTTTTATGATAGTACAAATATTATTTACTTGCAGTGCTGCTAGACCTTGCTTGCCCCAAAAGTGCAGGGACCCTCCACCATTAAACCAAGGTGCCTCCCTCCACACACCCCCCACCCCCAATGTTCTCATATTACACTTCTCTCAATTTCTCACTCAGGATTTCAGAACACATTTTTAAAAACTTTTTTCCTCTTTTATTTATTTTTTTAAAAAAAGTTTTAATGAATCACCTTGAGATACAGTCTAGACTTACAAACTTTTGTGCTTAGGTTTCAGTCATATAATGTTCAAGTACTCATCCCTCCACCAGTGCCCATTCTCCACCACCAATGTTCCCAGTATTCCTTCTGCTACTCCCACTCTATCCCCACACACACATATCCCCGTCTCTGTGGCAGGCACATTTCCTTTTACTCTTTCTCTCCTTTTGGGTGTTATGGTTTGCAATACAGGTATTAAGTGGCCCTCATGTTTGGTCTATATTCTACTTTCAGCACGCATTTCCTATTCTGAGCAAGCCCTCCTCCAAGCATCCTTTACTTGGTGGTCCCTTCTTGATTTCAATTGCCTTTTCCCTCAGCATGTAAGGCCGGCTTCTAAGCTGTGGAGTAATCCTCCTGGTCCTTATCTCTACTGTCTTTGAGTGTTAGTCTCCCATTCTGTTACTACATATACCACAAATGAGTGCAGTCCTTTTATGTCTGTCTCTCTTTTTCTGACTCATTCCACTTAGCATGACATTTTCCATGTTGATCCACTTATATGCAAATTTCATGACTTCATCTTTTCTATCAGCTG
Source organism: Sorex araneus (assembly GCF_027595985.1). Taxonomy (NCBI): domain Eukaryota; kingdom Metazoa; phylum Chordata; class Mammalia; order Eulipotyphla; family Soricidae; genus Sorex; species Sorex araneus. Next base: position 102,273,970 of record NC_073303.1, on the reverse strand, counting down.
GATAGTATTCCATTGTGTAGATATACCAAATTTTTTTTAACCAGTCATCTGTTGTCGGGCACTCGGGTATTTCCAGATTCTGGTCATTGTTAACAGTGAGGCAATAAACATACAAGTGCAGATATTATTTCTACTGTACTTTTTTGCTTCTCTGGAGTGTATTCTCAGAAGTGGTATTGCTGGGTCAAATAGGAGCTCAATTTCTAATATTTTGAGAAATGTCAATATTACTTTGCACAAGGGCTGAACCAGTTGGCATTCCCACCAGCAGTGAAGGAGAGTCCCTTTCTACCCACATATGCACCAACACCAGTTGGTTTTATTCTTTTTGGTGTGCGTCAGTCTCTGTGGTATGAGATGATACCTCCTTGTTCTTTTGATCTGCATCTTCCTGATGATTAGTGATAAAGAGCATTTTTTCATGTGCCTTTTTTGCCATTCGGATTTCTTCTTTGAGAAAGCTTCTGTTCATTTCATTGCCCAATTTTCTGATGGGATTGGATGTTTTCTTCTAGTAGAGTTCAACCAGTGTCTTGTATATCCTTGATATTAAACCCTTATCAGATGGATATTGTGTGAATATCCTTTCCTATTCTGTAGACTGTCTTTGTATTTTGGTCACTGTTTCTTTTGAGATACAGAAGCTTCTTAGTTTAAGATAATCCCATTTGTTTATCACTGTTTCCACTTGCTTGGTCAGTGGCATGTTATCTTTGAAGATACCCTTAGCTTCAATGTCATGGAGGGTTTTGCCAACCTTCTCTTCAATGTACCTTATAGATTCTGGTCTGATGTTGAGATCTTTAATCCATTTTGATCTGACTTGTGTGCATGGTGTTAGATAGAGGTCTGAGCCCATATTTTTGCATATAGCTGTCCAGTTTTCCCAGCACCACATGTTTTTTTTTTATTTATTTTTAATTTTTTTTATTGAATCACCAAGTGGAGGGTTACAAAGTTCTCAGGATTATGTCAGTTATACAATATTCAAACACCCTTCCCTTCACCAGTGCCCATCTTCCGTCACCAACCCCCCCAGTATATCTGCCGCCCCCTCCCACCTCCCTAGTCCCCACCCTTGTACGTGATAAGTTTCACTTCATTTACGCTTATCTCGATTACATTCCATGTTTCAACACACAACTCACTACCGTTGCTGGGGTTTCCCCCCAAAAAGAAAAAGACAGTCCTATTGCCAATGAGGCATTTGATAGTTCTCCATTACTAAGAATATAGAGATATTAAGTCCTGCTGTTTGTTACATAACTTTTCTTTTTCCCCCTTGCCCCACGCCACCGAGTTCACGCCTGTTTAGTAATCGCCACGCTGTCTGACAAAGGGAAAAAAACCGAAGAGGATGATTATTTCCCGTCATCAGCCGGCGTGGGGCTCTGGCTTAGTTGATAGTCTAGTAGAGTGTCTGCAAGCAGTTTCTGGAACCAAAGGTCTTGTGCTGATATCGGCTCCGGCTCGAGATACCACCAGTGTCCCGCTGGTCCATGTACCTAATTTTTCCCCTTATTTCCCATTCCCACGCCACCAGGTCTGTTTGCTTAATGGACATCACACTATGTTTGACACCACACCACATTTCTTCCCGAGAAAGAAGGATATTTCTTCTCAGCCGGCTTGGGGATATAGCTTAGTTCAGTCTAGAGAGATGGCTACCATTTTGATTGCCTTCAATATTTCAACAAAATACTTACTATTCTTGTTAGGATCACCCACAAAAGTCCGACCCATTAAGAAGGAACCATTACATATTGCTGATACTAAGATGACATTAGGTTGCGCGGCCGTGGCAGCGGCCGCGCGGTTTTGGGTTTCTGTCTAAAGTCCAGGGAAAAAGTTGAAGGAGAGAGAGAGAGATTTCCGCACGGGGGACCTGGCGGAAACTCTCAAGTCACATACTGCAGGTTGCTGGTGGGCTGCTGGTGTCCCAAGCAGCTCCCTCCTCTTCGTCAGTCATTCTGGGGGTGCGGGCGCGGAGAAATGGGAAGGCCCACGTGGCTGCACTCTCTTTAAGTGTCCGATGTGGGCGGAGACCGGTACTTCCCCGCCCTAGATCCCCCGCCAGCCGCGCCGCGCATTTGGGTCATTTGGGTGCGTCTCTCCATTTTGTGCTCAGAGAAGTGGGGTAGATGCTGTGCTGTGCCCAGGAGAAGTTGAGGGAAAGAGAGAGAGATTAAAGAAAAAAAAAAGAGAGAAACGCCGGTCCCCCGCTCAGGGGACCCGGCGGACACTCTCAAGTCACATACTGCAGGTTGTCCCAGCACCACATGTTAAAGAGACTTTCCTTGCTCCACTTCACATTTCTTGCTCCCTTATCAAAGATTAGATTATTATATATTTGAGGGTGTTTGTAAGGATATTCAACCCTGTTCCATTGGTCTGTGTATCTGCCTTTGTTCCAATACCATGCTGTTTTAATTACTACCACTTTGTAGTAGAGTTTGAGGTTGGGGAAATTGATGCCTCCCAACATTTTCCACCAAAGAATTGCTTTAACTATTCATGGGGGTGTTGTTGTTTCATATGAATTTCAGGAGTGTTTCATCCATTTCTTTGAAGAATGTCATGAGAACCCTTTTAGGGATCACACTGAATCTGTATAATGCTTTGGGGAGTATTTCCATTTTAACAATGTTAATTCTCCCAGTCCATGAGCAGAGGATATATTTCTATATCCTTACCTCCTCTTTTTTCTTGAAGTAGCGATGTGTAATTTTCTTTGTACAGATCCTTAACCTCCTTAGTTAAGCTGATTCAGAGGTACTTGATTTTCTGAGGCATGATTGTGAATAGGATCACTTCTTTCATATTCTTTCTCTCATTATTTGCATACAGGAAATCCATGAACTTTTGGGTATTGATTTTATAACCTGAGACTTTACTATACAAGCCTATTGTTTTTAGAAGCCTTTTTGTAGAGACTTTAGGGTTCTCTAAATATAGTATCATATAATCTTCAAATAGTGAGAGCTTGGTTTCTACCTTTCCTATCTGGATGCCCTTAATATCTTTTTCTTGCCTAACACTATGACAAGTATTTCCAGTATTATATAGAATAGGATTGGGAGAGTGGATCCTTGTCCTGTCCCTGATCTTAGAGGGAAGTCCCTTACTTTTTTCCCATTGAGGATAATGCTTAACCAAGGCTTGTGGTAGATGGTTTTGACTACTTTGAGGAAAGTTCCTTCAATACCCATTTTGGTGAGACTTTTCATCATAAATAGGTGCTGGATCTTGTCAAATGCTTTCTCTGTGTCTATTGATATGATCACATGGTTTTTATCTTTTTTCATTGATATGATGTATTATATTGATTGGCTTGTGATCGATAAACCATCCTTGCTTCCCCAGGATGAATCCCACTTGGTGATGGTGTATGATCTTTTTGAAGAATCACTGAATTCTACTTGCTAAAATTTTGTTGAAGATCTTCATGTCTGTGTTCATCAGGGATATTGGCATGTAATTTTCTTTTTTTGTGGTGTCTCTATTTGCTTGTGGTATTAGGGAGATATGTGCTTCATAGAAGCTGTTTGGGAGTGTTTCAGTTTCTTCAATTTCCTGGAAAAGCTTGAGAAGAACTGTCAATAGGTCCTCTTTAAGTGTTTGGAAAAATTCACTTGAATCCATCTGGGACCTGGGCTTTTGTTCTGGGGAAGACTTTTGATTACTGCTTCAATTTCCTTGATAGTAATAAGATTATTCGGGTACTCCAAATCTTCTTGGTTCAGCTTTGGGACATTATAGGAATCCAGGAATTTATCCATTTCTCCTAGGTTGTCTTGTGTAATAGCATACAGACTTTCAAAGTAATCTTTGATGATCTTTCGAATTTTTTGGTTTCTGTTGTGATATCCTTCTTTTCATTTATCATTCAATTTATTAGGGTTCTCTCTCTTTTTTTGTGAGTCTTGATAGTGGTTTATCAATCTTGTTTATTTTCTCGAAGAACCAGCTCTTGGTTTCATTGATCTTTCAGATTGTATTTTAGGTTCCATGTCATTAATTTCTGTTCTAAGTTTTATTATTATGGGCTGGAGCGATAGCACAGGAGTAAGGTGTTCGCCTTGTATGTGGCCAACCCGTGTTCGTTTCCTCTGCCCCTCTCAGAGAGCCTGAGAGTTTTGCGCCCACACGGCAGAGCCTGGAAAGCTACCTGTGGCGTATTCAATATGCCAAAAACAGTAACGATAAGTCTCACAATGGGAGACGTTACTGGTGCAAATCGATGAGCAATGGGATGACAGTGACAGTGACAGTGAAGTTTTATTATTTCTTTCCTCCTTCCTGGTTTGGACTCCTTTTGTTGGTCTTTTTCTAAGATCTTGAGCTGTGAAGTTAAGTTATCTATGTGGCCCCTTCCTTCCTGAGAAATGCTTGCAGAGCTATAAGTTTTCTTCTTAATACAGCTTTAGCTGTGTGTCACAAATTTAGGTAGCTCATGTCTTCATTCTCATTTGTTTCCAGGTATCTTTTGATTTCTTCTCTGACTTTCTCCCTTACCCACTCGTTGTTCAACATTGAATTGTGTAATTTTTAGGTGTTCGATTTGGTTCTCTGCGTCTACATGTGATTAACTTCTATCTTCGGTGCATCATGGTGTGAAAAGAGAGTTGATACAATTTCTATCTTCCTGATTCTATCGAGGTATGTTTTGTGACACAGAACATGGTGTATCTTGGAAAATGTTGTGTGCATTGAAAAAGAATGTGTATATTTTTTTGGGGGGGGGGATGTAAAGCCTTGTATACATCTATTAGCCCTCTCTCTTCTATTTCTTCTTTCAAAACCAGTGTTTCCATACTATACAGCTGTTAGGAGAGATGAAGTCATGAAATTTGCTTATAAATGGATAGACATGGAGAGTATTTTGCTAAGTGAAATGAGTCAGAAAAAGAGGGACAGACATAGAAGGACTGCACTCATTTGTGGAGTATAGAAGAACATCACATGAGGCTGACACCCAAGGACAGTAGATACAAAGTACAGGAGGATTGCCCCACAGCTGGAAGCCTGCTTCATGAGCAGAGGGGAGAAGGCATATGTTTAGGAATTTCATTTCTTCCTGCTCTATGTATCCCTTGATTATCAAAAACTGGCCATCACTGTCCCTTCTAATCTTTTTCATTCTGAAATCTATGTTGTCAGATACTAGTATGGACACCCTGTCTTTTTGAGGGAGTTGTTTGCTTGCAGGATTGTTTTCCATCCTTTGACCTTGAGTCTGTGTCTGCTCTGACTGTTCAGGTGTGTTTCTTGTGGGCAGGAGAAAGTTGGGTTCAGTTTTTTAATCCATTTTGCCACTTTGTGTCTCTTAATTGGTGCATTTAGACCATTGCCATTAAGAGAGATTATTGTCATGAGATTTTGTGCCATCTTTCTGTAGAGGTTTCTTGTGCTTGTAGGGATTTTTCTTGTCTTACAGTAGCCCATCTAGTCCTTCTTTTAAGGTCGGTTTTGAGTCTAGGAAGTTCCTGATCCGTTGGTTATCCATGAAGTAGTATATCATTCCTTTGAGTTTAAGTGAGAGTTTAGCCAGATAAAGTATTCTTACTGAGTCATTCATTTCATTGAACTTTTTCACTATATCCCACCATTGTCTTTGGGCTCAGAGGGTTTCCTCTGATAAGTGCTGTAAATCTAAGGAGTGCTCCTTTGTATGCAATTTACTCCTTTGACCTTGTTGCTTGCTGTTGTGTCTCTATCCATGGTATCCATCATTCTGATTATTATATGTCTTGGAGTCTATTCATTAGGGTCTCTTTTAACTGGTACTCTTTAACAGGTCCTCGGATCTGGATGCCTGCATTCTCTAGTTCTGGGAATTTCTCAGCAATGATATCTTTAACTGTTGCCCTTTCATTGGGGTTGCCTCCCTGTCCTTCTGGTATTCTGATGATTGTTACATTGTTCCTTTTGAGTTCATCCCCTAGCCCTCTGACTACTATTACAGTTCTCATATTTCTCATACAGTTCTCTTGATTTCTCTCTTAGGATTTCAGAAGACATTTTTTTAAACTTTTTTTCTCTTTTATTGATTGAGTTTCTGTAATTTACAATATTTCTAATGATAGTTTCCGTGCACATAATTCCAACACCACTGCTATCACCAGTATACCCACCTCCATCGAAGAAGGACCTCAACACCCCTTCCATTAAACACCCCTTCCATCAGCTCAGTTGTGTGGACCAGTTTTTCTTTTGTGTTGCCTTTGGCCATTTTTGTTACCTTAATGTGCATCTTTGAAGTCAGAGTTTTGTTTTCTTTGCTCTATACAAATAAAACAGGGAAAGCAATTTTGCCATTTGGTGCAGCATCATTTTAATTATCTTATTACAAATCTTAACCTGACATCTTAAAATGATGATAATACCTAATCTATAGAGATATCATGAGGATAGATGAAGTAGTTTATAGTAAAACTATATGACTAGCATTTGAGGGTTTTTTTGGAGAGAGAGGGCACACCCTCTCCCCAAAGAAGGTGGTGCTCAGGGTTTTCTCCTGACTCTGTGCTCAGAGTTAAGTCTTTACAGGTTCAGGGGACCACATGTGGTATGAGGAATCAAACCTGGATTGGCCACATACAAGACAAGTGCCCTTACACACCATACTATTGCTCCAGACCCTTAGCATATGAGGTTTAAAGTGTGAATCTTTATTATTATTGTAATTATTGTGTCACACTTACCTGATAACGTTGACTGAATCTCAAAAATATCAGAGAGCTCCAGATTATGCCAGAGGTAGGGACCTTTTTTTCTGCAAAGGGCTATTCATATATTTAGGACATTATTTATGGTCCATACAGTACAGGCAGATGAGTCATGGGTAACTGACAAAAAGCAGATGTGTCTGTCTTGTCATGTATTGGGGTCAGACCACATGATTATTTTCAGGCCTTATATGGCCTGTGGACTGGATATTCCCCCACTACTCATGTCAATTTCTATAGGACTTCAGCTAATTCCGCACTCTTAGAACAGTTCTATTATAATTGGGGTGCATACTCGACATATCAAAGATAATCTCCAGTTTTAATATTCTAAAACAATAAATTTTTATTCCTTGTTTATGCTGTTACCAACATTATTTTTTATGAGCTCTGCTTAAATGTTTTCTCCAATACTTAGAATATTGTCAATTCTTTCATTTTCTAGTTAGTAATTGCCCATATGGAATTTATGAGCAATTTATGTCCCTAGTAAAAGAAACCTCAGCATCATGCTGATTATGCTGAACTTTCAATAGGCCAACGCTGAACTTTTAATAGGACCAGGATAGTAATGATTCACTTCTGATTGGTTTAAACGAGTCATCTGTTGAATGAGTCAAAGGTCACCAAACGGCATGGGAGGCTTTGAAACTCTCTTCCCTGAGCCCAAGTGGTGAGATCTAGTGACTCTCAATAATATGAGAATCAGTATATGGAACTGTTGGTCTTGGACAGCGTTAGTCTATACTTGTTGTTTTGACATTCATTACTCTCAAAAGTGCCTTGATCTTAATAGTGATCATTTTAATTGATTCATCATTGGCTTATAATACTATGAATTTCAGAGGGATAGGTTCGTACCTCTATGTGTGTATAAGCCCCACTGCACACATCCTCACACTACCACTGCCATCTCACTGTCAAAATAAACCTATACCTATTCCTTCCCTGTTTTCTCTTTTACTCTAATAATTATTATAGTATTCACCATGCCTAAGATTTAGCTTTGTTAGCTTACTCAGCAGCATATGAGACGGCCTTCCCAGTTTCTAGCTTAGTAAATGTTTATTAAGTGTGCAAAAGAATAAACTATTTATTTCAACATAGTGTTAGTAATAGGAAAGTGAACAACAACTTTAAATGAATTAAACTGGGCTAGAATGATAGCACAGCACGTATAGCTCTTGCCTTGTATGTGGCCAAGCCAGGTTTGATCCACAGCACCATGTATGGTCTCCTATGCCCCACCAGGAGTGATCCCTAAGCACAGAACCCTGAACACTACCAAGGGTGGCCCAAACACCAAAAAAAAAATCAACAACCCCAAAAACAAAAACCAACATGTAAATGATTTTCACTGAAGGAAAACAAAAAAGCAAGTACTTATAAAGAAACATAAATTCTCATCCATTGATTTTAGAGAATATACTGAGATGTCCCTGAGCACAAAATCCAAAGCAACCTTTGAGTTCCAAATTTGATCATGACCTCCTAGTTTGCCCATTCCCACAAAATTAAATAATTCCAGTTTAATCTTTCCTTTGCCTCCTGTCAATTTCCCTTTACAATGAGAGTCTTAAGAATTGTGGCGCACCAGATGGATACCAGAATTACACTTCAATGAGGAAATGCCATAATCCAAATGCAGGTGGGCACTTACTTTTTGTGGCAAAATGGTCCTAGAGTCAAATAAAAGTGACAGCCATTTGCTTGAAAATATAAATAAAGATTAGAAAGAGTTTGTCAATGACCTTGGCAACAATGGTAATAGGCAAAACACAAGGTCACAAAATTTGGTCCAAAAGGTAATGTGATCTTGCTTTTTTGAGTGGTATGGGGTGTAATTTTTTAATTAAAAAATTTAATTAAAAAATTAATTAATTTATGGCCACACGATATCTTGTAGCCTATTTCTCCCTCTGGGAGAAACTGGCAAGCTTCTGAGAGTTTTCTGCCCACATGGGACAGCCTTGCAAGCTTCCCATGGCGTATTCATATGCTAAATCCAGTAATAAGCTGGATCCCATTCCCCTGACCCTGAAAGAGCCTCCAGTGTGACATCATTGGGAGGGCCGAGTCGAGAAAGATTTCTAAGATCTCAGGGAAAGGATGAATAAAGAGGTCACTGAGCCCGCTCGAGAAATTGATGATTAACGGGATTTCTTGATCGTGATTGTGATGGGGTATAATATCTCATGTTGCATTCAGGAAACTCAGAACTCCTCCTGGCAACTCTTGATCCAGAGGTTCAGGTCAGTGTAAAGATGAAGGTAGATGGGAGAGCAGTAGGGAGGGGGAGAAATGCTGACAATCTAGTTAACAGTGGTTGGTCATTTTAAATCTCACCAACATATTTGAGTAGTAGCCAGTCAGATAGATAATGGCTGAGTAATATAGAGGCTTATACAGCCAGATAACTTCCTCATTAAGCCTTCACCTATCTCTGGGTAGAAGACAGGAAAGCAGCAGTTCTCATGCATATGCATGTGGGCTGAAAACAAAGGGAAATAGAGGGGGAAAAAAGCAGCAGAGAAGATCAGGAGGTCATCAGTGGACTTCAGAAGACAGAACCTTTGGGATCCCAGGGTGGAGCAAAGATGGTGATGGAAATGACAAGGAACAAATGTGAGGCCTGGACAGAGAACACAGGGGACCCATAACTACCTTCTCAAAGCTGTTAAATAGCTATAACCTCCTCAGCAGCTGGAGTTTATGTGCTAACTTACATACAAAATTCAAGAACCCATTAAAAATTTAATCAGTCTTGTAACCAGGATTCTCCAGACCACTCAAGTGAAACACTTGGTAATGGTCGGGGTCCTTCAGGCTTTACCCAATGATACTCAGGTAACCATTGGTGCTGGGTATCAAACCAGGGCTGGCTACACGCAAAGCATGTACCTTGACCCTGATACTATCTCTCTGGCCCAAAGTGATTTGCTCTTAGAATGCAAGAACCTGAAAGATAATGATTGAGAATTTCTAAAATGTAGATGAGAAGTAGGACCAGATTGAATTTCCCTACTCTAATACATACATTAGCATGCGGTATCATTTGAAAATTTCCATCTAGATATTGCCAAAGACACTGCAGCATAATTTTCCCAAGAACTCTGAATTCTTTAAATAAGATTGATGGACATTCCTATATTTTAAGAATGTGTCTAACACTGGCCACATCATTTACTTCTAAATAAACTGGAACTTATTGACTAAAACATCAAGTTTTCTATCTATTTCTAATATATGTTTGAGGACAGTAAAACCAATGAGTGCAGGAATTGTTAGCTGAAATAGTATTTAACCCTGTTGCTAATCTGAAATCCACTCACCAGAGAATTGTCTAGGAGACATGGTGAGAGAGTGCCTACAGAGTCGGGCACTAGGAGAAACACCTGCCAAATTATTTCAATGATGGAAGTTTGAAGTGACATACTCTTCCCACAGTTCTTGCAAGTGAATCTGCTACTAGACTACACACTGACCTTATGAAGGTGTCCAATGGAGCATATTGTCATCACCAGAGAAAATGTTCATGCTCAAAAATGAAATGCAGCTTTCTTTACTTATTTGTATGCCAGAGGAAAAGATTGTTATAGAAAACACTTGCTGCTCCAGCTTTAAATAAATTGAAATGGAGTACAATTGCATTTCAACACTGTGTTGTTTACTATGCCTATTAAAAACCCCAGATGAAATTCTAAACTTTTATTCTAGTCTTTTAGTTAAGATTATTTTGCTCTCCATCAAAACCATAAGTGTGTTGCAAAATCCATCTGCCTTCAGTGATCCTAAATGTAACTACATTAATCCAAGATGCTAGCTGCATGAGAATACAAAGCTGATGTCATTTATGAACAAGCACCTTAGCATACTATTTTTTCAACAACTTGTTCTTCTTGGCTTGACAAATACAAACATTTATATTCCAAGGTAATTTACATTTAAAATTTCATGCCAACAGCTGATAAGAGAAGATAGCATATAAAACTCCAGCATATAAACAAGCTTTATCAAAACACAAAGATTCTAGTAATGGCTTTTGTTTAGACTGCTGCTTTCCCCATTGGGAGTTATAAGACACAACACACAAAAACATATCGGGAGGCTTGTACGTGTTATAAATAAAAAAATAGTGAAAAATACTGCTTTCAAACTTTGTATAGGCCACCCATGTTTGACTTATGTTATAGTATCTCCTTGTTAGATATTTACAGCATAAACCTATTATGAAAGCTACTTGTTTATATTAAAACATACAAGGATATAAAATAGTCTGAATTTATGACCAAAATACTAACAATATATTTATCTACTAAAAATAATATTAAATAAAGATAACAAATAAATTTTGGGCCCAAGTGATAGTACAACAGATAATGACTTTACTTTGCACAAGACTAACCCCGGTACAATCTGCAGCACGTTATAGAGTTCCCTGAACACTTCAGGAATGACCCCTGGATGCAGAGCCGGCAGTAAGATCTGCGCACTGCCGGTTGTGTCCTGCCCCACACAAACAAAATGTAGAAAATAAGTTGATTTTTCAACTTGAAGAAAGGAAAGAAATAGCACATTAAACCCTAAGGAAATGTAAGAAAGATTACATCAAAAATATTTAAAAAATCATAGATTTGAAAATAAAAATAATAGAGAAAATCAACAGATTATCTTTGGGAGAAAATGAATTAGTATAAAGCAATAATATCTAGTTAAGTAGAAGGTCAGAGGAGGGAGACACAAGTTATGTATATCAGGATATAAAAAGTAGGTATAATTATAGATTCTACAGTTATCAGTACTGGAGCGATAGCACAGTGGGTAGGGTGTTTGCCTTGCACGAGGCCAACCTGGGTTCAATTCCTCCGTCCCACTCGGAGAGCCCGGCAAGCTACCGAGAGTATCCCACCCGCATGGCAGAGCCTGGCAAGCTATCCATGGCATATTCCATATGCCAAAAAGGGTAGAAGTTTCACAATGGAGATGTTACTGGTGCCCACTTGAGCAAATGGATAAACAATGGGACAACAGTGCTACAGTGTTACAGTTATCAGAATGAACAGCTTGAGGCTCTTCATGTTCCTGGAGCGAGCAGACGCCATTGGGCTACACTAGCATGTGACAGGGACGAATGGAGACATTACTGGCACCCGCTCGAGCAAATCAATGAGCAATGGGATGACAAGTGAACCAAGTGATACAAGTGATATGGAGAGTATATAATATGTATAATTATAATCATAATAGATAATTAACTCACTTGATCTTGTGAAAAAGTTCTTAAAATAGCTAAAAATTTAGGAGCATATTGAAAAGAACAAGATACCTTGATTAACAGTGGCATCAGGGAATACAGGACTGATTTTATGTTAAAAACCCAATGTAACTCTCCAGATTAGCATAATTGCATTTAAAGTATTTAGAACAAAATTTTAAAAATAAGGAATGCTAGTTTGGAAAAATTTAGTATCTATTTTAGCAAAAATTCATGAAAGAGTGCCAACAAATTAATGAAGTATTTATAAAATATTCTGGATTATAAAATTATATCACATGGTAACAAAAATGAATGATCTCTCTCCCAGTTTTAGGGCAAGATAAGGATCATTGCATCTATTTAACCTTCAACGATTGATTCTATCCAATACAATAAGGCAAGAGAGAAGTAAGGGGCAAGTAGTTAGAGAAAAAGGAAATGTATCTTTATTTCCAAAGCATGATTACTTACATAAAAAACCTAAGACCTTTATAAAAATTTAGAATAGATTAGTTTAATGGTCCAATAACAGGTCAATAATAAAAATCATGTGTGTTTCTATATATCAAATCCGAGAATCAAAATTGACAACAAAACTATTCATACAAAAATAAACACATAAAGATATGGAAATTAACATTAAAAATAACTTGTACAAGAAAGGTGAGGTAGGGGCATGAGCTTGACCCTGGTTAGATCCTCAGCACCATATGTGCTTCTAAACTTGCCCCTAGCGATGCTGCCGACCCAAATGACTTCTGGTACCACAAGTCTCAAGCAGCACATTCTTAGACCTTCAAAACTCAATTAGCATCTCCCTGATGATTAGTGATGTAGAGAATCTTTTCAAGTGCCTTTTGGCCATTTATATTTGTTTTTTGAAGAAGTTTTTATTCATTTTTTTCTCCCCATTTTGTGATGCGGCTGGAGCATTTTTTCTTGTACAGTTCTACTAATGTCTTGTGTATCCTAGATATTCACTCCTTATATGAAGGATAGTGGGTAAATAATTTTTCCCATTCAGTGGGCTTTCTCTATCTTATACCACAGAGACTGCACACATCAAAAAGAACAAGAACAACTCAGTTTGAATGTGGGGAGAAAAGGGACTCTCTTTCATTGCTGGTGGGAATACCAACTGGTCCAGCCTTTCTAGGAAACAATATGGGCATTCTTCATAAAGCTAGAAATTGAGTCTCCATATGACCTAACAATACTACTTATGGGAATATACCCTGGGGAATTCAAAACAACATAGTAGAAATGACATCTGCACCTGTATGTTCATTGCACCACTGCTCACAATAGCCAGAATCTGAAAGCAACCAGAATGTCCGAGAACAGACGACTGGTTAAAGAAACTTTGATACATCTACACAATGGAATACTATGTAGCCATTAGGAAAGATGAAGTCATAAAATTTTTTCATAGGGTATAAACATGGAGAGTATCATGCTAAGTGAAATGTGTCAGAAAGAGGGACAGACATAGAATAACTGCACTCATTGTGGAATATAAAATAACATAATATGAGACTAGCACCCAAGGACAGTAGAGACAAGGGCCAGGAAAATTTTTCAATGGTTGGAAGCCAACCTTATGAGCTGAGGGAGAAGACAACTTGGATGGAGAAGACATCACTAAGTCAATGATGGTTGGAGAGATCATTTGGGATGGGAGATGTGTGCTGAAAGTAGACAAAAAACCGAACATGATGTCCTCTCAGTATCTGTATTGTCAACCATAATTACCCAAAATATAAGAGAATAAGAAGAAAATTGTCATAGAGTCAAGGGGTAAGGTTGGGTGGGGATATTGGGATGGATACTGGGGACATTGGTGGTGGAAAATATACAGTGGTGGAGGAATGGGTGTTCAATCATTTTTATGACTAAACTCAATCATGAAAGCTTTGTAGCTGTATTTCATGGTGATTCAATAAAATTAATTAATTAATTAAAAACTCAATCTGGGGGCTGGAGAGATAGCACAGCAGGTAGGGCATTTGCCTTGCATGCGGCTGGCCTGGGTTCAATTCCCAGCATCCCACATGGTCCCCTGAGCACTGCTAGGAGTAATTCCTGAGTGCAGAGCCAGGAGGAACCCCTGTGCAACACCAGATGTGACCCAAAAAGCAAAAAAAAAACCCCACCACCACCACCACCACCAACAACAACAACAACAAAAACTCAATCCATTGAAAGTCACTGGGAGTGATCCTAAGGACACCTTGAATATCGCTGTGAAGACCCATCCCTAACAAAAGTAACTTCCATGAACTGCATCTAATTGATATTTACAGATTACTTTGCCCTACAGCAGCAGAATATACATTCTTCTCAAGTCAAAATGCAATATTCATCAAGAGAGGCCACATACTCTACTTCAACAAATTTAAAAGAAAATCATAGAAAGTATGATCTCAGAACATCATGGAATTAAACTCAATGACAGAAAGTAGCTAGAAGCCCTAAATATGTGATGAAACACATACATAATACATGAATTCAAGAAAGTCCCCAGAGAATTTAAATATATGAAACTATATGAAAATAAAAATATAATAACACATCAAAAACTGAAGGCACACTGAAACTAGTAATAGAAGGAAATTTAGAAAAGATCCAAAATCCATCTCAGTCACTAATTTGAGATACTAAAGAAAAATAACAATATAAACTTAAAGCAAACAGAAGAAGAGTAATAACAGTGATCAGAAGTTAATGGAATTTTAATGAGTAAGTGATAGTGGAAATCAAAAGCAAAATTTATGTCTCTGAGTATACTAGCAAAATTTTTAAACTTCTAGTTAGGATAGGCAACATTAAGGAGACAGAATAGAAATGATTAAAATCCATAGATAAATAGATAAATGGTTTGAGCATATTTGCATGTGAAATATGCACTGCATGGTCACCTAAGGTTCTAGGCACTGCATGGTCACCTAAGCACTTTCAACAGTGACCACCTGAGCACTATAAAGTGTAACCTCAAAGAATAAAATATTAAAACTACATGATACATGTACCATATGAAAGTAGTACCATCACAAATGATGCAATAAATGTTATAAATAATAATGACATTATATATAATAATACTAGGTGTGAAGAACAAGTCCATGTTAATGCATTTAAGAACTAAGATGAAGAAATAGAGTCCTTGAAAGATCCATCCTACAATACCAACATAAGGAGAAATTTATCATCTTAATAGGAATTGCATATTAAATAAATTTAAATGCTCATAAACTACACGAACAGAAAACACATGTTCATAATTTTGCTATCTAATTTACCAAATGTTTAAGGTAGTAGCTAAAACTATTTGCTATGGTATCTTTCAGAAAACAGAAGCAAATTAAACATATCTTACTTGTCTATAAGACCTGTATTATCCTAATACCTGTATCGGATAAAGAAATTTACAACATTACTACTCATAAATATGGATGCAACAATTCCTGAACAAGATATTAGCAAATGAAATCCAACAGTGTATAAAAATGAATACATATCAAGATATAGAAAGATTTGTTCCAGGTATTCAAGGCTGCTGCACATTAAATATCAATTAATCTTATCATTATTGAACTATTAAAAATAGTCATGTGATAAAGGGAATAGATGTAGAAAAAGTATTTGTCAAAATATAACACCTATACATGACCTAAATTTTATTTTAAGAATAGGTGTCAGCAACTAGCTGAGTTCATTATCAAGCTGAGGACATTTCTCAGCTTGATAATGAACTAAACCCTACTTTTGGCATAATATTTACTAGTAAAAAATAAAAAAGATGTTTCCCCCCCAAATCAGAAGTAAGACAAGAATATTCTCTTTTAGCACTTCTATTCAACATTGTGTTACAAGATCATCTAAAGCAATTAGGCAAGAAAAAGAGATTAAAGACAAAAATCTAGGAAGGAAAGAAAAAAAAAGTCTGTAGATAACATGATGCTTTACACAAAAAGTTTGAAGGAATGTCCAAAGAAATCTTATACAATTACTAAGTCATTTAACAAGAATGTAAGATACAAGGTGAAATCAAAAGAACTCCATACTCTTCTACTTAGTAATAATGAGAAATTTTAATTTAGAATTTAAAATACAATATTATATACATTAGTATATCCCTCCAAATGATGTGTTTAGGTATAAATTTAACAAAATACCTATTAAGTAAATACAAAGGTACTCTAATAAATTAAAGATCTAAGTTAATTGAGTGATTCTTCATGCTTGTGGATAGAAAGATTCATGACAAAGACTTGATTCTTCCCATATCGATTCAATGCAGTGTGTTGTATTTGCAAAGCAATTTTAAGGTTTATCTGAAAAGAGGAACAAGACAGACACATGTGCAAATAAATGCCCTAACTTTTGATTTCCAACACTGCCTGTCCTGACAATTTCCATATAGTGTGACCCTTAAGATCACCAGCTCCTATGCTACCCTCTTGGCCTCAAGCATGAAATTGTCAAGCCTGCACCATCCACAGTCACACATGGTCTTTATAGTATAAATTAAAAAGGTTTGTATACATGAGGAAAAGATAATCAAATAACCAATACATACAGATAGTAACCACTGTCAAACGGGCACCAGTAACCTCTCCATTGTGAGATTTGTTGTTACTGTTTTGGGCATATCAAATACGCCATGGCTAGCTTGCCAGGCTCTGCTGTAAGGGAGGGATACTCTCGGTAGCTTGCCAGGATCTCCAAGAGGGACGAAAGAATCAAACCCAGGTCAGCCTCGTGCAAGGCAAAAGTCCTACCCACTGTGCTATAGCTCCAGTCCAAAGCAGGATAATATTGATGAAAAAGTAGACAGATAATGAAACAAAATAGAGCCCAGAAATAGACCCACACAATGAAGTCAACTAATTATTGACAAAGGAACGAATCTAATTCATTACTGGGAAATTATAATCTGTTTAACAAGTGGCACTGAAGCAACTGAACATCCATTGCACTGCACTGTCATCCCGTTGTTCATCGATTTGCTTGAAACAGGGAACCAATAATGTCTCCATTGTGAGACTTCTTGTTACTGTTTTGGCATATTGAACACGCCATGGGTGGCTTGCCAGGCTCTGCTTTGAGGGTGGGATAGTCTCAGTAGCTTGCCAGGCTCTGTGAGAGGGACTAAGGAATCGAACCCAGGTTGGCCACGTGCAAAGCAAATGCCCTACCCACTGTGCTATCACTCCAGTCCCGAACACCCATAAGCAAAATAAAATAATTTAGTCTTTATCTTATGAATTTAAAGAAATTAACTCAAAATGGATCTTAGATCTAAATATTAAGTGCAAACATAGATTACGTACACAAAAACTTAGATCGCTTTAAATTTGGTGGGAATAATAATGTCAGCCTTAAGAACATATCTCAAACATAGTCTACCAGCTCAGAGGTGAATTTTGAGTGAAAATCTGCCTCATGCTAGTTAGAAATGGTCAGGACCAAATGCCCATGACATGCTCAGTTTTCGTCTGGTAACTAATCAGCAATACCAAGTTCTGATTGAAATACTGAGCCAGATCCTAAAAACATGAACATCTAGAGCTTGTCAAGTAACTGCATTATTTGAAACTGAAAGGGGAGGTCTTTCTTGTAAGATTAGAGTACAAACCTTCACTATTGTCTAAAACACATTGAAAGTGTTAAGAACTGGTAATCAGCATGAAAATATACTTGAAAAAGTATTCCAAATCTCCCAGGTTTTGTTCTAGCTCTTTAATTCCTCGTTTTTTTTTAAATATCCTAAGCACATATTTTCCTGCCCATATGGTGATCTTTGTCACCATAAATTTGTCTTGGCAACTATTAGCTTCATTCTTGAAGCTAATTATCAGAAGAGCAATCTTTGGCTAGATATCGCAATGTCTAATCATCTCACCAGTATTGTCAGTATTATCCACACATAGGTTAGTCTTCTCTCAAATTACAGTTTAAAGGAATGTGATTTAGAAGCAGCCTTTAGGAATATTCATTTCAATGTTATGTGAAAATGGGTAGTTTTTATGTAATTTATTTTTGTTTTGAATTTCATGCTCTCTTATCCAGAGAGAGGCTGAATTATTTTTATTTTAGTTTAGTGCATTTTCCATAGGACACTCTTAAAACATTATTATGCTTTTCCCATGGCTTCCATTCATAAATCATTTTTATTGTTCATAATTGTCAAAAAAAAACAGAATTAAATAGACCTTAATTTCTAATCTCCCTCTTTTGCTCTCAATATGTCTTTTCAAAATGCTCTGTTTCTGAGTTTTTAAATATAATTACATTTGTTCTTTTAAAAAATTCAAATGGGCCACACACACCCATTGTGTTTAAAAAATGCTCCCTTATTATTATAATCAAATATCACACGTGGGCTCAATTAAAGGTGGGAAACAACTAAGGCTAAAAACTAGGGAAGACAAAAAGAGTCCATACTTTGGTTGGTTTAGATGGGTTTTTTTGTCTGTTTTGGCTTTTTGGGTCACACCCAGCAATGCACAGAGGTTAATCCTGGCTCATGCACTGGCCAAGCAAGTGAAAACAGAGATAAATAAATGGGACTATCTCAAACTAAGAAGCTTCTGCACCTCAAAAGAGACAGTGACCAAAATACAAAGACAATCTACAGAATGGGAAAGGATACTTACGCAGTACCCATCCAATAAAGGGTTGATAACAAGGATATACAATGCACTGGTTGAACTCCACATGAAGAAAACTGCCAACCCGATCAAAAAATGGGGTGATGAAATGAACAGAAACTTTCCCAAAGAAGAAATCCAAATGGCTGAGAGGCACATGAGAAAATGTTCAACATCACTAATCATCAGGGAGATGCAGATCAAAACAACCATGAGATATCATCTCACACCACAGAGACTGGCCCACAGCCCAAAAAACAAAAGCAACCAGTGTTGGCGTGGATTTGGGGAGAAAGGGACTCTCCTTCACTGCTGGTGGGAATGCCAACTGGTTCAGCCCTTTTGGAAAACAATATGGACGATTCTCAAAAAGTTAGAAATTGAGCTCCCATTTGACCCAGCAATACCACTCCTGGGAATATATCCCGGAGAGGCAAAAAGGTATAGTAGAGATGACATCTGCATTTCCATGTTCATTGCCGCTCTGTTCACAATAGCCACAATATGGAAAAAACCAGAGTGCCCGAAAACAGATGATTGGCTAAAGAAACTCTGGTATATCTACACCATGGAATACTATGTAGCTGTCAGAAAACATGAAGTCATGAAATTTGCGTAAAAGTGGATCAACATGGAAAGTATCATGTTGAGTGAAATGAGTCAGAAAGAAAGAGACAGACATAGAAAGATTGCACTTATATGTGGAACATAAAGTAGCTGAGAGGTACAAGCTTACAACGTTGCGATTTCTGGCAGATATTTCTCTGGACTTAGTTACTAAAATACTAAAATACAGAAATCCAAAACTGTGAGGCTGCTAGTGCAGCCTCTCGACCTCATATCTCTTCATTCTCAGCAATGGAAAACAAATTATCAAATGCTTTCTTTTCAGCAGGTCGACTTTAGTGGGGAGAAACTCCAAATCAATAATAGTGAATTTTTTTGTTGAAATATTGAATGTAATCAAAGTAAAGTGAAAGTAAAGTGAAATTTACCAGTTACACATGCAGGGTGGGGGGCTGGGGAGGTGGGGGGGAGGTATACTGTGATTCTTGGTGGTGGAATATGTGCACTGGTGAAGGGATGGGTGTTTGAGCATTATATAACTGAGACTTAAACCTGAAAGCTTTGTAACTTTCCACATGGTGATTCAATAAGAGAAAAAAATCACATATGTTCAACAAAAAAGCAGTAACAGTTATGTATAAAATAATTCACGTTGCTATAATACACATTTTATCAATTTATTTAGAAATAGATTTAACAGCTAAGTTTAAATGCATAAGGATAAAATTTTCCTTTTTTATTAAAATAAAAATGTAGACTGTATCACTGTCCTCCCATTGTTCATCAATTTGCTCTAGCGTTCATCAGTAACATTTTCATTGTGAGACTTGTTGTTACTGATTTTGGCATATTGAATATGCCACAGGTAGCTTGCCAGGCTCTGCCGTGTGAGTGGGATACTCTCGGTAGGTTGCAAAATAATAATAATAATAATTTTCAATCTAGAAGAAACAACTGAGAGTAAAGAGAGGCACTAAAAAAGCCATTCAGAAAATAAAAGTATATAAAAATTACATGTAGGGGGCCAGAGCAATAGTATAGCAAGTAGGGTGTTTGCCTTGCAAGTGACTGAGCCAGGTTTGATCCCAAGAATTTTTTTATAAGGTCTCCCAAACTCCGCTAGGAATGCAGAGCTGGCAGTAACAAATGAGTATCAGTAAGTGTGGCCCAAAAAGTCAAAAACAAACAAATTAAATATCAAAATGATAGCTATTCTAACACTAAATATTCTCACATGATAAAAATGGAAATGACAATAATTAACAGTAATATCACTTCACATACAATAAAAAGTCAAATCTTAGCAAATCAGCTAATACCAAATGATTATAAAGTGAAGAAATTTAAATACCAAAAGACCATATTGATCAACATTCTTTAACTCACTTATGATTTCCCCTAATCACAACATTAGCAATGATTAAGATGCAAGAAACATTGTGTTCAAAGTATACTTAGTTGAAATGGTGAAATGGAATACTACAGCCAATCTACATGTAATTTAGTTTACCTTAAAGGAATGTCCTTTCTCTATGGACACAGGAAGACAGTTAATATTATGCTTTGTAACTTAGGACCTGATTGACTCCAATAATACTTACTCCTGGGCATCTTCTTTCTCAACTCAGTTGCCCTTAGTTCCTAACACACCAAAAGCAGGGTCCCAACAAGGGACTGGATGGATCCAGGGCAAGCTGTGAGCTACCCTGGCATCAAAATGGGCCAGGCCAAAGTGCCACAATACTAAACTATAAGTTGAGAGCATGGTCATAGACAAATGCTGTCATGATCCAAAAGTAATGATGAGACTTGGACCCTGCTGGGTTTAGGAAGACTAACCTGACCTGAGGACTACATGTAGTCTAGAATATATAGTGAGATGTCCTCAGGAAGAACCAAACTTTAAGTCTAATATATCTCTTACTGTGCTCATATAGAATGACATGGCTAGAAATATTAGAAGTAGATGTACTACAACTGCTTAAGTGGATTACTAATTGAAGAAAAAAGAAAGCAACACACCCTGGATGGGATCCCACCCTTGAGCGGGTCTCCTAGTAATCTGGAGTAATCTTATCCCTCTTTGTTGATTTGTTAATGTTCAACCCACCTTTGTGTCACCACCCTATGTGATTACTTTGTAAACTAAGACTGTAAGAGAAGTAGGGAGAGAAAACACAGAAGCAGAGCACAAGGAGGAGCCATCCCAATTCGGTCCATACACAGTGGCTCAAGAGCACCGAACTCGAGCAGTAAGAGAGAGAGAGAGCACCACCCTGAGAGCCCACGAACAACACACAACATCACCCTTCCGCATATGCACTTATGTTTTTTGCATTAAACCTGATTTACCTGTAAGAATTTCTAAATATTCCTTTAATGTTGTTTTTCTGTTCAGTTTATGGATTTTCATAATAATTATCTTGTGCATTCTAGTGGAACTCTATAAAGATTCATTTATATAGTTAAGATCTTAACTATTCATTTATAAAGTTAAGATCTTAATAAAATGAAATAGTATATGGATTTTTTGCTTTGTAATTTATATGGGATGAAGTGCACATTGTTCTGGACAACTAAAAAATAATTCTTGGAAAGTTTTCCATAAACCTGGGTCAGTCTAATTCTCTGGAATCTTAACATATTAATTCATTACCAATGATTAACCTGCTTTGTGAGCCTTTTTTTGATGGAAAAGCAGGAAAGCCAGGTTTTCAGTCTTGAGCAGACTCACACAGCTAGAAGGAAGAATTTCACAGCACTTCTTTTTGGTGGTGACTCCAAAAGAAAGTGGAGGGTACCAAAGAAAAAAAAGTCTCTTTTATTTCATGTGTTTGTCTCTTACTTTAAAAAAACAAGTCTTTATGGACCACATTTTAGCAGTGCTTAGGGTTTATTTCTGGCTCTGAACTCAGGGATTACTCCTTGTAATGCCCAGGGAACCATATGAGGTGCCAGAGACAAAAACCAGGTTGGACTAGCTCTAGACTATTGAACTGCCTCTCAGCTCCCTCTTATATCCCATTAGAAAATATTCTGCAAAAAAAGAAATAAAGAAAGAAATAAAGAAAGAAAGAAAGAAGGAAGGAAGGAAGGAAGGAAGGAAGGAAGGAAGGAAGGAAGGAAGGAAGGAAGGAAGGAAGGAAGGAAGGAAGGAAGGAAGGAAGGAAGGAAGGAAGGAAGGAAGGGAGGGAAGAAAGAAAGAAAGAAAGAAAGAAAGAAAGAAAGAAAGAAAGAAAGAAAGAAAGAAAGAAAGAAAGAAAGAAAGAAAGAAAGAAAGAAAGAAAGAAAGAAAAAAAGAAGGAAAGGAAGGGAGGAAGGAAGGGAGGGAGGAAGGAAGGAAGAGAGAGGGAGAGAGAAAGAAAGAAAGAAAGAAAGAAAGAAAGAAAGAAAGAAAGAAAGAAAGAAAGAAAGAAAGAAAGAAAGAAAGAGAGAGAGAGAGATTTTGCTTCAAAGAGAATACCTGATTATTCTCATTTTCAGCTCTGTGGGGGAGGCAAAAACTTAACACTTGGAACATCAGGTCTAGTTAATTCTCGCATAATCATTCAAATTTCATAAATGCGTCTTCTCTTGAGTTTTGACTTTAGAACCTTGACTCTCTGACCCAATCCAATGGTGTGCTTCTCCCAGCTCAATACAGAATGAGCTAATTTGGAAATATTGCACAATGAAGATTGCCAAATGCCACAGCTAGACTTTGTTCCAGTGGAGCAGTTTGCTAGCGTACCTTTGTCTTACAAGATCACCTACCTGTATGCGTCACCAGAAGTGCAGGACAGAATGCAGTTTTCTCAACTACAATTTAATAGGATAAATCTCTTTTTCCACTTTCCTGGGCTGCCATGGGTTGGGGGGGTGGTAATAAAAACACTGATATGTAAGAAAATGTGTGGTGTCTATGTGTGTATGTGTATGTGTATGTGTGTGTGTGCACGCATGCACGCATGTTTGTAAAAGACAAAGAAACTGGCAAAAGAATGCTATTTGAACTGACACTGCCTGCTTCCTATCTATTTCTGATTAACATTCTCTCTCCACTCTCTTATTTGATTTCCACTTTACATACTAATTCTTTCGCAGCTTCCAGTTCCCATGCCATTCTTTACCATTGTTTCTGGACAGACCTTGACCAACAGAATGGAACAAGAGGGATGTGGTGCAAAGTCGGAACTAGGCATTGGGAGCCTGGAAGCTTCTCTTTGCGCTTTGATGCAACACTAGCATTCTGAGAAGGAATTTAAGCTAGTGATGTACAAACTTAGACTCTGAGAGGTTTTGCCAACCAACTGAACTGAGCCAATAGTAGATAAGCTCATGAAGAGATATTTTGGATTTTTAAATAAGGTGTATAATGTGGAACAGAAAAAAAGTCACCTATATCAGTAATTCCTAAATTGCAGAATTCTGATCCCATAAATAAGTTGTGTCACTATAAGCCCCCAATATTGAGGAGTAGTTTGTGGTCCATGATATATATCTGAAATATTCACCAACCTAAGGGAGCAAGGAAAGCCTCTTTAACAAATGGTGCTGGCAAAACTGTACAGATACATGCAAAATAAAGGGGTGGGGGCTCAGACCCCTAACACCATACACAAAAGTCAGATCAAGATAGAGTGAAGACCTCAAAATCAGACCAGAATCCACAAGGTACATGGAAGAAAAGATAAGCAAAACTCTCCATGATATTGAAGCTAATGGTATCTTCAAAGATTAAACACAACTTACCAACCAAGTGGAAACAAAGATAAACAAATGAGACTACTTTAAACTAAGAAGCTTCTACACCTCAAAGAAACAGTCACCAAGATATGGAGACAGCCTACATAATGGGAAAGGTTCTGATAAGGGGTATTGTATCAAAGATATATAAGGCACTGATTGAACTCTACAAGAAAAAAAATCCAACCCCATCAGAAAATAGGTAGATGAGGGAGGTGTTCCCGGCGCGCCTTCCGCCCAGAGATGAACCAAGAGCCGCGGCACGAGAAGCAGAGCCTCCCGCCTACTGACTGTGATCCTGAGGTCTCCTAACCCATTTTGGCACCAGAGCGGATGCTTGAGCCATGCATTTTGACTGTGAACTGAACTACAACCTCGTGCAGCCCGGGGAGGGATTTTTTTCCCTCTCCACCCCATTTTTCTGAGCGAAAATGGCGGCAGCGGCAGCAGCCACGCGGTGAGAGCCACCCTCTAAGACCCCTCCACCAGGAGGTAGGACTTTCTTTAGTGACGTAGCCTGTAGGTGATCCTGGGAGGGGGGGTGTTCCCGGCGCGCCTTCTGCCCAGAGATGAACCGAGAGCCGCGGCACGAGAAGCAGAGTCCGCTCCTATTGACTGTGATCCTGAGGTCTCCTAACCCATTTTGGCACCAGAGCGGATTCGTGCAGCCGTCCATTTTGACTGTGAACTGAGCTAAAATATTAGAAACCCAAAACCGCGCGGCCGCTATCGCGGCCGCGCAGACTCAAAGTCTTCACTTTTGCCAAGGAAGAGAAATTATTAGATGATGCTTATTCAGCAGGCCTGATTGTTGGGGAAAATTTCCAATCAACTATAGTGAGTTCTGTATGGAAATATGAAATGTACTCAATATATAGAGAGAATAATGGGAATATCATTAGCTACTTAGATGGGGGGTGGGGTGGGAGGGGGGTGTATTGGGGTTCTTGGTGGTGGAACGGGTGCACTGGTGAAGGGATGGTGGTTTAATCAGTATTTGACTGTGACTTAAACCTGAAAAAAAAAAACTGGTAAAGTTGGGGAAAAAAATAAATAAATAAATAAAATAAACTTTTATTAATTAAAAGTAAAAAAAAAAGAAAATAGGTAGATGAAATGAACAACTTTTTCAAAGAAGAAATTTTTAAAAAATTTTTTATTGGTGAATCACTGTGACGTACAGTTACAAACTTATAAACTTTCGTGTTTGCATTTCAGTCATACAGTGATCGTTTACCCATCCCTCCACCAGTGTCCATTCTCCTCCACCAATGATCCCAGTATCCCTCCCACTACCCCCACCACCTCACCCTGCCTCTGTGGCAGGGCATTCCCTTTTGATCTCTCTCTCAAAGTAGAAATTTTAATGACCAAAATGCTCGTGAAAAAATTCTCTTCACTCCCCAGGCCTCTGAAGACTCAGGAATGGGAGGCCTCCACCCATACTCCGCCCCTCTCAAGGGCGCCCCAAAACACACAGCAGAAATACAATCTGCACTCTTATGTTCATTGCAGCACTATTCACCATAGCCAGAGTCTGGAAACAATCTGAGTGCCCAAGAACTGATGTATGGATAAAGAAATTATGACACATCTACACAATGAAATACTATATAGCTTTTAGAAAAAATGAAGTCATGAAATTTGCCTATACATGGATGGACATGGAGAGTATCATGCTGATGAAAGTAGTCAGGACAAGATGGACTGATATAAAATGGATGCAAAATCATCATCATTGTCATATATACATACATATGTGTGTATATATATATATATATATATATATATGAAGACTAATATCCACAGTCAGGGAGAACAGGCTAGGAGGACTGGAGGACTGTCAATGATTGTAATTAACCACAAGAGTGGGGGGGGCGGAGGGGAAGTAGGTAAGATAGAGAAGAAAACAGTATGACAATAACAGTGGGAAATGATCACTGGATAAGAACTGAATGCTGAAAGTAGGTAAAGAGTTATAGCTTTCTCACTATGCACTTGGAAGGAAACATGGTCCTGTTGTAAAGAAGAGACACAGAAAGAGCCACATTATAACCTCAGACTAATTTTATTAGAATTAATTAAAGAAATAGAAGCAGTATGATGTGTATATATAGAAATTTCTCCTAGGGATTGTCTCATGTGATTATATCAACTGATGAATCCAAAATACACAGAGTGAGCCAGCAGACTGAAGACCTAAGGTTGAGCCACTATTGTAGCTTGAGTTTCCAGATCAATGAATGATCAGTTGTTCTATTTTTCCTTCCTTCTCTACTGACAGTCACCTGTTTAGGTAAGTCAACTGTTTTGGAGGGTAATTTGCTTCATTGAAAATTTTATCCATTTAAATGTTAGTCTTATCTGTCAACACTCCCATAAAAGTAGCCAAAGTCATGTTTAACTATATGTATTTGGATATTGCGAGTGGCCCAGACAAGCTGATACAGGAAGTCAAATATAATACCACTGTCTAGTCTTGAAGAGTGGACTGGTCATTAAATATTCCTCAGCACAATGGACATCTGCATACTTTTTTAAAAAACTTCCTGTAAAGCTTTATTTATTTATTTATTTATTTTGCTTTTTGGGTCACACCCAGCAATGCACAGGGGTTACAATGCTCATGCACTCAGGAATTACTCTTGGTGGTGTTCAGGGGACCATATGGAATGCTGGGAATCGAACTCAGGTTGGCCGCCAACAAGGCAAATGTCCCACCTGTTGTGCTATCTGTACTATCTCTCCAGCCCTAATATTTGCATACATTCCTCACAGATTTACATAGTTAGCTAGGCAGGTAAAGTAGATACAGCACTTAGTACACAGGGCACTCTGGCTCATGTGTGAGGCTTTACAGGACATCGGAACACAGCACTTATACTAAACTCAGGTTTTTGGAAATTGTTCCAGGAAGAAAATACCATTGTGAGGTATTTTGTTGCTTTATTTCATAAGACTCTTTTGGCAAGGGCAGTATGAAGATACCAGGAAATCCCCCAACGTGCAGAAATTGCATTGCAGTGCCAGTTGCTATGGTCCCTTTGCATAAGGTGAACTCAATAGCAGTTTTCTTTCTTCTCCCACCCCCATATCCCCAGCCCATTTCTAAAGGAGAATTAAAAGAATGCTTCATTTAAATTGGTTTCCACTTAAAAATATTGTGATGGCGAAACTCTGACCACCTTTGCAGTTCCAGCCTCTGAGCTTCCAGCTTCCCAGTCTTATTTTGTCTCCCTTCCGAGACTGGGCACTAACTGATCCTGACTTTTATCTGCCCCGTCTGTTCAAGTTCTACCCCTAGTTTAGGCCATCACCAGGCCCTCTTGTGATCCAGCAATCTCCTCAATTCCCAGACTGAGAGTCCTAGGACTTAATCCACAGAGAATGAAGCTTTGATCTCTGCAAGAAAGGAAAATCCTCCAGGAGCTCTGACGGATGAAGGAGCCTAGACATCAATTTAACACTATGGGGGCTGGGGGAAGTATGCGCCAAAGAAGGAGGAAAAAGTAGTGCCCTGCATATGAAAACTAGGAGAGAATCCAACAGACAAACTTCCATCACTTGAAAAATCTCACTTAAAATTGGCCCTTCACCAAGCCTGGAGACCAAACTGAAGGCTCTTTGTTCTGGTTCCTTGGGAAATGCTGGCAGGCAGGCATTGCCACATGGGAACCAAAGATCCTACACATTCTTTTAATGTGGGAGGAGCAGCCTTGGAGGTGCTAGAGGAGAGTGCATTATTAGGGGAGTAAATTCCTTTTTGAATAGGACTCCCTTTGGCCCCATATGCTGTGTGCTGTGTGTAACTGAACCATTCACACATAAAAAAATAAAAAGTTCCAGGAGATTAGCTGCAACTCCACACAGAGCCCATGGCAGAGGGCTACATATGGTCTCTTGATGCCTTTTAGCTGCAGGGAGAGCCTCGCAATGGTCAGTAGAGGTGCTATAACTAAAAGCTGCATAGATCTTTAAATCTGACATTGATTATCCAGCAATTGTACAAGAAAAGAGAGCAATTGTGTTGATTATGCTCACTTTACAAGAAGCTGCATCTTTTACCTAAGCTAAGAAGTGTTAGGGCCATAATTCAAAAGTGCCCACTACTTGTTCTAGTTTTTCCCTTATAATTTAGGCATAGGACAGATATTGCCAATGGAAGTTTAACTCTAAGCAAAGAGTAAGCATTTTATTGAAAATTCTGCCTCTGGATATAGAAAGAAAAACCTTTCATTCCCTCAGATCCCCATGTGGTAATGTTATTAATAACTGCACAGCATGCTTGAGAATTTGCTGGGTGTTTTCTTAGTGTCAGTAATAATCATGGAGGCACATTTTTTAAAATAATAAGGATTTTATACACACAGCATTAGGTTTGGAAAGTTTAAATTTTGATAATACAATATGTTGAAAGAATAAAAATATGCACAATCCACCAGTAGGAATTTAAATAGATATGACTACTTTGAAGAAAAAAAACTGACAACATGCAATAGAGTTGGATATGCACATGCTATTTGACCTATTTGATTTCTGTTTCCTCTAGAAAAAAAAGTCATGTATGTGCTTAACATGACTTTTATAAAACTGAGTTTTTTAATTGAAACAAACCATTCCCTTTTTGTTTTGTTTCAGGAGCACACTAGCAGTACCTATGACTGACTATGCTGTCAGGGTACATTCCTGGAAAGGCTCAGGGTCCATATGCAGTGCCAGAGTTTGAACTGTGATATGTTACATACAAGGCAAGTGCTTTACTCCCTGTACTATCTTTCTGGCCTCATCATTCATACATATATCCATACATTCATATATATATCCATCTATACATACATACATCCACCTATCCATCCATCCATCCATCCATGTATGTGCACATATATATATAAATATATGCTAATTGCAGACTCTGTTATAGATACTGGACATGGATTGGTGAATAAAAATATAAAATCTATCACAACAACTTATACACATTTAATCAAAGCTATCACTACAGCTTATACACATTAAATCAATTCACTTTAGTGAACAAAATTTCTAGAATCAACAATCCAGCAATACCTCTATATGTCCAAGTCATCTTTATGAACACACAATATTTCTATATGCATTCAGTAAACAATAGTATCCTGTAGTTACTGCAAGTCATTTTAACTTTCTCAATCTGTTGAAAGTCTGGGATATTCCTGAACATCGCTCTTCCTAAAATAACTCTGTAAGGTTTAACGTCTGCTTAGTAAGATCACATCCAACACTGAAAGTAGCTCTCCCTAAATGAAATAAACAACATATTAGACATTGTGTTTTATTTCAGATGGTAAGTATTCTTACTCTATTATTAATTTTGAAGGTCAAAATCATTATTTTAACCATCAAAAGGTTATTCTTTTAAGATTATTATAAGGCTTTCCCAGAGTTGTTGGGTCAACTGGAGTGTTCTTTGATTTCCTGATGCTAAAATTCCATTAATTGTTAACAGTAACTTGTACTGAAAATTTTTAGATGGTATCTAAAATTAATAAATATATCCTAGAATTATCCTAGTATTTATAGCAAACAGAGTACAGGTTAATACATACATTTGGGTTTAACTTGACGATCTTGTTTCAATTTGCACCTTTAGATAGTTGGCCACTAACATTCTTTTTCTCTACTACTTACTTTGCTTTTTTTTTTTTTTGGTTGTCTCTGGAAATAATGTTGTATAACTCATGCACATTAGTGAATGTGTCTTGTGAGTGACAAACTGAGCCTTTTATTGCATTATCTTATTTCTGTCACACTCATAAATTGAGTTAAGTATGTATTTGATTGATTTCTGATCTACCTTGCCAGTTCACAGGAAAAACATCATTTTGCTAGATAGAATTCCAAGGTTCATAGTTGCATTCTGTATTATGCAACCCATTCCTGGTGTCTCTTTCCCTAGGGAAACAAAAGACATATCTTTCTGTACTATGGAGCGATAGCAAAGTGGGTAGGGCATTTGCCTTGCACGAGGCCAACCCAGGTTTGATTCCTCCGTCCCTCTCGGAGAGTCCGGCAAGCTACTGAAAGTATCCTGCCTGCATGGCAGAGCCTGGCAAGCTCCCCGTGGCATATTCGATATGCCAAAAACAGTAACAAAAAGTTTCACAATGGAGACATTACTGGTGCCCGCTCGAGCAAATCGATGAACAACGGGGACGACAGTGCTACAGTGCTGCAGTCCTGCAGCCTTTTTACTATGATGATGTGACAAAACAACAACCTCTTCTTGGGAGAAGCACCTCCCCCCTATAATATTGTCACAACCACTTTAGTAGTTGAACTCAACTTGATAAAAAGACAAAACTATTTTTGTTTTGAGTAAAAATGGCTACTATGTAGAATTTTTGCATATCAAATTTAAGAGGCACTTCAGAAAAGCAGATGAAGCAAAAAAATCAAGCATGCGATAGCTTTTCTAATTCGTGTGCTAACTTAAAATCAACCAAATGCTGACTTCAAAAAAGTCGTATACAGTAGCATTCTTGTTTTTTCCTGTTCAACTTTTTTTTCTTGAAACTTATACTTCTTGCATATTTCTTATTAGCTATTTAACTCTTGATTCTTTTTGGGGGGAGGTTTTCCTCAGCAGCAGAGGAACAATCACATCACAGTGTATCTCTGAAGAAGATAACACAGAAGAATGCTTTTTAAGCCCCGATCTAAATTGTTAATAAGTTATAGACCATACTTATTTTTTTAAAAATCTCAAGTTATGGCTAAATCTGTTACAGAATTCAGGGTTTTAACTCATTTTATTTCATTATCTCATAGCAGCAAGAAAGAATAAATACACAAAACATGTTCTTTACATGTGAAATAACAATATATCCATAACGATGGAGCATCTAGTGATAGACACTTTGGAATATATGTAGTTAAGTTCCTGCTTCTGATATGTCACTATAACAATTAGTTTCAAACTTCTATGAACATGGAAAGGGCCTTGTAAAAATTAGAAATTTGGAACAATTGGAAATTTTACATGTCTCTGAAGAACTACTAGAAAAAACTGGCCTGTGAAAGGTCATAATTGAAGTCAAGTTCATTGAAACTACTCATGTAATTTAGCACCAGTCAGTAAATGTGATTCTCCTTGATAGTTGCAATCATTGAATAATGTGAGCAATAGCACAGCGGTTAGGCATTCGCCTTTCACGCGGCCGACCTGAGTTTGATTCTTCCGCCCCTCTCGGAGAGCCTGGCAAGCTACCCATTCGTATTGGATATGCCAAAAACAGTAACAATAAGTCTCTCTAATGAGAGACGTTACTGGTGCCTGCACGAACAAATTGATGAGCAATGGGATGACAGTGACAGTGATACTTTATGTTTATTGAAAAATTAGTTATATTTGTTCGACTCATTGGATTCAACATCAACCTTTCTAACTTAGACCTATCAAAGGTAGATCCAAGGAATTGTCACTTGTCACTTGCCATCCCGTTGATCTTTGATTTACTCTATCGGGCACCAGTAGTGTGTCCATTTGTCCCTGTTGTGTGCTACTGTAGCCCATGGTATCTGCTCACTCCAGGAACAGGAAGAGCCTCAAGCTGTTCATTCAGGGTTTTGACGAAGAAGTCTGACCATCTTGTAGGTGGGCAGCTATGTGGTCTTTTGACATCCCGTGGAATCCAGTCGGTAACAGCTCTAGTCCAGCAGTCGTCTATGAATCTCATTATGTGTCCAGCCCATCTGATTTTTGACACCTTGATAAATGAGACAGCATCCCTGATTCTTCATCTTCAATGGGGGCCGGAGCTCCGGGTTCCTTCTCTCACTTGAATGAAACATGATACTCTAAGCATAGCTCTTTTGATTCCTCTTTGGGATACCTGAATAGCGTACTATGTATGTTTTCGTAGGGCCCAGGTCTCTGAGGCATATGTAGAACATGTAGGTAGAACAGTGGAGTCAAAATGATGTGCCCAGAGCCCGAGGTCCTATGTCCTCTTAACCACTTCTTCAACTCTCTTTAAGGCATTCCACGCTGCTCTCTTCCTCCTGTGCAGTTCTGGCACCAAGTCGTTCCTCATGTGGAGTTCTCGACCCAGGTACACATAGCTGCTGCATTCGGAGATGTTGGTTCTGTTGAGAGCAAATGGAAAGTCAGGGACTAGTTTATTTTTCAAGATATTGTTTTGGTAAAATTCAGCTGCAGTCTGACCTTTCCACACTCGTGGTCGTAGTCGGCCAGCATTTGTGCCACTTGGCTAATGTTTGGTGTTATGAGAATGATGTCATCAGCGAAGCAGAGGTGGTGTAGTTGCCAACTGTCTATCGTCACTCCCATTCCTTACTATTCTAGTCATCACATGATGTTCTCAAGAGTGTCACTGAAGAGTTTCGGTGAAATGGTATCACCATGCTAAGCCCCTCTCTTTACGTCAATGATCACTTCCTTGTAGAATGGTGAGAAACTGGTGGTGAATCCATAATGCAGCTTGTGGAGGATCTTGATGTACAGAGTTTGAATGCCATTTGACTAGGGCTTCAATGACCACTTCTGTCTAAACAGAATCAAAGGCCTTCTTTAAATTGATGAACATTAGACAGAGCGGCATCTTGAACTCTCGCAAAACTTCAATGAGCTAGGTCACTGTGTGGATATGGTCAATGGTGCTGAATCCTTTTCAGAACCCGGCTTTCTCACATAGTTTTCCATCTTCTAATGTTCTGCCTATTCTATTCAGGATGACTCGAGTGAACAACTTGTAGACGATGGAAAACAGGCAGTTTGGGCGATAGTTGCCAAAGTCATGGATGTTTCCCTTCTTGTACAACAGAACGGTCCTGCTGGTTTTCCATTGGGACAGAACCTTGCATACAAACAGGTAGCATGTGAAGAGCCAAGTCAGTGTACTGATGAGTACTGGCAGCAGATTCCTCAGGGGTTTGGGTCTGACTTTGTCTGGACCGGGTGCTGTGTTCATCTTTACCGATGAAATGGCATGTTGGATTTCAGAAGGGAGAATGCTGGGAACCACATATCCATCCTGCGGAATTTGGTATGTGAGCAAGTGGATGTGGCTGTAAAAGAGATCTGAGTAGAAGTCATGAATAATCCTCTCCATTGCCCTTCTGGAAGATGTGATAGATCCATCAGGACGTCAGAGGGCAGTCATCTTGGTCTTATAGTTGGTGAAGGACAGGCAAGCATTGCAAATACTTTCCCCGGCTTCTGCCACATCGAACAACACTGCTGCTCATCTCTTTTTGAAGTCTTCCTTTGTCACTTCTCTGCACAGCTTTGTGAGCTTGGACGTTACCTTGTGGTTGCCTGAGGCTCATGCCAAACCATGTTGATGAATGAGCTCGAGAGTTTCCAAAGACAGGCATCTGTTGTGGCTTTCCCACTCTCGGCATTCTTTGCAAAGTCATGGAGGTGCTGAACCAGTCCATCGTATTCTTGGTTAATGCTGTCAATGATGGTGTCTTCCCACATTGCCGCAATAGTGCCAGAGTTCCCAGTTGGTGGTCATTCGGGAGTTCTCTTCTTTAATTTAAACTTTGCAGACCTTTCTCCCTGCTCTGTGAAGTAGAATTTTGCACAAAGGAGACAGTGGTCTGATCCCATTTGAAAATTTGGAACAGCACCACCGGTCAGGCAAAACTTTTGATTGAATATGATGAGGTCAATTTAATTGTGGAACTGTCCACTGGGAGACTCCCATATCCAACATTTAGATTCGGCCTTCTGGAACTGTGAGTTACCATGGATAGTCTTGGTCGACATGATGAACTCAGACAGTCTCTCACCCTGCTAATTCCATTCTAGGCCATGGGACCCAATGTGGAGTTCTTCGGGTGACCTTCTCAGTCCTATCTTGGCATTGAAATCACCAACAATGATCTTGTAGAAGGTGTGGTCTTCTTTTTGAACTTCTCCAGTTCCATGAAGAACTTCTCAATTTCTTCTTCATCATAGTTATATGTTGGTGTGTAGTCAACGAAGATAGAAACTGCCAGCAGTAAACCACATCTATTCAAGTGTAATCGTCCAATTCGGGTGTTAGGCATTAGAATGAATCAATGCTCATGGCCAAGTTTGTGTTGACAAGGACACCAATACCACTGATGCCTCTGTTGTTGCATGTTCTGAGGAACAGTTCTTCTCCAGTGTCGAAAATGGTGTGATGTAATCTTTGCCTTCTCATTTTGGTAGGACCAATGATGTCATACTTAGTCTTCTGTGCTTGCACTATCAGGTTCTTGATGATGCTTCTGATGCCAACTACATGCACATGCGTTGAAAGTACAGACAATCATTTTAGTCTTTCTTCGTTTTAGCAGTCTAGTTAGTCCCTAAGATTTTATCAGCCTCTCCTTACTCATCCTTTTTAACAGGGGCTCTTACGGTGTCAAGTGAATGAGGCCCATTATTGTTACTGTTTTTGGCATATAGAATATGCCACGGGTTGCTTGCCAGGCTCTGCCGTGCGGGTGGGGTACTCTTGGTAGCTTTCCAGGCTCAAAAGAGGGATGGAGGCCTTTAGGGCTTCCTCCAATCGCTCTTACATGTTCCCATGGTTCACACCATATTTGAACCCCATCAAATATGGTGCAAAAATAGATTCAAGGCATTAAAAAGAATTATTTTCTTACTTTTTTTTTAAAGAAATGATCTTTAAAAAAAGTTATATACCTTTAGGTTACACTAATGTAAGGGTAGAGATTAATGCCTGAATCCTTCTTATTGGCAAGACTTACAAATCTTAATTTCAGTTTGTTCTCATAAATATTTAGCTATGCTTGCTTATTTTAAAAGTTTGGTGATTATATTTTTACCTGATAAATTTGAGTGTGAAATTATATCTATAAATGAAAATCATTGGGAGAAATTATGTTTGTATACAATAAAAATATACAGCACAGTAAGAGTGGCAAAAATGTATTTAAAAACTGAATCCAGCATTCTGCTACTTAGAAGAAACACATCTGCAACAGTTGGAGTGAACACAGACTAAAAGTCAAAGAATGGAAAACAAAACTTCAAGCAAACAACTCCCTTGAAAAAGACAGAAGGGGTGGCCATACTAGTATCCAACATCATAGATTTCTGGCTGAGAAATATTAGAAGGGAGAGCTAAGGACTATTTTAATTATGAAAGGATCTGTACTAGTACCTGCTGTCTAATTGCTGACCACTATTATAATAGGACAATGCTAAAAATAGATCGGTATATAAACCGATTCTTGACTGAACCCTATATAAACTGCTTGTGATTTGGAGTCGAGGTCCTTGTCAAGACTCCACTGTGTTGGATGAGACTTGGGCCCTAGCTCGAGCTAGCGCTGTCTCAGGCTAGTAATAAAGTTCCTTTGCTTTTGCATTATCATGTGTGGAACTGGGTCTCTCCACAATTGGGGATCTGAAACTTGGGCACAATATCAAGCAATAACCAAAATATGATGAATAATAAAATAATGTTCACTGTATCAATGTATCACTGTCATCCCGTTGCTCATCGATTTGCTCGAGTAGGCACCAGTAGCATCTCCATTATGAGACTTGTTGTTACTGTTTTTGGCATATCAAATATGCCACATGCAGCTTGCCAGGCTCTGCCATGCAGGCGAGATACTCTCGGTAGCTTGCTGCTCTCTGAGGGGAATGGAACCCGGGTCGGCCACATGCAAGGCAAATACCCTGACTGCTGGGCTATTGCTCCAGCCCTAATAATAATGCTATATTATTATTATATTATTACCTAATAATTTTATGCTACATAAATATTAAGAAGATTGGACATGGCCAAAGATGCCGATAACAGGATAAAATTATGAACTCAAATACTGGGAGAAACCATTTTCATATTACATATCTAACAAAGGACTTCTAACAAAAATCAATCAAAACTCTGCAGTAAAATAAAAGCAATTTATCCTTTTAAAATATGGATCTTTATGTAACTTCACATAGATATTTTACTGAATAAGATATACAGTGCAGGTAGAAAACAAGCACATTTAATGAATTAGTCATTAAAATTAAAGCCTAATGATGTATTTCTATACTCAAATCAAAATGATTAATTTTTAAAGTGTTAATAGCATTAAATTCTGATGAAAGTGCAGAAAAAAATGGAATCACTCATGTCTTTTCCTGGTAGGAATGTAGTATGGAATGATACTCTGAAAAAAGAATTTGGCACTTTCTTAAGAACTAAATATGATACTACTATGTGAACTAGAAATTACATTTTATCCCAAAATAAGGTATCTATTCACACAAGACCTGCACACAGATGTTAATGACAACTTTTTTGAAAATAGCCCCAATCTCAAAATGATGCATATATATATATATACATATATATATATGTGTGTGTGTGTGTATGTATATATATACATATATATATGCAGCTGGTTGAACAGTGTTAAGTATATCCATATCCATTCCATAGTAACATTGAACAATAAAAAGCAACAAAATAGTGACACAAGAAAACCTAATAAATCTCCTGAAGAATTATGCAGCATAGGGACTGGAGCAATAGCACAGCAGGTAGGGTGTTTGCCTTGCATGTGGCTGACCCGGGTTTGATTCCCAGCATCCCATATGGTCCCCTGAGCACCGCCGGGAGTAATTCCTGAGTGCAGAGCCAGGAATGACCCCTGTGCATCACCAGGTGTGACCCAAAAAGCAAAAAAAAAAAAGACTTATGTAGCAGAAAAAGATACTTTTGAGCAATAGTGCAGTGGGTGGAGCACTTTCCTTGCATGAAGCTGACCCAGGTTCATTCCTGCCAAGAGTGATCCTTGACTGCAAATCCAGGACTGAGCTATGAACAGCACTTATTGTGCCCCCTCCCAATAAAAATAATACTTCTGGAAATTTATTTACTATTATTCTATTGTCATAAACATTCTTGAAGTGAGAAAAATAATGAAATGTAAAACATATTAGTGATTAAAAATGGGTTTGTAACTTGAGTTTAATGAATATGATTTTTAAAAGGACAGCATGGATGATGTTAATGATGGTGAAAATTGTTCTTATCTTCAGTATTTAATTAATAGCATCCTGGTCTGAAAAATTAATATTCCCACATTTCAATGCAAGAGGCATATATCAGAACCCAACGCTGCTTCTCCCGGAAGGGAGCATAAAATGAGGCCCCCATAACCATGCCACTGGACTTCGAACCAGGCTGTTTAACATGGGGTGCCCCAGAAGGGGGCGGGTGACAGCTCTCCCCACCCTAAGGGAACCAGCACCAGCATCCAAAAATCTCCAGAATCCAACCACCACCAAGCTCAAGGCCGCTTTCCACACACTTGGCCAAGCCTCACATATGAGTAAACGTATTCCTGGACACATCATAAGGCACCGCATACCCATTCTCCATAATTACTACACCACATTTGATGGGGTTCAGATAGTAGGCAACAAATCATAGAGGGAAGTATACATATTCATATATACATATTTTCAGATATGTATATACCCCAAAGCTCACATCACCCAAACTTTAACAACTTGTTTGTGATATCCTGGAGAATGTCTTAATGGTTCCTTCCAAAATAGAACAATCTTCACACTGTTTCCTATATGAACACCTTTTATTTTTAAGCATGTTCAACAATTCTTCATAACAGACACTGTCACTGTAACTGTCATCCCGTTGCTCATCCATTTGCTTGAGCGGGCACCAGCGATGTCTCCATTGTGAGACTTACTGCTACTGTTTTTGGCATATCGAATATGCCACGGGTAGCTTGCCAGGCTCTGCCATGTGGGCAAGATATTCTCCGTAGCTTGCTGGGGTCTCCGAGAAGGGCAGAGGAAACAAATCCGAGCTGGCCACGTGCAAGGCAAGCGCCCTACCAGCTGTGCTGTAACTCCAGCCCACTTGAAATATATTATTTCGGTTGTGTTTGGGGACAGGGATTGGGCCTTGGGATGATAGCATCCCAAATTTGGTGGTGAGAAGGTGCAATGGTGGTGGATTGGGTGTTGAATATTAAATGTAATTAAATATTTTGAGTTAACTTATAAAATAAAAAGGTATATATCAGAAAAAGTATATTGTTATTCTTATAATATAAATTTATTAAAATCATATGAATTTATAATTATTTGCACATATAATTCAGTTCTTTCTGGTTGCTTTGTTTTGGTGTTTATGGGAACACCCAGCGGTGCTCAAGGCTAGACTCCAGGCTCTGCACTTGGGGATCACCCCTGGAGTGTTGGGAATTGAACCTGAGTCATTGTTGGCAAGACAAATGCAAAATTAATTGCACTATCTGTTCAGCCTGTATAATTTAATTTATTAAATATCAAAGAGAATTTATGCTATTGATTCTTTGTAAATATACTAAGGTCAATAAAGGTAGCACTGTAGCATTGTTGCACTGTCGTCCCATTGCTCATCGATTTGCTCAAGTGGGCACCAGTAGCATCTCCATTGTGAGACTTGTTGTTACTGTTTTTGGCATATTAAATACGCCAAGGGTGGCTTTCCAGGCTCTGCTGTGTGGGTGGGATACTCTTGGTAGCTTGCCGGGCTTTCCGAGAGGGACGGAGGAATCAAACCCAGGTTGGCCAGGTGCAAGGCAAACGCCCTACCCACTGTGTATCGCTCCAGTCCCCAAAAAGATATATATCAAAAATATATTTCTCCCTCTCTTTCTTTCTTTTTTTTTCTATTGGATCATACCCAACAGTGCTCAGGGTATGCTTCCAGTGTCTTTGGCACTTAGGGATCATATCCAGAGGTGTCCGTGGCCAGGTATTGCCAGGGATCTAATATAAACCTCTAACATTCAAAATTGCACACTGGTTTTTAGTGTCTCTCCCTGGCCCTGGTTCTCTTTTAATCAGAACATTTTTTACTCTCAGATGATATAACAAAAGCAAGGCATTTGTATCAGAGCACACCTTAGTTCAGATCCTAGTTTTATTTTGTACTGCTCCCTCAGAGTTAGATAGCTTTCTTGTTTTTGTAGTAAGAGTATTACACTGAGTTTATGTAAAAACTATGAGCTAAAAGTGAAAAACACAGAGACTGTTTAGTGAAGTGAACTATAGAGTCTCAAAACCATTAATTTCTATTTAATCTGCACTCTGCACTATGGGATCTCTCACTGCATTTGTTATATAAATCATATGCAACCAAAGAGAACTGTCAAGTTAAGTCTGTAGCACAAGTTACCTTGAGAATAAAAAGATGTTTTACCACGTTGAAAAAAATAACCTTTGCTACAAAGATCAAAGAAACTGAGCAATCACCTCTATAGAGAAAGTTTTCTCTAAACAGGGTAACATTAAACAGTGGTTAATGTCCTTCATGGAGAGGACAATGGCCAGTTTGGTCTATTATGTGTTTACGAAGTAAAATTTATTTGTTGCCCTGTTGTAATCCACTAATGGGACATTGGAATGGAGGACTATTTTTTTCATAGCCACTTCTTCAAGGTTCTTTCTTTTTCATTGATAGCCTAACTTATTTTGACCTGCAGTCTCGTAGGAGAGGAGAATAATGATGGTCATATATACTTGAATCTGTGTTGGTGAGACAAGCATAGAAGACAAACATAGGTGAAATAGCAGAAGGTTGAAGAACGAATATCAGAAGATTAATTTCCTGACTCTAACTTTATTGGATTGTTGCTCATCAGCCCACCTGGGACAATTTAGGAGTTTTTGGAAGACAGGTAAGCTGACAGCATGGCAGCAGCAAAGGAAGAGCAGTAGAATAAAATCTGAACAAAGAACTCAGAAATCCCTGGCTTCTTTGGTCCCCTGTTTCTCCCCTACAGAAAATTTCATGCTGCTAATTGCCAATCAGTCTCAAGTAAACCAACTTCTCCAGGAAATGTGTTTGCATGTTTATGTATGACCCAAGCTCCTAGTTCCAAACAGCAAGCATCTTGCACTATAGAAGCAGTTTGTTGATATTTGATTGTTAAGTTGCTTTCTTTGACACAGCTTCTCCTTTATATTTATTAAAATTGATTGGGAAAAAGTAATTAGTTATGGCAAATGAAAAAATAAGGAACTAAAGGACAAGTGCTGAATAGTTTCACTCATATATAGAATATAAATAACTGAAACTAACATAGCCTCAGGTAGTTTAGGTTTATTGAGTTACTCCCATTATAGTGCTCCCATTCCTCTGTGTTTATTTGTAGCTTCTTTCTTAGTGTTCTGTACTTGTAAATACTGTTTTTCTCTTCTCCTTGAGTCCTTTGCATAGTTTATTCGGAGCAATGTCCTTTTTGTATGGACACAGGAAGACTTAGCAAATGCTATGCTTGCTTTTGTAACCTTATGTCATTTGACTCTACATGATATTTTCCTCCTGGGCATCTGTTCTCTGGATCTCAGCCTCAGCTGCCCTTACTTCCTAGCATACACAAAAGCAGGGTCCCGACGAGGGACGAGACGGACCCAGGGCAAGCGGTGAGTTGTGTGCTACCCTGACATTGAGATGGGCCTGGCCAAAGTACCTAATGCTTAACTATAAGTTAAGAGCTTGATCATGGACAAATGTCATGATCCAAAGAGTGATAACTAGATTTGGACCCTGCTAGGGTTAGGAGTGATTAATCTGGCCTAAGTGCTGTGGTCTGAGTCTGCGGCAAGATGTTGCCAGGAGAGCTGCCTTGCAAACCTCAATGTATCTCTTGCCATGTCCATACAAAAATAACTAGTATTAAGATGTTAATAAGTGTTTGGACTAAGGAAAGGAAAAAAACCTTAAGAGTCAGGAAGGGCTTTGGAATGCCCTGCCCTCAGGAAGGGCTTTCTTATGTTGATTTTGCTACCTGGCTGGGTGTAGCCTAGAGGGCAAGGTGGGAGAGACAAGTAGGAGGAGAGAGAGAAGCCAGAGAGATGCGAGAGTTGATCCAGAGAGAGGGCGAAGCTGGGAGTGCGGGAGATGAGAAAGATGGAAGATTGAATAAACGGTAACTAATGAGCAACCAGCTTGGTCCTCGTTCTTCCTTCGCCTGTCCTTGGTCAACGGCCGTCCCGATCCAGTCCATACACAGCGGTTCCAGAGCACGGAACACAGGCAGTGAGAAAGAGGTGCCCGGAGAGCCCAGGAGTGCACGCGACCCTCAGTGTGAGCCTTAGTTTTTTACAGAAACAAATTAATTGTAAAACAAAAATAGCAAAAATATAACTCCATATTTGGTAAAAAGTTAAGGAGATAATCAGAAGGAAAGTATGAGGGCAAAATGAGATTAATGGACAGAAGTGATTTTTGTTGGCAGGATGGCATTGGAAATTTTATGTTAATTCCTATATGTATGGAAAGAAAGAAAGAAAGAAAGAAAGAAAGAAAGAAAGAAAGAAAGAAAGAAAGAAAGAAAGAAAGAAAGAAAGAAAGAAAGAAAGAAAGAAAGAAAGAAGGAAAGAAGGAAAGAAGGAAAGAAAGAAAGAAGAAAAGAAAGATAAAAGAGGGAGGGAGAAATGGAGGGAGGAAGGAACGAAGAGTACATGGCAGCCCAATTATGAGATGGTCAGACTTCTTCGTCAAAACCTTGAATGAACAGTTTGAGGCTCTTGCTGTTCCTGGAGCGAGTAGATACCATTGGGTTACCCTAGCACACAACAGGGATGAATGGAGACGTTACTGGCACCCGCTGGAGCAAATTGAAGATCAATGGGACAACAAGTGACAAGTGATACAAGTGATGTTTCATTTTACCCACTGCATGTTCTTTCCCTGTGAGAATGGGGAGTTAAAACTCCATTGACAATCATAGAATTGTATCTTAGGAGGCTCTTTGAAATGTACAGTTTTGATCATAGGCCCAGGCCAGCAAGAACTTTGATCTGGGTTGGACATTGGAACAGAAACTGTAATTACTTATGCCTCTCAAAACAGATGTTTAAATATATGTTTAAAAAGTGACAGAACCATAATTGCTGATGAAATTCCAATTAATCATATAGAATATAAACAAATCATGTTCTATATGATTTTATATAATAATATAGAATATAAGAAATATAATCTGTATGATTATATTCTAACCATATTTTATATGATCCTAAATAATCATATAGAACATAAGCAAAAAAATGTGGTAAAGGCCATTATAAACAAATATAGAAATAACAAAGACTTCTGAAGAAAGAAGTGGAAATGGTAGGATAATGCAATGAATCCATAGTTTGAGCAATGGTATGAGCACTGTTTTAGAGATATAACCAATATTGCAGCACAGATTTAAGAAGA
The DNA here is from genome assembly GCF_027595985.1 of Sorex araneus. NCBI lineage: Eukaryota > Metazoa > Chordata > Mammalia > Eulipotyphla > Soricidae > Sorex > Sorex araneus. The sequence goes on along the minus strand of NC_073303.1, from coordinate 102,231,807 downwards.
TCTCTGAAATGATATTGGCATTCACATCTTTATCACTTACTGAACAGATTGCATGAATGTCTCCACCTTTCAAGAGATAATAGAAGTTATCAACTTCATAGAGCTTTGTGAATATTATATAAGACAATACATATAAAATCTTCATTATAGTAGTAACTGTACTTAATAGGCTTTTTAAGAGAACTGTCTTACTGGCTTAAAAATTGTTAGGAACATGAAGGGTGATTAGAATTGGAATAGAATGTATTTTAAAAATTATTTAGTCATTGAAATGAAAGAGTGATGTTAATGGTTAGTTCAGGACATATATTATAAAAAAGGATCATCAAGGACAAACTAGGAGGTATGGTAACCAAGCATAGAGGAAATGCTAACATTTTCCTTCTTTATTCAAACTTTGCCAGTGTGTCATAGACATAATTCCAGCATTGAAGAGTACTATAAAGAATAGAATATTGTAAACGATTCTTGAAATGTAATCAGAGGTGTTGAGATTTAGACCAATAATATGAAAGAAGGAAAGTCTCAGAGGTTATCTAATATTTCAATGTTTTCAACTTAAGAAGAAATCCTACAGAACACAGGTATTGTGGGATTTCCTGTTATTTCACTAGGCAACATTGATACAAATCACTTACAGCTAGTGTACACAAATCTCAGACACCCAGTTTTAGTTATTTCTGATTATTGTGTGAAATTTTAGCACTTATGTTGAAACTGCTTCTGGCTGGCTAAGGACTTTACTCAAGAATTCAGTTCAAGATTCCTTCAAACACATTAGTTCTTCTGATCCTAAAAACAAGAGTTGTGCAAAATGCTCTGGCAAAGATAGTGTTAAGAAGTAAGGGAGGACAGGGGCTGGGAGAACGGGAAAGAGGAAAATACAGTTGAGTGAGCTTAGGCAATATTGCCTATTATACCACACTTGGAAATTCACAATATACATTAAATACTCTAAAAATCCTTGAGTAAAATATCAATTTAATTTTGTTAGGACCAGTATTTCCCAAGTGGGTTTTACCACAAAATGCTTTTATCATGAAATATGAATTAACATTCTACAGAGCTACAGATGCTACATGCTTTATAAAGAACTGTATTATACAATTTAGTAGTTTGTGAAAAATTTATAAATAAGCATGAACAAGAAATAAATAGGCCATTAGAACATCTTCTCATTTCAGAAAGATTTACATAAAATCAACATCTCTTCAATTTCATCCTTTTATTTGGTTTAAGTAATTTATACAATCAAGCTTAAGACAATTGGATATACCCAGCTGATCATTTCTACATTATTGGAAATGTTGCTTCAGTCCCATAGGTTGCAATAATATTAATATAACAAAATAATTTTAGCTTAATTAAATACTTTATAATGTTAAAATATAAAGGTAACGCTGATGCACTGTCTTCCCATTGTACATCAATTTGATTGATTGGGCACCAGTAACGTCTCCGTTGTGAGACTTCTTGCTACTGTTGTTGGCATATCAAATTAAATAAAGGTACTTGAATATTTATTCTAACCTCTATATCTGGAAGGGAATCTGAATTTTAAAAGCAACAGAAAAATAAATAAGAACAGGGGCTGGAGCAATAGCACAGCAGATAGGGCGTTTGCCTTGCACTCGGCCGACTCGGGTTTGATTCCCATATGGTTCCCTGAGCACCACCAGGGATAATTCCTGAGTGCAGAGCCAGGAGTAACCCTTGTGCATTTCCAGGTGTGACCCAAAGAGGAAAAAAAAAGAACAAAGTGATGAACTTTAAAATTATTACATGTCGGTGAGTCAAAAAATTAAAGAGATGGTGGAGGATCATAATTAAATATGATAATAAATGATATTTGTTTAAACATAGGACTTATTGAATTTTACAACAAAATAAACCACTAAAAGACAAGAAAAAAGAACTAAGGACTTAAAGAGAAGAAATAGAAATAAAATGAATAAAAGAGGTATTTGACTTCTCTTTGCTGTAGGCTTCTTTCTCATGCAAGTTCAATCCTTTTCATTTACCCATTTCTTTCTTCCATAGTCCAACTGTGTAATAGTTCTGGTGATTTGCAACTAGGGCTGCCCTAGCCACAGGAATCATTATTAGCTATTTTATAGTAGGTTGTGGAGTGAGGATTTTTCCACCTATTCCTAAATTGTTGAGCTTGAAGCCCTTCAATTGTTAAACTTGAAGCCTTTTGTTGATAACACTTACACAAATGAATGACCTTGTATAGAGAGAGTGATTCTGAAAAAATATAACTTTCTATATTCTCAATACAGAAAGTCTCAGTATAGAGAGTCTCTTGCCCGCCCGCCTGGCTGTCTTCCCTGGGGCCCCTCAGAGGGGATGGGCTCCAGCTTCCCTCCTGGCCCTTAGCAGAGCTCCCGGTGGCCGAAGACCACCAGAACCTAGCTACAGCCATGCTGGAGGCCCCTCTCCACATGTTCGGACAGGCCTCATGCATGAAGGTACCGGCAGAGGAACCCAGGTGTGTGTAATTCCATCAACGGCCAACATCCAGAGACTTAAAAGCAAGCTCCCTTTTAAGTTTGGATCTGATTCCCCTGACCCTGAAAGAGCCTCCAATACAGCACAGTTAGGAAGACTGAATGGAGAGAACTTCTAAAATCTCAGGGATAGGATGAATGGAGAAGTTACTGAACCCGCTCGAGAAATCGACGAACAACGGGATTTCGTGATCATGATCTTGATTCTCAGTACATTAAGAAAGAAGTTAGATAAACCTTCATCTCAAATTAACATTTCTAATATCCCCTGGTAGGACTTGATTAGCTTGGTTTGATATTTCTGGTAATTTATCTTGTCAAATTCTCATTGTTCATTTTCTCTGAACAAACTGCCACCTCCCTGTTAACTTTAGAAAGTCTGGTATTTTCTATGTTTGAGGTATACATATCAATCAATCTGAACAGTTTCCTAGATAAGGGAATTTAATTACTTTGCTTGGCTACCTCTCTCATCAATAGCTATAAAATAAACCTCCTCCGGATTTAGCAGCCTAGTACACTTGTAATTCTTTTTAATAAGATCTTGTGACTCCATGGATATCATTTCAAGAATTTTTTTTCTGGGTGTGTGGGGTGGGAGGTGGGAAGACCTGGTGATGCCCAGAGCTTTATCCTGGCTCTAGAATACAGGGATGACTCCTAGCAGGGCCCCAGGGACCATATGGGAGTACCGGGATAAAACCTGTCTCAGTAACATATAAGGTAATTAACCTACTCACTGTACTATTGTTCTTGTCCCCAATTTAACAATTTTTATTAGTATTCCCAAGCAACTAGAGCAGAGAGTGACTGAGACTGGGGTCTATAGATAGACTTGAGTAGGCTGGATGTGGATAATGACTCACTGTACAGTTCCTTGCAACTGTTCCAGGTGAGCATTTCAGGTTTTCTAATGCAGGGTCTTTGGTACCTAAGTGCAGTACTTTAAGATTCAGTCTTTTGTTACATCCTCAAAGAAACTGCAGAGATTCTTATGATCTACCCTTAAAAGAACCAGAGCTTCACTTCTGGGGAATTCTATTGGTCAGCAAATTACTAAGGAAAACCCAGATTCAAGGAGAGGTGATTCCGACTCACTCAGTGTAATTTTTCCAACATGACTGCACCCTCTGGAGAATCCACAAGCCAGAAAATTAAGTCATAGGCTTGTCAGACCACTCTCTTGGAAGCACAAACCCCCAAAGTAAGCTTCATATTCTCTCAATACACTTGTTGAAAATGTTATCAGTGTAGAATATCAGAAATACTCAAGAGGGGAGGAAACGGAGGCCCAGCAGCTTCCTAAATAGCTCCAGACACTAGGACACAACTTAGCAATATTTCAAAGTCACTTCAAAATGGGACAACCTGAAGAATAGAACTCAGAGTATTGTGTATTGCCTGAATCTAAAGGCTATGTTGGTCAAAAATAACTTGCTTACTGATCCCATTCAGAAAGTAAGCAATGGGTATCTTAATTCTGAAGTTGTTTGGCCATGTTAAAACCAAAACCTGCCACCATAGTTGACCTACATGAAGAAAAAAAAAAGCAGTCAACAGAGATTTGAAAGGAGCATTAAGATTCCTACTGACTCTATGAAAATGAGTTCCCTGAAGTACAATACTTATTATGTCATGTTATGGCTTCCAGAGTTGAACCATATGCAAAAGAACAAAGTCTGTGATGCTGTAGTAATTCAAATGAACTCGTCTATTTATTTATATATTTTATGTGTTAGTGATGTAGAAATTCATCAAAACACACTCACCTATTTGCTCAAATTTGATGTTTCACATATTCACAGCTCTTGTTATCACTATTTTTATTCTCTCCCCTTTTCTCAATCACAAGATGTAAGGAAAAGTGTTGGAACATGAAAACTACATCGGAGCTCAGGTCCGGACACCAAAACAAGCTATCTTTATTGTTAGACTGTGCCATCTGATGTTACCAAACAACTTCACATACTAAAGATTTATGTATTACTAAGAAGTCAGAGTTCAATTCCGTTTTCTGGTCCCACAAGGTTGGAGAGACATACTAGGCTTCTAGCTGCCACTCAGATCTTGGCTCCTTCCCTCCATCTGCCACTACCTCTCCTCTTTTAATACTTAACTGGCATCTCTGTTTCTTTATAGAAAGCAACATCCAGAAAACATGGAATTAACAAGAGCTGCCCTCAATTCTAGACTAGATTTGTGTAGAGTTGAGGAAAATTAATTTTCATAGTAAAATAAGCCTTCAACTATGAGATTTTGGCTTTGTGGTGGTGGATAGTAATGCACCTGACAGCTGAACCACTTAACTTTCTTTTCCTTTTCTTTAAATGCCATGGATGAGTCTATAACACTAGAATTTCGCCCAGAAGAAAGAATATTAGATTGTTTCCTCTTAAATTAATACAGTAAAATATTTATGCTTTGGTGGAGAAAAAATATTTTTAGTATAAAATTAGTAAAAAAATTTACTAATTTTTAAAAATAATTAGTGAATAAATTACTGATTAATTTTACTAAATTAATTTACAGAGATATGGATATTCTAAAAAGCTTAGAACAAATGTGGTGGAGAACAGATCTGTCATCATTAGACTTTTAAAGACATAGGTTAAAAAACTCTAAGGGCAGCATTCAAGCTTGCTTTGGGATCCAGATGTAGGAGGTATAATCAGAAATATCAGAAGTCTTCTTGCAGTATTCAAGGTAATCGTAGTCAAGGTAGCATGCTTATAATAGAGGAAACATTCATGATCTTCTCCTATTTCTCCACCACCAAAGCACCCAAGGCCCTCCACTAGTGCCCTTAGGTTACTTCTCCACTTCTTCATTCCTTGTCCCTTCTGTTTTCCCCCTGTTAGAAGGATTTTTAAAAAATATGTGGGTTTCTACCAAGAGCCGCTCAGTTCCAAGATTCCTTTGTGTGTCTCTGGAATCACAGCAGTTAAGGAATTTGATAAGTAGCCAGAGGGGCCGTTCGTGGGCGGTGTCTCAGGGTCCCATTGGGGTGGGGGAGGTGAGGGACCAGCTCTCCCCCTATCCTGTGAGGTCTGGTGTGTGTCGTCACTACTGGTCTGTACCTGGCATTTACAATCAGTTCTGGAAGCTTCCCAGAGAACAGGTGGAGGGACAGCACCTGTTCCCAACTGGGTTGGCACAGCGAAGGTGGCCTAATGCAAAGTCCGGAGGCATGTCTGCCCTCCCGCTCGGTTCCGAGGTTCCTTCGTGTGTCTCGAGATGAATATTTCTTTTAGATATCTGCTTTACAAATTGTGCTGATAGTTAGCAATGTTTTATTATACACCTAAAATTTTGTTGAGGATAGATCATTTTAAAAGTTCTTACCACAATTAAAAACATGAAATATAACTTTTAAAATAAAAAACATATCTGTCAGAAAACTTTTTCCATTCTCCCCATCCACTGCTGTATGTTTTCTCTATTCTCATTTCTATGGCATACCAGGACGCAGCTAAAGAGAGAATGCAGTACTCTAAACTCTTCATGGTCTTAGCTCTAACCCACAGGCCCCAACCCATCACCTGCCCATCTCCAGACCCAATTATTAAAATTTTGAATTCCAAGATTGTGCGTCTGACATTATATGCTATTCATAACCAGCAATAGAAAACAACTTGTCTAATGTTGCCTCTTTGGCAGATCTGAGTGTTGGAGGAAAATTCTAAATAATGATGTTGGGACTGGAGTCGAAATATTGAATGTAATCTAAGTAGAGAGAGAATAATGTCAAAATTATTTGCCACACAGGCAGGGGTAGGGGTGGGTAGGTGGGGTATATTTGGTTGTGGTTGGTGGGAAATGTGCACTGGTGAAGGAATGGGTATTTGATCATTGTATGACTGAGACTCAAACACAAAAGCTTTGTAACTGTTCTCACAGTGACTCAATAAACAAATTTTTAAAAAAGAAAAAAATATGTGGGTGATGAATATTATCATTTATTACTGTTTATTCCCTTGTTTTATTTCTCTGTATATCACAGAGGAGTAGGAATAAGATCATCTGAAATTTATCCTTCTCCTTCTGACTTAATTTTGCTTAGCATAATCCGCTTATTTCATGCAAGTTTTAGTAAAATGTAAGATTTCATCATTTCTTAGAGCTGTGCAGTATTCCATCGTGTGCATGTGAAAAATTTCTTTATCCATTCACCTATCATTGGACATTTAGATTGCTTCCATATCTTAACTATTGCATGGAATGCTGTATAAACATAGGAGTGCGTACATATTTTTGAATTAATGTGTTGTGTCCTTGGGATAGACGCCAAAGATAAGGCTCACACTAAGTCATATGTTTGTTCATGTAGCATTTTTTTCTTTTGACTTTTTGGCCACAGCTGTCTATGATCAGGGCTTCTTAGTCCTGGCTCAGCTATCAGGGATTACTCCTGTTGATGCTTGGGAGATAATGGGCAGTGCTAGGGATTGAACCAGGGTTGGCTGCTTGCAAGGCAAGATCCTTGTCTCTTGTAGAACCTCTTTGGCCCTTGATCCTGTCTTAAGTATTTTAAGGTCATAGATTTTACTGAAAAGTTATATCAAAGGGGATAGTATCTCAGTTTATAGCCACTTTGCATCACATACAACACGACACAGTGACAATAAGAAATGGGTCTGTTTGTCTCTTAAGTGAGAACCTGTTTACAGTTTAGCATTAAGATGTCTGAAGTACAGGAGTCAAAGGAGACTTTAAGAATAAATGAGCATAGGATAGTTAGGATAGAGGAGGGTCCATTATGAGAACACTAGTTAGAAATGATCATTCTGGACAAGAATTGAGTGTTTAGAACAGGTAAAGGGATATAAATGATAACCTTTCAGCATCTGTATTACAAACCATAGTGCCTAAACTGAGAGAGAGAAAGAGCAAAAGAGAGAAACAGACAAGTGGGGTGCCTGTTATAGAGGTAGGCTGGGGTGGGGGATGACTTGAAGGGGTGGGAGGAAAACTGGGGACACTAGTGCTGGGAAATTATACTGGTGAGGGATGGGAATTAGAACATTGTATGACTAAAATTCAATTATGAACAATTTTGTAATGCTCTATCTCATGACGAGTAAATTAAAAATAATATATATACAAGCCCCCCCAAAGAATAAATGATCATATTTTGTATTACTTATAGAAACCACAGGACAAAAAATTTTGAAGTAGACCTATGGAAGACATAAGTCACTCTTCAAACACACATTTTCCTACTTTAGATAATGCTTTAGTGTTCCAATTTCTGTTTTTCAAGAAAAAAATGGCTCTCTAGCCCATGAAATGCATAATGTTGCACTTAATATTTTTAATGGAAATTTCTCCTGATAAAATTTTATTTATTCGCGGCCATGCAACACATCATAAGATACTCCCTATCCATTCTTCATAAGTACCACACCACATTTAATGGAGTTCAAATAGTACACAACAAATGTATATATGTATTCATATATACATATTTTCATATATATATATAAAAGGTCACATCAATCAACCTTTAACAACATGTCAGTGATATTCTAAAGAATGTCTTAATGGCCCCTTTCAAAATAGAATGATCTTCACACTGTTTCCTCTATTGATACTTTTTTTGGTAGCATTTTCAGTGGTTTTTCATAACAGACAATACAAAATATATTATTTCGGTTGTGTTTTGGGACAGGGATTGGGGCTTGGGATGGAAACATCCCAAATTTGGTGGTGGGAAGGTATAATGGTGGTGGGATTGGTGTTTGAATATTAAACGTAATCAAAAATAGTGAATTATCTTATAAAATGAAAAAATAAATTTATTTATTTTTATCTTTATTGATTCTGATTCAATTTTAAAATGGCTAGATGAGGATTGGCAATCTCTGAGTGGAGCTAAATACCAGATTATTTTCTTCTTTTACATTACTCTCTTTAAGATGATCAGATAAACAAAATTATAACTTCTTTGTAAGTAAAGGTTCATTGAGAAGCAGTCACATTTGTTTACTTAACTATTGTCTTTTTTTTTTTTAATTTTATTGAATCACCATGTGGAGGGTTACATAGTTCTCAGGATTATGTCGGTTATACAATTCTCAAACACCCTTCCCTTCACCAGTGCCCATTCTTCCATCACCAACCCCCCCAGTATACCTGCCGCCCCCTCCCACCTCCCCAGTCCCCACCCTTGTACTTGATAAGTTTCACTTCGTTTATGCCTTATCTCGATTACATTCCATGTTTCAACACACAACTCACTACCGTTGTTGGGGTTTCCCCCCAAAAAGAAAAGCAGTCCTATTGCCAAGGAGGCATTTGATAGTTCTCCACTACTAAGAATATAGAGATATTAAGTCCCGCTGTTTGTTACATAACTTTTCTTTCTCCCCCTTGCCCCGCGCCACCGAGTTCACGCCTGTTTAGTAATCGCCACACTGCCTGACAAGGGAAAAAAAACGAAAACAAAAACCGAAAAGGATGGTTATTTCCCGTCATCAGCAGACGTGGGGCTCTGGCTTAGTTGATAGACTAGTAGAGTGTCTGCAAGCAGTTTCTGGAACCGAAGGTCTTGCGCTGGTATCGGCTCCGGCTCGAGATTCCACCAGCGTCCCACTGTTCCATGTACATAATTTTTCCCCTTATATCCCATTCCCACGCCACCAGGTCTGTTTGCTTAATGGACATCACATTGTAGTTGACGACACGCCGCGTTTCTTCCCGAGAAAGAAGAAAATTTCTTCTCAGCTGGCGTGGGGATATAGCTTAGTTTAGTCTAGAGAGATGGCTACCGTTTTGATTGCCTTCAATATTTCAGCAACAGACTTACTATTCTTGTTAGGATCACCCACAAAAGTCCGACCCATTAAAAGTGAACCATTATATATTGCTGATGTTAAGATGACATTAGGTTGCGCGGCCGCGGCAGCGGCCGCGCGGTTTTGGGTTTCTGTATAAAGTCCAGGGAAAGTACAACCAGAAATAACATCACTACAAACTTTTACCCTTTTATGGTGCTCATAAGATGGAGAAGTCAGCGCACCGTAGGGTCTCTGGTCCCATGCCGGAATTAGTTCAGTGGGCTGCCTGGAGTCCAAGGGCGCTCCCTTGGGCTCTTCCATCATACTGGCTCCGCAGCCGGATCCAAAGGGAAGCACATGTGGGGGAGGTGGGTTTAAATATCTATCTGCGGTGGGCGGGGGTCGCCGCCCCCACCCCCTGGGGTCTCCCGCAAGCGCGAGAAATCGTCCTGTTTCAGCTGGATCGCCGGCTCCATTTTGTGCTCAGGAAAACCGCGGATCCTGCGCTGTGCTCAGGAGGGAGGAGTTGAGAGGGAGAGACAGGTTAAAAGAATTGGGGGATGCCCGGTTCCCACTGTTTCAGCGCCCCGTGGGGTCTCTGGTCCCATGCCGGAATTAGTTCAGTGGGCTGCCTGGAGTCCAAGGGCGCTCCCTTGGGCTCTTCCATCATGCTCGCTCTGCAGCCGGATCCAAAGGGAAAAAGACTATTGTCTTTTAATTGAAGTTAAAAGTATCTTTAAGGATGAAACACAACTGATCAAGCAAGTGGAAACAAACATAAACAAATGGGACTACATCAAACTAAGAAATTTCTGCACCTCAAAAGAAACAGTGACCAAAATACAGAGAGAGCCCACAGAATTGAAAAGAATATTTACCCAATACCCATCTGATAAGGGATTAATATCCAGGATATACAAGACACTAGTAGAATTGTTCAAGTAAAAAACCTCAATCCCATCAAAAAATGGGGATAAGAAATGAACAGAAGCTTCCGCAAAAAAGAAATACAAATGGCCACAAGGTACATGGAAAAATTCTCCACATCGCTAATCATCAAGGCGAAGCAAATCAAAACAACAATGAAATATCATCTCACACCACAGAGACTGATACACATTCAAAAGAACAAAAGCAACCAGTGCTGGTGTGGATGTGAGGGAAAAGGGACGCTCTTTCATTGTTGGTGGTAATGCCAATTGGTCCAGCCTTTCTGGAAAACAGTATGGACATTCCTTCAAAAAACTAGAAATTGAGCTTCCATATATGACCCCACAATACCACTTCTGGGAATATATCCCAGGGGTGCAAAAAAGCACAATAGAAATGACATCTGCATCTATATGTTCGCTGCAGCACTGTACACAATAGTCAAAATCTAAAAAAAAAAAAAAAATCAAAACACGTGCTCGAGAACCCACACTGCTTAAAGAAACTTCGGTACACCTGTTATGAGAGATGAAGTCATGAAATTTGCTTATAAGTGGATAGACATGGAGAGTATCATGCTAAGTGAAATGAGTCAAAAAGAAAGGGACAGATACAGAAGGACTGAATTCATTTGTGGTATATAAAATAACATAACATGAGACTAACACCAAAAGACAGTAGACACAGGACCATGAATATTGCCCCATAATTGGAAGCCTGCCTCATGAGCTAGTGAAGAAGGCAGCTGGAATAGAAATGGGATCACTAAGACATTGATAGTTGGAGGAATCATTCGGGATGGAGATGTGTGATAAAAGTAGATAAAAGACCAAACATGATAATTTATCATTATCTGTATTGCAAACCACAATGTCCAAAAGTAGAGAGAGAGTATGGGGGAAATTGTCTGCCATGGAGGCAGTGGGAGGGTGTGAAAGGGGGCACTGGTTGTGGGCAATGTGCACTGGTGGAGGGATGGTTGTTTGATCATTGTATGATTGTAACTCAAACATAAAAGCTTGTAACTATATCTCATGTTCATTTATCAAAAAAAAATCAGAAAAAAACTATTTTCTTTTGATGCTTCAATATTAAAAGCCAGAATCAAGTAATTGATATGGAAAGTATATGGCCTTTCACAGAAATTATTGTTGACCCTTCCACTGCATTAATTCTGAGAAAACAATAAGTATTTTGCCAGTTTTTACTTATTATAATGTACTTAGATCGTTATACAATGGACTTTGGGACACTTTACATTTTGTTTGAAAATTAGATTGGATAAAAAATCTATTATTGGGGCTGGACAATAGCACAGCGCATAGGGCATTTGCTTTGCACGCAGCTGACCAGGGTTCGATTCCCAGCATCCCATGTGGTCCCCCAGCACCGTCAGGAGTAATTCCTGAGTGCATGAGCCAGGAGTAACCCCTGTGCATCGCCAAGTGTGACCCAAAAAGAAAAAAAAATCTATTATTTATTGTAAATATATACTACTGTAATAATATTTGATTCTATAGTTTGTTTACCTTGTATGTTATGTCACTGTGGTTTGAAGCTAACATCCTGTTCTTTTAAAGGTATTAGTTCTCTGCTTTCTAATTCAAATATTATAATCCAAATAGAAAGGAAGATGTGTCTTATAGAAAACAGAAGTGTAGTTATAGGAATCAGTACTTTAATGCATTCAAAATGCGTCACAATGGCCTTGGGATCTTTGCAGACTGACCAGAGCTTGTTAGGTATTTGTAGCCCAATCACTAGTCAGTTAATCTAAACTTTCATTCATTGTACATTTACTATGAGCTGTTCCTTGAAAGGTGACTTAAGCACCTTTCATTGATTTTTCACTAAACCATTACAGTACATTATGAAGTCAAATTTTGTGCTTTTGTTTATTTGTTATTAGCCCACACCCAGTGATAATCAGTGATAAGGTTACTCCCGATTCTGTACTCAGAAATTATTCATGGCAATGCTCTGGGGACTCTGTGAGGTACCTGCTAATCGAACCTGGAGTTGGTCGTGAGCAGAGCAAGTGCCTTACCCGATGTACTCTCTCTCCAGTTTATGAAATCAGATTTGTTACAAACATTACAGAAGAAATAGGAGTTTCAAAATAGAAAATTCTTTTCCACAAGTTGCACATCCAGTAAGTGGCAAAACTATCCTTGATCTCAGTGTCTTTTGACTTCAAAATCGATGCTTTTAACTACGATACTGTCAAAGTGTTTTGCATGCTCTGTGTAAGTGAAATGCTTGGGGCCAGTATCTGGCACCAATGACAGACCTGAGACCCTTAGAGAACTCAGAGATCCTAATTCTTGCTACACTCTATGTAAATTTACCAGCATTATAAAAATGGAAAAATAAATTGCTGAAAGAAATTTCACCTAACCACTATCAATGGATTTGACACATTGAAGGCAATATGGAACTACTTTCCCTTTTTTACTTTTCTTTGTTGTCTTCAAAGTTATATTGAAATCACATACTTTTTATCTTATGAATTAAAAGAGATGATAGAGCATTGCCCTTGCACCTGGTTATCTTCACCCAGGCCCCTCAGAGTGGAACAGGTTAAGTTTCCCTCCCTGCCCTGAGCAGAGCCCCCAGAGCTGAAGACCTCCGGAACCCAGCCACAGCCATGCTCAAGGCCCTTCTCCACACATTTGGACAAGCATCACACATGAAGGAACTGGCAGAGGAACCCAGGTGTGCGGGACCTGGGGCTGAGATCTCCAAGCCTGCTCGAATTGGGACTGAGCCTCTTCCGCCCAGATCCCCCATTTTCTAGTAGCTAGGTTTTCACATCCAGAAACTGCCCCCCGCCCCCCCATGCCGTGTAATCCCATCAATGGCCAACATCCAGAGACTATAAAACCAAGCTCCAGGAAGCATCTTATAGCCTAGTTCTCCCTCTCAGAGAACCTGGCAAGTTACCGAGAGTTTCCTGCCCACATGGGAGAGCCTGGCAAGCTCCCCATGGCATATTCATATGCCCAATCCAGTAACAATGATGAGTCTCACTCCCCTGACCCTGAAAGAGCCTCCAATGCGGCACTGTTGGAAAGGATGAGTAAAGAGAGGCTTCTAAAGTCTCAGGGCTAGGATGAATGGAGATGTTACTGAGACTGCTTGAGAAAATCCACGATAAACGGGATGATGATGATGATGATGATGAATAGAGCATATGAATGATCACATAAACATGACAGCTTATGTGGACTAGATCTCAATCTCAAATCACTATAAATTAGTCTCAAAGGCTAATTCTCTTCTCCTTCCTTATCTCATCACCCTCTATGCTGTTCCTATATGATCTTGGGTCCCTAAATAAGTCTTATAATTAAAATAGCAAAAAGAAAAAAGGGCATTATATCACAAAGAGCAAAATTTGGGTTGATATTCTTTTTTTAGCTGTTTTGACTCTTGTTTTTACATAATATCAGCTACCCTATTTTTAAGGGACACCCAGTCAGTGCTTGGGAACCATAGGATATATAGTGCCACAGTTCTAACTCACACATGGCCTCACATGTTAGGTGTCTATTCTTTCAGTTTCCCCTGCTCCTTTCACCCCTATTTTTGGTAAAGCTTAACTGGTCCTACCTACAAACACTGGTTGTTCATGAGAATAATTTTGGAGGGGTTTCAGACCAAACCAAGGTGTTGGATTCATACTCAGCAATGACACCTGGCAGTAATCAGAAACTATGTGATGTTGGGGTCAAATTAGGCTCACTGCATGAAAGGCTTTAGTCCCTGTACTACCTCTCCAACTATAAAAGTATATATTTATATTTAACCTTAATCTTGAATTTCATTTTAAATTTTTTTTTTATCTTTGGGGATTGTATATGTATTTATTTATTTTTTTTTTAGGTTTTTTTTTTTAATTTATTTATTTTTAATTAGAGAATCACCGTGAGGGTACAGTTACAGATTTATACACTTTTGTGCTTATACTTCCCTTATACAAAGTTTGGGAACCCATCCCTTCACCAGTGCCCATTCTCCACCACCCGTAAACCCAGTGTCCCTCCCACCCTCCCCAATCCCATCTCCCCCCCACCCCACCCTGCCACTGTGGCAAGGCATTCCCTTCTGTTTTCTCTCTCTAATTAGCTGTTGTGGTTTGCAATAAAGGTGTTGAGTGGCCGCTGTGCTCAGTCTCTAGCCCTCATTCAGCCCGCAACTCCCTTCCCCCACATGGCCTTCGACTACAATGTAGTTGGTGATCGCTTCTCTGAGTTGACCTTTCCCCGGAATGTGAGGCCAGCCTCGAAGCCATGGAGTCAACCTCCTGGTACTTATTTCTACAGTTCTTGGGTGTTAGTCTCCCACTCTGTTATTCTATATACCATAGATGAGTGCAATCTTTCTATGTCTGTCTCTCTCTTTCTGACTCATTTCACTCAGCATGAAACTTTTCATGCCCATCCACTTAACTACAAAATTCTTGACCTCCTTTTTTCTAACAGCTGCATAGTATTCCATTGTATAGATGTACCAAAGTTTCCTCAACCAGTCATCCGTTCTGGGGCATTCGGGTTTTTTCCAGATTCTGGCTATTGTAAACAGTGCTGCGATGAACATACATGTGCAGATGTTGTTTCGATTGTACTTTTTTGCCTCTCTGGGATATATTCCCAGCAGTGGTATTGCTGGGTCAAATGGGAATTCAATATCTAATTTTTTGAGAGTCGTCCTAATTGTTTTCCAGAAGGGCTGAACCAGTCGGCATTCCCACCAGCAGTGAAGAAGGGTCCCTTTCTCCCCACATCCTCTCCAACAGCGGTTGCTTTTGTTCTTTTGGATGTGTGCTAGTCTCTGTGGTGTGAGGTGGTATCTCATGGTTGTTTTGATCTGCATCTCTCTGATGATTAGTGATGTAGAGCACTTTTTCATGTGCCTTTTGGCCATTCGTATTTCTTCCTTGGTAAAGTTTCTGTTCATTTCTTCGCCCCATTTTTTGATGGGGTTGGATGTTTTCTTCTTGTAGAGTTCAACCAGTGCTTTATATACCATTGATATCAACCCCTTATCTGATGGGTATTGTGTTAATATCCTTTCCCATTCTGTGGATAGTCTTTGTATTCTGGTCACTGTATCTCTTGCGGTGCAGAAGCTTTTTAGTTTCATGTAGTCCCATTTGTTGATCTCTGTTTTTACTAGATTGCTTAGTTCCGTGTCACCTTTGAAGATACGTTTATCTTCAATATCGTGGAGGGTTTCGCCGACCTTGTCTTCAATGTACCTTATGGTTTGTGGTCTAATGTTGAGGTCTTTAATCCATTTTGATCTGACTTTTGTGCATGGTGTCAGGTCAAGGTCTAAACCCATTTTTTTGCATGTGGTTGTCCAGTTGTGCCAGCACCATTTGTTAAAGAGGCTTTCCTTGCTCCACTTCACATCTCTTGCTCCCTTATCAAAGATTAGATGATCATACACTTGGGGTTGTGTGTAGGGATATTCCACCCTGTTCCATTGGTCTACGGCTCTGCCTTTGTTCCAGTACCATGCTGTTTTAATTGTTACTGCTTTGTAGTAAAGTTTGAGGTTGGGGATGGTGATGCCTCCCATCATCTTTTTCCCAAGAATTGTTTTAGCTATCCTTGGACGTTTGTTATTCCATATGAACTTTAGGATTGCTTGATCCATTTCTTTGAAGAATGTCATGGGTATATTTATAGGGATCGCATTGAATCTGTATAATGCTTTAGGGAGTATTGCCATTTTGACAACATTGATTCTCCCTATCCACGAGCAGGGTATATGTTTCCATTTCCTCATGTCCTCTTTGATTTCATGGAGTAGCATTATGTAGTTTTCTTTGTAAAGGTCTTTTACTTCCTTGGTTAAGCTGATTCCGAGGTACCTGATTTTCTGGGGCACGATTGTGAATGGGATTGCTTTTTTCATGTCCCTTTCCTCTGCCTCATTGTTTGCATATATGAAGGCCATGGATTTTTGGGTATTGATTTTGTAGCCTGCAACTTTACTGTATAAGTCTATTGTTTCTAAGAGTTTCTTAGTAGAGGTTTTAGGCTTCTCTAGATATAGTATCATGTCGTCTGCAAATAGTGAGAGTTTGATTTCTTCCTTTCCTATCTGGATGCCCTTAATCTCTTTTTCTTGTCTAATAGCTATCGCAAGTACTTCCAGTACTATATTGAAGAGGAGTGGTGAGAGTGGGCATCCTTGTCTTGTGCCTGATCTCAGAGGAAAGGCCCTTAGTTTTTCCCCGTTGAGGATAATGCTTGCCGTAGGCTTGTGATAGATGGCTTCGACTATCTTGAGGAAAGTTCCTCCAAACCCCATTTTGGCGAGGGTTTTCATCATGAAAGGATGTTGGATCTTGTCAAATGCTTTCTCTGCATCTATTGATATGATCATATGGTTTTTATCTTTACTTTTGTTGATATGCTGGATTATGTTGATTGATTTCCGAATGTTAAACCATCCTTGCATCCCTGGGATGAATCCCACTTGGTCGTGATGTATGATCTTTTTGATGAGTTGTTGGATCCTATTTGCTAGTATTTTGTTGAGGATCTTCGCATCGGTGTTCATCAGGGAAATTGGTCTGTAATTTTCTTTCTTAGTGGTGTCTTTGTTTGCTTTTGGTATTAGGGAGATATGTGCTTCATAGAAACTGTTTGGGAGAGTTCCTGCTTTTTCAATTTCCTGGAAAAGTTTGAGGAAAACAGGCAATAGGTCTTCTTTAAATGTTTGGAAGAATTCGCCAGTGAATCCATCTGGGCCTGGGCTTTTGTTTTTGGGGAGGTTTTTGATTACCGTTTCAATTTCCTTAACATTGATGGGTCTATTCAGGTATTCCAGGTCTTCTTTCTTCAGTCTTGGGAGATTGTAGGAATCAAGGAATCCATCCATTTCTTTTAGGTTCTCCTTTTTTGTGGCGTAAAGACTTTCAAAGTAGTCTCTAATGATCTTTTGAATCTCACTAGTTTCTGTTATGATGTCCCCCTTTTCATTTCTGATTCGATTTATTAGAGTTTTCTCTCTTTCTTTCTTTGTGAGACTTGCTAGCGGTTTATCAATCTTATTTATTTTCTCAAAGAACCAACTCTTTGTTTCATTGATCTTTCGGATTGTTTTTTTGGTTTCGATGTCATTAATTTCTGCTCTAATTTTTATTATTTCTTTCCTTCGGTCTGGTTTGGGGTCCTTTTTCTGGTCCTTTTCTAGGGTCTTGAGTCGTGAAGTCAAGCTATCTATGTGGGTCCTTTCTTCCTTCCTGAGGAATGCTTGGAGAGCTATAAATTTTCCCCTTAACACGGCTTTAGCTGCGTCCCATAGGTTTTGGTAGCTCGTGTCTTCATTCTCATTTGTTTCTAAGTATCTTTTGATTTCTTCCTTGATTTCCTTCTTGACCCACTCATTGTTCAACATGGAATTGTTTAATTTCCAGGTGTTTGATTTGATTTTCCGTATTTGTGGGTGGTTAGCTTCTATCTTCAGCGCATCGTGGTCTGAAAAGATGGTTGATACAATTTCTATTTTTCCGATTCGATTGAGGTATGTTCTGGGGCCCAGTACATGGTCTATTTTTGAAAATGTTCCATGTGCACTGGAAAAGAATGTGTATTCTTTCTTTTTGGGGTGTAAGGCCCTGTATAGGTCTATTAGGCCTCTCTCTTCAATTTCTTCATTCAGGGTCAGTGTTTCCTTGTTGAGTTTTGTTCTTGTGGATCTATCTAGAGGTGATAAGGCCATATTGAAGTCTCCGACTACAATTGTGCTGTTAGTGATGTCCTCTTTGAAGTCTGTTAGGAGTCGTTTTAAATATTTAGCCGGTCGTTTGTTAGGAGCATATACGTTTAAGAGTGTGATTTCTTCCTGTTGTACATATCCCTTGATAAACAGAAAATGACCTTCGCTGTCCCTTTTGATCTTTTTCATCCTGAAATCTATGTTGTCGGATACCAGGATGGCCACTCCAGCTTTTTTAAGGGGGTTGTTGGCTTGGAGGATTGTTTTCCATCCTTTGACTTTGAGTCTATGTTTACTCTGTTTGTTCAGGTGTGTTTCTTGCAGGCAACAGAATGTTGGGTTTAATTTCCTGATCCATTTAGCCACTCTGTGTCTCTTGATAGGTGCATTTAGGCCATTGACATTGAGAGAGATTATTGTGATGTGGTTTTGTGTCATCTTTCTGTGGGATTTGTTGTTCTTATGGGGCTCCTCCTTGTCTTACAGTAGCCCCTTTAGACCTTCTTTCAAGATTGGTTTTGAGTCTATGAAGTTCCTGAGCTGTTGTTTATCCGAGAAATAGTGTATGGTTCCTTCGAGTTTGAGTGAGAGTTTAGCTGGATAAAGTATTCTTGGTGAGGCATTCATTTCGTTGAGTTTTTTCACTATGTCCCACCATTGTCTTCGGGCTCGGAGGGTTTCTTCTGACAGATCGGCCGTAAATCTGAGGGGTGCTCCTTTGTATGTGATTTCCCTCTTTGACCTTGCTACTTGTAGAATTGTGTCTCTATCTACAGCATCCGCCATTCTGACTATGATATGCCTTGGAGTCTTTTTATTTGGGTCTCTTTTTGCTGGCACTCTTCGGACTTCTTGTATCTGGACGCCTGCCTTCTCCAGCTCTGGGAATTTCTTAGCGATGATGTCTTTGACTATGTTTTTTTCATTGGGGTTACTTCCCTGTGGTTCTGGTACTCCAATGATTCTTATGTTGTTCCTCTTGAAGTCATCCCCCAGGGCTCTGATTCTCTCTATAGCCATTTTGAGGTCTTTGGCCATGATTTGTTGCTGTCTGTAAGCTTTCTGCAGCTCATCCTCAAGCTCACTGATTCTGTCTTCGGCTGTAGTCATTCTGCTGTTGAGGGCATCTAGTGAGATTTTTATTTCATCTACCGATTGCTTTATTTGTGAGACTTCGGTTCGAAGGTTTGAAATTTCTGCTCTCATTTCTGCTCTCATTTCTTCCTGTATTTTCTTGGTAGAGCGTTCCAGCGCTTGATTCATCTCCTCCCTTAATTTATTGGTTGTCTGTTCCATAGTTGCTTGGAGTAGGTCGACTCTCCTCCATATTTCCTCTCTGAATTGTTTATCTGAGAGGTCATAGATGTTGGGAGACTCTTTTGAGGTTTCTAGTATCTTTTCTTCTCCCTCTCTTGGTGGAGGGGATTTTCGCTGTTTCTTCATATTGTCAGGGAAGTGCAGAGTTGGAACCTTGTAGTTATTTATTCCTCTTTCTTTTTGTGGGAAGAAGGGGCTCCGATTGTGCTGAACTTCCCTTATTCACTGATAGCTTTTATACTGTCAGCCTAAGCTAATGGCTATTTTGTGTAAATGTTTGAGCTCGCAAAAGTGAGTTTTCAAAGGAATAGACAGTATGGATTGAGCTGAGGTAGCAAAGAAGAACTGCGGCCGCGTTAGCGTTGGCCGCTCCGGAAAGAGGCCACGCCCACTTTTTAGGCCACGCCCCCTGATATGAGTACACGCCCCTAAGCAGCAGAGTGGGGATTGGTCAGGATCCGACGGCGGCGGCGGAAAGGTGCCAGGCAGGGGCTTCAGGAGAAGCCCCGAGCCGCGGCGGGCAGGGGGCGGGGAGGGGGCTTCTCATTTTAAATTTAACTGCTGTTAACATGCTCTAAAAAAGAACTATAATAATTTATAATTTTAATATAACATAATTTAATATAATAATTTTTAGCATATCATGGAAGTGTTAGTTTGGGAACACATTAAAACCATGCTTATGAAGTCCCCACTTTCCTCACTATATATATTTGCTATCATGGATAAAATAACGTAAAGCCAGAGCTGGAGCAATAGTACAGTGAGGAGGGCGTTTGTCTTACACACAACTGACCCGGAATGCCAGCATCCCTTATGATGCCTCGAGCACCGCTAGAAGTAATTCCTGAGTACATAGCCAGGAGTAACCCCTGAGCATCACTGGATGTGATCCAAAAAGCAAAAAAAAAAAAAAAAAAAAACAAAAAAACTGTAACACTGTCTTCCAGTTGTTCATCGATTTGCTCGAGCGAGCACCAGTAACATCTCCATTGTGAGACTTGTTGCTACTGTTTTTGGCATACCGAATACGCCTTGGGTAGCTTCTAGTCTCTGCTGTGCTGGAAGGGATACTCTCGGTACCTTGCTGGGCTCTCCTAGTGGATGGAAGAATTGAACCCAGGTTGGTGGCATACAAGGCAAGCATCCTACCCTCTGTATAAAAAAAAAAAGTAAAACCTTTTCTGTTATTTATCACAATAACCTCATATAATATACCCAGAGACATTTTAATTGAGGACATTATTAACCTATCCACTAGTTAAAAAGGAGTTATGGACACCATATATCTAATGAGAAAACCATTACTATTTGCATAGTGGTGGGAAATAGAATAAATAATGAAGAAAAAATTAGAGCACTCAAATTGTCACCTTGAAATTTTGCTGTGGTCTGAGGATGTGGTTCTGCAGGAAAATGCAAAGCTTGCATGAATGAAACCCAGGTTCTATCCTCGACAACACAAATATAAAAATAATAAAAACATTCTCCATGTGAATTCTTGGAATCAAACTCTCCCTTAACACATGCAAAATAATTCACTTCTTTCCCTATAATTTTACCGTTTCTAAAATGTTGTGGAAATATAAATAAAAACATTTAATTTTCTTTTATTCTGTGAAATGAAATGAAATCCTTCAATGATTCCATGCATCGTTAGTCCTTCCCTTTTCATTGATCAATACATTCTTCTGTATAGATATACCAGGCAATTTATCCATGATTCTATAATTTATTCATTTACTTTTAAAGAATATCTTACTTGTTTTTTGTTCTTGATGATAACAAATAAGTAAAGTTATTATGAAAAATCTACCATTATGTCATTGCTTGAAGATGGTTTGAAGTTCAGTTGGGTAAATTTCTAAGAATAAGATAATTTGGGAGGCTGGAGCGATAGCACAGCAGGTAGGGCGTTTGCCTTGCACGCGGCCGACCCGGGTTCGAATCCCAGCATCCCATATGGTCCCCTGAGCACCGCCAGGAGTGATTCCTGAGTGTAGAACCAGGAGTAACCCCTGTGCATCGCCGGGTGTGACCCAAAAAGCAAAAAAAAAAACCCAAAAAACCAAACCAAGATAATTTGGTCTTGCAAATATATGATTAATTATATAAGAAACTAAGTTTCCTAACAAGATCCAATTTCGCCCCCATTAATGGATATAAATTTCTGTTATTTTTCCTTTTCACCACAATTGAATATTGTCTGTTCTCTCCCATGGTCTAGTTGGTGTGTATTGGTGTTGGTTTATGTTGTGGAGTATTCACATTTCTTAATAACTGTTGTTTTTTATTTGCTGATTTTCTACTAATTATCTTCTTTGAGAAAGTATTTGCATATATTCTACTGATTTTACTATCATCTCATTGTTGAGTTTTTAGAATGCATGCTTGAAATAAATATCCTTTATCAGTTTGTGTGATTTCAATATATTTTATTCCAATGTATGGTTTGTCATTTCATTCCATTAAAGTGTTTTTCTTCAGAGAAAGCTTTCCAAACTTTTGTGAAGCCTAATGTATCCTTTTTCATTTTATGACTTGCACATTTGGTGTTTCATCTAAAATGCATTAACAAAACAAAGAATCTACAAATTTCTCTCAAATATTTTGAACATCTGTGTATAAAATGTCTAATTCTATGTAAATGTGCTGGTTGATTTTTCTCTTAATAAACACCCTGCTTCTTTGTGTGCTGTAATTTTTTTGTGGTTGGAAGCAAAATGACTTACTACACTATTAAGTTTGATAAATAGCATTGTGCTTGAAAATAGGCAAACTAGGGCAGAAAGATAATACAAGGGTGAGGGTTCTTTCCTGGCATGCTCTTGACTGTTTCCAATTCTGCTACCACATGGTCCCTAAAGCAATCCTATTGCATCTCTTGGGGTCTGGACTGTAAAAAACTAAAGAACGCCGAGGGGCACGAGCACTCGCGGGCTCTCTGGGCGGCTCTGTCTCACCGCCCGAGTTCGGTGCCCCGGAACCGCTGTGTGTGCTGTCGGTCAAGGGCAGGCGACAGAAGGAAGAAGGAAGAAGGCCAAACTGATTGCTCGATCCGTTTATTTCATTCTCTCTCTCCGCTTCTCTCCCACTCTCCTGGATCTGGGCCACCGTGGATCTGGACCCCCAACCCACTCTTACAGCCTAGTTAAATCTCCACAGCATGAGGGGGTTGGGGCATACACATAGGTATGGTCACCATCAATAGGGTAAGGTCCTTTCCCTTAGGGGATGCTTCTCCTAGGACTTAATTCTCTTTCAGCAGGAGGATCCACCCAAGGGCGGAGTCCCATGAATGTGTTTCTCTTCTCCTCAGCCAGCAAACATATAAGAATTCATAATATTAATTATTTTGTATGGACACAATAAGAGATGCATTAAAGCTTATAGAATTGCTCTCCTCGGGCCATCTCAATCTCAGACTACAGTGCTCAGGCCAGATCAGTCTTTCCTATCCCTGGCAGGGTCCCAGTCTCATAATTACTATTGGATCATGACAGCATTTGTCTATGATCAAGCTCTTAACGTATAGTTAAGAATTAGGCACTTTGGCCAGGCCCATCTCGATGCCAGGGTAGCACGTAACTCACCACTTGCCCTGGATCCTTCCCGTCCCACGTCGGGGACCCTGCTTTGGGGTGCTAGGAACTGAGGGCAACTGAGGCTTAAGTGGAGAAAGCAGATGCCCGGGAGGGAATAATATTCGAGGCCAATTCATTCCCAAGTTATAAAAACATAATATTGTCTTCTTGTGTCTATACAAAACAGTCATAGCTTTAAAGTAAATTATTCAAAAGGCACAAGAAGAGGAGAAAGGCAATATTAACTTATATAATATAAATTCAGTATCCTAGGAAAGTCTGACCTTGCAAATTAGCAGAGTCAGATTAAGGGAAAGCCGAGGATTAACTCTTTTGGGGAAGAGAGCATGGAGAAGTGATTATAGCTAAACAAAGGGATGGGAGAAATTCAGGATCACCTTAATGGGTGTGACTGGGGTAAGCCTAAACTCTGGGTAAAACCGGGACAAGCTACTTGTGGCAAGGAGGGAAAGGACAAAGTAATGTCATCCTACACTGGACCACTGCAGAGCTGGAGCAATATTGTATCCTTGGGCCCTTGTGCTATTAGCCAAAAATTGCCAGTGGGACCCCCCCGAATTCCTGAGCACTGCTTGGGAAGTCCTCTCCACCAGAAAAGAAAATATATAAACTAAGGACCTGAGAGAAAGTGCAGGGATTAAGGCACTTTGCCTGGCTTTTGTTTGGTTTCTGGCACTAGATATGGCCTACTGAGTACCATCATGAGAGATCGCTATGTACAAAATAGGAAGGAAGGAAGGAAGGAAGGAAGGGAGGGGGGGAGGGAGGAAAGAAGGAGGAAGGAAGGAAGGAAGGAAGGAAGGAAGGGAGGGAGGGAGGAAAGAAGGAAGGAAAGAAGGAAGGAAGGAAGGAAGGAAGGAAGGAAGGAAGGAAGGAAGGAAGGAAGGAAGGAAGGAAGGAAGGAAGGAAGGAAGGAAGGAAGGAGGGAGGGAGGGAGGGAGGGAGGGAGGGAGGGAGGGAGGGAGGAAGGAAGGAAGGAAGGAAGGAAGGAAGGAAGGAAGGAAGGAAGGAAGGAAGGAAGGAAGGAAGGAAGGAAGGAAGGAAGGAAGGAAGGAAGGAAGGAAATAGAGAACACTACTAGAAATCAATCTAGCCGAAGTTATGAAGCTTTGTGCAGAGATAGTACACTGGGTAAAACACTTGTTTTGTGTAGGGAACTGGGTTTAATCCCCAGCCTCCAAAATGGGTCCCCTGACCTTCTCCTGGAGTTATCACT
The DNA here is from genome assembly GCF_027595985.1 of Sorex araneus. Taxonomy (NCBI): domain Eukaryota; kingdom Metazoa; phylum Chordata; class Mammalia; order Eulipotyphla; family Soricidae; genus Sorex; species Sorex araneus. The sequence goes on along the minus strand of NC_073303.1, from coordinate 102,207,716 downwards.
GAGTATAGAACTAGGATCAAGCTCTGAACACCACCAGTTGTGACCCCTAAAACAAACAAAATATTATGAGAGTTTATGCTGCTATAGTCATGTTCAATATAACACAAACTTCACATTTTCCCATCAATTTCCTGTGAGTAGCATAGGGACTGTTTTGCTAGGGAAATTTTCAGTGATTACTTCCCTTTCTGCTTTTGGTATTTTCTTTAGTTTTCTACTGGACCTCATTGCATAAAGTCTTTTCATGCTCTGACTTCCCCTATCCTAGTCCCATAAGTGGGCTGTGTTAGGGCTGAGTAGTCCAGAAGCGTTAACTGTGTTCAGCCTCCTTGTTGGGTGGATGCTATCCTGTGTCTTGGGATTGGGTTTTTCTTTATCTACCACTTGGTTGGAGGTACTTAGTAATCTATAGGACTATCCTTCAGTACTGGGCTGAAGAGCTTCTTTAAAAGCTACCCTGCAGACTTATTTCTGACTTATACAATATTTATTATTTTACTTTTTTTCTGTTCCCTTTCTCCAGTTTCAATAGGTCTTGGTTTATATCCTAAATCTAGAGGACAACAGGCTTTGATTCCCTCAAAGTCTTAAGAATTTTTTTTCCCAGTCGGAAAATAAAGGAGAATAATCCAAGCAGGGCCTTGTGCCTTTCCCTTAACAGTTGCTGACCCCACTTGCAAACCTGTATTACAGAGATTGCTTTATCTTCATTTAAATATTAACTCTTTCTTGTGAAAATCTCATGGTCATTTGTAAAGCAGACCAACAAGGAGATTTAGAAACTCTTTGTTTCAGTTCACCTTCAGGGAACTATGTTCTATGGTAGCCTCACAAAGGCAATTTGTTGACTTTTCTAGTTTAAATCAACAGTCACCTTCAGAGAACACTTGCATTCCATTTCTCCTTAGAAATACTTACCTTTGCTGAGACTTGAATTGGTTGTATTTCCTACAACCTTGTCTTTTGGTGGATTCAAAAAAATGGTGTGACTTTTTTGAAAATTATTCAGTTATTTTAGTTGCTTTTTTTTAAAAAAAAATTTCTCCATTATCAATGGAAGCCGGACACTTTCAATTTTATTTCGAGAAAACCAGAGAATATGCTTTTGTGAACACTGGAGTGAAAACATAGTATTTATACCTTGGAGAACAGTTAATTATTCTAGTTGCATGATGCAAAATAGATTAGAGAAAATGGGAGTCTAGGGGAAAATTTGGAATCTGTTGCAATAATCTGGGGGAAAAAAAAGCAAATTCAGAAGAGAGTGGAATACAGACCAAAAACTGAATTTATTAGAGAAATTTTAGTACTTAATAGGCCTTTCTAACAGATTGTGGATATTGGTACAGATATGGATATTCATGTGCACTCACATGTGATATGTAAAAGAAGGAAGATTAAAAAACTGTACACACATATATAACCTTGACAATCATGAGAATGCTAGTAATGAACTCTAAATAATATTACAGATGCAAGCAAGGCAGGGGTATGGAGAACAAATAGGGGATGACTTGTTATTGGAGGATTGTTGGTCAGTTACTGCAAGGAGTGTAAGAGAGTAGGACATAGGACTATGACAGATGGCCAATATTTGACAGTTCTGACAATGGATGGGTGAGAAAATATATCAGAGCATTGATTCATAACTACTCCTAATTTTAAAAACTGATTTATTTCTCTTTTAAAAATTCCAACAAGAGCAATTGGTTTGTTGATGGATAAAAGAATCAAGTAGACATAGATTAAACTGAAATCCTCCTGTATGCCAAGACTTGAGCTACTGCAGCTCTGTTTTTCCTGAGAGGCTTATGAAACTTTCTCATCATTCTTTCATCACTGAATTCCCAAATACTGTGTGCTAATTGCATGGGGCAATTAGTAGAAAACTCAATTTGTTACAATCAGCCTGAAGCTACTTAATAAACCTGATATATCAGCCTCAGGTTTGGGGGCAATTAATATAAATTCATAGTATGAAGACATTTAAACACATGTTAGGAAAGAAGAGAAGTCTTCAAAGCCCAATTCCCTATTCCATTTTTCGAAAAGTGAAAAAGATCATTATATCTCAAACATATTCATATAATAGTGATTGTTATGGGAAAGGTAATAAAAGTAAATGGTCTATATTATGATATCATGCCACTGTCACTGTCACTGTCGTCCAGTTCTTCATTTGATTTGCTCAAGTGGGCACCAGTAACATCTCCATTGTAAGATTTGTTACTGTTTTTTGGCATATCAAATACACCAAGGTTAGCTTGCCAGGCTCTGCTATTTGACTCTCCAATTATGATGTCATGACTTTCCTTTTCCAATCCATCTTTCTGTATTTGTTCTTGAAGCCCCACTCCCACCCAACCTTGGAACTTGGTGTTTCTAACACAAAGATGAGAATTTGCCTATCAGAGGAATTGCAACCTTCAGAAAGATCTCATAAGAAAATGTATGGATGTAAAATTGGGAGGGCCTTCTGGAGGGACAGAGGGAGAAGGAGAGGTAAGAGAGATTACTAACTTGACCTAGAGTTATAGAACTCGCCAACTCAAAGCATTGTTCTTCATTGATAATTTTTAATGTTCTTCATTGAACATGGATAAGCATTGTTCTTCAAAATACTCACTTCATAAAGGACCTCTACAAAGAAAACTATAAAATGCTACTCCATAAAATAAAAGAGGACATGAGGAAATGGAAACATATCCCCTGCTCATGGATAGGGAGAATAAACATTGTCAAAATGGAAATACTCCCCAAAGCATTATTCAGATTTAACGCGATCCCTATAGGGAAACCCATGGCATTCTTCAAAGAAACGGAGCAAGCAATCCTGAAATTTATATGGAACAATAAATACCCACGGATAGCTAAAACAATTCTTGGGAAAAAGATGATGGGAGGCATCACCCTCCCCAACCTTGAACTCTACTACAAAGCGGTAACAATTAAAACAGCATGGTACTGGAACAAAAGCAGAACTGCAGACCAATGGAACAGGGTGGAATATCCCCACACACAACCTCAAATGTATGATCATCTAATCTTTGATAAAGGTGCAAGAGATGTGAAGTGGAGCAAGGAAAGTCTCTTTAACAAATGGTGCTGGCACAACTGGACAACCACATGCAAAAAAATGGGCTAAGAACTCGACCTGACACCATGCACAAAAGTCAGATCAAAATGGATTAAAGACCTCAACATCAGACCACAAACCATAAGGTACATTGAAGACAGGGTCGGCAAAACCCTCTACGATATTGAAGATAAAGGTATCTTCAAAGATGACACGGAACTAAGCAATCTAGTAAAAACAGAGATCAATAAATGGGACTACATTAAACTAAAAAGCTTCTGCACCGCAAAAGATACAGTGACCAGAATACAAAGACTATCTACAGAATGGGAAAGGATATTTACACAATACCCATCAGATAAGGGGTTGATATCAATGGTATATAAAGCACTGGTTGAACTCTACAAGAAGAAAACATTCAACCCCATCAAAAAATGGGGCGAAGAAATGAACAGAAACTTTACCAAGGAAGAGATACGAATGGCCAAAAGGCACATGAAAAAGTGCTCTACATTACTAATCATCAGAGAGTTGCAGATCAAAACAACCATGAGATACCACCTCACACCACAGAGGCTAGCACATATCAAAAGAACAAAAGCAACCGCTGTTGGAGAGGATGTGGGGAGAAAGGGACCCTTCTACACTGCTGGTGGGAATGCCGGCTAGTTCAGCCCTTTTGGAAAACAGTATGGACGATTCTCAAAAAACTAGAGGTTGAGCTCCCATTTGACCCAGCAATACCACTGCTGGGAATATATCCCAGAAAAGCCAAAAAGTATAGTCGAAATGACATCTGCACTTATATATTCATCGCAGCACTGTTTACAATAGCCAGAATCTGGAAAAAACCCGAGTGCCCTAGAACAGATGACTGGTTGAGGAAACTCTGGTACATCTATACAATGGAATACTATGGAGCTGTTAGAAAGAATGAGGTCATGACGTTTGCATATAAGTGGATCAGCATGGAAAGTATTATGGTAAGTGAAATGAGTCAGAAAGAGAGAGACAGACATAGAAAGATTGCACTCATCTGTGGAATATAGAATAATAGACTATAAGACTAACACCCAAGAATAGTAGAAATAAGTACCAGGAGGTTGTCACCATGGCTTGGAGGCTGGTATCTCATTCTGGGCAACTCAGAGAAGGGAACACCAAGTAAAATGTGGTTGGAAGTCATGTGGGGGAAAGATGATGCGGGCCGAATATAGACTAGAGACTGAACACAATGGCCACTTAACACCTTTATTGCAAACCACAACACCTAATCAGAGAGAGAGAACAAAAGGGAATACCCTGCCATAGTGGCAGTGTGGGGTAGGGGGAGACGGGACTGGGGAGGGTGGGAGGGATGCTGGGTTTACTGGTGGTGGAGAATGGGCACTGGTGAAGGGATGGGTTATCAAACTTTGTAAGGGAGAAACATGAGCACAAAAATGTATAAATCTGTAACTGTACCCTCACGTTGACTCACTAATTAAAAATAAACTATTAATTTAAAAAAAATACTCACTTCAAAGAAAGAACGCATGTAACATTTATGTTCTAATCTCTTAAAAACATTTTAGACTTTCCTCTTGAGTTATCTTTAGAGAATATTTTTAAGTTATAATTTTTTTCATTTCCTTGGGGGCTGTGTGTCTAAGTATAGCTCATGTTTTTCAAAATGTATTTTCCTCAATAGCTGTCTATAGTGATGTCCCATGAACTTACTTCTATGGAATAAATAAAAACTGATTATAAAAAAGTCTTTTCCTTTATATTTAATGTGCATTGGCAAAGCTACACTTCTAATAAGCCCATTATCAAACCAAGTTAACTTTGTAGACCAGTGATTCCTCTACATGGCATTGTTTAAAATGCCATTATTTTATTAAATCTAAGATATTATGATAAATGCATTATTAATAAATATACATGCTGATTTATACAAAATTATATAGAATTATATGAATACCATGTAGAAAAATATCAATCTTAGATTTTCTTAAGACTTTGAAAAATTTATATTTTCATTGATTTATTCTTTTAGAATTAATGTAAAAACACATTTTGGGGCATATGACTATATTTAAAACACATTATATAAGAAATTTCTGAAACTTCTGATAAAGACTCAGCTCTTCTGAGTCACTTTTTATCTATTTCTCTACTCATATTCTTCCAACCAATATTATTTGTATCACTATGAACTTGTAGTTATTTTAAGCAAGTCTCACTATTTTCTCTGAAATTCTTCTAAGCCACTGGCACCAATTCTGTAAATATTGATGTATTTGTTGATATGATTGTAGAAAACACAGCACATCAGAACTAACATCTATAGGACAGTGATAGCAAGTTTCATTTAAATTTTATAGATACTAAAACTTAAAAAATGCATTGTTATAGAATTGTTATAGCATTGTTATAGAAAAGGAATATACTTACTCACAAGTCCCTCTGTTCCTGAATGCCAAGAAAATAGTTTTCAGAGCAGCCTTCAAGAAAGCTCATCTTACTTGCTTGACCAAAGTTGAGTAGAAACTATGATAGTCTATCTTCTAAAATATAATATAACCACATATGACACGGAAATATTAAACATACGGAGCCTAGAAATATTCTTTTGTTTTTTTGGGTTGGTCACACTGGCTATGCTCAGGGCTTACTCCTGGCTCTGTGTTCATGGATCACTACTGGTGGGCTTAGGGACCATATGGATTTCTAGGGTTACACCCATGTAGGCAATGTGCAAGGCAAGCACCTTACCTGCTATGCTTTATCCAACCCCAATTTTTTTGAAGTCAGCACATACAGTGAAAAGTATGGAACTTAGATCTAACTGCCCTCAATATACATTCTTGTTGCCTCTGTATTACCTGTCAAAACATAGGTAAATGACTTAACCTCTTTAGATGTGAATTTTCTCGTTTTCTAAGTCTTAGATTTATTCAACTTATTCAACTTAGACTTATTCAAAAGCTTGTTTAACTTTCTTTTAAAGTTTGCAAAGTCCTTTGTACTCTCATCAATCAACACATTTTAGCTGCAATTATTATTTTCTCAGCCATCCATGTTAAGTATCCATCTTTTTCCATGTAACTCTGAAAAAACATTGGCTATTTCTAAAAATTAAAATGCCTTTTAAAGGATTAATAATTTCTCATGTGAAGCACTTTGCAGCAATATGCTGCAGGGTCTGATGCTTATTACTGAGGAACACATTTTAAAAAATCCTTTTGGCAACAGTGGCATTATCACAATAAGTGCATGACCTCTCACATGCCTGTTATGAAAGAAACTAGGCTCATTTGCAAAAAGCAGTTCTAGTATGATTACTATCATATCCCTCTGCTCTGTCGGTAAATTGGATAGAAACTTGTTATTTTATCACTTTCATCTCCTAGGCACAATCAATTTGAATATCTTATGTGAGGCAGCATGGAATAATTGTAGGGACAAAAAGAGTCTTAAAAAACATGATTTTACATTCTCTGTGTAACTTAGCAGAGCAATTGGTCATCCTCAGATTTGATTTTGTCTGTAAAATGAGGATGTAAAAGCATCAACCTCATGAGCTTGGTTGGGCATTCTGTATCACATGTAAAGTTCTGTCTGCACACTTCCATACACATTTCAAAAACAACATGAATAAATAGTGATGACGATTTTATTTTGAAGATTATCATTAGCATTAGCCCATTGCATTCATTTTGATGCTGGTGGAGTTCCCGGATGCCTTATGTAAAAGAAGGGAGAAAGAGATAGAAGGATAGAAGTCTTGAGAAGGAAATCTGCCGTTTTCCTTTTATGCACCTCTGCCACCCAGGAAACAGCTGGGAAAATCCAGGACAGTGAGCCTTGCTCCTTGCAGGAAAGGAAGGTCAGCATTAGACCTTATTCAAGTATTTATTGTCCTTCTCTTTTCTTCTACAAAAAAGAATTTCAGAAGGAGAGCAGTGAAGTAAAATAGATGTGACTTGGAAATTTTGAGGAAGTGGGGAGGTAAGAGATGGGGGGGGGGGGAGAGAGAGAGAGAGAGAGAGAGAGAGAGAGAGAGAGAGAGAGAGAGAGAGATGCCCTCAAGAGATAACAAGGGCTTCTCCAGAGTGGAAAAGGAACACATCCCATAATTAGATATGAAAGTACACATCTCAAGAGGGGAGATGTAGGAAGCATTTGTTCCCCAGGCACCACATGCTTTTGACAGCAACACATAGACAGAGTGAGCCCAGGACAGCATATGTGCAACCTTCCTTTTACAAGATGGCTTTTGTAGGATTTCTCCCCATAGGTTCTCTTGGGGCTTTCTACTTAGGTAACTGTCCTTTGCTAGGGTGGTTACCAAAAGGTAGAGTTGGGAGTAGTTGAGCATCATTTTTGATATTCTTTCCTGCCCTTTCTTCCTGCTGGAGCTTCTCTCAGAGTGAGGGTACAGCCTTCTCTGGGTCTGTACTGGTGCCAGGTAAAGGTCTTATCAGACCTTAGTTCTTCTATCCACAAGGTAGGTTTTTAGCAGCCTAGGGGTAGTGATTTTATTACTTCTCAAGAACAGCCAACATTGGGTGGGGGTGGGGTAGAGAGGAATGCTAATAATTTATGCTAATGCTAATAATAATCATCATAATAAAACCTTTATCACTATTCATGTTGTTAAATGTGTATGGAAATGTGTGGACAGAATTCTATATGTGGTACAGAGTGCCCGAACAAGCTCACGATGTTAGTGCCCTTATAACCCTATCTTCCTGCCTTCCTCCTTCAGGTTCTTAATTAATTATCACAAATTTGGTGGCTTAAACTTTGCATATGTACTATGTTATTGTGATGGGCACTAGATATTCATAAAGTATTTTTAAAAGGGTAAAAGAGGTATCCTCAGGCCTAGGTCCTTTCTGAAGATTCTAGGAAGGAATTTTGCCTTTCCAGGTTGTTGATACCTCTGACTTTTCTAATACTCATGATTACTTCATATACCCTTACTTAACCTGTTTCTTTCTTTCCTTTATTAGAAGCATTGTGGTTACAGTGACCCCATTGAAAAACTTCTTCATTTCAAGGTCATAGGGTTAGTATGTGAAATGTCCTCTTGCCATGTGACATGACATATTCAGAGCCCAGAAATAAAGACATGATATGCTAGATATGCTAGATAACTTCACAATCATCAGTTATCTTCTGCTACATAACACATATCTATGACTTCCTAGCACCTCACCCCAAAGGTCATGGCTTCAAGTAATGTCTTTATGAATTAAATTCTTAAGTGCAACTCCAGAGAGTTTTCTCATGTAGAATCTCACGAGTCTAACAGGTGGCAATCAAAGTGTCCACAATGCTTCGATTGTCTACAGGCTTAACAGAGTAAGACTGAATCCAAGTTCACCAGTGCAGGTAGAGGCAGAATTCATTAAGTTTGTTGCAACCTGTAGACCAAAGGTACCTGCATTTAGATACCTAAAATAACCTCTCCATTGGAATCTCACAACATAAATGTTGATTTCATCAGAGCAAGCAGAGCAAGAGAAGAAAGGGTTAGGGAGGTGCATGAGTTTGCAAGATAGAAGTCACTAACTTCTGTAATAAATTTCAGCAGTGACATTGTTCACCTTTGCCATATTTTTTTAGTAAAAAGACACCAGGTCTACCACCATACAAGAAGGTATTATGAAATCCCTTCCCTATGGAAAAGATCATAGATGTCAGCTTACCATAATCCCAGTGATTTTCCTGTCAAATTCATCCTTTTCAGCTGGCCACATTTTAACCTAAGATTTATTTCCAAATAATTACATCCAAATATCTGAGGTGGATCCTAAATGCTATGCTTTGAAGGATTTTATTCTGCAACCAGCCCTGAGATCCATACCTTTGGACTCCAAATATTATTTACTTACAGTGCAAAATGATATCATTCCCTTTAAAATCTTTTCACATTTCCATCTTTTGCAGCAGAGACTAAAATTTCGGTAGTTTTTTTTATAATACCTCTGGAATTTTCATCCCCCGTAGTTTCACCTCACTCAGGATACATACTCCTTTGGGTCATATCTTTCCCTCACATTACCACATTTGATAATTCATTGCATATTCTATTCTTTCTGCTCGTCCATCTCAAGTGATCCCACAATACATATACCAACTCTTCCTAAAACTAACAATTATTGATCAATTTCAAAGAAACGTTTAAGTAAAATTTATAAAAAACATACTTATTAAAAAACCATTGAAGAGCAACAAATAGTCCTCAATTCATCGAATTGGTTTGAGTGAAGAATAAAGACGTTAACCAAAGTTTCCTTTGTGTACCTTCTGTGTTTCATCCTATTCTCTCTCCAGGAAAGCCATGTAAGTCCTAAATTTTGTGTTTATAATTGCTGTTATCAAAAGTCTTAACCCATACTTTTATTTTCCAAATAATATTATTATTTAGTCTGTACATGTTTCATGGGACCACGCATACTTATTTTCCAGAGTTTCACCTATATAGTCCTCATAGCTGAGAAGCACGTCCCTTTTAAAAAGAACTGTTACCTAGAAAAAATATTTTGGTTTTTTCCTTTCCTGGTTTTGGGGCCACACCCAGCAGTGTTTAGCGTTTTCTTTTGGCCCTGTGCTCAAGGTTCCCTCTTTGCGGGACCAAGGGGACCATATCTGGTGTCAAGAATAAGAATTGAATAGACTGAATGCAGGGCAAGTGACCTACTTGCTTTATTATTGCTCCAGCTCTAAGAAACTATTTCTTGCTCAGGGCGAAAAAGCTTTACTGTTAATTTTTTCTCCCAGTTTTTTTGATTGGGCTGGATGTTTTTTTCGTCTTGTGAAGTTCTACCAACACCTTCTGTGTCTTTGATATTAATGACTTATCATATGGTTAAATAATTGAGTAAATAATTGAATAAATATTTTTTCCCATTCCATGGGCTGTCTTTGTATCTTGGTCACCATTTCTTTTGAGGTGCAAAAGCTTCTTACTTCAATGTAGTGCCATTTGTTTATCTTTGCTTTGACTTGCTTTGTCAGTGGTTCATCTTTGAAGATGCCTTCAGCTTCAATGTCATGGAGGCTTCTGTCTATGTTTTCCTCTATGTACCTTTCAGATGGCCAAAAGAAATATGAAAATGCTCTTCATTACTTCACTTCTTCATCACTTCATCTTCATCATCATCATCAGGGAGATGCAAATCAAAACAACAATGTGATAACATCTCAGATCACAGAGACTGGCACACATCCAAGATAATAAGAACAACCAGTGCTGGTATGGATGTAGGGAGAAAGGGACTCTCATTTACTATTGGTACCAATGCCAATTTGTCCAGCCATTTTGGAAAACAAGATGGACATTCCTCACAAAAATAGAAATTGAGCTTCCATATGACCCAGCAGGAAAGATGGAGTCATGAAACTTTCTTATAAATAGATGGACATGGAGAGTATTGTTCTGAGTAAAATTAGTCAAAAGGAGAGGGATCATTGCATCATTTGTGGATGTAAAGCTACATATCCAAGGATAGAAGAAACAGGGGTCAGGAGGACTTGTCCACAGTTGGAAGCTTGACACAATTGTGTGGGGCGAGATCAGTTAGCATAGAGTAAAGACCACTAGGACAAAAAGAGTTGGAAATGATCTCTCTGGACAAGAACTGAGTGCTGAAAGTAGGTAAAGGGATACACATGACAACTTTTCAGTATCTATACAGCAAACCACAATGCCCAAAAGGAAAGAGCAAGTGAGTGAGAAAGAGGAGAAAGATGTCTGCCATAGAGGCAGGCTGTGGGGTAGACATTGGTGCTGGGAAATGTGCACTGGTGAAGGAACAGGTATTGGAACATTGTATGACTGAAACCCAATCATGAACAAATTTGTAACTGTGCATTTCATGCTGATTCAACTAAAAGGGAAAAAGTTGCACTGTCTTCTAAAAATTTTTAGTTTTGACTGTTCTTTTCAACTTTTTAGTCTTGAGGACAACTATTTTGAGTGGCTGACTATAAAAATTAAGTTTTATCACTTGTCTTATTACTTAATCAGTTGTTTGATTTATTGATTTATCTCTATTAATTTATTAATTAGATAATTCATCATTTTTATTTGGATCACAAGGCCAATTGTTTTATAATCAAGGTTGACAATTATGCATTCTTCTATTTCTGGCTCTTGATTTACTTTCACTTATCAAATTGCCTATCACTGCATTGCATTATTTATTATAGTTATTACCCTTTTATAATTGCTTTTCCAGATAAGCCAAATTCATATCATTAAAAAAATTATATTCTTTACCCGTTTTGTTTCCAAAAGTTTAGAATCAATTAATTATATTTGGGACTTTAATAGATTTCCACCCTCCAGAGTATTAACTCGTTTCAGAATGTTAAAGTGCTCAACTAAAAGATAATCTCGAAAGTATACACAAAATACAATATTTACATTTACTCCCTCCAGTGAGCTAGAGGAGTATGATGGTGAGGTTCCCAAGGTTTCAGTCCTGCATTATTTCCTGGGCTCACCCTGCCTTTCTTATAGGGCCCAACTGCTGCTGACTCCAGGCAATGGTCTTCCAGAAACATTCTTTCCACTTTACACATAAAGATCATAGTCCTCTCCTAGGGTGTTAGGCACTTAAAAGAAACCCCAGTTCAGCGCTTTCCAGAGAGATACAGGAAAGTGAGTGTCTATACTTAGTGATGCTCACATCTCTTACTTCAGTACCAAAGCTTTTGCACTAGGAATTATAAACAACTGCAAGAAGCATGAGTATAGTGTCTTTTATTTTCTTACCAATATGATAACTTGTTTATGGCATTTAACTTTTAGGTATCAACCCATTTTCATCTCTTTTAGCTCTCCACACACACAAAAAAATGTTCAAGGAGTTTCACACCCATAGGCAAATTTATGGCATTTCTATTGTTTTAATTTATTTTTACTTTCATGAGGTAGCAACAGCATAGGTGGGCCTATGTTTTAGGGGTACAAAGTTGCAATAGCATGTTCTCCACCAAAGTGCCCAAATCCCTCCAACACGGGCTGTTGGATTCTTGCAGCCCACTTCCCCTGCACCTCCCCTCGGTAAGCTCAGTTCTATGGCCGTAGTCTAAGTGCTTGGCTTTTCGATTTGGGGGTTGCACTTACTGATTGATGACTGCGATTACAGGGAAACCCCCAGTAATACTGGACCCAGTGGTCTTACTTGATGGTTCAGTGATCAGTCCCAGTGAGGTGGTGCTATTGAGCCTGGTGGCGCTGGTACCACCAGGTCTACTAATATTTGCTTCGGGAACCACACAATGAAGAGGCCTCAATGCATGAAGGACATTGGCTGAACCACTTGCTGGGACTGTCATTTCTTAAAACCAATATGCTTATTGTTGAACAAAATGAAATATAGAAATTATACTTGGAGGATAAAGGATAAGTTATTTTTTCAAGTACACACATGAAATTATAATTACTTGAAAGAAGGAATCGAAAGTATCAATATGAACACTGAGTCTTCCAATCACATGGTTATATCATGTTACTTTTAATTCAGGTGGTCTTTCAAATTATCAGTGAAATTATAGAATTTTCTTTCTAAAGATGTAAAATATATTCCTAGGCATTTTGTGTTTTCCTGGACATCATTGCAAAAATACTTTATTTTTTACTTTTACTTTGCTACTGGTACTGTTGTGGAGAATTACAATTGTTTTTATATTTATATTATATATTACAAACTTGATAAATGATCTTATAATTATGTCTGGTAAGTGATATATGATTGTATTAATTAATTTTTTCATTTTTTGTGAAACCAATCTTATAAGAGAATAATGGTATACTTATTTCTTCTTTTTTTAAAATCCTAATATAATATAAGTTATACTGGCTTTACTATATTGTCCACGGTTTTCAGAAAAATGTTGAATAGAAGGAGTCACTATATTATACTTGTGTTATTCCTGATTGAGAAGAAATTATTTTAACGATTTACTATTATAATGTTATTTTCTGTGCTCTTTTAAATAGCCTTTATCAGTTTATCTATATGCCTTTCTATTACTATATTTTAATTAATATATGTTGAATAGTCATCTGATGACTTTTATACAGTAAATAAAATGCTTTTAGAGTTTATTATTTTTCTCTTGTATTGATTTCCCTAATAGTTAAATCTAACTTTCATTAGCTGAAATTAACCCATTTTTATTATGATGCACTTTATTTTTAATGGATTTCTGAAGTCAGATATTAAAATTGTATTTATACTCTGTATTTAATATCAGAGTTAAACCAGTCCATCCTTTAATCATATTTAATCATGTTGTCTTTGTAAAGATTTTCTATCAAAGTTATGATAATCTCACTAAAAGTATTGGGTAGTATTCCTTCTTTCTCTTTGCTCAGAATTGGATTATAACATTAAACTATTTTCTTGAACATACACGAGATCTTTTTAGGAAAATTTCTAGTTATTTATTTAATGAATTTAATTATCATATCATTATTTGAGTTTTTCCATGTCTTTATGAATGTTTACTAGCAACATATTTCTGACTTTTTTAAATCACTATTGTTACAAAGTTATTCTTTATATCCTCATATTTCAACATGCGTGGATTTTTAATTGTTGTTTCTGTCAGATATTGATAGAGTTATGTATAGATGTTGCTGGGGGGATGTAAAGAAATAGCAACCTGGGGCCAGAAAAATATTACAGAGCTTCAGGTTCTTGTCTTATGTCCTGCTGACCCTGGTTCAAATCCCACCACCACAAATGGTTCTTGAGGACATGCTATATTGACTTTTGAGTACAGGGCTAAGAGTAGAGCCTTGAGCATCATTTAGTGTGACTCCAAAACATAAATTAATAATAAATTATAACTTTTGGATACTGTTGGTCAAAAGTAAAATATAGTTTAACCACTATTAGATATGGTTTGGAAATTCTTCAAAAACTTAAATGCAAAGTACCAAATGATTAATCACCTCCATACTGTGAATTTCAAGAGAAATGAAAATATTTCCCACATAAGAACTATATTACTGTTTATAGCAGCATTATTCATAATAGCCAAAAGGAAAAAACAGCTCTAGTGTCTTTCAGTGAATAGATTAACAAAATGTACTATGCACATACAATAGAATGTTTTTCAGCAGTTAAAAAGGAATGAATTATTGATACATTCTATAATTTGAAAAACCTGAAAGACAACACAAGATTTTAAACATTAAAGAAAATATTTAGGAAAATGTTGTGGATTTCTGTTTTGTAACCTATCTTAATAGAGGTTAGCCTGATTTACTAGATTCTTCCATTTCTATAACAGCTATAACACATTACTACAAACCTGGAGTTCAAGACAACACGGATTTAGTTTCTTGCTGTTCCAGAAGTTAGTATTCTAAAATGAATTCAATCAGGCCAAAAATAAGATATAAGACAGGCTACATTGTTTTTTGCATGTTCTGACAAATCTACTCCTTGCCTTTATAACAGTAGAAATTCCCAAACTACTACTGCCTTTTCAAGAAAAAAATATTGTTTCCCCGGAAATTTGCCTTCTTTTTGTGAACAAATACCAGCTTGCAAATGTACCAAAGGGTACCACAGACCCCACTCTCCCCCTGTATCCAGATAGCAATATCCTACCCACACTTTGGGAAACATTGCAGTTGACAGTCTTTGATTTACAATCAGGAATTGGCTCTTTGTGGTTATTGTGTGTTGAGAAAATGGGGGTTGGGAGCGCACTCTCCTGTGTTCAGTGGCCATAACCCACTTCCCCACCCTGGTCTGCTGTCGCCAGTGGATGATGAAGGAAGGAACAGGACTGCCATGCTGGTTGGTGACCGGTTGCCGTTCAATTCCTCCATCCCTCTTGGAGAGCCCAACAAGCTACCGAGGGTATCCTACCCGCATGGCAGAGCCTGGCAAGCCACCCGTGGTGTATTCCATATGCCAAAAAAAGTAATACTAAGTCTCACAATGGAGATGTTACTGGTGCCCACTCAAGCAAATCGATGAACAATGAGATGACAGTGACAGTGATAGTGGCTTGTAGCTGTCTGTATCATGCTCATCTCTCTTACTGTTGTCATATTGTCTTATACTTTTGACTATTGTCTTTGCAGAGTATTCTGTGATTATATCTAGGACATAGCCAGATAAACTAGTAAAGTCTTTTAAACTGAAGATTCTTAATCACATTTGCACTGTCAGATAAATGTAAAATGCACAGATTCTGGGAATTAGAATGGGGATAAGTACGTATGTATTGCAAATGGCCAAAAGGCACATGAAAAAAATGCTCTTCATCACTAATCACGAGGGAGATGAAGATCAAAACAACAATGAGATATCATTTTACACCACAGACACTGGCACACATCCAAAAGAACAAAAGCAACTGGTGTTGGCCTGGATGTGGGGAGAAGGGGAGTCTTTCACTGATAGTGGGAACGCTAACTGGTCAGTCGTTTTTGGAAAACAATATGGACATTTCTCAGAAAATTAGAAATTGAGCTCCCATTTGATCCAGCAATACCACTTCTGGGAATATATCGTGGAGATGCAAAAAAGAACACTAGAAATGATATCTGCACTTATATATTTACGGCAGAACTATTTACAATAGCCAGAATCTGGAAAAATCCCGAGTGCCCAAGAACAGATGACTGGTTAAAGAAACCTTGGTACATCTACACAATAGAATACTATGCAGCTGTTAGAAAAGATGAAGTCATGAAATTTGCATATAAGTGGATCAACATGGAGCGTATCATGCTAAATGAAATGAGTCATAGAGAGAGGGACAGACATAGAATGATTGCCCTCGTTTGTGGAATATAAAGAAACAGAATGGTAGACTAACATCCAAAGATACTAGACATAAGGGCCAGGAGGATTGCTCCACAGCTTGGAGGCCTCACATGCTGGGAGAAAATGCAACTGGAAGAGAGAAATGACCACTAAGTGTATGCTTCTTGGAGGGCTCACTCAGGATAGGAGATGTCTGCTGAAAGTAGACTATAGACCAAACATGATGGCCACTTAGCACCTATATTGCAAACCATAACACCCCAAAGGAGAGGAGAGTAAAAGGGAATGTGCCTGCCACAGAAGCTGGGGTGGGGGGTTAGGAGGGGTGGCAGAGGCATGGGGTAGGGGTGGCAGGAGGGATACTGGGAACATTGGTAGTGGAGAATGGACACTGGTAGAGAGATGGGTATTCAATCATTGTATTACTGAATCACAAAAGTTTGTAAATCTGTAACTGCATCTCATGGTGATTCATTAAAAAATATTTTAAAAGGATGTATATGGATTCTATTGAGGGAAAAAAACCTATCAAACTTAGAAATCTTTGAGTCAGTTGATATGTATTTAAACGTATTTTAATTTTTGTTATAGCCTTCTGTATGATATCTGTATGATATTCTGTATGATATTGACCATTTGTTTTATTTTTAAAATGTCGCTAATGGGATAAGAAACTCATCATTTCCTATGCTAGTCTAGTATCAGAATTAAAAGCTAAATATTTCATTTTCTAATTCCTCATTTGTGGAATATAAAGTATTTACTACTCAAGTAAATCCCCCACTCAAACAATTTTTTTGATTGGGGGTACACCCAGAAGTGCCCAAGGCTTACTTCTGGTTCTATGCTCAAAGATAACTCCTGACAGGTTTGGGGGACCATATTGGGTGCTGGGAATCAACCCAGCATGATTAAGTGCAAGAAAAATGCCCTGCCCAAGGTACTATTTCTCCAACCCCTCCCTTTTCAACTCTGCTTTGACCCATATAAAATTTACAAGTGCATTTCTCAATTTCCAATCACACTTAAGTTTTCTAGTTTCCTTTTGATACTGAGGTTAACCCAATTGCATTGCATAGTCAACAGGATATTAATGATTTAAAGTGAGTTGACCAAATATATGATAATTACATTTTTAAAGAATAGACATTAGGTGTCAGAGTCCTACTTACACACACACTTTCAGTTTCTAATCCTACTAATCATTACAGTTAACTGAAACATCATTTCCTCTAAGAAGCATACCATCCCTGAAGCACTGAGCTAAATGTCCCCATCAGAACTCCTATTGTGCTCTCTCTACAGCTAAGCACAGGTTTTCTTCAGTACTATAGTATCCCGTCTCTTATTTATTGTTCCTTCTATTACATTTTAACACCTTCAAGGTCAAGAAGCAGAGTTTTTCATCTTTGTTTTTTTTTTTTCCCAGCATTGTATCTGCCACACAAGCTCTCAGTAAATGAAAATGGAATCGAACATCTGCATAAATCTTTTTTTCCCCACAGATTTACATGCCCAACTTTCCTCTTCCATGTAAATAATATTCACGGCAGTTTAGATATCATGCCAATCTGCCACATTAACCTTCACTTAGTGGAAAGAAAGTCAATTTTTCTAGTGCATTAAGAACACGCTGAGGGAAAAGTCAGTACTTTATTTAGAGATTTTATTTACCAAAACAAAAGTGCTTATTTATCAAAGTCATGCACAGGTCAATGGAGTGAAATGCATAGTTCTTACTTTTGATTTTTGACTCTTAATAAGCACATACACCATACTTTGCACAAATTATAATATTGTGAGATCACACAAGAATGTAGTACAGAGCTTATTGTGTGTCATCGGGATATAATTTGAACATAATAGTCCATATTTTTAATGAAGAGATTATAATAATTTGGTATTTACAATATTATTCGGATTGTATATACCCATCGCTCGTTCAGACGAGCCTCATGCATGGGGGAGCCAGTGGAGGAACCCAGGTGTTCGGGACTCGGGGCCAAGATCTCCAAGACTGCTCGGATCGGGACTGGGCCTCTTCCACCCAGATCCCCCATTTTCCAGTAGCTAGACAGTCACACCCAGAGACTGCCCCTAGCGCTGTGTAATCCCATCAACAGCCAACATCCAGAGACTATAAAACCAAGCTCCTGGAAGTGAGTGAAACAGTCTCTTGCCCCCGCGCTTGGCTGTCTTCGCCCGGGCCCCTCAGAGGGGACAGGTTGCATTTCCCTAATAGCCTAGTTCTTCCTCTTGGAGAACCTGACAAGCTACCAAGTGTCTATTGCCCACTTGGGGGAGCCTAGCAAGCTCCCCATGGCATACTCATATCCAGAATACAGTAACAGATATATACATACCTCCCGGAAAGCCCAGTAAGCTACCGAGGGTATCCCACCCTCACTGCAGAGCCTGGAAAGCTATCTGTGGCATATTCGATATGCAAAAAACAGTAACAAGAGGTCTCATTCCCCTGACCCTGAAAAAACCTCTGATTGTTGGGAAAGACAAGTAATGAGAGGCTGCTAAAATCTCAGGGCTGAGTGTAATAGAGACATTACTGGTGCCTGCTCGAGTAAATCGACAAACAACGGGATGACAGTGATTACAATATTATTTATCTATAAATTATTTTATTTTATTTTTATATAAATTTTAATGAATCCCCGTGAGATAAATGATTTTAGAAATCTTAGTTAACGCCAATGTTATATTTCTTCTCCAAGATCCCAGAAAATGACTGAAGTTTTTGCTTGAATATCCCTAGTGATAGACATCTCTAACATTTTTAATATAAACATTATGGCTTCTCAGGAATATTTTAATCTAGTAATAGATCAAGTGGTTAAATTTGATAGGAGCACGGTGGAAACTTTTGTAACTCAGCACACATCTTTCCTCTATACAAAGAGATCTTGCCTTAGTGAATCACCTGCATTTAAATCTTTAATGCAATTGATAGAGACAATTGGGCCTGACATACACGATCACGATCACGATCACTATAGCCCGTTAATCACTGATTTCTCGGGCGGGCCCAGTAACATCTCATTTCGTCCTTTCCCTGAGATCTTAGAAGTCCATCTGGACTTGGCCTTCCCAACGATGTTGCACTGGGGGCTCTTCAGGATCACGGGAATGGGTTCCTCTGCTGGTACCTTCATGCATGAGGCCTGTCCGAACGTGTGGAAAGGGATCTCCAGCATGGCTGTAGCTAGGTTCTGGTGGTCCTCGGCTGCCAGGAGCTCTGCTCAGTTTGGGGAGGGAAGCTGGAGCCCATCCCCTCCAAGGGGCCCTGGGGAAGACAGCCAGGCATGTGGGCAAGAGACTCTCTGCATCACTCTCTTCTGAGAGCTTGCTTTTAAGTCCCTCTAGATGTTGGCCGTTGATGGGATTACACACACCTGGGTTCTTCTGCTGGTACCTTCATGCATGAGGCCTGTCCGAACGTGTGGAGAGGGGCCTCCAGCATCATTTATTTTATTTTATTTTTATATAAATTTTAATGAATCCCCGTGAGATAAATAATTTTAGAAATCTTATTTAACTTTTGTAACTCAGCACACATCTTTCCTCTATACAAAGAGATCTTGCCTTAGTGAATCACCTGCATTTAAATCTTTAATGCAACTGATAGAGACAGTTGGGCCTGACATACAAAAAAACATAATTCAGTAACACCAACTTCTAAGTGAGAGAAAAGGAGGACTTTATTTTTAATTGATTATTAAGGAATCAGGAGGCAAAGCTCAAAGGTGTCTCTTTTGTTTAGAAGGTACTTATAGAGTTAGGAAGAATAAAAAAAAAGTAGAGTTGAGTGATAGGTTTTGTCATTGCAGATATTTCTTGTCATGGTTCTCATTTTCAAATAGACTCTAATGGTCAACTTCTTGGTTCTGTATATGGTGGATGGTTTCCTCCACATTCAAGGTAGTCTGCAAGTCAGTTTTAAGGTTTTATGTGCATTTGTTTTCATATCCTATAAAACAAATTAAATTTCCACTAGAGGTAACAATTATCAAAGGGTAGAAAAACAAATAGTGCCAGACAAAATTTCTTACCTAGGTTTTCTGACCTAATTTGTTCAACTTTATGATCATAAATTAAGAGTAATTACATCATCAGAGAACACCTAATATCAAAACTAAGTAAACTTTTTAGAGAAAATTCCAGAAAATTGAGGTAACTGTGTAAATCAAAGCTATAATAACCAAATTTCAAAGAAAAGGAGGGTAAGTGAGAACCATAAAGTGTTGGTGAAGAAATGCTGACACTGATGCTGGTATGGAATTGTGATATCAAATCCTAAAATTTTATAATTAAGTTCTGGAAATCACAGTGCCCGCACAGAAGAGCCTGGCAAGCTTCCCATGGCATATTCAATGTGCCAAATACAGTAACAATAACAGGTCTCATTCCCCTGATCCTGAAACTCAGGGCTGGGACGAATGGAGACATTACTGGCGCCCACTCAAGTAAATCGATGAACAACAGGATGACAGTGACAGTGAGAGTGACAGTGAAATCATAGTGCCTAAATAATATATAAATAACTTTAAAACCAAAGTAATCTTAATTTTTTAGATAGAAAAAAATATTTTATAGAAGTTGCAACAATGAAGAATTTATCAATTTGGAACATTGCAAGCAATGGATTATGACACCATTTAAGCAAACTGAATTCAACTGCAGATAAGTATTTTTAAATCCCCAAATGCATGGACAAACTTTTCCTTTTAAAAAATTTTTTGTTAATTGAATAACCATGATACACATTTATAAAGTTATTCATGATTGAGTTTCAGTCATACAATGATCCAACACCCATTACTTTACCATTGTACATTTCCAACCACCAGTGTTCACCATTTCCCCCCCCACTACAGTCTCTGCAGCCTGACTCTGCCTCTATAACAGACTCTATTTCCCCTACCCCGTGTGTGTGTGTGTGTGTGTGTGTGTGTGTGTCTTTCTCTCACTTTCCTTTTAGGCACTGTGGTTTGCAATGTTATTATTGAAAGGGTATCTGCATATCACTTTATCTATATGGAGAAAATTTTGAAATCCAGAGTGCTCCAAATCCAGAACTAGAGAATTGCTAATTACAAAAAAAAAGCTTTTGTAACTGATGGGGCTGGAGAAAAAATATAGTGAGTCAAGCACTTGCCTTGCATGAACCCAACCTGCATTTGATCCCCAGCACCCTATGTGTTTCTCTGACCATCACCCAAAGTGATCCCTGAGCACAGAGCCAGTAGTAAGTCCTGAGTGTGAGTTTCAAAAGAAAGCACCAGAGTGTGAGAGAGACTCTAGCATTCAGTGACTGAAAACCTTCTCCCTAGGCTGGACGACGACCATGACTGACAGAGAGATGAAGGAAAGGGGGACAGAGAAACTGGGCCTGGGCCCCCAGCTAGTTGGTAGTCCGTTTATTTCTCTCTCCTCCCCAGAATAGTCTGATCTCTCCTCTTACAGCACAATCATAGTTACAGTTTTGGTCATTGTCCCACTCATCATAGTTCCATCATCCTAATCTCTTCATATAGACCTCAAAATCCTTTTTTCTAGTCCTTTTCTTCATCATAGTCTCATTATAGTCTCATAGTCCTCTACTTCCAGTCATCGTCGTCGTCATCTATTCCTCCTTCTACTGGTCAACTTTCTAGTCCACTCTTACCCTTACATAAAAGAATGGTGGGGATACACAAAGGTGGGGTTGAACACTGTCATAAAAACAAACAGATGTAAAGCCATTCTTTCAGGAGATTAACTCAAGGACAAAATCTCATCTGAAGTTTCAACATTCCAGATTACTAGGAGATCCGCTCAAGGGTGGGATTTCATCTAGGATGCATTGCTTTCTCCTTAACTCAACTAGTAATCCATTTAAATAATCATAGTAAATTTACTTCTTATAATATATCTAGTCACTTTGTATGAACACAGTAAGAGATATATTAAGTTTAAAGGTTGGCTCTTTCTGGGGATATGTTGCTATATATTCCAGACCACAGTCCTCAGGCCTGTTTAGTCTTTCCTAACCTCAGCAAGATCCTTATTCAGTTACTTATTTTTGGGTCATGACAGAGTTTGTCCCATGACCATGCTCTTAACTTATTATACCTATGGTGCTTAGCTTGTCTCCTTTCAATGCCAGGGTAGCTTACAGCTTACCCTGGTTTCCTTCATCAGAACCATCCAGTCCCTTCATAGGGACCCTGCTTTTGGAGTGCTAGGAACTAAGGGCAACTGAGGCGTAAGTCAAGTAAATATAATGGATGTCCAGGAGTAAATATTATTTCATAGTCAATTAGCTCCCATGATACAAAGCATAGCATGAACTGTCTTCCTGTGTCTATACAAAAAGGACATTGCTAAATAAACAATGCAAATAACATAGAGGGGAAAAAAAGCAATATAGGATTATTAGTACTTGATGGAATTGGGTGTACCTCAGGGGCACTGTTGTAGGAGTAGCTCAAAAAACCTAAGCTCCCTGCAGGAAGAGCCAGGACAATCCAATGTTATTCAACACTGAGTACAGTTGGATATATTCCACCCCATTTACAACACCAATCCCTACAAGACCCAGACTTTTAATTCAATTTTCAAGTACTATTAAAATGTGATTTACATATAAATTCTAAAATCTAAATGTACAAAATGATCGTCTGGGAAGATAAACTAGTTCACATTTATTGAGAAGAGAGGTTTCTCAAAATAAATAAATAAAACTACAACATGATTCTACTCCTTGGTATCTTAACCCCAAACAAAAAGAAATATAAATTAAAAAATCCATATGCATGCACATGTACATAGCCAATATCTGGAATAAATTCAAGCTCTTGTATACACAAGATACATAGTTACATGTAGATAGATATACTATATAAACATATAATTGAATAATTCTGTAAAATTGGTTCATATTCAACTATATTAAAATTAACTGGTACTGTAATAAACTAATATATCATATATGGTACATTGGAGTAGTAATATACTACAGTAGTGCACTGTATATATATATATACATATATATATGTGTGTGTGTGTGTGTGTGTGTGTGTGTGTGTGTGTGTACACGTATATATAAGAAAAGTCTTGGTTTTTCACTATAACCTGGATGGAACCAAGGGTTTCACATTAAATAAATAAAATAAATCAGAAGGAGAAAGAAAGTAATGAATCATATAACTTATAGGTATTGTATAAAGACACACAGCTAGGAAATAAAGAATGTTCAATGAAAACTAATCTTTAAGTTCAAACTACAAAAGTTAGGTTTTCTAAAGGAAGATTCAGAAAAAATGGATCTTATTAACAATGGTAGGTTATTGACACTTTGGAGGTGTGATAGCACTACAAGACTAAAACATAAGCATGCACGCTGTAATAGACTAATTTTATTTTAATAAGATGATTAAAAATCAAATGATCAAATTAAAACAACAATATTGGAACCATGTAGAAGAGATAAATTTGTCATATTAAATTGAAAGGTTAATGAAAAATAATAAATTATTGTTGTATTCTTATACTTTTATTTGTAAACTCATGATAGCATAATCCTATTCTAGCTAATATCAAAGAATAATTATGGTCATAAATTAATCCCAGCTATTAGTTAAGAAAACCTGGCTTCTTCAGAATACTAAGAAATTGAAAGTAAAGATGCTATTCAGAAACACCATTCCCATTCCTATGTTGATGAGATCTGGTCTTTCTGGTGCAGAATTGGAATTTAGAATATGTGAATCAGGAAAACTCTATGTTTATATGATTTCTCATAAAAGAAGGCAAAATGATTTCTTAGTATAGGCTGTTTCAAAATTACCTCATAAGCTTGCACTAAAATGACAGAGGTGCAATACAAATTTATGATTTTTTTTTTTTTTTGCTGAACTCTGACAAGGCACAGGCCTCATGGAAACCATCTCTAACAACACGGAAATAAAACGGTAAAATCTTTTTGCAGCAGCTGACTTCTGGTGTGTGTGTGTGTGTGTGTGTGTGTGTGTGTGTGTGTGTGTGTGTGTGTAGCTTTGCCATCTGATATTACCAAGTGCTATTTCTTTCATAAAATAAATAAGGAGTTTATAACTTTATGAATCATATAAGTTATGTAGTATACTATTGTCACTAATTCATAACATCGTATGTTATGCTAAACACACAGAATCAAAAACAAACAAAAAATAGGTAAAATATGATATACCAGGTTAGTGTGTTTGAAAAATAAGTGGTGTAGAAACAATAATTTTAGAATTAACAGAATTGAAAATAGTGTAAATGATCCCTGTCCCACTGTCACCATCCTGTAAGCTTATCTACAGGCCTTGTTCCAGAGACTCATAATCAAATCCCAAAAGACATCAATTAGCTGCAAAAATTTCTCAGACACTGGATGAGACCTCTGGGCAATCTTGGATGTGGGGAGGAGGAAGTCGTGCCCTACTCAAGCCCCAGCAGCTGCACTCACATCCCTACAGCTGCTTCCATACCTCTGGCTGGACCACCCAGTTAAATTTTTAACACACCAGATTGGATGGGATGTAATGCAAAAGCCAACAAATCTCAACTAACGAAATTATTAACACAGAAGCTTACCCAGCAACAGCAACTTAGTAAATGCTCAGACAAGGACTTACTAGCCCCCTTGGTGAGATGCAACAATTTTCACAAATTTCATTTTATTGACATTTACTGAATTTTGATAATTCCATTAGACATTTAGTAATAACAAGCAATATCACTAATCACGAATCACGAAATCCCCGTTAATTGTCAATTTCTCGAGCGGGCTCAGTGACCTCTTTATTCATCCTTTCCCTGAGATCTTAGAAATCTTTCTCGACTTGGCCCTCCCAATGATGTTGCACTAGAGGCTCTTTCAGGGTCAGGGGAATGAGATCCAGCTAGTTACTAGATTTAGCATATGAATACACCATGGGAAGCTTGCAAGGCTGTCCCATGTGGGCAGGAAACTCTCAGAAGATTGCCAGTTTCTCCCAGAGGGAGAAGTAGGCTATAATAAATAAATAAAAAATATATATGTATATATATATGAGCAATATAAAATAAATCATTGTGGCCCTGCTATGGGGGGGCAGGCTTGAGCGATGATTGGGAAAATGGTAGAGGGAAGCTGACAGTGGTGTGGGGTTGGTGCTAGAATACTGAATGCCTGTAACAAATCATCGTGAACAATTTTGTGATCCAGTATTCAAATAAAGTGGAAAAATAGAAAATAGTGTAAGTAATTAGGGGGTAAAAATAATAATGTAAGTAATTAGGGGCAAAAAGTCAATCTAAAAATAATTTAGATAGTGACTAAGTGATAAAAATAGAAATAGACTCAAACAAAAGATAATTAATATCTTAAGATTCACAAAATATATACATAACCTATGACAGCAATTGATGAAATATGAGAAAAAACAGCTAAATCAGTAATGGTGGTTAGAGATTTAAAGGATTTGTATCAGAAGCAGCTCAGAAAATAAAATAAAAAAAAATCATATGTATCATAATAATGACTATGAATAAAAAAATACACAACCAAGTTTGTACCTAGTGACTCTGCCTTTTTTCCCCAAGCACATACACACAATATATTTTAAGGGAGAACTATCTTAGAAAGTTGGGCTTTTTTAAATTAAATCACTCTGAGTTACACAGTTACAAAATTGTTCATGTTTGAGTTTCAGTCATACAATGTTCCAACATGCATCCCTATATCTTAGAAAGTTTTCCAGCTATTAGTCAATAACATTTGAAATAAAAAAAAGTAGAGTTTCATTAAAAAAAAAAAGAATGTGTAGACCAAGAAATACAACTATATAGCACTTGGGAAAGAGAAATGTCTAAGTGAAAACACTAAATGTAAAGCTGACTGTGCATAAAAGTACTATCTGTCAACATTTCTGGGAACCACTAAAGGCAGTTCTGTGAGGTATAAATAAATATGTTAAATGTATTTAGCAGCAGGCAAGAAAGTTTATAAATAAGTGAGGTAACAATTCTTCAAAATGCTAGGGAGAGAAAGGGATAAATCCAAAGGAAAGAAGTCATGAAGAAGTCAGAATGTAATAATAATTAAAAAAAAAAAACCCTACAGTTAATAGTGTTAGTCAACATGTCCACAGAACATAATATGTGCTTGAAGGGCTGTTTTAAGAGATTTACATATATTGTTTCTGTCCACCAAATCCTTATAGAGAGTAAAATGATTCCTTCAATTTTACAAGTGAGTGAAGTATCACACAAAGAAGCAGTGTTTAAATAAAATGGGGCGTAAAAAAAATAATGTAAATAATTAGAGGAAAAGAGTTAATCTAAAAATAAATTTACATAGTGACTAAGTAAAAAATAATAGAAATGGACTCATAAACAAAAGATTGTAAGAACATGAATATCTTATGATTCACAAAACATAAACATAATCTAAAACAGCAACTTGTGAGCTGAAACAATAGAACAAGGGGCAGGGTGCTTGCCTTGCAAGTGGCCAACCTGAATTCCACTCCACCCCTGACACCACGTCTAGTCCCCCAAGCAGCATAGCCAATAGTGATCCCTGAGCGTAGGGCCAGGAATATGCCTTCAGTATCACTGGGTACTGAAGTATCACTGTCACTGTCATCCCATTGTTCATCAGTTTGTTCAGTTTGTTCTAGCGGGCACCAGTAACTTCTCTCATTGAAAGACTTATTGTTACTGTTTTTGGCATATCCAATATGCCACGAGTAGCTTGCCAGACTCTGCCGTGTGGGCGAGATACTCTCCGTAGCTTGCCGGGCTCTCCGAGAGGGGCAGAGGAATCGAACACTGGTTGGCCGCGTGAAAGGCCAACGACCTGCCGCTGTGCTATTGCTCCAGCCCAGTACCTCTGCGTGTGGAGAGAAATCAAACAAACACGGTAAAGATAGTGCATAAACTTTGCTAAGACCACAGAGTAAATGATGACCAGAGATTGATTTGCAAGTCTTTCTTTTTATAATTTTGCGGTACTAGCCCAGAAGCCAGATTTTTTTTTTTGAAAATTCTGAGGTAGAGAGAACAAAAAAACCCAGAGAACAATTGATGAAGGGAAAAGGAAGGGAGAGGGACTGGAACTGAGAACTGTCACTCTGTCAGTCAGAGTAATGAAAGAGACTGCCATAGCAAAAGCCACACGTTTACTCACAAAAGACAGCAAACACATAGAGCTTGCTTATATCCTTGTTAGTTCATAATAATGTTACAATAGCCCTGCCTTATTCCTCAAAGCACATTCAGTGGCTGCCAGATATCACAGATAGAACTAAGCCCTGTGGGCCTCCTAATATTTTCTATGCATGCATACCTACAATAAATTTTGATTTATAAATTAAACATAGAAAATCAGTTAACAATAGCAAAATAAATCAAGAAAGTTTTAAAAATACTAAAACTAAAATTATGCAAATGTGACCACTCTAAACTTTTATGTATCATAATGTGAATAGTGTGAATAGTCTGCCTGAAACTGTGGAAAGGAAAATGATGTCTAACATGCCAACAATGACTCAGTAATTTCAGCAAGGACTGGAGAGATAACACAGCGGGTAGGGTGTTTGCCTTGCATGTGGCCGACCTGGCTTCGATTCCTCCATCCCTCTTGGAGAGCCCAGCACGCTACCGAGAGTATCCTGCCCACACTACAGAGCCTGGCAGGCTCCCTGTGGTGTATTGGATATGCCAAAAACAGTAACAAGTCTCACAATGGAGACGTTACTGGTGCCTGCTCGAACAATTCGATGAACAATGGGACTACCGTGCAATTGCAACAAATACATTAAACTGCAATGAGGTGCTAACAAATGAACAAACTGAGGGAGTTATCACAGTAATTTATCTGCATAATAATGTTTAATTAAATATATTAATGTCCAATACAATAATAAATCAGTCCTATTAATAGATTCAGAAACACTTCAGAAAATATTCAGCACTCATTTTTTTTCTAAAATTATTTAAATATCGTAGTTTACAAAGGTGTTCGCTACGGAGCCGATATCAGCGCAAGAGCTTTGGTTCCAGAAACTGCTTCCAGACACTCTACTAGACTATCAACTAAGCCAGAGCCCCACGCCGGCTGATGACGGGAAATAACCATCCTCTTCGGTTTTTTTCCCTTTGTCAGACAGCGTGGCGATTACTAAACAGGCGTGAACTCGGTGGCGCGGGGCAAGGGGGAAAAAGAAAAGTTATGTAACAAACAGCAGGACTTTATATCTCTATATGCTTAGTAATGGAGAATTATCAAATGCCTCATTGGCAATAGGACTGTCTTTTTCTTTTTGGGGGGAAACCCCAGCAACGGTAGTGAGTTGTGTGTTGAAACATGGAATGTAATCGAGATAAGCGCAAATGAAGTGAAACTTATCACGTACAAGGGTGGGGACTAGGGAGGTGGGAGGGGGCGGCAGATATACTGGGGGGGTTGGGGATGGAAGATGGGCACTGGTGAAGGGAGGGGTGTTTGAATATTGTATAACTGACATAATCCTGAGAACTTTGTAACCCTCCACTTGGTGATTCAATAAAAAAAAAAAACTACCAATCCTTGACATATAAACTACTATTAAAATATAATAAAAAACTAAAAAAAAACCAAAAAACAAAAAACAAAGGTGTTCGCTATACAGTCCTTTTGGGTATTCAGTATTCCAGCACCCAAATGTTCTTTTATTGAACTATTTTTTGATAATTCCGTTTACTGCTCTGTTGTGACAAGCAATAATAAAATAAATTATTTTGTGTGTGCTAAGGACTGGGACTGTAGCGATAGCACAGCGGGTAGGGCATTTGCCTTGCATATGACTGACCCGGGTTCGATTCTTCTGTCCTTCTTGGAGAGCCCAGCAAGCTACTGAGAGTCCCACCCGCACGGCAGAGCCTGGCAAGCTCCCCGTGGCGTATTCGGTATGTCAAAAACAGTAACAACATGTGTCACAATGGAGACATTACTAGTGCCCGCTCGAGCAAATCGATGAACAACGGGATGACAGTGCTACAGACAGTGTGTGTGCTAAGAGAGTAGGCTTGGGAGGTAGGTAGGAACCTGGGGACAATGGCAGAGGGAAGGTCACATAGGTAGTAGGATTGGTGCTCGAACACTGATATCTCACAATGGTGTTATTAAAGGCATTGAGTATTTACTGAGCTGTTTGTTGCCAGTTGCATCTTCTGTGTTATTCTTCTCACTTACTGGGCTAAGTTGACTTCTCTGCTACTTTCCCATCAGATCTGCTGTTCTCCTACCAGGCTGTCAGTGTTGTCCTTTGGAGCTATCATGCAGCCATATACGCAGCTGCAGGCTCCAGGAGCTCCAGGAGCAGGTACAGTTCCTTACTCAACCCCCTCTGAAGAGGCCCCAGAGTTTCAGCTCAGAGACTGGCATACTGGGAGTTTCATCAGCTTGGCATATCTACTGAGATTCATTGTGAAGATGGGCTGTTTATATGGCAGGGGCTGTGGGATATGATTGTGGCTTCTGGGGTTTCTAGAAGTATGGGGGCAGCGGAGAGGTTGGTCTTTCCCACCCTGAGAAGTCCCTAGAGTTTTTAGCATGGAGATTGATCATCACCCCTTTATTTTATTTTATTGAATCACTGTGAGATAGCTACAAGCTTCCATGTTTGGGTTACAATCTCACAATGATCAAACACCCATCCCTCCACCAGTGCACATTCCCCATCACCAATATCCCGGATATACCCTCCTTCCCCACCCTCCCCCTGCCTCCATGGCAGACAATATTCCTCATAATCTCTCTCTACTTTTGGGCCTTATGACTTGCAACACAGATACTGAGAGAGAGGTCATCATGATTGTTCCATTATCTACTTTCGGCATGCATCTCCCACCCCAACTAGTTCCTCCAGCCATCATTTTCTTAGTGATCACATCTCTATTCCATCTTCAGCACCCATTTTTAATAAAATGATCACAAACAAGATTAGAAAGAAACTTTTTTATTAACAACTATTGCCTGAAATTTTACAATATAATTTTTAACAGAAAAAAACTAAAACTTGAGAAACATAAAACTCTCTTTAGAGAGCATATAATAAATAATTTTGCACACATATCCAGCAACATATACACTTATTAGTATGAGATGTCATTAAGTTTTCAGAACATTGAAAAACCAACCAATAGCATTTCTTTATTCCAACAATAAACAATTAGGGCAGGTAGCAGAAAATGTGGTGCTATTTTAAAAGTCTGTGAACATATATGAATTAGCCTAATAAAATGCACAAAAGTATTAACAGGGAAAATTGAAAATTCTTATTTAAGCTTTAAAATACATGTAGGTGGGGCTGGAGCGATAGCACAGTGGGTAGGGCATTTGCCTTGCACAAGGCTGACCCGGGTTCGATTCCCAGCATCCCATATCGTCACCCGAGCACCGCCAAGGTAACTCCTGAGTGCATGAGCCAGGAGTAACCCTGAGTGTGACTCAAAAAGAAAAAAGAATACACGCACGTGAATTAAAGGGTTACTACATTCATGAGTGACTGGAACTAGTTACTGACTCCTTTCTCTAAATGATATCCTGAATGAACCAGGAATGAGAAAGGGAAATATATATCTGATGATCTTACAAACAGAACTGCAAAACAGACAGAAGTTTAAGTAACAAACACATTGGGAGACAGGAGAGCTTCCTGAGTTAATGTGCAGGGAAACTGTATGAGTTAATAAAAGTCAGTACCACAGTTAGAGATTATGGAAGGATTGTTTTATTTTAAACATTATTATAGAATTTAAACATGGATCAAATAGAGAGTAGACTGCCACTCCCTCTTTCATCCATTACCCCACTTCTGCAATATTCAATACAAGGACAAACATTTTCATCTCTACTTTCCATAGACTTACTTATCTGAATAATGTTGTTCAAATGACCCAAAAAATAGGTAATGAGGAATGTACACTGGAGAATGGTCAGGTTTTTGAACATTGTATGACTGAAACCCAATCATAAACAACTTTGCAGTTGAGTGTCTCATCATGATTTGATTTAAATAATAATATATACATATTTTTAAAAGAAGTGACTCCTCAGAGTGGAGCCAAAAGTAATCCATATGAAACTCTGGTTGGCCCAAAACACTAGAACTAAAACAAATAATTAAAAAATTATGTCTGCAGAGATAAAAATATATATAGTATTTGAAAAAATTTGGGTTGTAGAGACAGTACAGAGGATAAGGTGCTTGCCTATTATGTAAGTAACCCATGTTCTATCCCAAGAACCACATTGACCCTGAATATTATGGCTCTAAACCAGTGTACAGGGACACTAAAAAAAATACCCAAATGACTCCAATCAGTTACTATAATATATAATATTAATCTTCAAATAATGATTATTTATTAAAATAAAAAAGCATAATGTTGTTCATTTAGGAATGACCATACCCAAATTCTATCCCAATACCACTAGCGTTGTGTCACTCTGTCACCTGAACAGAGAGAGGAATATTTCCCCTCCTCCCCTCCACTCATCAAACACCTCTGGGTATTATCTCCAAAAAGGTGATAACTATATTTCATAAAGTAGAATAAATTATATGAAGTTATCACCTGAGTGCTGAATCAAATGGGAATTCTAGAACTGAAAAGAAGGGAACCATGGAAATGAAGGGTATTCTGAGGGCTGCAGTGCACACGCCTTTCATGTGGATTCCCTGAGTTCTACCCTCAGTGCCACATGGTCCCATGCTGGGTACCACGTAATGTTGCCCCGATGGCCTTCAGTGGGAGGACCACAAAGCTGGGAAGAGCACAAAGTTGGATCAGGTGTGACTGGGAATGGCCTCCTGAACTCCTGAGCACTTCTTGAGAATTCTCCACAAAATAAAGAAAATAATAAATTAATTAAAATGCTAAATAAAATGAGAAGACATGAAGTGATGTTAGTAAATAAAACAGTCCTCTGGCCTTCCAGCAAAGGTAATAGACCCTAAGTTAACATCAAATCATGTTGCCACCTAGTGTTGGAGCTAAAACTGGAATGGAATTCTCTGACCCAATGCTTTGTGTTTCTTGTACTGGGCCTACTGACATAGACTTATATCACCAAGGGTGACTCTGGGATTCTAGACTTATTCTGATCTAAACATTGATAGAGTAGGGCATTCAAGGAAAGGATAAAAAGGGACTGGAAAGATAATACATATGCCGTGGTGCTGGTTTGCATGTAAGGGCACCAAGTTTGACTTCCAGTACCCTACATAGTTCCTCAAGCACCGCCAAGAGTGATTCCTGGGCACAAAGTTATGTGACCCAAACCCAAACAAACAAATACAAAATTCAGAATAGCAGAAAAAAGAGAGTAAGTTAAGATCTAAAATATGGATAAATGGCGTTTCAAAGAAGAAGAAACAGAGTCAAATTGAAGCAACTAACTTCTAAAGCAACTAAATAGGTCAACGATATTCCAAAACTCACAAATAACCTCAAACTTCAGGCTCACCCTTTAAATTCTAAATCTGATATGGATCACATCACAGTAAGACCACTAAAATGAGCATAAAATATTTTTTAAAAATCAAGGTGGATTCTCATTTCCTGTGCTTGTAAGAATGGATTTATTAGCTTCTCTTTTTCTTAAATATTTCCTTCCAACATCATTATCCTGCACTGCCGCAAAAGAGTTTTAAAAAGCCATAGCAGAGAAAATTTGAATGTTAAGAAAACTTTATTAATTTATGCATAAAGAATCCTTCATCATTGACAGCATTTGTGTTCACTTTCAAGTTCATGTAGGTATTTACCAAATTTGGTCAGCTTCTAAAACAAATTTGTTTGAATATCACAACATGTATCTATTCAAACATATGTGTTTATATGAAAAACATGGTATATATCTATTTCACATTGTGTTTAAAATGAGCTTACTTTTCCCTTTAAGTAATTCTCTGGATAATTTCATTTAACCTTACTGTGGATGCGGGGAGAAAGGGACTCTTCTTCACTGCTGGTGGGAATGCCGACTGGTTCAGCCCTTTTGGAAAACAATATGGACGATTCTCAAAAAATTAGAAATTGAGCTTCCATTTGACCCAGCAATACCACTCCTGGGAATATATCCCGGAGAGGCAAAAAGGTATAGTAAAGATGGCATCTGTATTTCTATGTTCATTGCAGCACTGTTTACAATAGCCAGAATCTGGAAAAAACCAGAGTGCCCCAAAACAGATGACTGGTTAAAGAAACTCTGGTACATATACACAATGGAATACTATGTAGCTGTCAGAAAACATGAAGTCATGAAATTTGCATATAAATGTATCAACATGGAAAGTATCATGTTGAGTGAAATGAGTCAGAAAGAAAAAGACAGACATAGAAAGATTGCACTCATATGTGGAATATAATGTAACTGAGAAGTACAAGTTGGCAATGATGCAACTTCTGACAGATATCTCTCTGGACTTAGTTACTAAAATACTAAAATACAGAAACCCAAAACCGAGAGGCCGCTAAATGTGGTCACTCGACCTCATACCTCTTCATCCTCAGCAATGGAAAACAAATTATATAATTCTTCCTTTTCAGCAGGTCTGACTTTAGGGGAGAGACTCTCCAAACAATAATAGTGAGTTTTGTTGAAATATTGTATGCAATCAAAGTGAAAGTAAAGTGAAATTTATTAGTTACACAGGCAGGGGGGCTAAAGGTGAGGGGGCTAGGGGCGTGGGGGGGTTAGGGGTGTGAGGGGGCGGGGTGGAGCTATACTGGGATTCTTGGTGGTGGAATATGAGCACTGGTGAAGGGATGGGTATTCGAGCATTGTATAACTTAGATTTAAACCTGAAAACTTTGCAACTTTCCACATGGTGACTCAATAAAAAATTTAAAATTAAAAAAAAATAAATAAAGGAGAAAAAAACCTTACCTTTCCAGATTGTTTTTCAAAATAAAGTTACTGTCATTAAAATAATCCTGAGTTTTCATAAAGATAGGAGCACTGATTACCAGTATTTTTGCGACTTAGCAAGGATTTGTCCATCAGAAGCTCTAATTTTCTCCTTCCCAAAGTTAGACAAACATGCTTAATATGTAAATGAAAATAAAATTTACAAACCTTTTATTTTCCTAATGGGAACAGAATAAAGTATATAATCATTGACCAAGTATTGGCTCATATTCATGTTCAAGATGCAAACTTTCAAGAACCTGGAGAGAGCTCAGTGGTAAAGTCTCTGCCTTGCAGACCTGAAGGCTTAAATTCAATCCATGGTACTACTCACAAACTGAGTGCAGTCCCAACGCCACAGCAAAGTGTGGGATCTACAGCGTAGGGAAACAAAGGAAACATTGTGAACGAAGCCTGTGTGAGTATCACAACTAAGAAATGTTGTGAACATATGCTTAGGTGAGCGATACACAAGCTTATGTTCTCACAATCAATCGTGCAATCCCTTGATCACTGCAACAACAGAAACACCAAAACAAGGGAAGGAGAAAAATTAATTTAAAAAATAGTTGCTTTCTAGGAAAGGTATTAAGCATTTTTAATGCTGTGTCTTTTCTAAGAGGACCTGCCTAACATATTTTTTAAGAAAGAATTTTGAGTTTTGCCCATCTCACCTAAAGACTAGAAATTAAACAAAGAGAAAAAATGGCTCACAATAGATTTTTCCAATGACAGCTATTATTTATGAAGAGTGTTTTTCAGATAGTGAGAAAGTCCAATGCATTATTTTTAGAGAGATTGGCAAAATCAGAGCAATCATGAGAAGGACAAATTGAAAAATGACAGTGACATTTTCTAAGAGGTTTATTTGGGCCTCACATGTAGTTCTCATGTTTTTCAGTCTATTTTCTCAAGAATCAAGATGACATCTCAACAAAATGCTATTTTGCATTGTAGTACAAAGAACAGAAAAGGCAATAAGAAAAATCACTCTACAAAAGCCTAACACAAAGACTTTTCACCTAAGACATCTGCTTAAGTGGAAGATTTGGAAACCAATGTCTCTTCTCCATTATCTTGTAATAACCTTCAGGAAGATATTTCTTTACATGTTCTCCTCTCTTCTGCACCTCCTCCTCCAAGCAAGCATCTTACTTCCTTAAACATTCTTCCTTGCCTAATAAGTGGTCTTTCTACAAAAGAGGATACCCTTACATTATTTGAAAAGTAGTAGAAACAGAAAAAGTCAATGAATTTCCTTCCCCTAAGGGTTTCAATGATCTCTTCAGGGCATGAAAATTTCCAATAAAAAGATTCACCAAGCAGTACCAGTTCATATTAGGATGATAAAACATTAAACTTTTGCTTGAAATTAACAGGATCGTCTATGATTCAAATAGATTGCAACTCTTCCTGTGCTGCTAATGATGTTTCTTACTTGACTAGTATTTCAGCCTTCACTGCCATTTTGGAACTTGCACTATCTGAGAGAGCCTCTAGCTCTGCTGAGAATGATGAATGCATAGACAAAAATTCCTGCTTTTAAGTGTGAAATTTTCATCTCTGTAGACTTCTTCCATATTTCTCTGCTTACATTGAATAATTTCTTAATTTAGCCTCAAGGATATAACATCCTTTTAATTTTTGTTTTGGAAATGAATCATATTTATGCAGATTCTTTAAAGTTCTGTAGAATTGTTATCTTTGTGTAGTTCTAAATAATTAGAATTTGTTCACATTGTATTTGCCCAATATTGACTAGAAACAAGAGGAAGGTAATCTAGATGAGCTGAGTTTGGTATGGGCAATTGAATGGGGAGTAACCCTTACTGTATTTGGAGACTTTTGACAGTATTAGCCTACAATGTAGTATGTAATTAAATTTTTACATAAACATATAGCGAAAAAGTAGATAACTACTACTCTATATCCCAATATAAGTGATTTTAATGTTGATAGAACATGATTGATACAAATTTTACAAATAATATTTATCATAGCTGAATCTTGATTATTTCAGAAATATATTTAACTGAAATTCAGGCACACATCTGTATACATAATAATATAATTATTAACAGTCTTTATTTCATCTTAAACATTTAATTTTAGAGGAATAAAATAAAAAATTTTCTTAAAAGAAAAATACTGGTTGTTTACAAAACTGAAATTTTACTCATCTAATAATATAGTGGTGAAATATCAAGACAGCATGACTTTGTGATTAAATGGAATAAATTTAATCACACAATAAAAATATAGGAAATCAGCATAAGAAGACTGATGTATTTGAAAACATTTTGATAAATAATATGACATTTTTTTAATTTCTAAAAAATTCAAATAGACAAAAACAAACAAAATCCCAAAATCTCAGTCATACATATTTCCTGACAACAAGTTTGGCATCATCGTTATTAGTAACGAAAACTAGGGAAAGATAAAAGCATTTGGCAACAACTTTTATAACCCCACTGAAGTCTAAAAATGAGACCTTAACTGAAAAATCAATATTCAAGGTCATGTGCTTTTGTAAGTAGCTCTGTATATCTAAAATTTATGTACAGAAAATATAATAGTGAATTTTTATCAGCTTAAAGTGTTGGTAGTCAAGAATGACAAAAACATAATATAGTAAATAGTCTCAATTATTGGCTTCTCTATATTTTAATGGTCCACTTAACCAAGACTCAGCTCTATAAAATACCATTACTTGTTAATATTTATTATATGCCAAGAATTGTGCCAAGTGCTGTGCTAAGTACATTGTGTAAATTGTACTAGTCTAACAATCACAATTATTCTAGGATATAATATCTATTATTTCTCCTATCTTACAATTAAGGGAATTGAGTTTTAGCTAGGTTAAATAACCTGCATGTACTCTCACAGCAGCAAGTAATGGCTGATATTCTAGTTAAGATCTATCTGATATGAATTTCACACAATTGGCTATTCCACTATTATGAAGGCAGAAGGGAGCAGTTAGGATAAAGCAATGGTGTCTATGGAAAAAAGATTATGTGACCAAGCATTCGGATTAGGAGGAACAGATTTGTGTAAAACTCAGCCACACACATACTCTGGAGAAATTGGATGTTGTAAGTACAAACGAAGAGGCTTGAATGTAGGGTTTCAGGAGTAAATCTCATTTTAAATAAAGAGAAAAATTGTTTGTCTTGGAGTTGAAGTAGGTAAGAGAGCAACCTACAGAATAAAAAGAAGTATGATTTAAGGATGTTGAACATGTCATCCATTTTGAGGTTCAATCTACCAGATAATTGACTGTCAAATTAAAGAGTATATGTTTGGTAAGTTTTCAAAGTTTTTATTAAATTAAAATCAGGACAAGTATCTGAAAAGAAAAAAGGGTAGAGCCTACAAAGCTAAATGATACAACAGTGAAAAGAATTAGGGATTTACTCAAAAAAACTGAAAGAGTAATTTATTTAGTTAATATTATTGGGATTATCAAACAAAAAAAAGCTGTCAGTTCTTTTTCTCGACCCTGAGAGACTCAGTTGTACATATGTAACTTCAACACAATAACTTCCATGCATAGTTTTGGAACAATGTACAATTAGGGGTAAAGAGATAGTCCTAAGGTCTGAGTGTATGATTTAAGTGTTGAAGGTCAGGTGCAATACTGCAATGAGTACAGAGTTGGGAGTAGTCTTTGAGTAGCACTATGTATGGTCCAAACCTTCCCTCACCTCCGATCCTCCATTGCCCCTTAATCCCAGCCCTCTCCAAAGAACACACATTTATTATCTCATGGTTTAGTGGATTGAATGTGGGTATGATTTAGCTTAGTCTTCTGTTTTAGCTTCTTTCATTGCAATCAAGTTGTCAGCCTGAGTTGAAGTAGACCACCAGAAGATTTAACCAGTGAAGAATTCTTTAAGCTCTTGTAGCTGCCGACAGAATTTTAGTTTCTCAATATACATTGGAATGGTGGCAACAGCTCTAGTTGGCTGTTAGATGGAGGTTTCTGTGACTTTTCTGCCCTGTGGATCCCTCCTATATAAGAATATTGCTTCATCAAAACTAGTAAGAGAGAGTCAAGCAGCAAGAGAAATCATAATCTAGTAACATCAAGATCAAAGTGACATTCTATAGTCAAAAGTGAGGATTATGCAAGGTATGAATCCCAGGAGTCAGGGATAATCAGGGACTACATTAGACAATGCTTGTCACATTGTGTGTGAAAGAAACTAAGCACTTCCTTAATGATATGGGAGGGTAGGCAGCCTCTTCGGGGATTATGCAGGCTTTTATTAATGACAGAAATTACAGTGAATATCAAGAGAAAGTTGAGTAACTCACAATGGGCAAAGCAAGTCTGCTCGGTATGAAAGAAAGGTTTTATAGAGAAAAAACTCAGAAGAAACCCAGT
This sequence comes from Sorex araneus, assembly GCF_027595985.1. Taxonomy (NCBI): domain Eukaryota; kingdom Metazoa; phylum Chordata; class Mammalia; order Eulipotyphla; family Soricidae; genus Sorex; species Sorex araneus. Next base: position 102,169,482 of record NC_073303.1, on the reverse strand, counting down.
GTAACATGACTAAGGACCCTAAATAAAGAACAGATGACCAGAAGGTTTCTAGCAAGTAATAGAGCAATAACTATTTTGCTGTCGTTCCCTGGATATCAAGGTAGACATACACTCATCTTATTCACAAAAGTAAGTTATTACTGTGTATATCAGCCAAAGACCAGAATTACAGGAGCAATTTCTAACAATCATAAAAAAACCAAACAAGCTAGTTGCTCATGTGATAGCCATGTAAAAGACATCAAATTAATTTCATTTTCCCTGTTTACCCCTATGCTTAGCAACTCTCATATCTTCCTATGAGAAAGGAAGCCAGAATATATATTTGTGCTTACAAATGTGTGGACACAAATGAGTCAACATTGTCTTCTCAATGATGCTAGAAATGTTTTCTACAAAGGGAGAAGCAGGCTTTTGAGGGAAGGGAAGTGCAAAGGGAAGAGAATAACCTGAACTGATAACAAAATTGGGAGAGATGACATATCTGTTCAATGAACAATAGAACAAATTTCTTTTTTTTTCTTTTTGGGTCATACCCGGCTATGCACAGGGGTTACCCCTGGCTCTGAACTCAGTAATTACCTCTGGCAATGCTTGGGGGACCATATGGGATGCTGGGAATTGAACCTGGGTTGGCCGTGTGCAAGGCAAATGCCCTACCCCATTGTGCTATTGCTCCAGCCCCTGGAATAAATTTCTGAATCCAGGTCTATATGGCATCCTGTGCCATTACAAGGTGGCCACAGGTGAAAAGCCATGTGAGTAGGTGCCACATTACATGAACTTGGGGGAGGGGGTTCAGAAGGACGAGGAACCCACAAGAAGGAAGCAAGATTGAAAGGGGGACAATGAAGAAAGGGTTGAGAATCAGTTCTAGAGAAAAATATAGATCAGTTACAACTTATTCTGTGTAGCTAATGAACTACAGATTGAGGCATAACAATTTTCAGTTTCTGAAAATTATGTTAAAATTAAGGAACTGAAATATTTGCTCCTCCAGAAGCCAAAACCTCTCCTCAAAGTGTTCACTCATCAATTTTTTAATAAAATAAAATTTAATATTTTTATTTAAGTAAGATAGTGTTTATTCACCAACATGTGCTTTAAAAGACCTGAGAGGAGAAGAAGAGAGGAAATGTGTTCATTTAAGAACACAGGCTTCGGGGCTGGAGCGATAGCACAGCGGGTAGGGCGTTTGCCTTGCACGCGGCCGACCCAGGTTCAATCCCCCGCATCCCATATGGTCCCCCAAGTACTGCCAGGAGTAATTCCTGAGTGCAAAGCCAGGAGTAACCCCTGAGCATCACTGGGTGTGACCCAAAAAGCAAAAGAAGCAAAAAAGAACACAGGCTTCTCCAGAGTGGAAATAAGCAAGCGAAGAAACACAAAGACAAGAAAGTGAGATATGTGTTCAAGGGAGAACACAGGCTTGAAGGGCAAGCATTGAGGTGTTCATTCTGATGTGTATTCACCACACTCATTCCTAGAGAACTCTATCCATGCCACTCTGATTTAGAGCACTAAAATTGCCCTGCAAATAAAGAAAGATTAGAGTTCAGGAAGTCAAAATCTGTACTCCCATCTCATTTGCTTTCTCATACCCAAAGCTCTTCACATACTTCAAAACCAGCATATTGAATAAGTATGAATTAAGTTGATGATTAAAACATCTAAATGCTTCCATCCACAATTAAAATATCAAATCAACATCTTATCATGAACTTTCTATTACATTACTTATGATGGATATGCTCTCTACGCATGTACAAAATATCTCACCAGTGCTCGCTCTAGGAAAGTCATTTCAGAACTTTTTCTTATTACTTTTAAAAACTGCACCAATAATTATTTAGCATTCATATGGTGTTATCAGTTGTGGGCTTTCAACTTTTGGAGACTTGGAGTATATAAGAGTTTTTGAAAGTGATTCTCAATAGAATCACTTTTTTTGTTTGTTTGTTTATGGGTCACATCCAGCGATGCTCAGGAGTTACTCCTGGCTCTACACTCAGGAATCACTCCTGGCAGTGCTGGGGGACCATATGGGATGCCGGGGATCGAACCCGGGTTGGCTGCATGCAAGGCAAATGCCCTCCCCGCTGGACTATCACTCCGGCCCCTCAATAGAATCACTTTTAGAACATTACTGGATAAATATTATCAAAGGTCCTGACATTAGGGTAAAATTTTTTTTTGTCCTTTTACCTGTCCATTGGATGCCTTCTGAGAAGAATCCTTAGTGACTGAATCAAATACCAAAGCACCAACTAATGAGTTGGCCAGAAATTCAAAGCCTGAACAATATCCTTTCGTTTCTTTTTACATGGAGCAAGTTTCTCAATAGGGGTAGGAGGTGAGGAGAGGATAGCCAAGCTCCACAGCATCCGCCCCACTATTTGGAAAGCTCTAGCAATATTGTTCTGTTTATTTTTGTTATTTTCTTCTAAGCCAGGGAACTTTTCTCATATGCTAAATTACTGGAGTAATGCTGGTGACAGAGTTGGAAAAATTGTCTTCAGAGAGAAACACAGAGATACTGAAATGAATTTATTAAACTGAGGAAATGGATGTTATTTCTTAGGACTGTATTTCTTGTTTATTTTATGTTTTATTTCAAAAGAACAATTTTTTTCCACTAATGTAATGTTCTGCAAAAATAAATAAAACCTATTACTCAGAATCCTTATCTATTTCCCAGGACCTATTAACCATTAATATTCTTAATGCACATTTACCATTTCTGTATTGACATAAAAATTAGCTCATGTACATATTGAGGGAACAAATGGAGCATGTTAGGCTTGCTTCTATTTATGCTTCCATTTTCAAGGCAATCAATTCAATAGTTTTAATAAAACCTTTTATTTTAATTCAAGTAAGAACTTACATGTTGCTCTTGATAGCAATACACTGTATGATTAAAAAAGAATTACAACTATACTTTTTTAAAATGTAAGACTAATTTCACTTGTTATCTCACTCTCAGTAGAGCTGTATTTTATACAAATAAGATTTTATAGAGATAAAAAATATATTTCAAAATATTCTTATTTTAATAATGTTGTGGAATTGCTGCCATAAATAAAACAGTATGTCCACTATTTTAAAAATAAGGATATTGAAATATCAACCCTAACATTTTCTTTCCAAACTTTTATTTGATTCTTTAATGGTATATTTCTCCCATCTAATTTGTGCAAGGGTCGATTTCTTTATCTTTAATGCTCTGACATAATTTGGGTGTTGGGCCTTCCATTGATTTCCTTTAACACTGAAAAGCATCATTATATAACTAAAATCATGCTGTAACATAGAGAAAATTCAAAAACAAAAATAAATAACAAGGGGAAAATTTTTCTAAATGTGTATATATATGCATACATGTTTATATACATGTATCCAAAATAAATGAAAATAGGGTATCAATAGATATCTATACTCCAAAAGTTTTTGCAGAATAATTCACAATAACCCAAATAAGGAAACAACCTAAGTGTCTCTCGACATATGACTGAATAAAGAAGTATGCTATATTCATAACACAGCCTAATACATATATTTAGTCCTGGGGTGAATGTACCTAGGGTGATGGTAAAATAAAGAAAATAAAGTTTATTTGAATTAAATATAGTAAGTAAAAGTAGAGGCAATTTTATTTAAAATTTTTTTCAACCTTACAACCTCAGTGTAAAAAGTAATTTAGGAAAGGCTCATGAATCATGTTTCTTGGGAGAAAGATTTTGAAAAACAGGATACTAATATGATATTCAGTGTCATCCTACTGATTACTCATTAATTACAAGGATAAAACATTTCTTTATATTGAAAGAATAATATAACTAAGCAATTAAAATCAGAAAAATAATATTGCAACCCCCCAAAAACCCCTCACATCATGTGTCCCTTGACATGATCATTGAAATAAAGCTTTTTCTAAGTTATCAAATAATTTTCACACATATATAAAATAAATTAATTTAAAAATTTAGTTAACCCATTAATTAATGTGGCCAAACTGGTATTAGGCCTAATTTAAAAGGAAACTCAGCCACTATGACAATAATAGCTGTGAATTATAACTCTGGTTGGACAAGATCTGAGGGTTAAAAGTAGGTAAGATAACCTCTTAGTATCAATATTGCAAACTACAATCTCCAAAGAAAGAGAGAGAGAGAGAAAGAGACAGAGAGAGAGACAGAGAGAGAAGAAGAAGAAAAGCACTTGTCATAGAGTAGGCAGGGGGTAGTGGGGTGCGGGTGATGGGAGGGAACCTGGGGACACTGGTGCTGGGATGTATACACTGGTGGAGGGATGGGTATTGGAATACTGTATGACTGAAATCCAATCATGATCAGCTTTATAATGCTCTATCCTACAGTGATTAAATAAAAATGTTAAATAAAGAAAGAAAAGAAAACTCAAGATACAGACAGATGTACAGACCAAAAGTATAAAATTAAGGTGCAAATAAAGGTACAGTTAATTTTTCCATTGAGAAGTTGAAAGAAGAAAAGAAATCAATGAAAACTCTATGACAAAGTACATATTTGCATATCTATAGACAAGAATTATGTTGCACTGTTGTAGTTATCTACAGTTTACAGAATAATCAGAAAATCCAGAGGGATTCCTCTAACATACTTTTCTTTTAAATAAGAAATTTTTAAATAAGAAACATAATAATTATATATGTATGTATATATGTATGTGTGTATACATATATACAAATATATATATATATATTTGCTTTTTGGGTCACACTGGCAATGCACAGGGCTTTCTCCTGGCTCTGCACTCAGGGCTTACTCCTGGCAGTGCTCAGAGGACCATATGGGATGCTGGGAATCAAATCTGGGTCAGCCGCATGCAAGGGCAAATGCAAATGCCCTATCCTCTGTGCTATCAGTCCAGTCCCAATTATGATATATTTTTCAAAAAAAATGTTTAGTCTGGGATTAACAGACAAGGCTATATTATAAAACCTATGGTTATATAGACTATAATACACACTATATAAGTTAATAAGATTAGTCCTTGAAACAGTTATTAGTATAGAAAACTGTAAAAAGGTGAGGTGGCTATTCTTGAATTAAATAGAAAAAAGGCATAATAACTAAATGCAGTATATAAATCCTGACTAGTTCTAAATTTAACAAAATGTATAAAAGATATTTCGAGGCTAGGCAAAAAAATTAATACATGACTATAGGATAACATTGGCTTGTCCTTTCCGCTCTGCCACAGGGAGATTAGGTTTATTGTGTTACTCCCATCACAGTGCTCCCATTCCTCTGTATTTATTTGTAACCTCTTTCTTTGTGCTCTGTTGACTTGTAAATATTGTTTTTCTCTTCTCCTTAAGTCCTTTGCATAGTTAATTCAGAGCAGTGTCCCTTTTACACAAAAAGAAGAAAACAGTTAATGCTATGCTTTTGTAACTTGGGAGTTAATTGACTCTGAATGATATTTGCCTCCTGAACATCTGTTCTTTTGAATTAAGCTTCAGTTGCCCTTACTTCCTAGCATCCCCAAAGCAGGATCCCGACGAGGGACTGGATGGACCCAGGGCAAGCTTTGAGCTATGTACTACTCTGGCATCGAAACAAGCCGGCCAAAGCGCCATAATACTTAACTATAAGTTAAGAGCATGGTCATGGATAAACTCTGTCATGATCCAAAAAGTAATAACTAGATTAGGTCCTCCTAGGGTTAGGAAAGATTAATCTGGCCTGAGCACTGTAGTCTGAATCTGTGGCAAGATGTTCCCAGGAGAGTAACCCTACAAGCTCAATGTGTTTCTTACTGTGTCCATACAAAATAACTAATATTAAGAAACAGAATTAAGGGGCTGGAGCGATAGCACAGTGGGTAGGGCGTTTGCCTTGCACGCGGCCGACCCGGGTTCAATTCCCAGCATCCCATATGGTCCCCTGAGCACCGCCAGGGGTAATTCCTGAGTGCAGAGCCAGGAGTAACCCCTGTGCATTGCCGGGTGTGACCCAAAAAGCAAAAAAAAAAAAAAAGGATTAATACCTCTATTGCAAATTAAAACACCCAGAAAAAGAGAGAAAAAAAGGGAATGCCCTGCCGCAGAGGCAGGGTAGGGTGGTGGGAGGGATAGTGGGAACACTGGTGGAGGAGAATGGGCACTGGTGGAGGGATGTAAATGATCACTGTATGACCGAAATGCAAACATGAAAGTTCATAAGTTTGTAAAAAAAATGAAGTAGAATTGAGATGTTGATTAAGTTATTGGACTGAGGAGAGAAGAAAAACACCCCAGGTGGTATTTCCACCTTTGAGCTTCATGGGCGATCAGAAAGGACTCTCTTATTTCTTATGTTGATTTTGCTACCAGACTGGGTGTAGTGTCTACCCCCAGTACAGTTGGAGAGCTGGGGAGTTGGAGAAGGACGAGAGAGTTAGAGAGAGATGAGAGAGAGAGCAGGGCAGCAAGGTGGAGCGCGGAGAGACTAGCAAGGGGGACAGAGGGACAAGAATGTAGAAGAAGAATACAGGAGCAGACACGTGGAGAGAGAGAGCCCAGGCTGAGAGATGGAGAGTGGAGAGATGACCGGGAGAGACAGGAGGAGACAGGAATGAGGGGCAGTGTGAGACTAGAATGGGGAGCTCAGAGAGACTGGAACAGGCGCTTGGAGAGAATGGAATAAATGGCAAGTGATCATCAGCTGGCTTGGCCCTCGTTTCTTCCTTCCTCTGCCCATGACATGGGCCACCTCGGATGGGGGAGCAGCCCAAGACCATCCAACCTGGGCAGCGAGAGGGAGAGCCACCGGGGATCCCTCTCGCTGCCCAGAGATTATACACATGTCTTCATATGAGTGTGTACTGAATCAATGCTAATTTTTTAAATTCTAATACTGGGCTGTCACAATACGGGTAAAGTTTTTTATTGTTAATAATGTATGCCAGGGTAGTTAGCGTTGACATGCAATCATATCTACATATTTCAAAAGTTGCAGGAAAAAGACAATAATGCAGATAAAGAAAAATGATCAAAAAGTTTGTAATTGATGAGTTTAGGTGAAAAGTACACAGATGAAATTATTCTTTCAATTTTAAAATAGATTTTAAATCTTTAACATGGAAGTTGAAGGAAAGCTAACAACCACTCTTACAACAAAACAATGTTTCAAAATGAGTTTGGACAAATTAAAATGCATTTAATTTATAACTATAAAAACATAAATAGATGACAGTGATATGGAAAATTTTCTACAATTTTCAGAGTAGTCAGATCCCAATCTGGAGGATGAGTCAAATAACCAAGAGGAAATCCCACAAATCATGCATATTTTTTTCAGTGATGCAGAACTATTTAATAAGAAATATACAATATCAATAACTGTATATGTTTACCAAAAATGTTTAATCTGAACAAACAAAATGAGAAGGAGACTGTGATCATAGAGAAACACACATATACACATACACATACATGCACACAGAGTAAAAAAGATAGATATAATGCATACTCATAACTCATTGGCATTTGTAAGTATTCAAGAATGACCTGTTTTTAACTCCAGTAAGACTTTCCCTATTATACTAGGTAATTCTATTTTTTCTTCATATAAAATGTACCTTTCCCATGAACATGTTGGCAATACTGTGATGGTCAGTTTCTAGTACGTACTGATCTAAAAGCTACATAGTGACAAATGTATCTGTGAATTCAAGAAAAATTTTTAAATGAATTTTCATGTCATTATACACAAGAATATTTACACAAATGTGTGAGTTAGAATTTATATGTGGATGAGGCACTGGGTTTGTTTAGTTTAAAGGCAATTTATAATAAATTATGATATGAGGTTACACATTGTGTATTTACTATTCTGCACAAGAAAACAAATCTAAGGGATAAAAAATCTAGAGATGGTGATTAAAAAATCTTATTTTAATCCTTATTTTAATGTTGCCAAATATTCCCTTCAGGGCAGAAAGATTAAAACTTGGTTTACCTGCTCTTAAAGCAGGTGCCCAGGACAGAATCCAGGTTCCTGGAGAAAATCTGACAAGAACAACTGATTTCGTAATTTCTAGATCCTGAACATGGGGGAAATAGCTTGAGTTTACCAAATCATGCTTTCATCATCTAAAAGAATAATAACAATAGACATGATAATACCAACTTCTTTGAGATAACTATTTTTATTTTGTCATATGTGCTTGTATTTGTATTTTATTTTTATAAAGGGATTTGAGGCCACATGGGGGTATCATAGAGTTAAAAAGGCTAACTCATAGAATTTGCATGTAATAGATGTGCAAATAAATTTGGTTTCCTTCTTCTTCCTTCTCCACCCTTGCCCAATTTTGAACATTCACATTTGATAACAATGCTTTCTTGAGCTTTTAACTCCATCTCAATAAAAGAGTACTTTCATTTATAAACTGGAGACAAAATTTGTTAAAATCTGGGTTTTAAGAGTTCCTACATCCTTGGCAAAATCGTTACATTTTATTGTGCCCAAATTCTCATCTATAGAACTGACAAAATATCTGCCTTACTGTTATGTTTAATGAAAAAATAAGAGTTGTAAATGTTGTTTGCAAATATTGAAATGTATATACCTATAAAAAGTTAACTTTTCTACATCTGTGGGAAGTAAATTTTAAGTAAACAATTTGTCCAAATATTCTTAAATGTCCATATTTTATTTATTTATTTGTTGTTATTTTGGTTTGGTTTGGTTTGGTTTGGGTCATACCTGGCAGTACTTGACACACACTATAAGCCTGTAAGTTGAGGATCAGTACTGGAACTGCTCAGATGACCATATCATGCTGGAAATCAAACCGAGGCCTCTTACATTCAAAGCAGATTCTCTAGTCCATTAAGATGTCATTAAAGAACTTATAGTATTTTATTATAAATATGGAGCCATAGCACAGCAGGTAGGATATTTGCCTTGCATGCGGCCGACCCAGGTTCAATTCCTCTGTCCCTCTCGGAAAGCCTGGCAAGCTACTGGCAGTATCCCACCCACACAGCAGAGCCTGGCAAGTTACCTGTGGTGTATTCGATATGCCAAAAACAGTAACAAATCTCACAATGGAGACATTACTGGTGCCCAATTGAGCAAATGGATGAACAATGGGACAACAGTGCTACAGTGCTACAGTGCATTATAAATATGAATATATTTAAGTATTTTAAAATGAAGTTATCATATGTTATTATACTTGTTATATTATACTAGGTTGATCTTGGAAAAATATTAGATGCTTGGAAATCATAAATGTATCTACATAATGTTTATAAGATATTTAAAATTTTATTAGAATTTTATGCCAATATGAGGTCCAATGCACAAAAGTGATTAAGGGGAAGATTTGTGAGAAAACTTACAAATTTTCATGAAAAATAGACCGTAAGTTGGGGCTGGAGCGAAAGCACAGCGGGTAGGGTGTTTGCCTTGCACGTGGCTGACCTGGGTTTGATTCTCAGCATCCCATATGGTCCCCTGAACACCGCCGGGAGTAATTCCTGAGTGCATGAGCCAGGAGTAACCCCTGTGCATCGCCAGGTGTGACCCAACAAGCAAAAAAAATAAAAGATGGCAAGTTTCTATGACATTATATTCTTATTTATTTACCAACACATATCTCTTAATGGTGTACATTTTCCACCACCAATGTCCTCAGTTTCCCTCCTGTCCCTCACATCCCACCTTAACCTGCCTCTACGGCAAGTTCTTTTCTTCTTTTTCTTCTCTCTCTCTCTTTCTCTCTCTCCCTCTCTCTCTCTCTCTCTCTCTTTCTCTCTCTCTCTCTCTCTCTCTCTCTCTCTCTCTCTCTCTCTCCCCACACCACTTGGCATTATGATTTGCACTAGAGGAATTAAAAGTTTATCATGTTTGTCCCTTTACCTACTTTCAGCATTCAATTCTTTTCTAGCATTATTATCTTCTAATCACATGATTTTTTTCAATGCATTATCTCTTATTCAAATTAAATATATGATAAATATAGTTTATTCATCATTAAGTGTGGTCAGCCTTTGTGGTACCAGAGGAAAGGCCACACTTTCTAAATAGAAAGTATTATAGCTTCCCTAGTATTTTTCTGGATAATTTAATTCATGAATATCTTATAAAATATCCATCGCATCTCACTGTCACTGTTAATGTCACTGTCATACCATTGCTCATTGATTTGCTTGAGCGGGCACCAGTAACGTCTCCATTGTGAGACTTGTTACTGTTTTTGACATATCGAATACACCACGAGTATCTTGCCACGCTCCGCCCGTGCAGGCGAGATTACATCTCAATCAAAGTATATGTATATTTCATTCCATCTTTCAAAGGTTAGCGACCTACAGGTCATTAATCAGAGTGTAAGGTTTTGATTAAAGAAAAAAACAGCTGTCTTGTATCCTTAGAATGTCAAAAGAACTGAAAATGACTCTTCATAAACTGTATAGCTAAATTCCACAGCTACAACAGACCCATCTGTGATCACTACCTCTCTCAACAGGGTTATGCCCTTACCTAACATCTCCTCCTCCATTGATGCAGAGCCTGGCACATCCCAGGTAATATTTAGAGAGTAAGGACTCAACTGTTGTCTCTGAGACAACTTAGTGAGAAACAAGATAAATGCTTTCCACCAATCCTTACTTTCTTTTCTAGTCAGTTTATTTCACCTCTCGCTATCAAATCTAGAAAGACTTTAATTTTGGCAACTGCCCATTATTTCTCCTAGTACTTGATTCCTTACTTCTTCCAAACTTTAACTGAGAGGAGGAAGCCACACTAACTCAGCATCTTGTCCTTGCCCATATAATACTTGACCTGTCATCTTTGTCAGAGGAGTTCTGTGTTGTCAAGCATGCAATTAAACCATTTTAATTTCATACTATGTTTATGATGTCATGCTTAGAGCACTGGATTGTTTCTAGCAGCTGAGGAGCAATGGTTTCTAATGGTATGCATAAGTTTCCAATATTCATTTGTAGAAATGTCACCGTGGAACTCTTTAGTCATGCCAGGTCACTGCCATCATCACCAGGTTAGAGTTGGGATTCATTTTCTTATTTTTTTCTCCACTGAAACTTCCACTACAGATTTGTCAGATGGCAGAATGTTCTTCAATTGAATAATCTCCAAGTCTTAACTATTGTTGTTCATCATGTTAAATAATATGTCAATTTGAATGCGCGTTTCTACAATTTGACCAGAAAACTGACCCCAGGGGCTACTTTGGATCTGCATCATATATCTCTGCTGTGCTGATTATAGCTCTCCTAAAACTATTTGAAAGTTCTTTCTTTATGTTAAAGCAGAATTCCTATCCCTTCTTTCAGATAGCAATTCAAATACATATTTTTCTTTGTTCTCATTATGGCCAATTAGAAAAAAGCAAAGAACTAGAATTTTAAATTCCTATCCCTATTTTACTATTGGGTTGCTTATAGTACTTTTGTCTTTATATGTTATATTTAATTGTAATGTATTTGTCTTTATATGCTATAGTTAATTATAAATATATAATATATATAAATAGATTGACTATATTTATATTTTATGACATCATAAATAATATAGTATAGATCATGTATAAATGTGCACAATATTATAAAAACATAAAAATATGACAAACACATATTTATTGCTATTGTATATAATATTTGTTGATTGCACATTATAATGAATTAGTTATTCCTCAATATAATAGTCCACTATACCTGAAAATTATATTTTAGCATCATCTAAATTTCTTAGTGGGCATTTTAAGCTGGTTTGTATCTTCTAAATACGACATTTAAAAGCTTCATGCAAATACTAGAAGGTCAGATAATGAGTATTATTATTGCAAAGTAGTTGGCAAGAACACAGTGGGCTTAGTTTTTCAAAATTAAAGGTGCTTAGGCACTAAATCCTAACTCTAATTTCAATCTCAAACTCACAGAAAAGTTTTAATTTTGAAGCTGTTGGGTACTCTCTTAAATATTTTTCCAAAAACAATGTATTTGAGTAAAAGCATTATTTCTTATTGCTCCTAGTTTTTTGATCACAGTAATGACACATTTTCAAGGAAAATAAACTTTTTGTTAGTAAAACCTGATGTTCACCAAAAATGCTAATGCACAGACCAGACTAAGCCTTCAGGATCCTGCTGTACCAGATTAATAAACCATTGTCAAGGTTAATGCCTGCTCTTACATGGTCATCAATCCTCCTTAAAAAAAAAACTGCCACCATGGGATTTATTACACTTGTCAATCAGGTCTACTCAAGAGACCTAGAGGGGCAAGAATAAAAGCCAACACCTGAGGGAAAATAAAAGTCAAACAAGTTTGTAGTTTGATGTACTTGAATAAGAATTTGATATTAGCCCAAACTAAGTTGCTGCTACTTATTTTGACCATTTTTATGCACATACCAGCTTGAAGCATATCTAAATATTTCATTGCATGTTAGAATTATTTCTTTAAGGAGGAATTGGAACCCAGGCAGGTCAAGCCACTAGGAGCCAACTTTCATCTCTCTTATCTCTCCCAGCCCAGAGCTTCGAGTTATTCTCCCCCTCCATATCCCATAAGAACCATAAACTAGCCTCTTAGGTAGAACCTTCACTAGGGCACCCCAATCGCTAAAAGCACATTAGGCCAATAAATAATTAGCCCCACCTCAATTAATATTACACCAAAAACGCAACAGTAACAGTGAGGTGAAAGTCTAAACCACACAGATCACAATGGTAAAGCAACGCAGAAGCCCACCAAGCTAAGTTAGTGAAGAAACTGGCCCATAAGATTCAACCAATAATGGTGCACTAGACAACCTCTCTGACAAGGAACTTAGAAAGGAGCTACTGAGGATGCATAAGGAGATAAAAGAAATAATGGAACACACTGCAAATAAAATACAAGAGGATTTAAGAGCAGACATGTGGAATGGGTTCACCCCAGGGAGACAAGAATAGTTTAACATTCACAAGTCAATCAACAATCCTTGGGAAAAATAAGATGGGTGGCATCACCTTCCCCAATTTCAAACTGTACTACAAACCAGTACTCATTAAAACAGCATGGTATTGGACTAGAAAGGACCCATAGACCAATGGAACAGAGTTGAACATTTTGTCACAGACTCTCAAATATATCATCACTTAATCTTTGATAAAGGAGCAAGAAATGTGAAGTGAAACAAGGAAAGCCTCTTTAACAAGTGGTGCTGAGAAAACTAACAGCTACCTGCCAAAAAATAAACTCTGACCTCTGTCTAATGCCAGGTACAAAAGTTAGATCAAAGTGCACTAAAGACCTCAATATTAGACCTGAATCCATAAGGTACACAAAGGAAAATGCATGCCGAACCCTCCGTGACATTGAACCTAAAGCATTTTTAAGGATGAAACAAGGACCAAGCGAGTGGAAACAAAGATAAACAAATGGGACTACATTAAACTAAGAAGGTTCTGCACCTCAAAAGAAATAGTGATCAAAATAGAGAGAGAGCACATGGAATGCGAAAAAATATTTACCCAATACGCATCTGATAGGGGGTAAATCCAGGATATACAAGACTCTAAAAGAATTGTACAAGAAGACAATGCTCCAACCCCATCAAAAAATGGGGAGATGAAATGAACATAAGCTTTCTCAATAAAGAAATACAAATGGCCAAAAGGCACATGACAAAAATGTTCTACATCTCTAATCATCAAGGAGATGCAAATCAAAGCACAATGATATATCATCTCACACCACAGAGACTGGCACACATCAAAAAGAACAAGAACAACCAGTACTGGTGTGGATGTGGAGAGAAAGGGACTCTCTTTCATTGTTGGTGGAATGCCAACTTGTCCAGCCTTTTTGTAAAACAATATGGGAATTCATTCAAAAACTAGAAATTGAACTTCCATATGACCCCGCAATATCACTTCTGGGAATATATCCTAAGAATGCAAAAAAGCACAGTAAAAATGACATCTGCACCTATATGTTCACTGAAGCACTGTTCACAGTAGTCAGAATCTGGAAACAACCCGAGTGCCCAAGAACAGATGACTGGCTAAAGAAACTTTGCTACATCTACACAATGTATTACTATGCAGCTGTTAGGAAAGACGAAGTCATGAAATTTGCTTATCAGTGGATGGTCATGGAGCCTATTATGCCAAGTGAAATGAGTCAGAAAGAGAGGGACAGATGTAGAAGGATTGCACTCATTTATGGAGTATAAAATAACATAACATGAGACTGACATCCACGGACAATAGACACAAATGCCAGGAATATCAGTCCATTGTTGGAAGCCTGCCCCATGAGCTAGGGGAGAAGGCAGCTGGAATAGAGAAGGAATCACTAAGTCAATGATGGTTGGAGGGATCACTTGGGATGGGAGATGTGTGCTGAAAGTAGATGAAGAAACAAACATGATAGCCTCTCAGTATCTGTATTACAAACATAATGCCCAAAAGTAGAGAGAAAGTACAGGGGAAATTGTCTGCCAAAAAAGCAGGGGTTGGGGTTGGATGGGGGGGAATATTGATGGTGGAAAATGTGCATTGGTGGAGGGATGGGTGTTCAATCATTGCATGACTGAAACAGACATGAAAGCTTTGTAACTGTATCTCATGGTGATGCAAAAAATAATAATTATTTTTTAAGTTTCCTAGAGTTTATATTTTAAATTATCATGTTTTCAGGATATTTATATTTATTAATCTTATTAAGTAGTATGGACTGGAGCGATAGCACAGCCAGTAGGGCATTTGCCTTGCACATGGCCATCCCAGGTTCTATTCCTCCATCCCTCTCAGAGAGCCCGGCAAGCTACTGAGAGCATCCTGCCTGCATGGCAGAGCCTGGCAAGCTACCCATGATGTATTCTATAGGCCAAAAAACAGTAAAACAAGTCTCACAATGGAGATGTTACTGGTGACCGCTCAAGCAAATAGATGAACAATGGGACGACAGTGCTATGACAGTGTGACAGTACTATTAAGTAGTGTTTTCTTTTTAATTTGTTTATAAGTTTATGGGGCTGGAGCTATAGCACGGTGGTTGGGCGTTCGCCTTTCACTCGGCCAACCTGAGTTTGATTCCTCCTCTCGGAGAGCCCAGCAAGCTACCGAGAGTATTGAGCCCTCGAGGCAGAGCCTGGCAAGCTACCCATGGCATATTGGATATGCCAAAAACAGTAACAATAAGTCTCTCAATGAGAGACGTTACTGGTGCCCGCTCAAACAAATCGATGAGCAATGGGATGACAGTGACAGTGACATAAGTTTATGAATTATTTTATTGAATCTCCATAAGATACACAGTTACAAAGTTGTTAATGATTAGTTTTCAGTCATATAATGCTCTAATGCCCATCCCTTTACCAGTATTCATTCACCATCACCAATTTCTCCAGTTTCTTCTCCCCCTTGCTTTTACGGCAGGTACTTCTCTTCTCTCTACACCTCCTCTCTCTTTCCTTTTGGACATTATGGTTTGTGATACAGATACTGAATGCTTATCAAATATATCCCGTATCTATTTTCAACACTCTATTCTTGTCCAAAGTGATCATTTCCAAATATTATTGTCATGCTGATCCCTTCTCTATCCTAACTGCCATTTGCTTTACACACAACTGTAGCAAGCTTCCAACCATTGACCAGTCCTCTGACTCCTGTTTTCTTTGGCCTTAGGCATTAGTCTCATATTGTTTTTTTATATCCCATAACACAGGCTGTGCTATTCGTGTTGTCAAATATAAAAAACAAAAGTAGAGCATTTTCATGTACCATGAAATATCACATTATTAGTAAATAATGCCTTCTAACTAGGTCTGTTCTTGTCTCCAAATCAAGTTTCATTTCATTAACTCTCACTTGTTTTATATGAAACCCTCAGGATACAGGACAGATTCTGGAGGGTGGGAGTAGAGGAACAGCCATACAACTAAATATGTCACATAAAATGCTGTGGGGCTCTGAATTTGATTACTGACACAGAACAAATAAAGAAACAAGAAAGAAAGAAAGAAAGAAAGAAAGAAAGAAAGAAAGAAAGAAAGAAAGAAAGAAAGAAAGAAAGAAAGAAAGAAAGAAAGAAAGAAAGAAAGAAAGAAAGAAAGGAAGGAAGGAAGGAAGGAAGGAAGGAAGGAAGGAAGGGAGATAAAGAGAGAGAAAGAAAGAGAGAAAGAAGGAAAGAAAGAAAGAAAGAAAGAAAGAAAGAAAGAAAGAAAGAAAGAAAGAAAGAAAGAAAGAAAGAAAGAAAGAAAGAAAGAAAGAAAGAAAGAAAGAAGGAAGGAAGGAAGGAAAGAGGAAAGAAGGAAAGAGAGAGAGGAAGGAAGGAAGGAAGGAAGGAAGGAAGGAAGGAAGGAAGGAAGGAAGGAAGGAAGGAAGGAAGGAAGGAAGAAGGAAGAAAGAAAGAGAGAGAAAGAAAAGAAAAAGAAAAGAAAGAAAGAAAGAAAGAAAGAAAGAAAGAAAGAAAGAAAGAAAGAAAGAAAGAAAGAAAGAAAGAAAGAAAGAAAGAAAGAAAGGAAGGAAGGAAGGAAGAAAGAAGAAAAGAAGAGAGGGAGGGAGGGAGAAAGGGATGGAGGGAGGGAAGAGACAAATTTCTCCTCAAATTAGTGGAAAGTATAAATTCCTGTAAAATACTTTCAACTGATATTACCACTTAATATATGCATTATGTTCAGAAGTAAATATTTTGAAATAAAGGGGAAAAGACTTCAGGTATTTTTGGTGAAAAACCGGTGATACAAGGCAAATATTTTGGTTACTTAATTCTATGAAACTCACAGCTGCTTCTCCCAGAAGGGAGCATAAATTGAGGCTCCCATAACCATGCCATCGGACTCTGTGCCAGGCTGCTTTCACTCAGGGAGCCCCAAAGGGGGGCGGGTGAGAGCCCTCCCCACCCCGAGGGACCCAGCCCTGGAAGCCCGACCATTGCCACGCTCCAGGTCGCTTTCCACAAGCTCAGGTTGAGCCTCACTCAATCTGGTGATTGTTAAATTGTTCCTCTTGAACTTATCCCATCGTTCTCTGGTATGCTGTTCATTTCTTTTAAAATATTTTTTGCTTTCTGCTTTTTCCTAGTGGTTTCCTTTTTCTCACCTTGGAGCTCCTTGATCTTTATTTATCTATTTTTAATTGAGATAGTTACAAAGCTTTCATGATTGAGTTTCAGTCATACAATGATCAAACATCCATCCCTCCCCCCGTGTATATTTTCCACCACCAATATCCTCAGTATCCCACCCACCTGCCCCACCCCACCCCATCCCGGCCTCTGTGGCAGGCAATTTCCTTCTTGCTCTCTCTTTGCTTTGGGGCATTATGGTTTGCAATACAGACACTGACAGGCCATCGTGTTTGGTTCTTTACCTACTTTCAGAGCTCCTTGACATTTGCCCCAGCTTCTGTTATTCTGCTGCTCAGAGCTTCTGTTGACTTTTTTATATCCACTTACCATGTTCTTCATTCCTATAATTTCTGACTGTCACTGTCACTGTCATTCCATCATTGCTCATCAGTTTGCTCAAGTGGGCACCAGTAATGTCCCCATTGTGAGATTTATTGTTACTGTTTTTGACATACCAAAACAAACCACAGGTAGTTTGCCAGGCTCTGCCGTGCGGGTAAGATACTCTAGGTAGTTTGCCCGTTTCTCTGAGAGGGATGGAGGAATCAAACCCGGGTCAGCCACGTGCAAAGCAAATGCCCTACCGGCTGTGCTATTGCTCCAGCCCATTTCTGACTGTAGTACAATTTTTTTTTAAAATTTCGACTCCAATGCTTTCCAGTGTTTTGCTGAGTGCCTGCACTATCATTTCTTTGAACTCGTTGAACATCCTCATCATAATGTCACTAGAGACACTGTCTGAGGATTTACTGGTGTTGTTTCTGTCATTGGTTACGTTGTTTTCACTCATGAGCTTGGTGGCTTCCATGTGTTTCTCCCATTGGTTTTCTAGTGTTCTTGCTGTGCTGGGGAGGAATCTTTGTAACTAACCTCCTGGAAGATGCTGAGGAACTAAGCTGGAGATTGCTCTCTGGTTATCTATCCATCATCACAGAATAGCAGGGAGAATAACTGTGAGCAGCATGTAATTGTTTTAGTAGATCTTTTCCGTGGCTGCATAAATAGCCATAGCTTCGGGATCTGTGATGTGGGTCCTTAGTATGCTGCAGGTTGCCTGCAGAGGCTGCTGGGACTCACCTGGTAGGAAGGAGTTCTGCCTCCTGTTCCGGAATAGGATGGTTGAATTCAGCTGTAGGCGAGCCTCATGTGGGATGGTAGCGCAGTAAGCAGGTCAGGATGAAATTGTAGAGGAAGCCCTTAATATGGAGCTGGTCAGGTTTGGAGCTTCCTGGGACGCACCCAGGAGGGAAGAGCTCTACCTCCCACTCCAGAATAGACTCTGAGGCTTGCTTTTATCAGAACATGAGTTAATTTCTGGAGAATTCCACCTCCATTAACTAATCACCTCCTAATGGTCCCACCTTCTAGTATCAACAAAATGGACTTCTGAATTTTATAGAGAAATTTGAGGGAAACAAACATTCAAATTATAACAACCTCCACTTACCACTTGTGCACTTGCACACATCCACAAACACCTTCAATTTCTTCAGATAAATATGTATTCGCTGTGCCCATCAGACACTTTTCTGATTTGCTGAGGTCATTATTTTGTTTGTGGTAGTTAGTGTACAAATGTCTCCACTTCCTCATGTTAATTTTTACTGATTTAAAGATAATTCAAAAGATTATTCTTTGTGAGTACCTCTCTAAAGGGACTATGCTGGATAACCTTGGTCAATCTGATGGAGACAGGTAGGTGTGGGAAGGGCCCTTCCATAGTGTGGCAATAAAATTTCTGGAAAAAAATAAAGTCACCAGTCTTAAGTCTGACCCACCTTGTGGATATAGAAGGCAAGAACTGATAAGACCTTCCTCGGCAGTAGACCCTGAGAAGACTGGACCCCTCCCTACTGAAAGAGCCTGAAGGAAATTACTGGAGAATCCTCAGTTCCCTTCTTTAATCTGAGTAATCGTCATCTACCCCAGACCAGGGAAGGATGGACTCACCCACCGAGAGAAGCTCTATCAGGAGCAAAGATCAGGAAAAAAGGAGTTCCCCTTAGTGGCCATGATCCAAAGACACACAAAAGAATCCCTGAACCTAGCAGCTTGCTGCAGAGATGTCTACGGACTTTAAGCCAGGCCGACTTCACTGGGGTGTCTCAGATGGGAGCAGGCATGGTCCCTCCACCCTAAGAACCCCAGCGGCTTCCAGAACCCAATGAGAAGTGCAGGTACACAGGTTCAGTGATAGCAAACTCCAGGCCTCAAGGCACAAGGGATAGGCCGGTCCCTCTCATCCCCCCATCCCCATGAGACCCTGGAGGTCACACCCACAAACTGACTCCAGCCATTATTTAAACTCCTTAATGGCCACGATCCAGAGACACACAAAAGAATCTCTGAACTGAGCAGCTTGCTGCAGAGATTTCTCCAGACTCTAATTACCTAAAAGCTTAGAATTTCAGGAGCATCTTATGCTATTCATAACAAGCAATGTAAAAGAGAGCGTGGGGGAGATTGTCTGCCATAGAGGCAGGGGGAGGTGTGGGATGAGGGGTACTGGGAACATTGGTGGTGGAAGATGTGCACTGGGTTACTGATCATTGTATGACTGAAACTCAAATATGAAAGTTTTGTAACTGTAGCTCATGGTGATTCAATTAAAAACGAAAAAAAGGAAAAAAACACACGACTACAGAAAAAAAATAGAGTTTCAAAGATGACCATTCCCAACTTTATCTGCTTAGTAACAACTCTAGCAACAAAATCTAGCTTGGGAAAACCCTATAAAAGCCACCTTGAACAAAGGAAGGGTGCACATATGATGCCTGAGCCCATGTGCTGCTTGTGTCCCCATGGCCGAGCACATGTAGCGCCTGAGCATATATGGCACCCGCATCGCCCCTCTTGAGATGTGTACTTTTATGTCTAATTCTGGGATGTGTGTAGGGGCTCTCTCCATCCTTGGAGATTCTTGTGTTCTCACTGAGCATGTTACTCTCTCTGTCTCTCTCTCTCTCTCTCTCTCTGTTTCTGTCTCTCTCACTCTCTCACTTTTTCTCTTGCTTTCCTTCCCACCTTACCTTCAATAAACCTCCACAAAAAAATCTGTTCTACTTCAGTACTCATCTACTCCTGAAATTCTTTTCTGCGAGGCAAGACAAGAACCCTTAAATCCTGGGTCCCAGAGAAAAGAGTTTAGGTTTCTTGAGTAAAAGCTAGTTTAGGTTTATTGAGTAACACCCATCACAATGCTCCCAAAGCACTCCCAATTCCCTCAGTATTCATCTTTAACGTCTTCTTTGTGCTCTGTTTCCCCTGTCAATCACTTATTTCCCCTAATCAGACCCTGTGACTTGTAAAGTCAGATTCCTCAGAGAATTCTGGCTTTTGTATTTGTAAGTGAGATATTGCTTTTATCTTTCATTTATGTCCTTTGCAGTTTACTTTAGAGCAATGTCCTTTTTGTAAAGACACAGGAAGACAGTTGATGCTGTGCTCCTATTACTTGAGAGTTAATTGAGTCTGAATAATATTTATTCCTGGGCATCAGCCATATTTACTCAACTTATGCCTCAGTTGCCCTTAGGTCCTAGCACCCCAAAAGGAGAGTCCTAGTGAAGGGACTTGGATGGATTCAGGGCAAGCTATAAACTACCCTGGCATCAAAAAGGGACAGGTCAAGGGTTATAAAACTTATAACCCTTGTTATAAGGGTTACATATACACAATATATACATCTGAAAATATCTTATAGGTTATAGAA
Source organism: Sorex araneus (assembly GCF_027595985.1). Classification (NCBI taxonomy): domain Eukaryota; kingdom Metazoa; phylum Chordata; class Mammalia; order Eulipotyphla; family Soricidae; genus Sorex; species Sorex araneus. The sequence goes on along the minus strand of NC_073303.1, from coordinate 102,148,645 downwards.
TGAAAAGGCAAAGAGGTTTGGTAGATTTGAATCAGAGAACAAAACCCCTTTTACATATTATATTACTATGGAAACTATGCCTGGATGTTTAATCAACCAATTTATAAATTAAACACTACCATTAGTCAGAAAATTTCTGTTTAATGCTTCTCTTGGACACCTTGTTTTTTTTTTTGACAACCACTATCAGTTTTTAAGCTGATACTTATAGATAATTGCTCTTGCATTATCCACATACATTTGTCCTTGTATTTGTTAATGCCCCACTTCCCGTTATTGCAATGCACTAATTGATCTAAATAATATGGTTCTGATGTCAAGATTTTAACCTTTCATTTACCTGATCATTCAACCAAAAAGATGTCATAAGCATTGCCTGTGTATTATAATCCAAAACTGCAATACTGTCCTGCTCCCCCCAAAATGGGTAAGACATGCTCTGTAGAAGATTACTCTCTATGCAGAACAAAAATACAGATGCACATGCAATGATTATAAGGTAATAGAATGAGTGCTATTCTAGTGATATTGGCAAGTGCTAGGGAAACATTTAAAAAATTATTTTGACCTAGACCTGTGTGTTCAAAAAAGTGTGGGCACTTGCTGCGTGCATTAGGTGGTCATGAGTCATCTCCCCACCCAAGCCTGCAGTCACAGATGGAAGCGTGAAGGAGGAAACAGGACCCCCAGGCTGATTGGTGATAATCACCATTTATTCCAATCTCTGTCTCCATTCCAGACTCACTCCTTTCATCCAGTGAAACTGGATGGGGCTAGTCTCACACAGCCCCATCCAGTTTCACTCTCTCCTACCAGTTTTCCTCTGCCTATCTAGTTTCACTCTGTCTCATTCTGGTCTTACTCCACCCCTTATTCCCTTCTCTCAGCATTATTTAAGAGTCAAAACATTAAAGATCAGGAGTAGCAATTACACAGAGGTGAGGTAATACAATCAACATTTGAAAAGCCCTTCCTTCTGGGGAATCTCTTCTAGGACAGAATCTCACCTTGCAGGGGATCCATTTAAGGTGGGCGGAATTCCATCTAAGATGTATTACTTTCCTCCTTTCCTTAGCCAGTAATCAATTAAAAAGTCATCTTAAATGTGTTTCTTAATATTCTGTTTAGCCATTTTGTACGGACACAGTAAGAGATATATTAAGCTAAAAGGATGGCTCTCCTGGGGACATCTTGCTAAATATCCCAGACCACAGTCCTCAGGCCAGGTTAGTCTTTCCTAACCAGAGCAAAGTCCTTATTCAGTCAACTTCTTTTTGCTTTCTCCACTTATGCCTCAGTTGCCCTCAGTTCCTAGCACCCCAAAAGCAGGGTCCCGACGAGGGACGGGATGGATCCAGGGCAAGCGGTGAGTTATGTGCTACCCTGGCATCGAGATGGGCCTGGCCAAAGTGCCTAATTCTTAATTATAAGTTAAGAGCTTGATCATAGACAAATGCTGTCATGATCCAAAAATAATGATGAGACTAGGACCCTGCTAGCGATAGGAAAGACTAATCTGGCCTGAGCACTGTAGTCTGAGATCGAGATAGCTCCAGGAGAGCAATTCTATAAGCTTAATGCATCTCTTACTGTGTCCGTACAAAATAATTAATACTATGAATTCTTATATGTTTGCTGGATGTGGAGAGGAGAAACACACTCATGAGATTCTCCCTTGAGTGGGTCGTCCTGCTGAAAGAGAATCTGTCCTAGAAGCAGCATCCCCTGAGGGAAAGAACTTTACCGCTATTGATTGCAACCACACCTATGTGTAAGCCCCAATCTCCTCATGCTGGGGGGATTTAACTAGGCTGTAAGAGTGGGTTGGGGGAGAGATGGAGAGCCAGGAGAGAAGCAGAGAGAGAGACAGAAGATTGAATAAACGGTAACTAATCGGCAACTAGCTTGGTCCTCATTCTTCCTTCGCCTGTCCTTGGCCAACAGCTGTCCTGATCCAGCCCATATACAGCAGCTCCAGAGCACAGAACGTGGGCGGTGAGACAAAGATGCCCAGAGAGCCCACAAATGCATACCCTTTGGTGTGCATAGTTTTTTACACATCTACATTTCTTTCTTTCATGATAGGCTGTTTTTTGTGCCTTTAAATGCTTGAATTAAGAAAATGTTCACTATTCTTTGATTTTGTGAAATCATAGTTAATGGTGGCTTCCTAGAGGAAAGAAAGAGCAAGGAATAGTGAAAGCAAAGGTAAAAAAGATAAAGAAAGAAATACTGTTATTATTAATAACACAGTGAAAGCAGAAGAAAAGTCCTAAGCGAGAGATAAAGTGAGGCAGCTGGATGCTGGTGACCTGTCTGAGGTGAAGAAAAACTGTCGACTGAATTCAGACTTCTAGCATAACAGCCCAAAATGGAATTGGAAAAATTTAAATCTGATTGCTGTCCTCTACTTGTTCACTTCTTTTTGCTACAGGAATCAGAAGACATATCTAGACCACCATTGGGAAAGAAAGTAGGGAGGGAAAGAAGAAAGAGAGAAAGAGGAACCACATAGGAAAAATTTATGAATAAATCAGAGTGAAAGATTTGTGTGAGAGTTTGAGAATAATAGTCAGACAACAGAAACAAAGTCTAGGAGGACTGGTCTTTAGTAGAAAGCTTGCCACCGTGGGGTCGGGGGAGGACAGTTAGGTCAGGGACCACTATGACAATGCTAGTGGGAAGTGATGACTCTGGACAAGCACTGGGTACTGAAAGGAGGTAAAGTGATATGCATGATCTCCTTTCAGCCAATGTATTGCAAACCACACTGCCTAAAAGAAAAAAGGAAAATTTTCTGCCATAGAGAATAGCTGTGTGATGGGAGAAAAACTGGGACATTGATGGAGGGAATGGACACTGGGGGAAAGATGGGAGCCCAAATATTGTATGGCTGAAACTGAATTATGAACAACTTTGTACTTCATGGTGATTCAATTAAAAGTAACTAAATAAAATGATGTGTGTTTTGTGAAAAATAGTCCAATAGAGAAATGATCTGGGCGGAGAAAAGTCCAGTCTCCTAGAATCCAGAACTAGAACCATCCCTATCTGTGACTGGCAGAAAAGAGTTTCCCCAGGAACTTTATGAGGTTTTCCCAAGAAAACCAATCTCTTGACAAAGAGATAGGAGAGGTCATTTCCTCTAAATTGCTTGTTTGTTTAGTTTTTTTACTGTACATATAAATCACTGGACATATAAATCAGCTGGAGAAACTGCTAAAATGAATATTCTATTTCATTAGATTCGGCATAGACCTGAAACTCTACATTACAAAATTCCCAAGTGATACTGATGTTGCAAATCTCACCGTCACTGTATCACTGTCATCCCATTGTTCATGGATTTGCTCAAGCGGGCACCAGTAACATCTCTATTCGTCCCAGCCCTGAGATTTTAGCAGCCTCTCCTTATTTGTCCTTCCAAACAGTGCCATATTGGAGGCTCTTTCAGGGTCAGGAGAATGAGATCCCTTATTGTTACTATATTTGGCATATCAAATATGACATGAAGAGCTTGCCAGGTTCTGCCGTGCAGGCAGGATACCCTCAGTAGCTTGCTGGGCTCTCTGAGAGGGAGATGTTGCAAATATGTAAAACACAATTTTAGCTTTATAGCTCTGCTCTAGTCTCTTGACCATGTCCAATCATTAAGTGACATATGAAAGCCCACAAGTGTCACATCATAAAAGCCTGATCTTCATGAAGTACCACATCCTTATACTCTGGAAGCAAGAATCTAATCATCTTAGATTGTGATTAGCCATTGATGATAACAATAGTAATCATCCTCACTTTATTTTAAGTGTCACTTATATGCTATTGACGAACTTTTCATCAATAGCGAATAAATGTCCTCCTGCTTACACATTATCATAAATACCATTCATTACAACAAAGAAATCCTCTTTATTTTGATCTCCTCTGACAGGTGGACCCTTTATTCAACAAGTTCAGCTTACAGTTGCACTCTTTCTTCCTTTTGCTTTTTGCCCCTCCCAATTCCTCAGGTAGAAATCTTTACCCCGAGGTGATGTGTTAGGTTGGACCTTGGGAGGTGCTGAAATCATGAAAGTGGAGCCCTTCTGTAAAGGACTAGTATCCTTATCAGAGAAAGCCCACGGAACTTTCTCATCACTTCTACCAGGACAGAATGAAGCAAGAAGCTGCCAACTTGAAGAGGACTCTTCTTCAAGATCAGGACTCTGTTGGTGCTTTGGGTTTGGACTTCTCAGTCTCCAGGACACCGAAAAATAAAGTTCTTCTCATGAACCACTTAAGCTGTTTTTCTGTTAAAGCAGCCTGAAATAATTATTTAACTCTCTTGAACCACTTTTCTTCTAACATAACCATGACTTTGAAAGCATAGTCTTTTGAATTTTAGGAAGTTAATGGAGGAATCTTAACACACTCTCTCTGTTCTAAAAGGCTTAATGAGATTAAAATGTAAACTTCTCTTTGTTTGGTCAATCCATTAAGAAAAAATGCTTTCATCATTCACAAGGGTCTCATAAATAGGAGAAAGTTCTTTAGTGGAGGCAAACTATATTATAATCAATGAAAATCAAGCTAAGCCTAACCTGGAGAAATCATACAGAGATTATATGCTTCCTTAATCACAGCAGACTGGGTTCAGTGCCCAGCACCACATATGCTCTCCTGCATCCTGCCAGGAATGATTCCTGAGCACAGAGTCAAGAGTAAACCCTGGTGTGATCACAACTAACAACAAGAAGAAAATTAAACAAATGCTCTAAGTAAAGGAGAAAATGTAGAGGTCAAATGTTTAATCTCCCATGTCCACCAATGCAATATCATCACCCTTGGGTTGAAAAACATAAATACTGAGCACACTGTGTGAGATTCTAAGAATTCACATGTGTTACGGGATTATACAGTCAAGATAAATAAGTCAACAAATGCACATATTTTTATTCCAACAATAAAGTAATACTGTAGTCTTAACTTCAAAGCAGGAAGCAGTACAAATGAAAAGAATAAATAGCACAGATTTTTAGGTTAGGTTTGTCTGGCTTTAAGAGCAAAAATCCATCATTCACTGGCCATGACTGTCCTTGAGAAAAAGATAATATATTCTGTCTCCAATTCTTTGCCTTTAAATTAGTGATAACAGTAAGACTTGCCTCATAAAGCACTTTTCAAGATTAAATTACATAACAGCTAAGAAATACTTAAACTGCTGTGTAATTTAATTCATTATCGATCATAATAGAAATTCCACTAACATTAGTTACTTTTTCCACTTAAAAAAGAATAAATATTAAATTAAAATGTTAAATCAGAATTAAATTAGAAATCTCAGGTCCTGTAAATAGCTGCCATATTCTTTTTAAGAATGATGGAATTTCCTGAAGAATGGGACCACCAACTAAAATTATTTTATAAATTATAGACACACAGTCCCTATACATGTAAATATATATATTCATCTTAATATTTATGCAGTTAGCTAAGATTTGTTTTAAAAATGACATGTTTAGTGAGAGATATTTCAATAGCATGGGACAAATGCTTTGTAAGTAGGAGCCCTAGATTTGAAACCAGCCCAGCCAACAACAATGATTCTTAAGCACCACACCAGCAATACCTGCTGAATATCATCAGAAATAGCCCCCAAATAAACAAACAAACCAATTCTTATAGAAAACAATATGTTATCAAGATTGTTTTTCCTCTTATTCAGTCCCGGAAGTACTCATTTTCATTTATTGTAATCATTGACTTTTAACAGATAAAACAATAACTATGATAATATAAAGTAGTATGTATTGTTCTAAATAATACATTACAATTTAATTATCTAACATCTTAGATATTTTATCATTTAATTTTCTAACAATATCAGTTAGATTATACATTATGAATGACTATTTCTATTGTACAGATGCAGAAATAAAACTTATGTATATCAAAGTTATCAAACATCATATAGAAAAGCATGTTGAGACACTGATATGCCAATTTATCTTTTAAGCTCAGTTAAATGATCTCTCTGGAGATCATTTACATGGAGAATGAAGTTCTGAGTTCCCAAGGATCTTTTATAGATTTGTACAAGTGATAAATGAGTGTGTTTGGAATTTGAGTTCAAACCTATCTGATTCAATAACTCTGACTTCCTATATTTTTCTAACATAATACTTGAAACCTAAAGCTATTTCACATCTACTGCATTTTTATATTGATAGAATATTTTTTTGTATTTAGTCTGATACTCAGGACAGTCTTGCAAAATATGAAAAGGCATATCATTACATTTCTTTTTTTACCAATGTAAAAAAGAAGCTGAAATAGAAAATATATGGTACAGTTAAGTCATAGACACTATGCTTTGAAGGTTTGATTTAGGGAAAAGGAAGTATCTGTATACCTCATAAGATAGGTAAGCGTATACAGCCAAATGTTTTATTATAATTCTTCACCTCTTCCACAAAGTTAGAGAAAATGCAGAAGCTTCTTCACAAGATTTCTTGGGTAGGTGCTATCTTTAAAACTCAAGGGTGGAAGCACCTAGGACAGTGGTAATATGTTTAAAGAACTTCGCCCACATAGGCACAACTTGCCTCTCTTGGCGACTCTCTTTCTATTTTCCCAAAAGGAGAGAGTTCAGAGCAGAATAAAGAACTACATTAACAGCAGCATGTGAGAGCCTGCACCTGCCTAAAACAGGCAGCTTGCAAATTAGTCCCAATCGATTGGACTTCCACAGAGAAAGGGAATAAAAAGACAATCAAGTCAACCCCCTACCCATGTCCAGCCAGTGGGGCACATTATTCATGTCTCCAACTCAGTGTGTGCTGTTTATAAATAGATCCATACCCCAGGATACCAAATAAACCCTCTATCTGTACATCATTTGAGGTAAAGCAGGACAAACTTCAAGCACAAAACCTGTACTTGGGATTTTTAGAAAAGCATTGGGTACTATCCTCAATCTCTTTAACTGGTGGCATTAAGATTTCTTGAGGCATGGTGTGAGAATAGCAGAAATGGGCTTTAAGAGAGAGATGGGACCAAGCCTAAGGAGTGTAATGGACACTGCCCACTTACACACTGATTTCACTGTTGTAGCCCAATAATAAAGTTGAAAATGTTGCCTTGTGTCTAGAGCAATAGTACAGTGGATAGGAAGCTTACCCACATGTGACAAACCCGAGTTCCATCTATAGTACCCCATGTGGTCCCCCAAGCCCTGTTAGAAGTAAACTCTGAAAACCAAATCAGGATCAAGCCCTGAACATAACAGAGTGTGGCCCTAAAGCAAAATAAATAGACAATTTTTTAAAAAAATTGAAATGTGGCCTTAAACTAGTTAAAGAGGAGCTATATGGGGAACAAATGTCTTACTTAATAATAAGCTGTCTATATAGTTTATTGAACAGTATTGAAAACAGACATCAAGATGGGATGATGAATATAATTATTCATTGGGAGAAATACTTTTGGAGTATGAGGCAGAGAATACAAGTAAACACCTTCTGAGTCTTTAGAGCTCAGATCTAAAAAATGTTGAAGAAAGGGAAAGAAATCCTGAGTTAGAAGATCCTTAGATCTCAGCTACAAAGTCTTAGGTAAATAGGAATCTCCGAGAAATAGTTGAACATTTGAGGAATCCTGATTGGACCAATGTGAACTAGATCTCCTTCCTCTGTCACATGTAGTTACTGGGTGGTTCCAGTACAGAGAAAAGTGGGCCTTGTCCCATACCAGGTGTATATACTGAGTAGTGAGCCTGCTGGATCTCTCAGTCAGTTGTGCTCCACTTGTTAAAGGAAACATCAGATCAGCACTGCTCCACTTTGTACACAGTGAGGAACCTAGAAATTAGTAAGAGTAGGAAGTCATTAACCATCCTAGGACTAAAGAGACAAAAGGGAGGAGATGATGAATAGTGTTATGGACATCATTACCCTGAAGGTTTTGAGAAAACAAAAGAAATGTGGGCTCTTCAGAAGGGAGACATACCAACAATACTGTCACTGTCACTGTCATCCCATTGCTCATCGATTTGCTCGAGTGGGCACCAGTAATGTCTCCATTGTGAAACTTTGTTGTTACTGTTTTTGGCATATTGAATACACCATGGGTAGCTTGCCAGACTCTGCTGTGCAGGTGAGATACTCTCAGTAGCTTGTCAGGCTCTCTGAGAGGGGCGGAGGAATCGAACCCGGGTCGGCCACGTGCAAGGCATGCCCTGCCGCTGTGCTATCACTCCAGCCCACCAACAACACAAGGTCATAAAATAAAAAAATTAATAAATAATAAATAAATAATTATAAATCTGTTGGAGTGGGTCCATTTAGTCCTCTTGACTGAAATTATTTGTTCAATTACATTTTTATGCTTAGAGAATTTTTCAGATAAACTATTTACTGCCAGTATGTGGAAATGATGACCATATTTCTTCAGCCTCTGGGAACAAATGAGAATTCCTATAAAACATGTAAGATGATCATTCTCAACATCATTGGAATTCAAACAGTGAGGGAAATGAGCTCAGAATGGTAGCAAACAAATTCAATCTTCTCCACAAAAGTATCAAATTTCTACCTAGAGAAGGTTTGCAGATTGTCGCAGGTAGACTCAAAACTCAAGCTGTGTGAACTTCCTGGGTTGAAAAGAAAAAGCTGAAAATCTTCAGAGATCTAGACAACCAAGAGTTTGCAGAGCGGGGAATTGTCAGTAAGAGATCTGCACGAAGAAATGTTGATATTGACAGAGATTTTCTTTTAAATTTTCAAGGGTCAGAGACAATACAGGGCTTAAGATACTGCCATGCATTAGGCATTCCTGCAATCTCCAGGGGTCACCTCTGACCCAGAGCTAGGAGTAATCCCAGCATACCTCTGGGTGTGACCAAACAAAATTTTAGGCATCTAGTGAGCAGTGCACGATATAGGGAGACTCTTTAAGGTCAGTGAATGAACCACAGCAAAGATTAGAAGGAGCATTTGCAAAGTGTACACAGGCTATACTAATCAGCTAAAGAAGATAAGCACACAATTCAGAGGGTATCATGAATGAATCATTGTAGAAATATGATTTATCTTAGTACTATTGGAAAATTATATTCACAGGCTAAAGGCATAAACATTTCAAAGGAGCCAATTGTTTTAAAAAACTTAGCCACTTTCGGGGCTGGAGCAATAGCACAGCGGGTAGGGCGTTTGCCTTGCACGCGGCTGACCCGGGTTCGATTCCCAGCATCCCATATGGTCCCCTGAGCACCGCCGGGAGTAATTCCTGAGTGTAAAGCCAGGAGTAACCCCTGTGCATCGCCGGGTGTGACCCAAAAAGCAAAAAAAAAAAAAACTTAGCCACTTTCTAACAAAGCCCAGCAATATTTACAGAACACTTCATATCCAATATACAACAAAGTAAAATTTAAATTGCCTGGCATCAATAAAAATTATCAGACATGTAAAGAGATGCAGTAAAATCCTATACATAATGAAAAGGAAATATCTCTTTATTAAAAAAATCCTAAAATTTACAATTATGGCATTATGTATACATATATGCATATGTGTGTATATCTATATATGTGTGAATATTCACACATGTATACATATATATAATACATGTATATTCAAATATGGAAGAGAAACTTATCCTAGTTGTTCAAGCAACCAGAATATAACACAATAGGTACTATTTATGGAACATAGATTTGTACAGTTGCTATGAAACAGAAGAAGGGAAATTCATCCAGCAGCTGAGTAAAGGATCTAAAAAGTTCTTATTGGAACTGATTGGGATGGGAATTGTGTGCCAAAAGTAGATAAAGGACTAAACATGATAACCTCTCAGTATTTGCATTGTGAACCATAATGCCCCAAAGTAAAGAAAGAGTATGTGGAATATTGTCTTCCATTAAGGCAGTGGGAGCGTGGGAAAGTAGGGTATACTGGGGATATTGGTGGTGGGGAATGTGCACTGGTGGAAGGATGGGTGTTTGATCATTGTGTGATTGTAACTCAAACATAAAAGCTTGTAATTATATCTCATGGTGAGTCAATAAAATTTTTTTTAAAAAGAGTAAAAATAAGTAAATAAAAAGTTCTTATTTCACATTAACCTCAAAGAATGTAGCACTACAATTGCAGAGTAGAGAAACAGGGAATCTTGTAAGTCAAGGAAATGTATATAAGAGAGACAGAGAAGAAAACCCAAATCCTCTCTACTATTGCTAGTCGGGGTTCCCTAGAAAGCAGATTGAACCAGACATTAGAACTTGGAGCATTTATTAGTAAGGAAGAAAATGATACCTGTAGAAGGACGACAAGGAAGCAGGATTAGAACAAGGTGATGTTAATTCTGATCATTATATAGTTAGATCTAGAGCTGGGAAATCCCTCATACCTTTGTTCCTCTATTTTCCCCTAAGATGATATTCAGAAAGGGTTGAGTGTCCAGGGTCATCATACAGAAATACTCCCAAGAGCTGGGGCAGCAAGTTGTGAATGGATATCTCTGACACATTAAAGTGTCTACCAAAATCTTTCAACCTTGACCATCACATTTTAATCATTTCTCTTTTCTTCTCAGAGTAGATCAATTTAATTTGTAATATTACAACATTGGTCTCTAAGTTTGCAAACCAAAAAGCTTACATATTCTCAGCTCAATATGGGATAAATTTTAATATTTCTGGAATTTATTTATTTAAAAAAATGCTAACCAAAGTAAGGAAAAATCTTTTGAAACTAGATGAAATATGGTTGTCTTTCAATAAGTAATATGTCTAGATGTACCATAGTATCATTTATTTTTCCAATGACAACTTTATCAATCAGAAAAGCATTTATCTTACTATTAAAGTTTATTTTTATTTTCTGCCCTCTCTTTGTGTCATGGTTGTTGTGTTGTTGCAATGACTGGGGGCTGCACACATGCCTGAGTACCATGCTTGAACATCTAGTTGTCCTTTTTGGAAATTGTACATCAGGTTGTTATGCTTGCACACTTGGCCATGGTGTTCACCAAGAACTGCATTCTTTCATGTGTGGTTCTTGCACACATTGTTGCAAGGATTGTATAAGGATATAATATATGTAGCTATAAAGTATATATTTAACTATATAAAATATAATACTATATTTAACTCTAAGGTATATGCAGAGAGTCTCTTGCCCGCACGCCTGGCTGTCTTCCCCAGGGCCCCTCGGAGGGGATGGGCTCCAGCTTCCCTCCCCACCCCGAACAGAGCTCCCACAGCCGAAGACCACTGGATCCTAGCTACAGCCATGCTTGAGGCCCCTCTCCACACGTTCGGACAGGCCTCATGCATGAAGATACTAGCAGAGGAGCCCAAGTGTGTGTAATCCCATCAACGGCCAACATCCAGAGAGAGACTTAAAAGCAAGCTCCCAGATATCTTGTAGCCTACTTCTCCCTCTGGGAGAAACTGGCAAGCTTCTGAGTTTCCTGCCCACATGGGACAGCCTTGCAAGCTTCCCATGGTGTATTCATATGCTAAATCCAGTAACAAGCTGGATCTCATTCCCCCTGAAAGAGCCCCCAGTGCGACATCATTGGGAAGAAAGAGTCAAGATGGACTTGTAAGATCTCAGGGAAAGGACAAAATGAGAGGTTACTGAGCCCGCTCGAGAAATGGAAGATTAATGGGATTTCGTGATCATGATAGTATATGTGAGATATAGCTAATTTTACAATAATTTTTCTTTATGGCCCCACTTTGGGCTTGTTCCTTTTAAGAAACAGTCACAAAAATTCAAGAGACTTTGATTTCTCTTGAACAGACTGCAGGGTTCCATCTGATGTTCAGGTAAATGAACTGAAGTGGAGCGTGAGATCAGAGCAGAATGAGTACAGATCCCAACTCCACTCTCAGCTGAGCCATAAATGGAACCTACTTATCCATCCCTCCCAACTTCTCAGGCCAGAAGCCTGTGTCCTTTTTCATAATTCTTGTTGTGACCTTTGTTTTCTGGGCCCTAGTCCTGATTCTTGACAACAGAGAGTAGCAACTTGACAACAGACAGTAGCAATCAGTCATTTGACAGCTGCTGGCTGTGCGCATCAAATCCAAAGAACCAAACTTCCCTACCTCCTTTTTCTTGGGTTCTTCTATATTTCTCTCTAGCGGACTCTTTGGCAGGAGCAATAGCACAGTGGTAGGACGTTCACCTTGCACACCGCCGACCCAGGTTCGATTACTCCGTCCCTCTTGGAGAGCCCGGCAAGCTACTAAGAATATCTCGCCTGCATGGCAGAGCTTAGCAAGCTACGTGTGGCATATTCGATATGCCAAAAACATATCGAATAACAACAAATCTCACAATGGAGACGTTACTGGTGCCCGCTTGAGCAAATCGATGAGCAACAGGGTGACGGTGACAGTGGACTCTTTGAAGTGACAATTTTCCATTGTCATCTTGATTCCTCTCTTAATGTGGTTCCAATCACTTAGGAAGTCTTTGAGCTCGGAGACTATGTTATCCTAAAGCTCCGACATGTCCATGTGAACTATGGATTGAACCTAATGATCAATACCTGTGTTAACACTGACAGCAGACAATCCTTGGAGACCCCAAAGGATTTTATACATATGAATTCAAGGCGCAATTTTGTAGTTTTTTTCTTTTACTCACAAAATGTGAGCTTAGGGTTTCTTACTGAGACTCTTCCTCTACTACCTCTCCTTCTCACCTTTCTTCTACCATTACTATCATTACCATCATTACCATACTAGAGATATTTGAATCAAAGAGTTAAACAGTTTAGCTTGCCTTTTAATTTTTCCTACTTCCCCCGAGACTCATTTTTCCTCAGTAGCAAAGGTTAGGTTTTGCTACTGCCTTTGCCATATTAAGTGACTTACAGCCAATTTATCAAACATATCATGCTCTGGTGTTTAACATCTATAAGGGTCATTAACAAAGCAAGTTTTCAGGGTCCATTACAAGTACAATTTCTGGTTCCCTGCACATTATAGCCAGAGTGATTAAAAAATGCAAATCTGCAAATCTGGTTATGTCACTGTTTAAAATGTTCTGGTGGGTTTTAATTGTTCCTCAAATAAACCTAAAAAATTTTAACAGGAATTAAAAGGCATTCTGCCCTCCCCATTTCTAACTTCCTTCACTCTTCCTTGAGTTTTCAGCTCAGAACACACTGATTTCTTGGTTCCCCTAAATCCCAGAGCTTCTTTCTGCAAATGTTTCTTCTGTAGTGATGTTGTTTCCACTTCACAAAAGACTCTTTCTTTCCCTTGCCCTGAGTAGCCAAATTTATCAGTGTTCAGAACTCAGTCCCAATCGCCCTTTCTTTGACAGTCCTCACATCAGGTTTTTATCACTTAGCACTCTTCCTTGGACCCTTCACAGTTTGCAATTGGATAGGTTCTTTGTTAGACTAATTGCATCAGTAAATTAACAGTTATTTACATGATGCTTTGCTTAGTATCTGTCTTCTACTTGACTCAGATTAATAACTATGCAATTGTAGTTCAGTGTATTTACCAAATATTGGGACACATGTTCTTCATACCAATTATTGACAGCTGGTAATAAGAGGTGTTTAACAAATATGAAATGAATGTCTGACTACATGGATTGGGACTTTATGGAAAGGCCCGGAATTTGGTTTGCATATTGCCTTCTCTGCCTCCCCATAACCAATATCACACCAGAATAATTTTTTTCTATGGTATTATAGAGGCTGGAGCAATACCATAGCGGGTATGGCGCTTGCCTTGCATGCAGCTGACCCAGGTTCGATTCCTCCACCCCTCTTGGAAAGCCCGGCAAGCTACCGAGAGTATCTAGCCCGCATGGCAGAGTCTGGCAAGCTACTTGTGGCATATTCAATGTGCCAAAAAAACAGTAACAACAATTCTCACAATGGAGACATTACTGGTGCCTGCTTGAACAAATCAATGAACAACGGGATGACAGTGACAGTGACAGTGATTGTCTATGGTATTAAGTGGAGCAGTTTCACTAGAGAGGGAGAAAAAGTTCCTTTCTGAAATAAAAGAACACTGCTTATAAATCTTTCGTAAAATTTGGCAATTTTCTATTTAAATATTTACCATGAGTTCAATTATCATGTTTACCATGAATACATAATTCAAAGCAGATGGTGATAAATATTATAATAAACCTCAAAAGAGCTATGAGAGCCAATTTGAAGAAACTCATCTCTGGGAAAAATGAGGAGAGGACTCTCACAGAAGCTCACATCTTTACTGTGTCTTAAAATTTGGGTAGGTATATAAAGACACTGAAATTCCATTCATCTGGTCAGTTCCTGAATAATTCTAACCACCTTTGAATTTAAAAGCCACTTCTTCCTGAAACTCTCCTCTGATATAATCCCTCAACAAAATACCATACTCAGGGTATATTTTTCTCATTATCACATTATTTATTTTTCTACCTTGAGCAGGAACAAAAGCTCCATTACTACCCACCATAGTGGATGACAAAAAATATCCTAAAAATTATCACATATTCCCTAGGAGATAAAAAACAAAACAAAGCACCTTTAGTTGTTTTGAGAATGACTGACCCAGATGACAGTTAGTAGAGTATATTCAAAGATTGTGGCTATTAGGCTGACATAACGGGTCAGTTGCCAAGGAAAATGAGTGCAACTGACTTATCAAAGAGTCAGCCATTTGTCATTGTACAACACAATGGACATACTGTCTATAGGAGTAAGGATTCTTGAAGGCAGAAAGGTTTCTTTTATAAAGTTTCTCTTGTATCAAAAAGCCACACAGATAATCAAGTTGTTATTTGTCACGTTGGATGAGGTAATAAAGAAGCTATCACTCCTCATTGGTAGTGAAACTCTTATTCCCCTTTAAGAATGGTTCTCATAAACTCTTACCAGGCTTCCTTGGATGGTGCACTCTGAATCAAGCATTCATGGGTGTCACCATCATGACACTTCAAGGAGGTAGCTTAGTTCAGAAAAAAAAATTAAATGAAGAGGACCCCCAAAGATAAGGAAGAGAAATGGAATTCTGGTAAGTTTATGTGTGCTAAGCATGCTTTCAGATTTTCACTTTCTCTGATTCTTCCCTTTATTCTCATCCTTACCAATTCCAATCTCTCATGCGCACCATTCCACATGCAAGAGACTAATAAATTATATTCTTTGTTTCATTTTCAGATATTATTTCCAGCTATCACTTACAAAATTTGCATTTATCTCAGCACTTTCTTATCCCATCAGAGTTACACTCCCACACTTGATGTATTGTGGTAGGGCAGACAGAGCACTGGAATTGGGATAAAAAAAATCTTTGTTACTTCAGTGTGATGAGTTCTATAGTTTTAGGTAAATTGCATAACTTCTCTGAGCCCAAATTACTCTCCTTTAAAGTGAAATAGGCATGCTGTTTTGTTATGTAGCTGTGAAGAATAAATTGAAATGTACTTAAAGTGCTTAGCATCGTGGCTCAAACATAGAGGACACATGATTAATGGCAAGATAACCTTTTAGATTGCCCTGAATTTATATAAACTTCTTTATGAATTTGGGATTTTAAACTATAAAATAATTAAAACACCCAATATTATCAGTCAATTGCTGTCTGTCTGGCACTGATATTATTACTCTTTTGTATATTTTTCTCTCTAATATTTAAAAATAGATCTATAAAATAAGTATTATCATTTTTGAAATTTTATAGTGGACAGATATTACATAAACTGTCAAAAAATGTATTAAAGACAAAAATCTGGGGAGATAGATCAGCATAGAGAATGTTAGAGAAGTCAGGGATTAAATAACTGATGCAAACAATAACAATTTTAAAATGCTTTGAAAACTTAAAAAAAAGGAGAAAAAATGACTTAAGTAGACCTCTTTAAATCCTAGAATTTTCTTTTTCTCTCTGGGAGAAAAAAATCAACAATTCTCTTAATATGTGCCAAGCACTGCAGTAACAAATATTTGCCTACATTGTTTCATGTAATATTCACTACAAAGGCATTTAACAAATAAACCCTCAGATTTTAATTGCATGAATGTCGTTAGAACTCTGATGCATCATACTTAAAGAATTTGTGTGTGGTGTATGTGTGTGTGTGTGTGTGTGTGTGTGGTGTGTGTTATCTAAACAACTTGATGAACTGTTATTAGAGGTACTGAGGGGGTAAAAACTTTAATTGTAGGTCTATTACCACCAGCATACCACAGTAAGACTTCAACAGATTTTCTCTCTAGTTTGGGCTAGTTTGGGCTTTAACTGGTCTTTGCTTGGCCAGATACTGCTATCTCTCCTGTCATGTGGAGTCCTATCCATGAACTCTCTCCTCTGAAGACAAGACTATCTCCTTCATGCATTAAGTTCCTTTCGAAAACACAAAGTATCCTTGTTAGAATTGGAAAAAAATTATTCTATTTTAGTTTAGAAAATGCTCACTGCATAAAAACAGAAACTACAGCAGTATATTCAAATAGGATAATCAGCCCAAGTCTATCACATTGAATTAGTGGCAAAGATAGTTCCCATGGCTTAATTAATTCTCCTATTATCAGCATTCAAGCTCTTCACTGAATCTCATTTGCATATTCCCGTAGAGTATCATTATTTAAGTTTAAAGGCACTTAAAATCAAGTCATACAATGGTTACATGTTCTCAAATCAATGCATGCTACTCAAATGAAAGCAATGAATAGATATAAAACTGTATGAAAGATGTACTCTTTTCAAATCTGCTCTAGTTATGTCCGTTTTCCAATATTCAATAAGCATCTACTATGTATGAGATATTAAACAATGCATTTCATTATACACATAGTACATAGGAAATGAGGCATTAAAACAATGCTTTCCTGTAGAGTGATTGATTTTCATTGTACATGTTTCCTGGTCATTGGCAGGTTCCACATAGGAACATTTAAATGTAAATAGAAGGATCCAATTACTCATATCCAAGTGAGTGTGTCTGTTTCCTGGTAACTGGGTAATTCACTTACAACTGGCATTCTACTAATATAGTCCAGTAATATTTTGACAAAGATATAATGAAGTGATAGCTTAAAAAATATACATTTTACAAAACTAGGATCTTTGCAATTATGTCTGACATTAAGCAAGCAGCCACCAAAACAGCCAAATCTTAGCTTTGTTGGGTTACATTGAGCCTTCTAACTAACATAGTAGTATAAAAAGGATGTCTAGATACTGTCATAATATTGCCAGATATTTTTTGCCTCTAGTGTCTTCTAATGCATTTACCTGTGCATGTGTAAGGCAATACCTTCATAAGAATAGGGGAAAATTAATATTAGGCTTAGGTTTTGGACAATAGTAAAGTGAGTTATAAGACATTCTTGAAAATAATGTCTAGAAGTCCAGGGTTACCACTTTTAGCTTAAGATAAGTCTCCAAAATAAGTATACAAATGTGAACATTTTATTTTATTTATTTATTTATTTATTTATTTATTTTGCTTTTTGGGTCACACCTGGCGATGCACAGGGGTTACTCCTGGCTATGCACTCAGGAATCACCCCTGGCCGTGCTCAGGGGACCATATGGGATGCTGGGATTTGAACCCGGGTCGGCCGCGTGCAAGGCAAACGCCCTACCCGCTGTGCTATCTCTCCAGCCCCAAATGTGAACATTTTAAATACATAATGGCAATTGGTTTTAGTTTCCTAAGGACTGTTTTGTTATTTGCTTGCTCTTTAATAACTCCCATTGATTTATTTTATTTTGTTATTATTTTTAAATAATGTAGGATTACTGCTATTTGTTCAGCCATTGATTAAGTTGATTGAATTGGGCAGGAACGGCACATCACTTTTTTTTTTAATTGTATCACCAAGAGATAGAGTTACAAAGCTTTCATGTTTGAGATTCAGCCATACAATGATGGAACACCCATCCATCCATCAATGCATATTTTCCACCACCCACATGCCAGTCCTCACCCTGCCTCTACAGAAGACAATTTTCCCAACACTCTCTAATTTTGGGCATTATATTTTGCTCGAAATTTTCCATCACCATTCAAGCCTACCTGCGAGGGACAAATGTTAGATATTTTATTTTCCATTGCTCATTTTGAGTATCATGAGAGCTTGCACCACTGGGATTGTAAATGTAAATTTCTATTGGCCAGGGCTGTTGGTGTGCTAAGATGGAGCCAGAGGCAAATTGTGGGCATGATAGTCAGTCTGATGGGTGGGCGGGGAGCTAGGGAAGGACAGCCCAGGTCCTCTGCTGCCATGCAGCCTGGAGATTTAGTCCTGAACCTGCATACCTGGGCCTTGC
The DNA here is from genome assembly GCF_027595985.1 of Sorex araneus. Taxonomy (NCBI): domain Eukaryota; kingdom Metazoa; phylum Chordata; class Mammalia; order Eulipotyphla; family Soricidae; genus Sorex; species Sorex araneus. The sequence continues at coordinate 102,130,362 of NC_073303.1, read as the reverse complement.
TTGTGGAAGCTCTTGGTCACCGGGATTCCATCTGGAGTAGGCGGGAAGACCTGCTCCATCTGAGGTGCCATGGTGAAATTGGCCTGGCATGGGGCCTGGAAAGATCTCCGGCACTGTGACTTGCTGCTGTGTCTCGGGGCCAGAGCTGTTGGTGTGCTAAGATGGCACCCAGAGGCAAATTGTGGGCAGGACAGCCAGTGTCATTCCCTTCTATAAAACAGGTTGCCACATCAAAACCATCTGTAAAAGAAAAGTGATGAAGAAGCAGTTGCTCATAATATACAGTGACATTCATCTCTGGGAAATGAAAGGTTAGGGCTGCCCCTAATTTCAGCATACTACTTCGTGTGGGTAACGGAGACCTTTTACACTAAAGTCTGTATTGGACTCCCTAGTGCTTTTCACACATGCCCAGTTCTTGGGCATCACCTAAGCCATAATTTACACATCCACATCATGAGTAGCCACAATTTCTTTTTTTTCTCTGTAGTCAGTAGAGCATTTAGTTTTAAATTATACAAATAGGAAACTTGATGAATCAAATATTATGTACATTGTTCAGTTGTCATACTATAATGAAGCAACTAAATTAGGGTTTATACTCATTTCACCTGTATTCCAACATCTAAGTATTTTTAAACACCTTATGCTTTTTTTCTGCTGTTGATAAGGCAACCACTATGTCTTTAAATATGTAATACATTACTTTATTTTTGTCCAATATATCTAGTATTTTAGTTCACATATTACAAATACTAAAATTCACCAAATGTTAAAATGTTTTGCTTCCTTATATGACTTTCACATTTTAACATTATTTTTCATGGAGGCTGGAGAAATAGTCCAGTAAGTGGCCACAATTTCTATCTGCACCATCGTTGGTCCCCACAAGCAGGTCCTCAAACAGGTGGATTGGGTGCAAGAAATTTAGAACGTGAAACCAGTAAGAAAGTGAAGAAATTGGGCAAGAAGTGGAAGATAATCAATGCATGATGAAGGAAGCCAGGGATGTGGGAGATTGGCATCTAATCCCACTGGAGAAACCCCAGGACCTGGTATGAAGCTTGTCTCTGAGGCCTTGGTCTTTGAGTGTCTCCACCAGAGGGGCAAAGGATCTAGAGGCATCTCAACTTCTGTGCCCAATGACCGTGGACTGAGGACTACTAGATATTAGAGACGGAGGTGGCACAGGAGTTACTTTTTAATTCACGGCAAAACACAATACTACAAAAAAAAGAGCCTTCAGGAAAAACACAGGAGCTAGACACTTGAAGAGTCTGTGCTGATATGAGGCTCAGAGGTTATAAATGGGAGGTTATGAATGCAGAGCTGCCAGTATCAGTTATATGCTTCACACAATGTAGGGCCCGGCATCCTTCTTTTATGTCTGCTTTCAAAACCACCAGCAGTCCGATTTTCCCAACATTTGACTGACAATTTTGTATACTTTTCTGGGTTTTCTTCTCCCATCCAGTACAGAAAAACTCAGAAAATGTTCAATCTTTGATGACTTTAATCCAATTCACCACCAGGTGAATTTCATTCAATATACATTAAATTAGAACTGAAAACATTATATTCTTGAGACTACATCATGAATAGTTTGTAAAGTTGTAATTCATGGTGAATCAATTCTTAAAAAACTGAAAATCATAGAACAGGAGATAAGGATATTTGTCACACATTTTATCCACTGCTAAATATTCATATAACATCCTAGTTCTCTGATAAATAACAAAACTTTTAAGATCTAGTTTTTATTTTGTTTTTTTTTTTCTTAAGAATTTCTTTTTTTTTTATAATTTATTTATTTTTAATTAGAGAATCACCGTGAGGGTACAGTTACAGATTTATACACTTTTGTGCTTATACTTCCCTCATACAAAGTTCGGGAACCCATCCCTTCACCAGTGCCCATTCTCCACCACCCGTAAACCCGGCGTCCCTCCCACCCTCCCCAATCCCATCTCCCCCCCACCCCACCCTGCCACTGTGGCAGGGCATTCCCTTCTGTTCTCTCTCTCTAATTAGCTGTTGTGGTTTGCAATAAAGGTGTTGAGTGGCCTCTGTGCTCAGTCTCTAGCCCTCATTCAGCCCGCAACTCCCTTCCCCCACATGGCCTTCAACTACAATGTAGTTGGTGATCGCTTCTCTGAGTTGCCCTTTCCCCGGAACGTGAGGCCAGCCTCGAAGCCATGGGGTCAACCTCCTGGTACTTATTTCTACAGTTCTTGGGTATTAGTCTCCCACTCTGATATTCTATATACCATAGATGAGTGCAGTCTTTCTATGTCTGTCTCTCTCTTTCTGACTCATTTCACTCAGCATGAAACTTTTCATGCCCATCCACTTAACTACAAAATTCTTGACTTCCTTTTTTCTAACAGCTGCATAGTATTCCATTGTATAGATGTACCAAAGTTTCCTCAACCAGTCATCCGTTTTGGGGCATTCGGGTTTTTTCCAGATTCTGGCTATTGTAAACAGTGCTGCGATGAACATACATGTGCAGATGTTGTTTCGATTGTACTTTTTTGCCTCTCTGGGATATATTCCCAGCAGTGGTATTGCTGGGTCAAATGGGAGCTCAACCTCTTTAACAAATGGTGCTGGCACAACTGGACAACCACATGCAAAAAAATGGGTTTAGACCTTGACCTGACACCATGCACAAAAGTCAGATCAAAATGGATTAAAGACCTCAACATTAGACCACAAACCATAAGGTACATTGAAGACAAGGTCGGCGAAACCCTCCACGATATTGAAGATAAAGGTATCTTCAAACGTGACACGGAACTAAGCAATCTAGTAAAAACAGAGATCAACAAATGGGACTACATTAAACTAAAAAGCTTCTGCACCGCAAGATATACAGTGACCAGAATACAAAGACTATCCACAGAATGGGAAAGGATATTTACACAATACCCATCAGATAAGGGGTTGATATCAATGGTATATAAAGCACTGGTTGAACTCTACAAAAAGAAAACATCCAACCCCATCAAAAAATGGGGCGAAGAACTGAACAGAAACTTTACCAAGGAAGAAATACGAATGGCCAAAAGGCACATGAAAAAGTGCTCTGCATCACTAATCATCAGAGAGATGCAGATCAAAACAACCATGAGATACCACCTCACACCACAGAGACTGGCACACATCCAAAAGAACAAAAGCAACCGCTGTTGGAGAGGATGTGGGGAGAAAGGGACCCTTCTACACTGCTGGTGGGAATGCCGGCTAGTTCAGCCCTTTTGGAAAACAGTATGGACGATTCTCAGAAAACTAGTTTTTATTTTGAGCTTTTGGGTTTTGGGGACTTTGTTTTTGTTATTGTTTTTGTTTTTGTTTTTGTTATCTCAATATTCAGGTTAAAGTATATCTCTCTGCCATTATTGGAGGTTATGCTACTTGTCTCTTCTCAGTTCCAATTGCACATACTCTTGAATATTAGGGGAAGAACAATACAATTTCTAAACTTCACATTTATTTCCCCAGCATTTGGATTTTCCATGCTGTTTTTTTTTTTCCTTTTGGACCTAATGAGTGGCATCAGACTCGGAAATCTGTATTTTTAGTTATGGCTCATGCATTTTGCCATTTATCCATTTTTAACCAACCAGAAGAAGAATTTGCCCTTCCATTTCAGAGCTACTAGCAGTAACATGTGACTTAGGCTTGGCCAATCAGAACATTATTGCATTATCAGGGAAATAATTTTTCCCTATAATAAAGCAGTTGGTTTTGCATAGGCACACGATTCTTGTAGAACCAATGCAATTCATTATGATGCTTTCTAGAAATGTTTAGGACATTGCATTCTTCTGGTCTTGAACCTTATGTGAAATTGCTGGCTACCTTCTTCACGAATCATGAATCACGAAAATCACCAATTTCTTGGGCGGACTCAGTATCCTCTCATTTCATCCTTTCCCTGAAATTTTAGAAGGCTATCTCGACTGACCCTCACAATGATGTCCCACTGGGGGCTCTTTCAGGGTCAGGGGAATGAGATCCAGCTTGTTACTAGATTTAGCATATGAATACACCATGGGAAGCTTGCAAGGATGTCCCATGTGGGCAGGAAACTCCCAGAAGCTTGCCAGTTTCTCCCAGAGGGTGAAGCAGGCTACATGATATCGCAGCCACGCGCTTCTGAGAGCTTGCTTTTAAGTCTCTCTCTGGATGTTGGCCATTGATGGGATTACGCACACCTGGGTTCCTCTGCCCTTACCTTCATGGATGAGGCCTGTCCGAATGTGTGGAGAGGGGCCTCCAGCATGGCTGTAGCTAGGTTCTGGTGGTCTTCGGCTGCCGGGAGCTCTGTTCAGGGTGGGGAGGGAAGCTGGAGCCCATCCCCTCCCAGGGGCCCGGGGAAGACAGGAAATAAAGCTACCTTCTTATTTCCTCTTAATTTGGAGTCTGAGAACGAAAGATAATAAGTAGTACTGCACAAGGGAGAATGGGTCTAGGTCAGTGGTTTTCAACTATTTTTCTGCAAACCCGCATTGGAGCGAAAGCACAGTGGGTAGGGCGCTTGCCTTGCATGTGGCTGACCCGTGTTTGATTTTTCCATCCCTTTCAGAGTGCCCAGCAAGCTACTGAGAGGATACTGCCCACACGGCAGAGCCTGGCAAGCTACCTGTGGCATATTTGATATGCCAAAAGCAGTAACAGCAAGTCTCACAATGGAGACGTTACTGGTGCCGCTCGAGCAAATTGCTGAACAACGGGATGACAGTGCTACAGTGCATTCTGCAAACCCATGCAGGTCTGTCGAAATTTATTGCCCACTCATAAAATAGCTACCATTTAATTGGTAGTGGCTTTCGCCAGCTAGTCCTCAGTCCTGTATTGGCCTGCAGGTATTAAAACAATTGAAAACCACCTATCTAGATGACTATTTCAGCCTCCCTTGAGGCAGGAATTCTTCTGACCTTAACACACTTCTATAAAATAACAAATCACTTTTGGCTTATAGTAGCCCAGTTGAATTTTCTGTTCTTTGATTCCAAGACCTCTATAACTGATATGAAGCCTCTAGAAACTTGGCTTTAAATCTCACTTTGCCTCTTGCTAACACAACTTTTAAAGTTCAGCTTCTTATTCATTCAAATGGATATACAAGTAGCCCCTTGACGGGGAGCTTATGAAGATGGAATGAAATAATTTATGTGAATACCTCTGCAGTGTCTGCTATAAAAGATAGCCAAATTCTTCTTTTCCTTCTCCAGCCACTTCCTGAACTACTTACTGTTCTTCCCTAAACACATGTCAAGTAAGGTAAAGTTCTGTAGACTGAATACCTTGTCATAATTGGTAGAATAAGAGAACATGCGTTCTTGGAAACCCTGATATTCAAGTAACTTTGATCTGTATCAAATCCCATACTGAGTAAGAGGGGGACTCCAAGCTGTTCTCACTCTGCAATGGAGAGTTGTCTCATCCTTATCACTTGAACAACTTATTCACCTTTTTTGAATCACTGTAGATTACTGTCATCCCGTTGCTCATCAATTTGTTCGAGCGGGCACCAGTAACGTCTCTCATTGTGAGACTTATTGTTACTGTTTTCGGCATATCCAATACGCACGGGTAGCTTGCCTAGCTCTGCCTGGTGGGCTTGATACTCTCAGTAGCTTCCCAGGCTCTCCAAGAGGGGCAGAGGAATAGAACTCGGGTCGGCTGCATGAAAGGTGAACGCCCAACCGCTGTGCTATTGCTGAATGTCAGTTTTTTTTTCTCAAATAAGAGGAATATTATAGAGTTCTTTTATCATGAATCTGTTTTGTCTTTAAAATATTTTATGCATGTTCTTTTTTAAATTTTATTTTCATAAGTGTTCACAGTAATTGATTAAATCCAATATTTCAACACCAACCTCACCCACATTATATCTTCTCACCACCATTATTTTTAATTTTCCCACCGCCACCCAAGACTGCCCCGAGGTCAAATGATAAATAATTTATTGTGATTGTTATGAATAATTTACTAAAAATTATACAAAAGGTTTCCTTAAAGGAAAAGTGTGAAAATTATTATATCTCATCTTGGGGCCGTTAAGCCCCTTTATTAGACTAACACTAACATGTTGGATGGTGATTTGGGGGTTCGGAAGCATCTCTGCAACCTGTGGCTCTCTTCTGAGATTCATTTCTGAATCTCTGGATCATGACCATTAATGTGCTTAAATGGCACCCAGAGGCAGATTGTGAGCATGATTACCAGGAAACCAGAAGCACAGGGAGATGGGAGGAATGGCCCATTTCTGACTCCAGATGAGCCTGGAGATTTCAGCCACAAGTTTTGAATACCTGGGTTTTTCAGCCTATTTAATCTCGTGCATGAGGGGCTTAGGGTGTACCTGTGAATGCATGAGCATGGCAGCCATTGGGTTCTGTAGGTTTGTGACTACAAGGGTTCTTTTGGGGCAGATGGAGAGAAACATCTGACCCCCCGAGATGCCAAATGAAATTAGCCTGACACTGGGTGAGGAGACATCTCTGCAGTGGGTTGCTCTCTTCCTAGATTCATTTGTGAGTCCTGTGCCTCATGTCCTGAAATGCCTTTTCTCCTACTTAGTAGAGTCTAAACTATCTGTACTTGTATTCAGAACAAGGTAATATTGGTTGATGAAGTCAGTGTTCCTAGAACAAACCATACTAAGAATCCTTGATTCTCACATGCAGAACCCACATAGCATAAACTTTAAATAACTCCTTACATTTTGCTACCAATCTGATCAGCCCTGAAATGTTACACTTTCAGCAGCTCTAGATTAAGATATATGAAAATTGAATGCTTTGGTCATTTGCTCATTACAGTTAATTTCTGGATAATATAGTATTTTGAATGAGACCCAGGAAACCAGCTCCTAAATATTCTTAACACAACTGAAGACTTGTCCTGACTTGTTAGTTATGGACATTGTTGGGCCATTTTACCCAACAATGGTCAAACATAAATCATACTGTTTCACCAAGAGTTCAAGGTTTTAGTTCTGAGTTAGTTGAAGTTCTAAGAGCTTTCCCTCCCTCCACCATAGCTTCCTACCTTCTTATAATTAGTCCATCACCCTAATTTTTTATAAATCAACTGAGAAGCTTCTTCATTGTTGTCAGTCATTATTTGATCGGTATATTGCATGCAACCCTTCTAAAAATGTAAGAAACACAAAACAAATAAAACACCTTTGGTCTCGGAAATTATTTTACAACATGCATATTATTAGCCTTGAGAGGAAAAACAACAACATTGATTTTACTTCATTAATGTTAAGTTAGATAAGATCGAGAAAAGAAATATACAGAAAGGGAATATTCCAACACTGAGAACAATGATAGAAACAATGAGAAACTGGAGGAGAAGCACATATTAGGTCAAAATGATCCTTTCAGATTGCATCTTTAAAGCAGATATGCACATATTATGAATATAAAGCATATTTTCATAGTTTACAAAACACTGGGCACTTAACATATGCATTTAATACTCATGACAACATTTAGATGTTATAGTTTCACTTCATAATAAGTAAACTTGTACTTAGCCCAAATTGGTTTCTCAAGATCAGTTGTGTAAATTGTAACTAAAGGGGGACAAAAGAGATAGTACAGTGGGTAGGCACTTACTTAACACACAACTGACCTGAATTTGATATGGTCAGCATCTTGTGTACTTCCTCAAGCCTTCCAGGAGGAACCCTGAGCACAAAGTCAGGAGTAAGCCCTGAGCAACACCAGGTGTGGCCCAAAAACAAAAAAATAAAAAACCCTATGATTTAAGAGTCTATGTTGAAAATGATACTTCTCTGATTAAGAAAAATTGCTAATTTATCTTCACAATTTACAAAGAATCAGTTGTGACTTTGATTGATTATTTGCCCTTTTCACTTGGAGTTTTCACTGTTTTGAGTCATCAGCTAAGTGGTAAGGGAGTTTAAACACCGACCACTATGGAAGGTGGATTTTTAAGAGCCTGCTTCATAGAAGGAGTAACTAAAGAGATTTTAGGGAAGAATTGAGATTAAAATCCATGACTTCTTTTCCAGAAAAGTTTCACATCTGTGGCCACAGCTGCTTGCCTCCTGGATCTCACTATTTGGGTGTCTACAGCAACTGCTGTGCTATCTGAGGGAGCTTTAATGCTGTCTCCCTTTTGTGCCACAGATGGCTTCTATCAGGTCAGTAACGAACACCTCACAGATAGCCCTGAATTTTGTTAGAAGAGGACATCTTCACAGTAACTGTCCTTTAAGGAAAGCAATTTTATGAGTGGATTCTGGTGCAATTTGCCTGGGCTCTTTACTGATCCAAAACTCAAAACTTGCTCTGCTTTTTTCAGAAACTGAAAAGCTGAAGCAGCCATCTCAGGGAACAGCTCCAAGGATCCTGCAACTGCTATTTATGGCTTTCAATACGGCATTTGTTTGTGGGAAATACAATTAATGTCATTTAGTTTTATCCAAACAGCCAATAGCAGATAAAGAATCATCAGAGGAGAAAGTGAGTAGCTGTTCAAAGGGGTAATTATAGGAAACATACATTTAGAGCAAGTGACAAGATCAGTATTGGCTCCTTCAAAAGGACAGAGAGAAGGCTCTGGCACCTTTCCAGGGCAGACATTAATGTTTCCTAGCATGAGTAGAGGTATAATTATGGGTTAAAACTGTGAAGGGATATGGACTATTCTGGGGTTAATTTTGCTAATGCTTGAACATAAAACTATGTCCTCATTTCAGACTCCATATTTGATGCAAATATTCACAAGCAAATAAATCCCTGGTATGCAATGTATTAAAGGAAATACTACTAGAATATGTCTTATATTTGACATAACAAATTAAATATTGCTGGTGATTTCTCATAGCCTCAAATACTCTTAATGATCAATTTGGGTCATTCCTTTTAAATTCTTTGTTTTATCAATGAAGCATATTTATTTACTTTACTTTCTCTCTTCAACTCCATCCTAGACAATGAGTTCTTCAATTGCATACCTTATTCAGTGAGTTATTCAGCAGGTATGGGTCTCTACTGCCTAACATATAAAACACTTAATAAGTGTTCGCTAAATTTTCAAAATTATCTCCAGATATCTTCCTTATTATTTTAAAGATTTTTTTAAACAATTTTTTATAGCTACTCTCACAAAAATGGAGTTATCAGTCAGTCAACAGACTACTCATGAATACATACATACATGTGTGTGATATATAAATGTTGGGCTTTTCATGTATCTGTGAATCCCCCCTCCTTCAGAAAATCTTCCATTCAGCCAGGCAAAGGAAGAACTTAGAGTGTTACAGAGGGTCACATCTTGTCAGAAGGTCTTTACAGGCCATATTTTGAAGTTATATGCTTAATTTCATTCACATCCTGTGGGCCAGAATTCTGTCACATGCTCTGACCAAGTTGTAAAAGAAGCTGGTATAATATGGCAGGGCTGAATGTCAAACAAAAATGAGAGAAAGAAGAAGAGGCTTTTTTAGAAAAGATTTATTTCATTGTGAATACCATTTAGTTCATTCTTGGGGGTGTGGGAGTGTAAAATATTCAGGGAAAAAGAAATGGAAGGATTCATTTGTATTGCTGTGTTTTCTTTTTTGAACTGTGTAGTGTACACATACAACCATCTGTTGTATTTTTCTTTGCAAATTCATTTTCCCCCTGAAGTATGTTACAACACAATAAAAAGTTTACTAAAGCTATTTGATAGAATGTAAGGCCTCTAGTCAAAGCATTTGGGATTCAAACAGTTCTTCTGCGTGGAATATGTAAGAGAAGTCAATCAGAATTCTAGTTTATTAAATTTGAAAAAAGAAGTAGGACTTTTGCAATTTAGAGCTCAATAGGTGTGCAAAGCTAATTCCTATCTATCTGGATGTCCTTTAAATTTAAATTGATTCTAAAAACAGTGGAAGTAAATGAGCACATGTTACTCTACTGGAAAGGGTCGGCAAAGTCTGATATGCAATTCTTTTATGCTACTCTTTGGCTAACAAGAGCTTCTGCTGCTCAGTGTCCTTGCTTGTACCTTCTTATCAAAGAATCATAAAATGTAAGAACCGGAAGTCTCTGCAGAGACAGGCACACTTGTCAGCTTTCTAGTAGGGGCAGGGATCTCCTCCAGTACTTTGGACAAGAGGTCAGTCCAGGCCCTGCTAGTGGACAATGCCCTAGACATTCTCTGTGGACCTACTTATTATACACTCTAGCAGACCTACTGCTGCCAGGAGAGGGCTATGGGAATGTCTTGAAGCACAAATAACCTTTATCAGACCTTTGAAAATGATCTTTACACCTGCTTATTTCCAAGCAATTATATAAATTTGCTTTGCTATGACAGAGTGCATATCCAAGATCAGGATAAAAATTGGTTAAAAATTGTTTTGACCATCTAAAGTTGCTATTCAACTCCTTGATCACAAAGATGGCATTTCCTCACCCAGCTTGTGGACGATTTTGTTTATAACTTTAAAAAAATCATATAAATAATGTTCAAAGTTACTTGATGGTTTCGTATAGACCACGTTCATTACCTGCAATCTCTGGTCTGGAGAAAATGCATAATAATAAGTGGAAAATATGGAATATTTTAAAAGTAGTGATAAAAAACAATTTGAAAGTTGATGGGATGTGAAGTTATTTGTTTAAGAGAAGTTATTGTGACTAAGTGGTTATGCAATTAAGATAAACTATAATGGGAGTTATACAAGGATTCATTGGAAAGCTGGCTGAATGCTTAAATGATGTGTAAATTGAAAGGCTTTGAGAATGCAGATACAATGACAATATTAAAAGCCCAGGTCATCAGGTGTATTGAGATTCTTCCCTTTCTCTAGACATTAAAATGTCAGCTCTATTCATGTGCTAAAATTCCTACAGGTGCACATTTTTCAAGACAAGTGAGATAAGTTTGTAAGTGGCAGTTCCCATGTCCTAGACAGATGTGTTCAGCTTTCAAAGTGGCAAGTCTCTCCCTCCCAACTGAGTATAAATCTAATTGAAAGATAAGCACAAAAGCCAGACAAAAATTGCAGCTTAAATCCTTGGACAAATTGACTTGCTAATACTTTCCTGACTTGCAAAATCTCTCAAAGTTTAGGGCACCTTACAATGAGAGCTGTATTTGGAATGTGACTATCAGATGAAGAGAAGACTTGAGCCATTTTATTGTCCCAAATGACCCATCGGAAAAGGCATGCTTCCAAAGGTGTAATGATGGGAGGAGGGAGCTAGATACTAACGGAAACAACTTCTCAGAGAAGCATAAGAAGTCCATTTCCCATTAACAAAATAGAATTTCCAAACTCTGTCTATATTCTAATCACTCGTTCCCTGTAAAACAATAGGAAATTGGTTCACACTAAAAATCTTGTGCAGGACCCGAAAGATGGTTCTTTGGGACAGTGTTTGAAGCTATGCATCCCTCTGTCACCAGGAGCTGCAGTATGTTCTCTGCCCAGAAGTCACATTTGCTGGTAGAAATGCAAAGATTGTCATGGGCAATAAATACATAAGTAGGTCTGAGCTTCAATAGCAAGACACAAAAAGAATTAGGAAGCGCAAAATAAAACTGCTTAGGAATCTGCTGACTTCTCTGGGGTAGAAATGGTGCTGGCTGATTGTACACTACTTCTGTCAGAGCCCAAGAGGCTCAAAGGGATTGTTCTGGAAAATCCCAGAGCTGTTATAAATTTATGGTCACAAGTATTCTGTTATTAATGTGCAATTCCAGCTGGGGGTTTAGAATTGAGTATTTCAATTCAATTTAATAAAAAGACTGTGAAACCCAAGAAACACATCAGTCTTTTATAGTATAATTTTATGGTCTTTTGTGGCTTTGTTCTATGACTCTAAAGTGAATACAACAAATATATTTTTCTATAAATTTATTTGCATAAGCATATTACACAATATCAGTTATTAGAGTTTTTCATTCATAAACTGTCTTGAGCAAAGTTACATCTTTAAATATCAAGACTTTAGAAAGAAAGTCTTAATACTGAAAAACCCTGAGTATACTCTCTGAATTTTTGAAAGAAAATTCTAAAGAAAAAATTAACCACTTCTTAATTTCTTCAACGTATCACTATAAACAGACTATAGAATGAAGTAGTATTAATAAAATGTTCATACAAAATTTCCTTTGCATGTAAAAGCAATCTATGCTTGCAATCCCTCTGCTAGATCAGCTATCTGAAAATTTTAAGATAAACTTTGCACAGTAAAATGTAAAGATTTTTTATTTATTTAATTTTTTTTTGCTTTTTGGGTCACACCCAGCGATGCTCAGGGGTTACTCCTGGCTCTGCACTCAGGAATTACTCCTGGCGGTGTTTGGGGGACCATATGGGATGCCGGGGATCGAACCCAGGTCGGCCGCGTGCAAGGCAAACGCCCTACCCGCTGCGCTATCGCTCCGGCCCCTAAAATGTAAAGATCTTAAGTGCATAATTTGAAGAGTTTTAATGCATGTTAAACCACTCTGTGGGAATTTCTAATTAAAAAAAAAACCCACGGATGGAAGTGTCGGGGTCTCAGCAGCTGGCCTGAGCCTTTGACCAAATCCCCTGCCCCTGAAGCAAGAGCCAGCCCTGTTTACAGAGACCCAGGGGCTCGCTCCAGCACTCCCCACACGTAGGCACTGTGGTTGAGGGTGAGGGGCGTGACTGTGACCACCCACGCATACTGATGAGCGGCCCTAGACAGGATATGCAAATCATTAGCTGATATCTGTAAGGAGCCTGACGGGGTGAACGTGCCTTACGTGCCTTGGGTGAGAATCCCACACTGAATATGTGCAAAAATACTCTGCATAAGGGCCAAAAAACGGAGAACTGCTTGACCACCAGACTTCCCCCTCTGCAGCTTCTTTCCCCTTTCTTTCTCCATGGTGGCCTTGGCAGGTGAGTAGAGGGCCAGGGCAGAGGCTTCTCCCCTACCCACTCCCTCACTTTTAGGGAGTAAGTCTGGTGACTTCAAGGGATCATACTCCAGTTAGCCGGGGTTGACTGGCCAGGACCCCGACATGGAATATGCCCCTAGGTGAAATAGTTCAGGTACCAGAATGCAAAGGATTTTCAAAAATGCACCCAGGAAAGAACAAAATATCAGGAAAGGATAGAATCAATGACAAATATCTGCCTGCTGCAAATGTGTATAGAGCAAGCATAGAATCTTTCAGATATAGGGCAGCAAGGGCAAAAATGGAATAGGAAACTGTCAGAACTTCACATTTTAAGAATGCTTTCTGATAGCTATACACAATACCCCAACCTCTGATCTTTATGTACCTACTGAATGTTGAACTGTCCTTAAAGTCTCTATCAACAATCGCTCACTTGTTAGGAGCCCTGAGCATATGGTGGGTGAGGGATATTGTATTGAGTACACGGTCTGCCTGTGAGACTGATGATGGCTGTCCATGTGACCTAAAGTTTAGACAATATGTAAATGCTTGTTTGTCTTCTTACATGTTTGTCTCATTCTCTAGTGACTGACCTCTCCTCCCCAGAGATCAAACAAAGGTGTCAACCAATTAGCATTAGACAGTCTTCATCCAGGCAGGAATTTCCACCACCACAGAGAGCTCCTTCAGATTCCCTTCTAGTTATAGCTTTACAGGCAACCACTGCTCTGACTCATTAAATTTTCCTCTTGCTGAATTTCATATAAATAGATGTAATAGTGTGGTCCTTTATGTCTGGGTTCTTCCACTTGACACATTTTTGCAATTCACTCATCCTCTTACATTCAACATTAGCTACTTTTTTAAAAAAAAATGTATTTGAGGCCACACACAGTAGAGGTTAGGGATTATTCCTGGCTCTGTGCTCACAGATAACTCCTAGCGGTGCTTGGGGAACTGTCTATGGCGTTGAATCCAGGTCCCCCTATGCAAGACAAGCTCCAATCTGCTGTACTGTCTATTCCAGTTTATTTTCTTTTGCATTACTGTCATTACTTGCCACCATTTTTGGTGGAAATTCCTCATTGTTCTTCCTTTCTCTTATTGTTGGATATTTGGGTTGTGTCCCTTTTGTTCGTATTGTGAAACACTGAAAATAATCAGCCCCTAACTCATGATGCAAAATTTAATTGTTATTTAAAAAATAGAGGGCAATCTCTCTTGTACCCTGTTGTCTTTTTGGATGAAGGTGTTGGAAGAGTGCTTTTGGTGTGTTTTAAATTTTGTCAGGAGGGAAGAAACTAATTTAAAAAAAAAAAAACAAAAAATAGAAGTTAAAATTATTAGGCTTCTAGGAAAATAAGAAATAGATAGTATCTTTATTACCTTGGAGTAAGCCAAAATTTCTTATTTACAGCATAAAGAACACTCAACAGAAAGAGTTAATACATTAGACTTGGGCCGGAGCAATAGTACATTTGCCTTGCACACCGCCAACCTGGGTTCAATTCCCAGCATCCCATATGGTCCCCTGAGCACCGCTGGGTGTGATTCCTAAGTGCAGAGCCAGGAGTAACCCCTGTGCATCGCCAGGTGTGACCCAAAAAGCAAAAACAATAAAAATTAAAATTAGACTTTATGAAAATAAAAGCATAAATATACAGCATAAGTAGAAGGATAGAGTGCTAGGTGAATTTAGTCACTCTAAATCTTGCCATAGAACAGGTAGTCCATTGAACAGATAGCCAATCAAAATAGAGAATGCTGGTGGGGCACCTGGGTGACTTATGTGAAGTGGGGAGAAGCCTTAAGAAGGAAATCTGCCACATCCTCTCTGTCTACCTCTGCCACCTGGGAACAGCTGGGGAAACCTAGGACTGATAAGAATCTGCTGTGAACTTTGCTCCTTGCAGGAAAGGAAAGTCCTGGGTTCTTATCTTTGCCTCATAGAAAATCATTTCAGGAGGAGACAAGCAGCAAAGTTAAATGTTTTATTTCAAATGTTTTATTTAAAAGCTCTGGGAAGAGAAGAGACAGAGACAGAAACAGAGACAGAAAGAAACAGTCTCAAGAGAGAACACAGACTCACATTCCAGCGTTAAAGTGTGACGAGATAAGAGCACACATCCCAAGGGTGGAGGAGATGCAGGTGGCAAGTGTTCGGGCACTGCATGTTCATCAGCAACACATGGGCAGAGGCAGCGCATGGGCTCAGGCAAATGTGCACACTTCCTTTGTTCGAGTTAGCTTGAAGGGCTTCTCCCAGCTGCCCCCGGGGGACTTTCTACCTAGGTGAGAAAGAGTCCTTTCTAAGGACCTCAGCTAAGGTGGTTGCCAAGGAAGTAGAGTTGGGAGTAGTGTATGGTCTTTATTGATACTCCTTTTCTGACGTTTCTTCCTCTCAGCTTCTCTTGGAAAGGGTCCCAACCTTCTCTGGATCTGTGCTGGTGCCAAGGAAAGGTCTTATCAGAACTTAGTCCCTGTGTTCAAAAGTGGGTTTTGGGGCTGAGTGATAGCACAGCGGGTAGGGCATTTGCCTTGCACGCGGTCGACCCAGGTTCGATTCCCAGCATCCCATATGGTCCCCTGAGCACCGCCAGGGGTGGTTCCTGAGTGCAGAGCCAGGAGTGACCCCTGTGCATTGCCAGGTGTGACCCAAAAAGCAAAAAAAAAAAAGTGTGTTTTTTAGCAATCTTAGGGCTAGTAGGTTTTATTACTTCCCTAGAATCCGTTGCCATTGGCGCCCTTTCCTATCTGCCTGCCTGCCTGCTTCAGTGGGGGTGACTAGGGATGGGAGATGGCAGCAGATTAAAGGAGACCCCAGTTTCTTTCTCTCTCTCTCTTTCTTTCTCTCTCTCTTTCTTCTCTCTTTCTTTCTTTCTTTCTTTCTTTCTTTCTTTCTTTCTTTCTTTCTTTCTTTCTTTCTTTCTTTCTTTCTGTCTTTCTTTCTTTCTTTCTTTCTTTCCTTCCTTCCTTCCTTCCTTCCTTCCTTCCTTCCTTCCTTCCTTCCTTCCTTCCTTCCTTCTTTCTTTCTTTCTTTCTTTCTTTCTTTCTTTCTTTCTTTCTTTCTTTCTTTCTTTCTTTCTTTCTTTCTTTCTTTCTTTCTTTCTTTCTTTCTTTCTTTCTTTCTCTCTCTCTCACTCTCTCCGTCTCTATCTCTTTCTCTCTGCATGCACTCTTTTTGCTTATGCCCAGGCAAACTACAGGATCAGTTCGGGCTTGCACACCCTGACGTATGACACAGTGCAGGGAGGTCTTACTGGCAGGACTCAGACACTCCAGATAGCTCAGATTCAGGCAGCTCTCGGATACCTAGGTAGGGACGAATTGCTGAGCATAGGAATCTCACTCACATGCAACATGGCCATGGTCAGAGAGGAGGAAAGCCAGGAGAGGAGGACAGGAACTTCTGTGGTTCAGTTGAGAGAGGCCCAGCGACAGATACAGTGCCCAGGGACCTCTCCAGGAGCACACGGCAGCAGGCTAGACGCCAAGGAAAGCCAGGACAAAATGTCAGGGAACCATTTAGGTTTAGCTCCAAAAACCGTGAGGATACCACATTTCAGATTGGACAGAGAGTAACGCTAGGTAAGACCTGGTCTTCCTACACTGAAGACAGGACCAGGTCTTCATGCACTGGAGATGGGACCTGGTCTTTGCACACCTGAGGCAAGTGAGCCACATGGGACAGGACCCAGGAGGTCGTACATGGGATGGAACATTATCAGGGAGTGGAATGGTGGCATGGTGTGCCGGTAAAGAAGAGGCCTGGACATTTGGGGAGGATCCTGAACCCACCTATTTAAACTGGGAAATGAACTCTAACTTTTAATCTTCTGAGTTTTGTACGCAAATCTTTCAAACAATTCTGAAGAGCTCACCAGGACAGGGACAGGAAAGATAGTACAGCTGGAAGGGTGCTTGCCTTGCATGGAGCCAACTTAGGTTCTATCTCTGGTACCAGGTATGGTTCTGCAAGTGCCTTCTCCCACCCTCTGCCCCGCCCCCAGCCCAGCTCCCCACCAAAGGAATACCTGAGCCTGGAGTAAGCCTTGAGCACCATTGGGTGTAGAAATCCACTCCCCACACCTGATGAAAGTTTATAATGGCAAGAAGTGACAAAGGGATGCTGGTGAGATGGAGGTTATTGATTCTTTGATGATGGGGGTTATATAGTAGAATTACAAGTACAATATAACATGGGAACTTTATAAGCCATATTGCTTTTCTCTGCTAGGATTTATACTCAAAACTAAAAACTGAGTACCTATAATATTTCCCAGTATCTACAGATATTGATTCATGAAGATGCATACCTGAAACTTAGATAATATTATAATGCAACATTATTTAAGTAAAAATTAGTTATTTAAAAATCAAATTGGCAATAGAAGATTAAAAAAATTTTACATCATCAATCACCACTGTCACTGTCACTGTCATCCCATTGCTCATCAATTTGTTCTAGCAGACACCAGTAACGTCTTTCATTGAGAGACTTATTGTTACTGTTTTTGGCATATCCTATACGCACGGGTAGCTTGCCAGGCTCTGCCGTGAGGACTCCATATTCTCTGTAGCTTGCTGGGCTCTCTGAGAGGGGCAGAGGAATTGAACACGGGTCGACCGCATGAAAGGTGAAAGCCCAACCGCTGTGTTATTGCTCCAGCCCATCAATCACCAAAAACTGCAAATAAAAAACAATGATATTCTATTTTATACACATATGAAGTGTGAAAAAAAAGCTAACAACATCCCAGTGAGAATATGAAACAATTGGAACTCTAGACATTATGAATAGAAATGTGAATCTTTACAAAATTGATAATTTTTGGACTTTTATGCTACTAGAACCAAGAAATCCCATCCCTGGATATTTTAACAAGAAAAAATAAAAATCCACCTTTTAATTTATTTATTCATTTATTTTGCATTATTCTATACAGTCTGCTTGGAAAAGCTTTCCTGTAAGGATGAATAGTCATAGCACAGTCAAGAAAAGTTAACATAATTGAATTCTTTGTGTGTCAGACACTGTACAAGGCAGATTATACATATTATAGTGGCAATATGTCTTTCCCAAAAGTAAACAAATAAAAAGTAAATAAGGCCTTCTTTTATTATTTTATGCATTCATCAAATATTTAATCAGCTTCCATCAGTATTGAATGCTATTCTACTGCTAACTATACAGCATAAAATAAAATTAAGGAGTAGGTTGCTATTTCAGTGGTATTTAAATTTAGTGGGAATTGAGGAACCATAAAACACTATGTTGTAAAACAGAAAACTCTTAGGACCTTTGTTAAAAAGGCCAGGTGAGATGTGGATAGTAGCCAGCAGAATGTATGAGGGCAGAAGAGGCATTTTTGGTGTGCTAGAGAGATAGCATGGTGTTAAAATACTTGTACAGGGCAGGTTCCAATTTGATCTCTGCTCTGCATATGGTCCCTTGAGCATCACGAGGAGTGATCCCTGCGTACAGGGTCAATAATAATCCTGATCATCACCTGGTGTAGTCCGCAACAAAACAAAACAGAACAAAAATACCACATTAATCAGTAAGTTAGAAGATGATCCTTGATATTAAAAAACAGCTGTGAAGAAATTCAAACCAGATTATAAGCAAGGGATGCATGATATGTAGGGTAGCTGTGGATGTAAAGAGAACATATCGGGAATGTTATTAAATGAAAGGAAAGAATGCGTCACATGAAGATCTACTTGCAAAACACATCAAATACCCAAGGACAGTAGAAACAAGGGCCAAGAGGATTGGTTCACAATTGGAAGCCTGCCTCAAGTGCTAGGAGAGCAGGCATTTGGGATAGAGAAGGGACCACTATGACAAAGATAGTTGGAAGTGATCACAGGATGAGAACTGCTGCTGAAAGTAGGTAAAGGAACATGATAACCTCTCAGTATCTGTACTGCAAACCCCAAAAGGTGAGAGTGAGGGCGGTGAGGGAGGAGAAGGAAAGTTCCTGCCACAGAGACATGCTCAGGGGTGGAGGCAGGGGGTGGTGGGAGGGAAACTGGGGACATTGGTGGTGGGAAATATGCACCGATGGAGGGATGGGTGTTCAAACATCTTATGTCTAGACCCCCACCATGAACAGCTTTGTAACTGTGTATCTCACAGTGATTCAATTTAAAAAAAAAAAAAGAAAAGAAAAGAGGGGGTGAAAAAAAGAAAGCAAGGCTTTTCCTGTGAGGACTCCCCAAGAATTCCAGGCCAACAAAATTTGGATAAATTGTATACAATTTCTCCTAAAAGCCTTTTTCTTTCTCCGCCCCCAGCCCCAGCGCCTAGCCCCCAAGAAGTCTGTATTCTCTCTAGAAAGCAAACGAACAAACATATAGAGTAGAAGGAATAGTAAGAGCAAAGGCCCTGATATGAGAACAAATCTGGCAAGTTTAAAGAGTCAGTATGGGCTGGAGAGTTAGCACAGTGGGTAGGGCGTTTGCCTTGCACGTAGCCAACCCGGGTTTGATTCCCAACATCCCATAAGATCCCCCGAGCACCACCGGGAGTAATTCCTGAGTGCATGAGCCAGGAGTAACCCCTGTGCATTGCAGGGTGTGATCCCAAAAAGAGAAAAAAATAAAAAAGAGTCAATGTGACTTGCCTGTGTGACTGGAGAGAGTGTCAGATGGTTGGAAAGATGGGGAGGAGCTTTTCTGCACTGTGCAATGATGCATTTAATAAAGCAATGGCAAATCATTCACATTTTATTCTAAACTCAATGAAACTCCACTGAAAACTTTTAAGCCAACCTTTTAAGATCTATTGCAAGGATATGGTCAACACTCATCTGATGAGAAAAGCATCGTCAATACAGGATTAAGGAGAGTTGACCAAACCTCTTTCTCATAAAAATCAACTTTGCATTCAGTGATTAATTTATTCACTCAATAAATATTAATTTAATGCTACCATCAGTCAGATACTTTTCTAAGCATAAAATTAAATCATAAATTGTATAATCAAAACACCCCTGTCCTTGTGGAGTTTATGATCTATTTCTGTACTTCTTTCACTTGGCAGTAGAGTTCCCTGGAAAGGGAGGGGAACAGACATGAGCATAGTCAACACGTGGGGGCAGCATGGGGTAGCTTTAGAGGTGTACAAAACAATCATTTTAGCCTTGTTTTCAAACAAATATCATGATAAAGCTGAAGAACAAATCAACTTTCAAGCGAAAAAACCTTATTGGTCAGCAAGTAGAAGCTCTCCTTATCTTTCTCTCTAGATAGCATTGCCTTTATCTGTACACACCAACTACAAAGTAATTTTTGACACAAAATAGCATCTTAATTACTCCTAAATCATTCTGTTCAAAATCTCAGTTTTTTGGTTCTTGGAAAAGAACATAATTATAGAGAGTTGATTGTATCAATGCCATGATTTGAAGAAAAAGAATGAAGAAACCTAGAAAAATATTTGTTCCTATACAGGATTTGAATATTAGGCTTATTGACTATTTGGATCCTTTCTTTCACCCAAACTAAAAGCAGGAAAAATAGGACCATGCCATTTCAGACAAAAGTCAGTTGTAGGCATGATCTGTAAGTTTATGGAGATATTTCCATGTGGAAGAACAACTTGACCTTGTTTATATATAAAGATAGAATGAAAATATTAAAGAGATTTTCCTGATGACAAGATATTCATTTTTGCTGATGCCAATTTTCAAAATATGGATAACTTATGTCTAACATGCCTTCAGAACAAAAAATACACATTTTTCTTTCAAGCCCAATTACAATTTTATATTCTGCCAAATCTCTCTTACTGTGGAACTTCAAGGAATAAAGAACAGCAGAAACTTAACTAAGAGACTCAAGTGACTGTCTTTATTAAAATTCAGTGTTAATATAAAATGTGACCTCAAGTAGACCTAGTTTGTCAGTGCATATAAATAACTCACTTGCATTGGCACAAGCCAGTGGTTTGCATGTAAATGAAGAGGCTGATAGACTATTAGCTATCAGCATCCCTTACTATCAGAAGATTTGAATTTTGCTACTAGAAGGAATTAGATCAAGCTGTAAGGACTGCCTTTGGTTGAGATTCTAAATAAGCATCATTTTATTGAATGAAATAGGTCTGAAAAATAGCTAATGATGGATGGAGGTGTCTCCGATATTATTGCTACCTTCCACCTTCCCATCCAGGCTCAAATAGACTTTTCAAGTAGGACTCATCCATTGCACTGCCTCCACTAATCCAACTCTAGGACTGTAATTAGGCGCTATGTTAGTCAGATATCACAGAAAAGGCATGAATAATTAAAAATTAAAATATGGCTGGTTCCAGCAAGTGCTTGCAGCCATGTCTCCAGACTGTGAACCAAGCTTTTGCCCCACGCTGGCTAAGGGGGGAAATATCCTTCTTCCTTAGTTTTTCTTCCCTCTGGTAAGAAGCAGAGTGGTGTCCTCCATATTATGGGACTTTTAAGCAGGTATAAACTTGGTGGCACGGAAAAAAATGTGTTTTGAAAAAAAAATAAAATAAAATTTGGGCTGGATACAGCAGGTAGGGTATTTCCCTGCACTGGCCAACCTGGGTTCGATCCCCAGCATCTCATATGGTCCTCCAAGCACCTCCAGGAGTAATTCCTGAGTGAATGAGCCAGGAGTAACCCCTGTGCATCACCAGGTGTGACCCAAAAAGCAAAAAAAAAAAAAAAAAACAGGGTGTAATAAAAATGAAAGTCAAAAATAATAAAATAAAATATGCTTGTTGGCCAAAATTTAAAAAATAAATAAAAAGAGGGTGTATAGCAGCCTTCTATTATTAGTGAGATATTTTTTCAGTATCCACTACCTTAAATTTCTAATAAAAGAATTGATACAACAGATTTAATCAACTTAATTTACTACAACATATTTAAAAGGGGTGAGGAGGATTTCCTGAAGTTCAAAATCAAGGTGCCACAGAAATAGTTCAAGTGGCAAAGCCCATATCTAATGTATATGAGGCCCGGAGTTTGATCTTTGGGTCACATTCCAACAACCAACATGGCTGAATGAAGTTCTGGTAGTCCCCAAACACTAAGAGGGCATAGGGGTCACACCTATAAAAAGTATAAATGTCTCTATAGTACAACAATGAAAATAATGCACTCTACTCTTCTATTGCAGCTCTTGTTCTTGGAAGAGTAAAATTAGGGTCACTTGGGGTAGTCATAGGAGGTCTTTATTCAGTCTTAAAGGTAAAACAATATTGGCCACATAGAGAAGGAGAAAGAGCTTATGGTTCTTACAACACTTGGCTTTTATCCTATACCTTTGGAACACAATTTAAGGTTGCTTGACTATTTTCACCTAAACCAAATTAAATTTAATATTTTCATTTTTCTTTTATTTTTATTTCTTCTTTATTTTGCAATTTAGGATGTATCTGTTTTAATAAAAACTATAATGATAGTAAATGTAGTCAGAACTATTTCTTTACATAGTAGTATTAAATGCTATGCTAAGCTTTTTTTTTTTAATTTAATTTGATCTTTTTAGCTTTTTGGGTCACACTTGGTGATGCACAAGGGTTCCTCCTGGCTGTGAACTCAGGAATTACTCCTGGAGGTGCTCAGGGGACCATATGAGATGCTGGGAATCGAACCAGGGTCCGCTGTGTGTAAGGCAAAAGCCCTACCCACTGTGCTATCGCTCCAGCCCCATTAAGTTTTAAAAAATTTGATACAGGGGCTGGAGCAATAGCACAGTGGGTTGGGCATTTGCCTTGCATGCAGCGAACCCAGGTATTATTCCCAGCATCCCATATGGTTCCCTGAGCACCGCCAAGAGTAATTCCTGAGTGCAAAGCCAGGAGTAACCCTTGAGCATCACCGGGTGTGACCCAAAAGCCAAAAAAAAAAAAAAAAAAATTAAAACAGAACAGGAAGGGTTGAGTGAACAATCCAGAAGATCCAAGCATTTATGTTTTTTAAGATTTCTCAGATTTAGATATTTTCTAGTTTCTCAGAGACCTGCAGAATGAAGAAGCATGGGAGAATTTAGAACACTGCCATTGCTTTTACTTGAGTCATGGGTATTTCTAGCTAGAAACTTAAAATTGATCTTGCATAGATTATCTTTAGGCTGCTTGAGTAAATACTACCCTGAGGGCTTACTTAGCACAGTCTAGGTTGAGATGGAAGACTCTATCTCTGATTTACTATGAACAAAGCTATTTTGGAATGAAATGGACAGTATTGTTAGCAATTTGTTTCTAATTAACATGTTCTGGTACTTTTCTTGAATTTTGACCAAACCCACTCATTTAACCAAAATCACCGAGAGGATTAGTCTCCTGGAGAATGAGATTGAACAAATCGTACAGGTGTTACAAAGGTATCCAAAACACAATTGTCCTCTCAACCCAACAATTGACAAACCCAGAATCCTTGGTTTGACACTATTATCATTTTTTCTGATAGAAACTATAGCACCATAGCACTGCCGTCCTGTTGTTCATCGATTTGCTCTAGCGGGCACCAGTAACGTCTCCATTGTAAGACTTGTTACTGTTTTTGGCATACCGAATACACCACGGGTAGCTTGTGGGGCTCTCTGAGAGGGATGGAAGAATCAAGCCCAGGTCGGCCACGTGCAAGGCAAACACCTTACCCGCTGTGCTATTGCTCCAGACCCCACCCAAAAAAAGTATCAAGACCAAAAAATAAATAAATAAATAAATATAAACAGGATTTCGGAAACACCCCAAATCCAATAAGATAAGCTCCACTAAACAAATAAAACAAAACAAACAAACAATGCCAACTTTTCCTAAAATCCATTCTATGAGGCTTTCCCAAGTTTTCAGTTTTACATCTGTGCTCACAGATAACATGACGCCTTCTTATGTTATTTCAACAAAGAACATCTACAGCTTTACCTTGGACACCCTGCCCGTCACTAGAAACTATATACATCGTAAAATGTCTTAGAAATGTTTATAGAAACTATAAACATCTTAAAATGTCTGACTGTAATTGTCCACAACAGGAAGGCAAGTCAGGTGTGGCTAGGCCTCTTATTTGTCTTTAGCTACAGTGAAAGACTTTCAAAACTAAGTTTAGGTACATGCTGAACAAACTCAAACAACAGGAAAGGACTTGACCTTTGGGAAAATGGAACAGATGCCCTCTTCTCCTCCTCCTGTGATGTAACCTTAGAACTCTGGAAAGTTTATTTAAAAAAAAAAAAGATAAGATTCTGAAAAGTGGAGAGAAGACAGAGTTTCTAGGAACCTTATATCTTAAAGTAGGATGTTGTGCCTTGTCTATATTGAACTGGATACTGGAGAGTTGGAAAATGGAAATAACAACATGAACAAACAAGCTAATCCTGCTTCCTCCACTATCATTCCCAAAGTGAGTGCTGCAATCCTCCCAACCCCACCCGCCACCCTCACCTCAGGGGCTGGGAGATCCAAGAGACTGGAAACTTCCAGGGGATATTATAGGAGCACCAAGGTGCTGTGGCCTGTGGGGTTTACTTTCTGTTTGTTTGCATAGAGAAGGTTAGAGAGCCAAGCAAAGAGGCAGCATATTTGAAGATTTAAATAGGAACCACAGAATCTCAACAGAGAGAAACAGTCTACAAGAAGAAAGAAAAAAGGCAAAGCCTCTGAGACCTGTGGGGCTATAACAAAAGGCGTCTGTCATCAGCATATCTGTCATCAGCATCACAGAGGAGAGGAAAAGAGACTAGGCTGAAAAATGTACTCAAAAAAAAAAATAAATAAATGTGGGTTAGAAATCATCCAAGCTTTTAAAATGATGTAAGCCCACATATTTAAGACGCTGAGCAAACTTCAAACTAAATAACAAGGCCCCCTCATCAATCTACAAGATAAACGCTATTTGCTACAGATATAGATATAGAATTTCCAAACGCTACAGATATAGAAAAAAAGTAGAATGAAGACAGAAAAAAAAATTGTAGTGTAATGAGAGAAGTGGTCCTTTATCTATAAAAGGGGAAAATTAAGTAACACTGCACCTTTTGTCATAAACCATCAAGTTAAGGGAAGTAGCGCAATAGAATATCCTGGACAGGATATATATAATAGAATATATATACATACATATATATATGTATATATATATATATATATATATAATCAACATATAACCATCCTTCAGCTCAACAGGCTGAGCACATGCCTTGTATTCAGGAGGCTCAGACTCCATCCCTGGCACTGCTTAGTTCCTCCAGCACCACCAGTGCTGACCACCAAACACCAAATAAAAGGTATTGTGCTTGATGAAGAGGTCGTTTCACATTCATGCTAAATTAACAAAATCCTGGGTTAATCTTACAGCCACACTGTGCTCCAATCAGAGTGGCTGCATTTCAAGTACTTTGTAGCTGCTAGAGGACTCTGTGACACTAACTATGCCACGGAACCTCTCAGCCTTGTTTATGGCTGTGTGTGCTTCTTTAAACTGAGAGTCAGATCGCTAATCTACCTTGGGCATATCATGCACTCTTACATTATCAGAGAAGTAAAGCTCTATTTCATGACCAGAGATTATTTCTTACCCTGGCAGATAGTTTAAATGTGTCATGTCACAGAGGGGACACACATCTACAAAGAAAGGAAGCAGGTAGAACAGTTCCAACAGAAGCTTTTGCCTCACCACTAAGCCTGTCATATGAAGAAATCTAAAATGTCCAGTTATACAACTCCTCACTCCAATGGCATCCTTTGTGGCGTCCCCTCTATCTACAGGGATGAGAGATGGAGTCACGCCAACCCCACAACTGCACCGAGCATGATCGCAGTGGATGCTAGCATAAAAGAGCAGTCTCTAATCAAAGTTTTAGATGTGCAAATCAGAAAACCCAAATTCAGGTGGAGACCAAATTTGGTCCCACTAAATTATTTGTGAATTTTGAAGGGAAAATAAGAGCGGGAAGGATAGCATTTCAAAGTTGTTTATCAAGACTGAAGATTTGGGGGGGCAGGTGGGGAGAGTTCACAGGAGCACATGCACAAGCATAAAACATCTCCAAGCCCAAGCATGGAACCTTCAAGCATGCACAGCACAGCACAGCACAGTTATCCCGTTGTTCATCGATTTGCTCATGTGTGCAGGCACCAGTAACATTTCACAATGGATTTGTGAGACTTCTTGTCACTGTTTTTGGCATATGGAATACGCCATGGGTAGCTTGCCAGGCTCTGCCATAGCGGGCGAGATACTCTCGGTAGTTTGCAGGGCTCTCCAAGAGGGGTGGAGGAATCGAACCTGGGTCAGCCATGTGCAAGGCAAATGCCCTACCCGCTGTGCCATCACTCCAGCACCAAGCATGCACAACTAAGGCAAATGTTCCCAGTCACCCTTGAGACAGTTTGGAAGAATAAAATAAAAAGGGAGTTGGGGGGCAAAAGTAAACAACAAAGACAAAAAAAAACAAAAACAAAAAACCATTAGGATTAATTATAGAATGAATTTCTAGCAGTTCACTTTTTTTTCTCTTTCAAATTGGCCTCAGTTATGAGGGAAAGAAAAAAATAATATTAGCACAGTTCTTTGAGAAGGTCATGAAAATTACTTCTCACCAGTCATTAACTAGTTTTAAAAGTAAAAAGTTCTGAGTGGAGCATGTAGCTCAAGTGGTAAAGCACCTGCCACACATGCATGAGGCTCTGAGTTTGGTCCCCAGGGAACATGGTCCCCATATCACCAGGCCTGATCTTCAGGAGAATAAAAAGTAGGTACACTTCAATTTCAGTAATATGGAATTTCAGGCAGTTCAGTTTCTCTGAAACATTCATCTTTGCAAGGTTATCAAAAGCAGAATTTTCATAAGGAGGCAACTGATCTATCCCATTGGTCACATTGTTTTTCTTAAAGAAGTGGAGCTACACAGAATGTCCTGACCCCGTGCCAGGCTGTCCTCACTGGGGCATCTGGAGGAAAGGGGGCTTGGGGGGTTTGAGTTTCCCTCTTCACCCCAAGGAGAACCCTAGCAGCCCAAAACCTCCAGAACCCAACCACAGCCATGCTCAAGGCCACCCTCCACAAGCTCGGACGGGCCTCACCCAAAAGTGAACCAGCAGAAAAACCCAAGTATGTGGAACCTATAACTGAGATCTCCATGACCACTTGGATTGGGACTGGGTTTTCTCCCCCCAGCTCCCCAGTTTTCCAGTAGCCTGGCAGTCACACCTACAAACTGCCCCCCAGACACCATGTAATCTCATCAATTCTAGCCAAAATCCATTGGCCATAAACTAAAGCTCCCAGAAGAGAGCTACGCAGAATTTCCTGGAGTGCACAGCTACAAAGACCTCTTATATTTTACTCTAGGATGTGCAGGGCTGAAAATGTGATAGTGGCAAATAAAGCATAGTCTACCTTCCAGTAAAGATTCCCAGCAATTTTTTTGTCCTCTCCCAAATTCTGACTAGCCCCCAGAGTGCTCTGTTGATGCAGCTACTTATCACAAATTCTCTGAAACTGCCTTAGTCAGGATGCCTCCCTTACAGTCTGCCTCCACTGGCCTTCCAGAGAACACCTTCCCTACCCCTTATTCCCTTGAATGCACAGCCTTAGGGCTTGGGGAAGAACATCTGACTTCGTCCTGGCCATGATGTGCTTTTCGCCGTGCATGCTTCATTGCGTCACTTGATCATGCTCCTGGCCGCTACCACACAGGAGGCATCTCCCGATTCCAATCACGCATGGCAATTTCTTCAATGGCTATGTCACCAGTCTCTCCTTCGGAATTCTGTTTATTTAGTGTCAGAATCCAACCGCCATCAGTGATTTGTATTAACCTCACCGTAGAATGGAAACAAAAAGTACAAGCTTTTTGTTCTGCAGCAAGTTATTCAAACTCTTGCAGATCCCTCACAAATAAAACAGGAATAAAAATAGCTACCTAGTCACAATGGTAGATTATTTTAGTTAATCTGCACAGGATGCCACCCAACAGCGTTTATTAGTATAATGCATTGCCCTCCTAGGAGGAGTTGGATAGAAGGAGAACAAATGAACAGGACTTCCTCTTTGTGAAAAGAGATCTTCCTGAGAGGAGAATGGCCATGCCTCCAGGTGCAGAGTTGCAGAGCACACCAGGAAAGGAAGGACTGCTGCAGGGGAGGGTTGGATAGGGGCAGGGCCAGGATCAAGGCCCTGCGGCAGAGAGCAGGCAGTTGCGGGTTTGCTCCTAGCAGCATCATGAAATAGAAAAGTCTGGCTGGCTCTCCAGCATAAACAGCACTCCTCAATCAAATCAAATAACTTCCTCCCTGGCATCAATCTAGGTCTTTTAGAAAGATGTGCTATCTACAGAATGGAATACTATGCTGCTGTTAGAAAAGATGAAGTCATGAAATTTGCATATAAGTGGATCAACATGGAAAGTACCATGCTAAGAGTGAAATGAGTCAGAAAGAGAGAGACAGACATACAAAGATTGCACTCATCTGTGGAATATAAAATAAATAACAGGATAGGAGACTAACAGCCAAGAATAGTAGATAAGTACCAGGAGGTTGGCTCCAAGGCTTGGAAGCTGGCCCCACATGCTGGAGGAAGGGGCAGCTCGCATAGAGAAGGGAACACCAGGTAAAGTGTGGTTTGAGGACCTGCATGGGATGGGAGATGCACTCTGAAAATAGAATATAGATCAAACACGATGGCCACGTAGTGCCTCTGTTTTAAACCACAACACCCAAAAGGAGAGAGAGAGAACAAAAGGAAATGCCCTGCCACAGAGGTGGGGTGGGGTGGAGGGATGGGGTTGGAGGGTGGGAAGGATACTGGGAACATTGGTGGAGGGTGGGCACTGGTGGAGGGATATAAACAAGATGCAAACATGAAAGTTCATAAGTTTGTAACCGTAACTCATGGTGATTCACTAACAAAAAAAATTTTTTTAAAAAAAGATGCGCCACAATTTTTAAGTTACTTCTGTATTGGCCCAGGAAATCCAACAATCCTCAGATGACAGACTAGAAGGGCAGAAACCAAGGGGTTGGCTTTGTGAGTCAGAGAAGAGAGACTGTAAAGCAGAGCCCAGATGATGCTGAGTTGCTGCTTTGCAATCCCTATCCTCTCCCTAGTGAGCCTCAAGAGCTGAGGGTCCGCTGGGATTTTCCTAGTCATGCTCCCCTAGGGTACCTGGAGCAGCTGCAGAAAATGCAAAAATTTGCTTCCCGCATGATTTACAAACCAAGAGAGCCCAATGACACAAGCTCCCTTCTTCATCACATACTTTTCCTCTTGGCAGCAAAAAAAGTCTGGGTTCAAACTTGCACATTAAAAACAGAGAGCAAGAGTAAGACAGATAATAGAGAGAAGAAATACTCCGAAGGGCTGATCAAGAACAAAACCAAACAAGACATTTAAACAAGGACAGAAACCTCCATTAGCTGCAAAAGTGCTCTAAACCCAAATCGTGGTGACAGGTAGTGACACTTATGCAGAAGAATAGGGGTCAGAAGTACTGACCTGGCATTCTGAGAATTGTGTCATTAAAAAGCTGAGAGAGCAGGAGAGAAGGGGGAGGAGCTGCTTCCACACAAGCCAAGTGAAAATCCCAAACAGCATGAGAAGATGAGTAGGTGAATAAAAACCAGTCACAGTTCCATCAGTGTCCTTCTGTGGGGGTCACCCTCAGAACTCAGGGGTCTACCTCTCAAACACACCTGCTGAAAGAGGAAGACAGAAAACTTCCGAAGAACTGCCTTCCAGTTCTCCCCTTACAGGAAGAACTGAGCTCAGGAAGTCTTTAACACCTTTGGATGTGTCGGCCACACCATCAACTCATCTCTAGCTCTTCTGAGTCTGGGTCATGCAGTTCTTTCTTTCACGCTTTTACTTTTCACATCTGATTCTTTCTTCCAGACCCCAGATCCTCTTTAGATAAGAACTTGGTCTTATTCAGCTTCAATTTCTTTTTATCAGAGCCTTCTCTGTCAGATGAGAAAGAGTGGAAGGAAGGGCAGGGCAAGATGGGGGCAGAGGGAGGATTTGCTGGATGAGTCTTTTGGAATTCTGCAGATTTCACTGATTCTCATCAAGGGCCTCTGGAATCACCCATCAAGGGCGTTAACTCCTGCTCAGACAGACTATTGTGATCTCTTTAAGAAGTTAGTGGATGGAGCTGGAGCAATAGCACAGTGGGTAGGGCGTTTGCCTTGCACGTGGCCGACCTGGGTTCGATTCCCAGCATTCCATATGGTCTCCTGAGTGCCGCCAGGGGTGATTCCTGAGTGCATGAGCCAGGAGTAACCCCTGTGAATTGCCGGGTGTGACCCAAAAAACACACACAAAAAAAGAATTTAGTGGTATGTGTGTGTGTGTGTGTGCCTGTGTGTGTGTGAGGGTGTGCTTGTGTGTGTGTGTATGTGTATTTACCTTCTCTGTACCTCTGTCTTGGACTGGGGGGATAACACAGCAGGTAGGGCGTTTGCCTTGGATGTGGTCAACCCGGGTTCAATTTCTCCATCCTTCTCTGAGAGTCCAGCAAGCTACTGAGAGTATCTGGCGTGCAGGCCAGAGCCTGGCAAGCTACCTATGGCATATTCAATATGCCAAAAACAGTAACAACAAGTCTTACAATTGGAGACGTTACCGGTGCCTGCTTGAGTAAATCAATGAACAACAGGATGACAATGCAGTGCATGATAGTGCAGTACCTCTGTCTTTGGATAAATTTGGGGATGAGAAGGTTGATATCATTCAATCTCTACAGTTGTGAGCATTGAATGATTGAGTGTATATGATTTGCTAAATCCTGGGCTTAACACAAATGCACATTAATTATAAGCAAATATTGGTATGTCAGATGAAGCAATTAAGATGAAACTGGTGTGTGTCATCATGTCAAGCTAAGGGATAAAGAGCCTCAACAATTCCATCTTTCTCCTCTCTCCTTCAGTAATAGAGCCCTGAAGTCTCTGTGTATTAGCTATCTGTAAAAAGCAAAAGAACTCACCATGAAAGGACTCAAGCACAGAAGCCAGACCTGGGTCCTAATCCCAGATTCACACAGGGCAGGGAAACTTTCTTCTCCCAAGGGTCGTCTAATATCTATAACCACATTTATGGGCCATACAATGCAGACAGATGGACTGAGAGCAGCAGACAAGAAGCATATGCGTCTGTCTTGTAGTCCTCAGTCTTGTCTGAGCTTCACTACTCACCTGCAATTTCGGGATGAATGTTTGATGGCTGTGCTCATGACAAAAAGAAATGCATGCACAGTACTTAGAACACGGACACTTGAGTGTTGAAGGAATTTACCTCCATCCTTTCTGAGCTCTCTCCTCTAAATACACAGTGACTCTTGGATTCCTCTCCTCCTTCAGTAGAATTACAAAGACCATCTTCCACAGCTAACAAAGGAATGTGACAATATCTAGTTCAGTGAGTTGGGGCTAGGTATAGTCACAGCATGGGAGTTGGTCCTTTCCTGAGTTTGATGGACAGCAATAAGTACGTGGGGTCTTCCACAGCCAGTCCTGTCAACCTGCTGCCAACACTGGGGACAGGTTGCTATGTGACAGAACTGCCCCTTCTAAAGGCCACATCTTTAGCAGACAGGAAAACATGCAAATTGAGAAGTGTGTTGCTTTTGAAATGACTAACAATTGTCAGACTAGGATGCTCTGAGATGGGTAGGTGACTGAGAAAATGTGATACAAAGGGAAAACACACAGTCCCAGGGAGAATTTCACAAATGACCAAAGTGTGGCAGCTCATTACAAATATGAAAACAACCTGTTGCCTAAAGACAGACTGCAGGGTAAACAGACAGAAAGGGCCACTCCATACACAAGAAAGCAATGATTCCTGACTACTCTAGGTGCACATTTTCCCACAGAATGCAGGTTTTGAAGTAAATGTAAAAATAAAGTACAGAAATAAGATATCCAAGAAATAAAGAATATTCATTTGATTCACTAATTATTTCAACAGATTTTTCTCTTCTTTTTGCTAATTAACTTTGTGTTGTAGAGAAGCTCTGACAAGCATAAATATAGGATGCCTCAATCAATCTCCATTTACTCATCCACCACTTTAAACAAATCCAGGCTTGATCTATTACTTCCTATCTCTATCTCTTTTCATTCCCCTTTTACCTGAACTCTATTTGTTATTGTTATTTAGCCACAATTGATGATGCTCATGGGTTACTCCTGGCTCTGTGCTCAAGAATTGCTCAAAGAGAAACTTGGGGGACCATATGGGATGTGAGGGATTGAATCCAGGTCAGTCCTAAGCTAGACAAGTGTCCTACCTGCTCAACTATCTCCTTGATCCCTTTTCTGAACTTTTTAAAGGAACATTTAAGAAATACAAGTTTCATCCACATTCATCCATCCTTTACTCACCACCTTCTTTGCATGTCGGCCGTGACAGGCAAACTAGATATGGAAGATTCATTGCCTTCACAAAATTCATTTCTCAGTAAATGCATCTTCTGAAACTCATAATGCTGAGATATTTACTTTTATAAAAATACTGCAGAGTGGGAACTGTGCTAAATACAGTACTCAACACTTTATTGTCACTGTCACTGCCCTCCCATTGTTCATCGATTTGCTTGAGCGGGCATCATTGTGAGACTTGTTGTTACGTTTTTGGCATATCAAATATGCCACAGGGAGCTTGCCAGGCTCTGCCGTGCAGGCAGGATAGTCTCGATAGCTTGCGGGCTCTCTGAGAGGGATGGAAGAATGGAACCTGGGTCTGCCGCATGCCAGACAAATGCCCTACCCTCTGTGCTATCGCTCCATTCCTCAACACTTCATTATAACACTTCATTATAGATCATTGGGAGTTAGGAAGACTATATTAAATAAGCTATAAGCAACACTTCATTCTAGCTTATTTAATATAGTCTTCCTAACTCCCAGTGAGGTCAGTGATCTTAACAACTCCATTTTGCATATGAGAAAGTTAAGACAGAGAGTGATTAAGGTCTTCTTCCCAAAGTCACAGAGCCATGAAGTGATGGTTCTGGGGTCTACAAAGTGCTATAAAGGGACTACATAAGTAATGGATATTTTATCTAGGGTCACTGAAGAATGAGTAGAAATTTCCCATATAGACAAGCAGACAGAGTGCCATCTAGAAAGATTCAAGTAACGAAAGAAATCAAAATGCAGAAAGCAAATTTGTGGGTCAACTATGAATGCTAGAAACGGATCCGGAAAGTCAAGAAAGGCCGAGCTAAGGGCCTAGTAAGCATACTAGGAAGGATGCCCTTCCCCCTGGCCTCTGGTTAGCCAACGGAGATGAGCAGGTTTATGACAAGACCAAATCATATTATATAGGTAACTCTGGAGACCATGACAATGCAATATGGGGGAAAATAGAAGGCTACCTATGTCTGGCTAAGCTGGCAATGGAAATTCCTGGACCAGACCAATGGAAATGAGAATGAAGAAAAAGATAGGAATTAGAAAACAGGTGACATACTGCTAATTGAGACTCATTTTTAAATTGCTGGCAGAAGTCCAAATTTCTGAACAATAGTGAATAGGCACTGCATAATCATAACGAGTTGTTGGGCTGATCCAGAAAGCAGTTCTTAAGTTATCCAAACCTGTTTGGAACACAGTAGTCCATCCCCACTTCTAGCTAGTTGTTGGTAGAACAGGAGTTTAGGGATCTATCCAAGACAATGTCTGGGAAACTTCCTTTACAGAATATTGTTGTAGGGTCTAGAGAGATGTCACAGTGGGTAGGGCATTTGCCTTGCACGTGGTTGACCCAGGTTCAATTCCCAGCATTCTATAGTTTCCCCTAGCATCGCCAGGAGTAATTCCTGAGTGCAAAGCCAGAAGTAACCCCTGTGCATCGCCGGGTATTACCCAAAAAGCAAAAAATAAATAAATAAGAATATTGTTGTAAATATTGTTGTGGACGGATGCTCTTCCCTCCCAAATGCTGGTCAACAGGACACCAGGGAATGACAAAGTACTTGGTGGAATAAGGCTCCTGCTTCATTCTGGCAGAGAGCTAACTGGAGGTGTCAACAGACATGCACAGGACCTTTGAAGTTCATGCACAAAGAGAACAAATGTATCCTAGGGTTAAGAAGATACAGCAGTTGCTGTGGGCTAGTGACAGTCTGCCGGGCCATAGACTCCTACCAGGAAAATGCCAGAGTTGTGTAACCGAAAA
Organism: Sorex araneus; assembly: GCF_027595985.1. Taxonomy (NCBI): domain Eukaryota; kingdom Metazoa; phylum Chordata; class Mammalia; order Eulipotyphla; family Soricidae; genus Sorex; species Sorex araneus. The sequence goes on along the minus strand of NC_073303.1, from coordinate 102,096,280 downwards.
CATAAACTGCATGTCAGAACCCAACTCGACACAGTATTCAGAATGAAGAGCCTAACAGGAGAGGACCTTGAAAGAGATGAGTCAGCACGCAGGAAAGAGTTAACAGCAGGTCTGACTAATCTTCCAAAGAGCTGCCCAGACGGGATTGGCCTTTGCCTGATAACCAGAAACTTGGAGAGATCCCTCCATCCCAGACAACAGTTCTGGCTCCCTCTGCCTAAACTGTTTGTCAAACAATATGACTAACACTGAACTCCTGTGTTTCCTCTGTGAGTCTTCAATTGTGGTACATGCCAAGCAGAGATCACATGCACACCGGCTGCCAGTAAAAACTCTAGTCCCCACTGAGTTTCCCTAGCTGGCAACATTTCAAACATGTCACAACTGGTTGCTGGAGGATTTAGTTTCCCTGGTTCAACTCCACTGGGAAGGATCTTTGGAGATGTGTGCCTGGTTCTCCAAACTTGGCCTTGTATGTCATTTTCCCCTACTGATCTTGCTCTACATCCTTTTGCTATAATAAATTACAATTGTAAATGCTAGTATTTTCTGAGTCTTATGACTTTTCCTAGTGATTCATCAAAACTAGGCGTGCTTCTGAAGAGTCAACCATTGACCCTAAAGAGAAACAACACCAGCATTTGGGCACCTGCCTGACAGAGTAGGCAGAGGTCTGGTATGGTAGCATCAGTCATATGAGACCGTTTTTAGATTGTAGTGTCTCAGTGTTCTCCTTGAGCTGATCTTGGAGAAAGCAGAAACAGCCTGGATAATGGAGGAGGAAGGGAAGAATGACAAACGCAAAAGGAGAAACAAATGAGTAAGCAGGAGGAAATTGCCTACCCCTGCCACTCATAACATGCCTGACCTGAGCCGGAGTGGGTGGGAGGACGAAGGGAGGGGCTGCAAAAGATGAAGAGGGTACTGAACTGATTCAGAGGTTAAACTGTGAAAATTCTAATATCTGAAGGTGAGATTGTTATTATAATTTAAAGTAACTAGAAAGAGGATACAAAAGGCAAATGTTTTGCCTACAAAGTTGTTAACACTGGAATGGAAGATCCAGCAAGTATGTTGAGGGCAAATTGTAGCACTGTCTGTAGCACTATCTTCCCCTTGTTCATCGATTTGCACGGGCACCAGTAATGTCTCCATTGTGAGACTTGTTGTTACTGTTTTTGGCATATTGAGTACACCATGGATAGCTTGCCAAGCTCTGTTGTGCAAGATCTCCGAGAGGAATCAAACCAGGTCGGCTGCGTAAGGCAAACACCCTACCAGCTGTGCTATTACTCCAACAAGTATGTTGAGGGCAAATTGTAAACAGAACAAATCTAGATCCTGATTGACTCTTACCAATTTTAGATCCTCCAATAGTATCAAAACCGACTTTCTGAATACATAAGTTTTCAGTAAAACTGCATGAAGTAGATAGGTAAATATGTTCATCTATCTATAGCTAAAAGAACACTGACTTTGAATCATAGCTGTTTCCTTATGTGATTTTTGGAGATGGTTCTTACTTTCTCATATTCTCAGTTTATGCTTCCATTGAATGGGATCTTGAGTTTCAAACTCTGCTCATGGGTCATTAGGAGAATCAAGGACTTTCTAACACCTTTGCAGTATTTATTTGTTTTATCTACATAGGCTACATACTTTATCTCATGCCCCACTGGATCTTTTTTTGAAGACATAATTTTTGTGAATGTCTACTATCTTAATTTTATTTGTAATTTTGAGTTCATGCCCAAAGCTGGGGTTTGGAACTAGAAAGACTTAATCTTCTGCTGTCTTTGTCACTGAACAACTGAGTCAAGTAATCACAAATATAGCTCTTTAGCCACTGCCCCCATCTTTTAGACAGTTAATCACCACATCTACTATTATAAACCACCGAGCTATTATTTTGCTTAGTGGAAATAAGGCCTGTTTCCTTTCCCATTAATATTAACATAATGATGAATCCAATTTTACTTTTTATAATAAAACAGACATTTCAAAATCTTTTTAAGTTATACACTATGCCTTGAATAATGTCAATATGATGTAATTCAAAGCAGGAAAAGTAGTAAATTCCAAGTTAGTTTTAAATGGTGTCTCAAGTTACATAGGCATTGTAAGCCACCACCAGGGCTGGCAGATAATTTTGGAAGATCCACAATTCATGAACTGAACTGTGAAGTCCAAGAATGTCTGGCTCACTCAGAAATTGAACTGGTCTTCCTGCAACATGATTTGGAAACACATTTTCATAGTTCTTGAGTTTCCCAGTTTTTTCTCTTATTTAATCCGGATTATAGATTAAAGATTAATCCTGAATGGAAAATAACAACAAGACAACAACATATACTTTGAACAAAGATTTTGAGTGAAGCTTGAGCCTCTCTTACTTTCATTTTTATTTATTTTTTTGTTTGTTTTGGGATCACTTCCATTGATGCTCAGGAGTAACTCCTCATTCTAGATTCAAGAATTACTCCTGGAGATGCTCAGGGGACCATATGGGATACCAGGGATTAAACCCGGGTCAGATGCATTTAAGGCAAACACTTTACTTAATGTATTATTGCTTCAGCCCTCATTTTCATCTTTTGAGGATGAGAAAGAGAGACTAAATCAGAACTCTAAACCTTGCTCTATCTAAGTTCATATATGAGACATCAGAGATATAAATGCTCATGCTTTCTTCTCACCTATTATATAATAATAAAAACCTGAAGCAGGAGAAGCTAAATTACAGGTGCTTTTCAAAAGATCTCTGGATGATTCTAATAGGAAATCATCACTGGTTCATGTGGTGTTTGTGGTGATTTCAACCCTTAAGATTCAACGTATAATCTTTCATCTGAAATGTGTCTATAAGACCAAGAAATGACATCTGCATTCCTCTTAAAAAGCCATCCACATGCTAAGGTTTCTCTTTGCATAGTGAAGGAAGTTTAAGTCTGTCCTGTGGACAGACAAACTCAAAGTATGGTTTTAAGAACTAGCTAATGCTATACATCTGGGAGATAGTGGTGAAATCTAAGACCAAGGGAGTTAGAACCTCAACTATGTTGCAGGGTCAGGAAATAATAAAAATTACTGAGGTCACAGATGGCAATAAGGAGGGGAGGGGTGTGTGAAACAAAACACGTACGCCTTGCCCATATGCATTGAAACCACGTCTCTTTATAGTCTCTTTATATTGTATAAATATTATGTGCACAAAAATGAAAGATCAATCTATGTGCTAATTCGCTTGTGTCTCGGCTGTTTGAGATCACCATTTATGATGCTATAATGTATTAGATAAAATAAAATCTATAGCAAGAGAGTTTGCCTCTTCACTAGAGCCCCCGAAGACATCATCCTCCATGTTCCATACTGCAAGGGCTGATAAAATCAAGGACTACCTCCCACTCCTCCAAACCAACCCCGGCTCTGATTCTTTAAACAGCCCCATGGTGCTACAAATTTGATTCCAAAATATTTCAAGTACCTGCTTACATTCCTTTGATTTGTCTGTGTCTTTCTGGTTCTCCATTTGGACTGTATGTACCTCCCTTGTACAAATGTCTTAGAACTTCCGAGTAAAGCATTTCTCTAATCTCTTCAATCCACACACAACCAGCTGTCATCCAACCCAAGCTTCTTGGTCTTTATTGACATTTGAGTTCAAATCATTCTTTGGTGCAGGAGGGACAAATCTATGCCATGTAGGATGTTTGGGAGCTTCACTGACCCATACTCGTTGGATGTCAGTAGCAATTCCTCCCCTATATGGAGACAATGACAAATGTCTTCAAACACTGATAAGTGTCCCTAGTGGAACAAAAATATCTCCAATTGGAGATTTTAGAACATTTGTACAGTGCTGTAACTGTACAGAGTGTCCCAGTACCTGTGAGGGAAATGGTACTATAAGCTCCAACAGACTGGGACTGAGCCCACATACTATGCAAGCTTTCAAAAGAAAGGCCCCAGCTGAAGAGGAAACAAGCTTCAATGTGATCAGCTGTGTCAGTTCCATTTAATTGTAAATTTGGACAGGCCCGCTGAGTGAAGTACAGCATGTTTCTCGCCTTGGGCACTAATATTATGCCAGAATAAAAGCAACCTGAGAGGCATTTATTTTTGTGGAAAGTGCATGCATGGGCAAATCTCCGCTCATCAGCTTGTTTTGAATTAATGTGAAAGCTATAAATAAATTGTTCTGTTTTGGACTGGCTTTGATCTATTGTTATTCCTCCCTTTTTAGAATCCTTTAAAGGCAATTTTCATTCAGATCCTTCCTCAGTGAAGCGAGTGGACTTCAATAATTTCACTCAAAAGCCTCAGTCACTTTCTGCACATGATTCCAACATCAATCAGCTTCTCCTGGGATGGTTATCCCTTAGCGGCCCTGGAGAATCGAAGATGGATGGACTAGGTTGAAGCTAGTAGGACAGGCAAGTAATGTGAAGATAGCAATTGTGACTAACATTTTCCTCTTATGTTAAGGTGACTGTATCATTGTGAACAAATCACTGCTGCCACAATTTTCAAGTGTCCTGGAGGAAGAGGCACAAAAGAGATGTATTGCCTTCTAGAATAAGAGGCATGACCCAGAAACCTTGCCTCCAATTGGGTAATCAATAATTGAGCCTCCTATTAGAAGCCTGCATGTATGTCTGAAGTTGCTGGAATCTGAATGTGAAGGACCAGTTTTCATTATCACAGGATAGTCATGAGTTCAAAGTAATTGAGCATCTGTATGCCTGTCTAATGGATACTTGGGAGGTGTAGAAAATTAAATGATCTTTACGCTAAAATCATCCCAGTCCTATTATATAGTAATGTGAAACTAATCTGAGATTTGACTTTTGTTTTGTTTTTGAAAAGAACCCTCAGAATATCTTCAAACAGCCTTGTAAGTTTTAGAGTTTTCTGATAAATATGTGGCATAATACCGAGTCCATAGAGGTGCTTCTCATCATCACTTTTATCATCATTCTCTTCCTTCTTGTCTCCATCATCACTGTCCTCATCATCATTATCATGATTATCATTATCTCTTATTAAAGAGATGAATTGCTTGGTTGATGTGTGCTGTATGTATATTCTCTCCATTTGTGTCAAAGAAGACTCTAATTATTCTTTCCATGGGATGTGGGGAGAAAGAGTTTATTTGTTCAGCTTTCCCGTTTCATAAAAAGATTCCCAGGAGGTTCAAGCACTTGCAAACTTTCACGACTGAGTGAACAATAAATAGAACATTGCACTGATGCAGCTGGAAGGTCCAGAAGATTGAGGTGTGGATTATACAAATTGAGTGTAGAATAATTAGAGTGTTCCTCTGACTTGCCTTTCCTTGAAGTGCGTGAACTGTGATTTCATGCAATTTTTTTCAAGTCAAACAATGCTCTCTCTGCTCCAACTTAATTTTTTTGTTGTGTATTTTTGGGGTCACACCCATCTGTGCTGATGGCTTCCACCTGGGTCCACACTCAGGGATCACTCCTGTAGGGTTTGGGGGAGCACATGGGATCCTGAGAATGGATACCAGGTCAACTCTCTGCAAGCATCTTACCCACTGTACTATCACTCCAGAACCCTCTACTCCAACTTGAACCACAAAGTAAGTTAGGGAAGCACTGTAAGTAAGCTATGGATAATGAAGATAAATGCACATATAATTCAGTTGATTCATTAATTAAATAGTTGTGTGACTTGTACCATTTATAAGCTTCAGCATAGCTTTTTTTTTCTGTTACCTCTGACATAATCTTCTAGCTCAGTTCCTGCAAGGATTTGTGACAAATATTTAGAGAGGAGGACTTTATTCAATAAAATGAACCTGAACTAGGAGGTTCTTAAAACTAGAAACCAAGGGGCCAGAGCAATACTGCAGTAGGTAGGGAATTTTCTTTGCATATGACCGACCTGGGTTTAAACAACCCCCCCATCCCATATGGGGGGAATTAAACCAAGCACTCCCCAGCACTGCTAAGAGTAATTCCTGAATTAAGAGCCAGGAGTAACCCCTGAGCATCACTGGTGTGACCCAAAAAGTCAAACAAACATACAAAAACAACCCTAGGAACCAGGTCATTGTTGAATAACAGTGAGATAATAAGCTTTCCCCACTCAAGGAAGTGGCCATATTTGTGTAAAGACAGAGTCAGGACCATGGGGTAGATAAACTAAGAATATCATCTTATATGCCACTGTTTTATAGCACAGTGAATGAATCTGAGAGATATGAGGCAAAATGACAGATGCATTAGAAATAGACATTCAGGAGTGGAGTAAAGCCCCTATGAGTGTTTATTTAAAAAAAAAAATCAAAGGCTCCAGGATCAGAAAATGAAGATAGGAAGTGATGAGATCCTATGTATACTGCATTTGGGCATTGAGTCAGATACTCTTGCTTGCTTGTCTGTTGTAACCCTTTCATATTTTTCACTGGTGTGCCTTAGGAAATTGCAGTTTCACATGATTTACAAGCTGTTCAACCTCACTGAAAATAAAGAAATATACAATATTTGGTTTCAAAGGTAGAATTTCATCAAAGAACATTTATGGAGAAATCGAATTGTAGTTCCCACACCTAGCTCTATGTGATGCTGTAGATTACAAATGAGCTTTCACCAAATTGATTCTCATTCATAAAACCACCTACTGGATTTGTTTTAAATGTTCATCCATAAAAGAAAATAGTTGAATTTAGTGTAAGAACATGCTTCTTTTATCTGAGAACTGAAGAGCCAGGATCTGAGATTCTCAGAATATATGTAAGTCAATGGGCCACCATCATACATCTAGACTGGAGAATCTACCTGCACAAAAGCCAACAGTTAACTCCAAGGACTCAAGGAGTCCAATTCATTTTATCATCTGATTTTCCATTCTCTATCTTCTCGGTAGAAGAGGCTTACTCATTAATCTTCCCTAAAATAAACAAAATATCCTGGGGAGAAACCCAGTTTAACCAAAAGATAACATATGCCTTTTAGAACATTCTCTCCCTTTAACAAGGAGGCTCACCTGCTGTATTAGACTGACTTGAATTGCTCCCAGCAGCCCATGGGGAAATAAAAGTAGAAACAACTTCACTTTTCAGAGACTTTTCCTCATTCGGAGTGTGTGTGGAAATGAATTTAAAGCACAAATCTGTACTTACTGAGTTTGAAGCAAATTGGGAACTTGGTCACAAGAAATAAAGGTGGTTAATCTAATTTGAAGACTGCATGCAGGCAAAAGAGTATCTGTGAGCTGCTGGGACCTGTTCTCTTCTCTTGAAGAAAACCTAAGAGAGAAGAATGATGCACTTATCTTGAGGGCAGGATAGGTGCTCAAGAGATTTTGAGGGGCTGGAGTGATAGCACAGCAGGTAGGGCATTTGCCTTGCACACAGCTGACCCGGGTTCAATTCCCAGCATCCCATATGGTCCCCTGAGCACCGCCAGGAGTGATTCCTGAGTGCAGAGCCAAGAGTAACCCCTGTGCATCACCAGGTGTGACCCAAAAAGCAAAAAAAAAAAAAAACAAAAACAAAAAACAATTTTAAAGCTTGCTTTCAAATTCTTCACATCTCGAAGGAATGTGGAAACCATTTATTGAACATGTGTGGTATAATAGGAAGTTGCACCTCTAGATGCTGTGAAAGCCACCTGTGCACTAAACACTTTTCCTTGCCTATTAATAAAACTCTACCACCCTCCCAATACACACACAAACCACCTTTTTGTTGACCATACAAAATTAAACTTTTACTCATTAGATAGTTTCTGGGTTTCTTTTGAGCCAGAAAGACTCCTAGGATTTTGGACATTCAGTTATAGGACCTGGGATGCTATTATTTATAATGATGTCAAAGACTTTTCCCTTTAAAATGAACACAGTTTATATTATTATGACAACATTTACTAAATAGTAACTCCATCTCAGACACTATACTCAGAATTTAAACTTTCTTAACTGATCTAACTCATAAAACCACTGTAGAAGGTGGCCAATCACTCTATCCTTACTTTAGAGAGCAAATTGAAGTTTATAGGGATCAGCAAAACTGTTATGTAACTAAACTGTTAGAAAGGGGTCTTTCTGTGATTTGAAACCAGGTAGCCTGCTAGTTGGGCGTCTCTTTGAGTTGGTTAGTATACGATGAGCTTCTACAACCCAAGCAAGAAGATTTCCAGAAGAGTTCATGAAGCACTGTGGTTCATAAAAGCTAGATGAAATCAAAGTTTTCACCAACAATATCATTATGTAAAAGTACAATTTCTCATCAGTTCTAGGTCTCCAGAAGGCAATTTATTACTGTCACTGTCATCCCATTGCTCATTGATTTGTTCGAGTGGGCACCAGTAACATCTCTCGTTGTGAGACATTGTTACTGTGTTTGGCATACTTATTACTCATTTAAAATAAAATTAAGTAAGTTTGTAAACCAATTAAGTACAGTGATTAAATATTACTACTACTAATAGGACAGATGGACATAATTTGCTTCCTATTATGATATACTGGCACCAATATAACCACCTATGCAAAAAAAATATTGTCAAGGTACAAAAGAAATCCTATCTCCCTCTGAGTTATTTAGAAATTATCCTGTACCCCTCCAGGTTATTTGAAACCTGGCCAAAGATCAATATAACTGAAGGATAAATGTCCTTGCCTCAAAGTATAGAGGAAGATCAGTTTATCCTGTTTCCTTTCCCCCACAAGTCTCTTACTTTGTTCAGAGCCTCTGGAACTAGGCCATGAGAGGATTTGATTGTTCTTTCTATCACTTGCTGCTCTGTAGACAACATTATCCTCCCTGTTTTTCTCCTATTAAAAGCCCTTCTCGTGGTTGTTTACAAAAGAATGTTACTTTAGGAACAGGAGTCTTCCAACTTGCCAAGTTATTGCCAGTAAAGCTCTTTCTCAGCCCATCACATTATCTCTTGTTCATTATCCGTCAAGTGGCAATGAAACTGAATATTTCATTATTACAGCTGGACAATTTATAAAACAAGTTTCAGATAGATTAATAAGAGGAGGAGAAAAATGTATTAATAAAATATATGATCTCCTGTACACACACAAAAAAAAAACTAGCAAAACTGAATGACTCACCCTTTCAAAGGGACTTAGTTCAAGTAGCACAACACAGGTCTAGCATAAAGTCTTGAGTTTGATCCACAACAATGCACTGCCCCCTGTGGCCTGGGTGATCCCTAAGCATCACTGAGTCTGAGAACTGAATTGAACCCGTGGATGCAGTGCATGAATGAAACCATAGAGGCCAAATAGATGCTCCATAAATTTTAAAAGATTAAATTGTTAAAACAAAAACCCTTAGCTAGGATTAAAATGGGGAGGGGGAGGTCACTTATGGAGGTTATTAAAGAAAATGAAGATAAGAAGATTTGCCACCTGCTCTGGTGAAAACAGGCAAGGAATGGCCCTTTCATAGGCAGTCTCTTCTTTTGTGAAAGCAAATGTATTTTTCTTATTCTATTCAAATTTTACCCAAAAGAATATGCTATCATTTTAAAGAAATGCTTTTATTTGGGGCACTGTCACTTACAATACTGTTAGTGACAGAGTTTCATGAATACAATATTCCAATACTACACCTTCCACCAGTGTCAATTTCCTCAACCAATTCCACCCCTGATAGAAGTAAATGTCTTGTTCAAAGGCAACTCCACCCAGACTTCAGAAGTCCTCCCAGGAAATCATCCACTGCCAAAGATAGACTTTTATTTCCTTATACTATTCAACAGATCAAATCAGAAAACTGACAAACCCAAATTGAGCATTCTACAGACAATTTTCTTGCAGTTTTTAATAATACCAGATTTTTATAAGGAAGTATAATAAGGCAGAGAAACAGTAGTGATTTTTTAAAAAGAAGAAGAAAAACCACTAACTATATCTATCCAGAATAGAATGAATAGTGGAGATACCATTAAAGGTAGTTATTTGGGGACTGGACGAACAGTATAGGGATTAAGGCACTTGTCTTGAATGCAGAAGACACTGGATCAATACCCAGTATCACCAGGAGTGATTCTTCAGTTTGTAGAGCCAGGAATTAGCTCTTAGAACCACGGGTTGAAACCCAACACTGACCCCACAGTACTCTCCACCAAAAAAACGTGATTAAAGTGACAACTGGAATATCTTAATATAGGATTTTTACATATCAAATGATACAAATGCATTAGTATTTTGAGTGTGACCACTGTATCATAGTTTTATATTTTTCTTATTCTTGGGACATGTGAGCTGAAAGGTTGAAGATTGAAGAGTCCTTTCTGTGTGCACTTTTTCCCTAATTAGTTTAGGAAAGAGAAGAGAGTCATATGTAGCCAAATGTTAATTGTGTGTCTAGATAAGTAAGAGTGCTCATGCTACTATATCTTTTACCTTTATATATATCAACAACTTCAAAACTAATAATTGAAAAATAATTTAAAACAAATTCAATGTTTTTCCAATAAAATAATGCACTGCAGGTAAAATGTGGAGGAGGAGAGGATATAAGGATACTTAAAGATAAGGAACAAGGGTAAAGATTTGCTTGGAAGAATAAGGATCACCATAAATAAGATGTAGTTAGGTGTAATGCTTGCAATTGTCACCTGAATACATATGAACAGAAGTGAAAATAATATGTCAATGTACAGAGGAAGCATTTGATGTGTTTTTTTAGCCTTGATTTTGCTCTCACAAGTTAGAATCTATATCAAAGTCCAAGGACTTTTCCTGGTACCATTATTTTTAATTAACCGCTTCCATGATCCTTTTATGTTGATCTAAAAATATTTTGGGGGAGTTTCTAATGCTCCCAACCCACTTTCTTTGTTGAAGGATTGGTTATAGACAATCACATTTGTCACACCTGACCCTTACCCCTTGCTACAGGTAATTTGACTAAGATTAGGCATTGGAACAATGCTGGACCCATCAAATTTCTCTCCCAGAGATCTCAACTTCAAAACATGAGATCAGTCTGAAGAATTTGAACTGAAAAACTAGGCAGTATCAGAATAAACAATATACAAAACAGTTGAAGTTATGAAGAAAAATAATCATAAAGGTGCAAGAATTAAATAGAGTATGTGCATGGATCAATACAAGAGAAAGACCTGAAAACTCTCGGGGAACAGAAACATGAAGAAACCTGATCTGAAGGACCCCCATTGTCCACTTCTATCTCCTAAAAAGACTATTTCCTCCACACCCCATCCACAAAAGAGTTCTCCTTTCTCCTTTCCTTGTACTAATTAGACACATTTCAATTTTTCAGTTGTGCACGTTTTTGCTGCTGGACATGAATTACACTCTCGTCTGTGTCTGGGACCCTATCATCAGAACATTTTTTTTTTCCTAAAAGCAGAAAATCCTGCTTTTAGGACACTTCAATTCCTGAAATACTCATCCCAGTCTCCTCTCCTTTCCTTCTATTTCTGGGCCAGCACAGACCTGGGCTCACTTGAATGGTGACATGATTTATTTTACTGCTTCTTTTGTTAATGTATAGATTGGTGGGATATTCTATTTCTAGTACACTGATTGCCTTAGGGAGCATTGAGGGCCAGGGACAGAAGTCATCCAGCTTTAGCTTTTATTATAAAAGTAATACATGTTACTAATAGAATTCTTGAGGAGAAACAGAAAAGAAAAATAATAATTTATAATCTTATCATCCAGAGATAAATCCTATTAATATCTAGGCTCATTTCCTTTCAGATTTGACTTAATGCAATTCAGATTTTGCACATACAATATGGAAACTCTATTTTCAATACGTGGACAGCATTTACCTTTTTTTCTAGGAATTTTAACCCATTTATGTCTGATTTCTAATCCATGCCCTTAGCTAGTTACCTAGATTTATCTTTCAAGGAACATAAATGGCTGCACATAATATCCTTTTCCCAATCTCCAGCTAAAGGATGACACTTGATTTCCACTCCATGTAGCAGGACTTGCCTATAATTTTTAATGCTCTAAAATATTTTAAAATATGAATGGTACTCTATTTGATGTAAAAATGTTAAAATACACAAATAGATAAAGCCTAATTATACACAATCCATTGTTAAACATGTTGTTTTTTTCTCACTGTTTGCTAATATAAATAACCCTGGAATATACAATTGTATGTTTTGGAGTCTTGATGAAAACTGACAATCTGGTTTCACAAATGGTTTCACAATTTTCCTTTCTTCCACTGGTACAAAATTTCTCTTGCAGAGATTCTCATCTTTGCTGTCACTTGTCATTTCACTACTTACAAATTTAATCATAAAAAAATACTGGTTCATATTTGCTGGAGTCTTTTCATTTATAATTCAACTTGATAGATAAAAAAGAAGATTTTTTTCCCACTGGGTGGTCCTGTGTATAATTTATTCCTAATGTGGTGTCTTCTGCTTGATAACCTTGAAGTTACAAAATACACAAAACTTGCCATGTGAATAAGTCAATGATCCACGCTTTGCAGATAGCATTAGTATCAGTATTAGTATCTCCCCAAACTGAGAATCAAACTTGAGTAGATCTATTTCTGAATGGCAGAAAACTTTAAATTTTACACAACTGAATATTATAGCACTGTAGCACTATAGCACTGTCATCCTGTTGTTCATTGATTTGCTCGAGCAGGCACCAGTAACGTCTCAATTATGAGACTTGTTGTTACTGTTTTTGGCATATCGAATACACCATGGGCAGCTTGCTATACTCTGCCATGCAGGCAGGATACTCTCAGGAGCTTGCCAGCCTCTCCGAGAGGGACGGAGGAATCGAACCTGGGTCAGCTGTGTGCAAGGCAAACACCCTACCCACTGTGCTATTGCTCCAGTCCACTGAATATTATAACTATAGAAAAATTGCAATACCTTTTGTAACTAGTTATTGTTGGTATCTGATTTCAATTCAATGATTGTGTTAAAATTGATACTTTGATTAAAAATTGCAGATAATTCCTTATTGAGCTTACCCTAAACTCATTTTATAAGGAAAGAAATAACTGAAAATGTAAATTTAGTATTATTCTTTGGTTCCTAATCTTCAGTCTTGCCACAGGACATTTGTATTTTATTTTGCAATTGTAATAAGAGAAGTCATTTTTACATGTCTATGATTTTGACTCCCAAGAAAGCTTGATGTTGCTTGTACCAGCTCAAAAGAGGCATTGAGAGGCATTGTTAAAAGTTCAGGAATTTTTTGAGGGGCCAAAACAATAACACAGGGTTTAAAGTGCTCAGGGCCAGAGAGATAGCACAGTGGTTGAGGCACATGCCTTGCATGCAGCTGACCTGAGTTTGATCCTGTCATCGCATATGGTCCACTGAGCCTGCCAGAAGTGATTTCTGAGTTTAGAGCCAAGAGTAACTTCTGTGTTGCATTTTGGGTATGACCCCAAAACAAAAACAACACACCCAAAAAAGTGTTGGGCTGGCATGCTGCCAACCCTAGTTCAATTCCTGACCCTGCATATGGCCCCCCAAACACTGACAGGAGTTATCCGTGAGCACAGAGCTGGCCCTAGACAGAGCCAAGTGTGGCCTCAAGCCTCTGCTTCTGCAGTCCCGCCCAAAAAAAGAATTTTGTGGAGCAACCCTAGAGACAGGAGCTGAGCACAGGTTGTCCCTGTCTCCCCTCCCCCTTCCCTTCTCCAGTTGATTTCCTGGCTCCCCTACTGTCCAAAGTCCCGGCCCCACCACGTCCCAGAAACAGGAAGAGGAGAACCCTGGGAGGAGACCAGAGAGGAAAAGCAGGACACACAGGAGAAAGAAGGGATTCTCCCCGAGAGAGACGAGAAGGCAAAGCTGAAGGTCAAATATCCCAGGCTAGGTCAAAAGCCTGGAGGCTGTGACGTCCTCAGGAAGAGACTCCAGAAAGGGCAAATGTACTTTGACTCAGGAGACTACAGCATGGCCAAAGTCAAGATGCAGAATAAGCAGCTGCCCAGTGCAGGAGCTGACAAGAACATGGTGACTGGTGACCACATCCCCACCCCACAGAACCTACCCCAGAGAGAGTCCTCGCTTGTCACCAGCAAGCTTGCAGGGTGACTGGGCCCCTTCTCCCCTGCCTCACCCACTGGACCTCTATGTATCATCAGCAGGGCTGGGGCGGGCATCTCAGCAGATCTCAGCTCACTCGCCAGCCGTAACTGATTCCGCTGGGGGCTGTGGAGAAGGCCAGATGGTTGAGAAGCGCCCTGAGTTCATTTCTCTGGTAATTTGGAGATCTCTACACCTTCCCTGTAACCCAGGTAGGAACCCAGAAACAGGAGACTAAGATGGGACAATGCTACCCCTTCTTTTTTCCCTTTTGTGTAAGAAACTGAGGCGTGCATTGTGCATCTGGAAGAGAGGCCCAGGAATTGCTTAGACTGAGCCTAGGGGAATCTGTGACGAGCCCCATGCCTGCAGGCTGGCCATACTGGCAACAGGAGCATGGACGAGCTCTGTTTTCTGTGCTCCTCAGTGTTCCTTCCCTCTAGGCTGCTGTTGTTCCATGTCTCCATTCTGATAGGTGTGGAGGAGCCTCAGAAAGAAAAAGCAGCTTGTTCGCCTCAAGAGACAGTGCCCACTTCCCTCCTGCCGCCATTGTCTCTTAGTCGGCCCTGGCTCTCTACTCACGATGTTCCCCGGAGAGGCTCACTCTCTCCCTCACCAGCCTGGGGAGGCTCATGGGGGCTGGACAGAGCACTGACATAGAGTTAGGAGTCTGGGTTCCGATTTGGCCTACGCTCTCACAGAAGCCACCCATTCCCCAGGTCAGGTCAGTCTGCCTCTGAAATTTTAGCTTCTCTGTAAAATAGAGTTGTCACTAGCAAGCTTGCAGGTTGACTGGGCCCCTTCTCCCCTGCCTCACCCACTGAGTCTGAGTCTGAGTCTCCGATCCAGCTGAAAAACACTGCTTTTCGTTGTACCCCTAAGAGTGAGAATGGCAGCAGGTGGCCTTGCAGAAAGGGACACTGTGAAGGTTGTGGGAGAGCGGGAGTTGAAGTTCTGTAGAGACTCAGGCCCGAGGGCCTCAGTAACGCATTGGGGCTAGAGCATAGAAGCTTCTAGTCCTGGGATGGCAATCAGTTGCATGCCAAGAAGGGCATGCTCAGGTCTGCACTTTTGGAGAAGTCCCGGGTGAGTGTGTTGTCAGAGAAGGAAGAAAAGGGATAAAATTCATGAACCTCCTGGGCCTTCCTCCTGCCGGATTGGCGCACAGGTTCTCGGGAATGATTCACCTCGCAGGAGTCACTCCCCAGAGAAGACTGAGTCAGGCACGGGGAAGAGGAGGGGAGAAGGCTAGCAGCTGGCCGGTAGTTTCTAGGAGGTTCTGGTTGTTACTAGCTTGGCCTGAATCTTCCTGACTGCAGTCCCCCAGGCCATGGTGAGAGCAGACTGCTCAAGAGGGTGCAGTTCCGTTATTCTCTCTGCCCTGTCACCTCACAGACTCTGATCTGCCAAACACTGGCCCAGTGACAGTAGTCCAGAGATGTGCAGCCTCTATCCTGACTGGCCATTCCCATCTCAGGCTCTCATTCAGACTGGACAGGAAGGAATGGTGAGAGCAGGGTTCCCAGGTCTCCTGACACCCTGCCCCTTGCACCTGCCCTGTAATTGTATATAATTTGTGTGGGGTTTTTTTTTGTTCCATTCCTCATGCTATCTTCTGAATCCACGTGAGAAGGGGAAAATGTCAACACCCCGTATAGTTTCCTCAGTTGTCCAAGCCATATTGTACATAGATATGTCACATGATTACATATATATATATATACAAGCATATATATATAAAACTTTTAAGTTTTTTTATCTTCAAATTTTTTAACCAATTTAAAAAAATTTTAAATAGCACAAACTCTAATTAAAATAATTATACTAGAAATGAAGATTAATAAATATTCCAAATTCATCACTTCCTAATTATTTTACTATATTTTATTTCATTGCATTTATTTACATGTCTTGCCTCTGTATTGTAGATATTCAATATAGTGGTGCATAGCTGAATTATCTCTTTTTGTAATGTTAAATTTATAACTTAAAAATTCTACATAATTATATTTACGGCACTGAAAATGAAAACACTACAAATCAAGGCTTTTCCTTCTTACCAAGTGCCAATACCCCCAAAGAGATGGTCATTGTTAGAGAAACATTTGCTGACCCATCAATACATAAAAGCTATAGCCGAAAGTAGATAATGGACCAAACATGATGGCCTCTCAGTGTCTGTGTTGCAAGCCATAATGCCCCCAAAGTAGAGAGAGAGTATGGGGAATATTGTCTGCCATGGAGGCAGTGGGAGGGTGGGAAAGAGGGAGTATACCAGGAATATTGGTGGTGGGGAATGTGCACTGGTGGAAGGATGGGTGCTTGATCATTGTGTGATTGTAACCCAAACATGAAAGTTTGTAACTGTCTCACAGTGATTTAATAAAATTAAATAAAAAAAAAACAATGGTATGTTCATATTGGAAATGGTAGGCTTTGTGACAAGTACTCCTTTTTTCCATTCCCAACAAAACTGTTCTGTAAAGAGCCATATTGCAGGGACTGGAGAAAGAGTGTAGAGGGAAAGACAGGACATATGATCTCCTGAGAACTGCCAGGAGTGATTCTTGAGCACAAAGCGAGAGATAAGCCCTTAGCACCATGGGATGTGGCCCAACCTTGCCTGAACTGAAGTGTGGAGAATCTCCAGCATTATCACTTCAAAGTTCCCCAATTTTGTGTAATAAAACTAGATTTGAAAACTAGGTAACACACTATCAGAGTAGACTGAGGGGCTCAAAGATGTCTAGAGACTCTGGGACAAGACAACCACCTGATTTTTTCAGTTGATTAGTTATATCTGGGGGGAAAATATAAGTAAACACTGCGTTTACTTTGCCCAGAATTGCCTTTAGAACAATCTGCAATTGAAAACTAGCTTACTTTGATCTCTTCCATTAAGGAAACAGACTTTTGAAAAGGATCTGATTTGTGGTCTGGAAATGTGACTTGGTGGCAAAAGTCATGCCTCCTAGAAGTGTGAGGACCTAGGTTCAGTCCCTAGCACCACCAAACAATGTTTTAAAAAATTAAATTTGGAAAAAATGATTTGCAAGGACCCTGGGGAAAGAGGTGTGTCATTCAATGGCTAAAATTACTTGCCTTAAAAGCAAGGTCATGAGTGTGATCCCCAGTATTCTCCTAAATTTCTGAGTGTGGTTTCAACAGTTCTGCTTGATCATTCTCTTTGCGTGCTTCCTCTAACACGCACCCAGATATGTGTGAACACCGCGAGTAAAGTGCGTGACTCCCCAAAGAGCACACAAATAAAAATTGTTTATGTGTTCTGCTGCCAAAATGGTGAACCCAGCAAGCATGTACAAAGCCCAAGACAAACCCCTAATGAGCACTGTAACAAGAATGCATACAAGCACCAAGGCAAGTATGTCGTGAGGTCTGATCATTCACTACGATCATGAAATAGAAGGGGAGGTAAAGAGAGAGAAAAATGCATATTTATTTTTTCATTCTTATATATTTTTGCTTTTTGGGTCACACCCAGCAATGCACATGGGTTACTCCTGGCTCATGCACTCAGTAATTACTCCTGGCGATGCTCAGGGAACCATGCTGGGAATCAAACCCGGGTCTGCAGCGTGCAAGGCAAACACCCTACCCACTGTGCTATTGCTCCAGCCCCCATATTATTTTTTTTAATTATTTATAACTGAATTCCAAAAATGCAGAACTATTTTCAGAATGTCTAGCAGGCTCAAATGATCTCAGTCTTCAGGCCCACAGAATAGACTAGAATTTTGGAAGATCAGGACAGTAAATATCAAATCCTTGTTGATAGTCTTGTAGAAAACAGTTCTAGGACAGATATGAAATCTGAGATGAGCAAATTTCACTGACTTTTTTTTAGTTAAAAAAATGGAGTGTGTATCTTGGAAATTATATATTTGGAAACCTGATGTTAATCTCTAAGAAATTTCACATGCCTATATTTAAGTACAAAGACTATGCTTGCAGAATAAAGAAATTAGTTCAGGACAGAAACCCAGGAACAATGCCATCATAGGTGGGTGGTTCAGAAAGAACTACAGATGTAGTATGGTAGAATTTAATAAGGCAGATGCAAGCTCTCCCCTAACAGTCTTGCAGACCCAGTGAAGATATCAGGATTTAGTTAAAATTCTTGTGTTGTTCTTTATGGGCATAGGTACTTCTGGAGGATTTTCTTGTCACATATGTGAAGTATTATCCTCTGGGAAAGGCAAAAGAAATGAGGAAAAAGAAACAAAGAGGAAGAGGGAAAAACATAATTGTGGGAAATGTAGGAACTTTTACTGACTGCAGAGATTATTTTTAAACACATTGTAGACCCGACAGACAGTCCGGAGCACAGCCTGGGAAGTTGCTCCTAACATTCTAGTGTTCAAAGGGACATCAGAAGGAAGACCTGGACTCACAAATGAACCTCAGAACCAAGGAGCTTTTTTCAAGACGCCTCCAGACCTTGCACCAGGACCATTTCACCAGAGTGCCTCAGACAGGAGCAGGGATCATCCCTCCCTCTATCCCTATGAATCAGACAGGCTGCAGACTTCCAGAACCCAATGAAAAACCCAGGTATGTGGGACCAGTAACTGCAAACTCCAGGCCTCAAGGGGGAGGGAACAGGTCACTCCTTACCATCTTCCACCCCTATGGGGGTCTTGGTCGTCACACTCACGAACTGCCTCCGAGTGTCATTTAAGCTCATTAAGCTCATTAACGGCCATGATCCTGAGAGACTCATATATGAATCTCAGAACCAAGCAGTTCACTACAGAGACATTTCTTGACCCTAATTCATCATCATCATCATCATCATCATCATCATCATCATCATCATCATCATCATCATCCCGTTGATCATCAAATTTCTCCAGCGGTCTCAGTAACGTCTCCATTCTTCTTAGCCCTGAGATTTTATAAGCCTCTCTTTACTCGTCCTTCCCAACGATGCTGTATTGGACCCTATTTGACCCTAATTATTTAAAATTTTAGAATTTTAAAATTTAGATTTTAGAATTCCAGGGACACACGACCACCTTCATGACTGTGAGATATCTCATGCCGTTCATAATAAGCAATACAGATTAAATTATCTAGCATCTGCCTGTGGGACAGGCTTGAGTGTTGGTGGGAAAATTTGAAGCAATGGTGGTGGGAAGGTGTAACTGTGGTGGGATTGGTGTTGAAATGTTAAATGTAATCCATGATTGTGAACAAGTTTATGAAAATAAAATTTAAAAAAGGAAAAAAAATGAAGAAAGACCTGATCCAGATAAAGTTCCATAACAGAAAAAAGATCTTTCAGAAGATTCTTTAAAAATGTCTTTTTTGTGTTCCTAATGTACATGTATCCCGGTGTCTTTGCTTTCCACAGCTTGTCCTGGGAATGACTTGTCAGTGATCTAGTGTGATGATGACTTTAAGGTGGGCAGCTGAAATCCTTAAGATATTCTTATACCTCTAGAAAAAGGACTTGATCCTAAAGTACCAGACTTACAGACCAGGTCTACCACTTTACCTGCCATTTGACCGTGAGTGAGCACTCTCCCATTAACATTCTTTGCCAGTGGTTCAGCCTCTTGCACCCTCAACCATGTCAGTATCTCTTAATCTCTTCCTAAAACTTGACAGTCTTTTACCCTAGTTCTCTTTTACACAAAGGAAACAAAATAAACTTTATTTAGCAAACTCCTCGTGCAAATGCTTTCCCCAAAAGTCATGAATATGACACTTCATAGAATTTCACTAATTGAGAGCTGTCAAGACATCTCAGAAGGAAGTATAAACAAGTGTCAAGAGAATGTGTGCTTACCACCTGTTAGCAGATCCAGGATTTCTTCGATTGCTAAAAAGGCCACCTCATGGGAGGACCTGTTCGGGATGGGAGAGGCGTGCACGGAGCAGACTATAGACCAAACACATTGGCCACCCAAGACCTCCATTACTAACCACAATGCCCAAAGGGAGAGAGGGAACAGAGGGGAATGCTCTGCCAATAAGGCGTAGTGGGGAGGGGAGTGGGGTGGGAGGGGGTGGGAGGGGTTGGGAGGGGTGATGGGGTTAACAGTGGAGAACGGGTACTGGTGGAGGGATAGATACTCAAGCTGTATATGACCGAAACACAAGCACAAGAATACGTAAACCTGTATCTGTACCCCCATGGTGATTCATTAATAAAAAATTTAAAAATTTAAACAAATAAATAAAAATAAAAAGGCCACCTCTGCAAAGGTCTGTGAGTTCCTTCATAAACAAATGGTGAAAATGTCCAGAATTGCAGAAATACTATCATGTCTTCTCAGGTCTTGGAAGAACTGGTAGATTGGTCCAGATGATTGTAGTCAAAATGTGTTTACGTCTTTTTTTTTTCTTTTTTTACACTTTACTTACTTATTTATTTATTTATTCAATTTTACTTTCATAAAGTTTTTCACAGAAAATGATTACATTCAATATTTCAACATCAATCCCACCACCATTACACCTTCGTTCCACCATTATTTCGAATTTTCTCACCAACACTAATGCCTGCCCCACAGGCAGATGCTAAATAATTTAGTTTGTATTGCTTGTTATGAATAGTATAGGTTGTCCCATGACCACAAAAGCGACCTTGTGCTCCTGGTTATCCATAACAGCCAGGTGGGGAGAGGGGGAGCGACGCCCCTCCCCGCTTCCATGTGGCCTGGAGTAAAAATCCTGGTCCCGAGTACCTGGATTTTTCTTATGGAGGTTTGTGCCCACCAGCATTCATTTGAAGCAGGCAGGGAGAGGTGCTCCATCTGAGGGGCGCTGGTGAAATCAGGTCAGCAAGGGGTCCAGAGTCATCTCTGTGGTGAGCTGTTGTCTTCCAAGACTCATTTGTAAGTCTCTGAACATTGGCCATTAATGCACTTAAATGGTGCCTGAAGGCGGTTTATGAACGTGACAGCCAGCACAAGGGATGGTTTGGGAGATGAGGAGGGACGACCCACCCTGACTTCATGTGGCCTGGAGTTTTGAGTCACTGGTGCTGTGGTGTCCACTTTTCTAGAAATTAATTTGCTCACACACAGAATTGATCATTGTTATTAGAATTTTCCAGAACAGAGGAAGGTTGGGTGCCGTAAGAGACTATGTTAACAGCATAACAGATTGGCCAACCTTTAAAAGTCATCTCCAGCTTCATTTGAAATAACACCACAAAATCACTGTTGCTTTCAAATACGTGTTTTATTTTTTTTGCCCTTCTTGTCTAGAGCAAAAATCTTTTCCTCTTTCTTCAACCACTTCTGACAATGTGTAGCTGGCATTGAGCAGTTTGAAAGTGGCTTTTTGATTTGAATCATGACAAGATATTTCTTGAAACTGTTTAGCTTTATGCCAAATACGAAATTGGATTTGTGATGGTTGGAGCAGATGGAAAACCATGAAGAAACACCGAAGCAGTCACATTACAGATCCAAGGGCTGTGAAATCAGGCTACTTTCAGACGGGGTACTGGGTGGAGTCCCAAGACTAACTTCAAATCAAAAAAGAAAATCAGCAAGGTGATATGGGAATCCTCAACCCCTTGTAAATTGATGTCCAGTTCTAAATTTCTCAGAGAATGCCCTGATAGTTCTTTGTAGACAAATCCAAGCTGTATTACCCTCCAGGCTCCCAAGCTTTCCTGAGACTGAGTGGTAGACTCTTCCTTCTCAAATCTTTCTACCCTGTTCAGCCCTCCTCTCCCTCTGTCTGTAGATTTAGCTCTTACACAATGTTTCTTCATGCTGCTCTCCTCTTTTCCTCCCAGCTTACCTACTCCCAAATCACTTGAATGTGTCCCAGCTACTGGAAATCTCTCCAAATGGGTTTCTCTACTTATTTTCAAGGAATAAATGAATGTCAATAATCAAAAAAGAATAGGAAGGAAACTTACATTACACTTCTGTAAGCACCATGTGATTACTCCCGACAGTGAATTAGTGGGGACAAGAATGAGCATACACCAAACCTTTCTATGGAAATAGGTAGTGGTCAGATCAACTGTAATGAAAATGGGGTTCTGTGCTGCATCAGTCAAACTTGATGCAGGACCCTAGGAGTCTGGGTCCACAGCTTGGCCCCCTGTGGATGATCTGTCATTATTAATAAATCATATAGTATATATAGATAAGACTAAATGAAGTAAATACTGGAGGTGCCCAACATCTAGCTCCTCCCTGTTAGGCAGATCAATAGCGTTGCAGCCATACCTCCGTTTCTGTAGCTGTTCCCAGATTCGGAGAGCTGCCTGCAAAGGGGTCCCATAGTAGGACCAGGCAGGACCCATCTAAGTACAACCTTGGATCTGATGGTCAATAGAGGTGCTGCAATGGGGGAAGGACTCTGGCTGTGGATGGGGACCACCACCTTTTGTGAGGTCCCTTAACCCCGTCCTGATCACCTGGACTGAATGCTTAGCAAGAACCAGGGCTACAATAAACTATGCAAGATCTGGGCTGCATCGAACATCTGTATAACCACATCCCAGAACTAGATCTATCTCACTGCTGAAAAACTTGTGTTGAACCTCCAGAATAAAAGTTTCACGTAGGGAAATGACCATCTCATCAAGGCTAAGAAATGATCGTGATGATGGAGAGCTCAGATATGCTTCTTCCTTGGTGTTTGAGGAGCCAGCATGGGATCCTTGACCCGCTCCAGTATCCTGAGATGGTCCCTATTGCACAGGTCCCCTGATGAACGATGAAGATGAATGAAGACTGACCTACATGTAGGGTTATAATTTTTCTCTCCCACATTGGCCAAAGATACTGGGACAGTGTTTGATTTTTCAGTGACTTCTCAATATGTTGATTTATCTCTCTAGTTGGAAGATAATAACTACCAATCAAGGGATTCTCAATAAATTTTCATTACTTAAGGAAAAAAAATAAAAATTTAAAAAGAACAGAGGGAGGAATCACTTCTAGGCAGAAGTGTTCATATTCAGGGTCTGATAACCCTAATCACTTTTTTCTTCATAGAACGGGTTGTGGGAGGAAGTGACACAGGTGCTGGCCACCACCTTTTTTTTTATTTATTTTTTAATTGAATCACCGTGAGAACAGTTACAGGGCTTTTAGGTTTGAGTCTCAGGCATACTATGCTCAAACACCCATCCCTTCACCAGTGCACATGTTCCACCACCAATAACCCCAGCATACCCCCCTCCCATTCCCCCTCTGCCTGTGTGGCAGATGATTTTCACTTTACTCTTTCCTTACTTTGATTACATTCAATTTTCGACAGGAAACTCACTATCACTATTTGGAGTTTTTCCTCCAACCGTCAGACCTGTTGGAATGGCATCATTAGATTGTATGTTTTCTGCTTTTGGTAACAAAGAGCATATGGTGTTGACGGTCTCAAAAGCGGCCGCCCAGATTTGAAATTCTGGTATTAGGTCCAGAGGTATTTCTGCCAGCAGCCGCTGCATTCTGAGATTGGTTTCTGTGGCTCTGGGATCATGGCTGTTCAGGAGCGGAGGAGCTGTACATGGGCTCAGGGTCTCATTTGGGCAGGAGGCAGGGCCGGTTCTGCCTCCCCCATCGCAAGATTCCCCATGTACCCCTTCCCATCACTGCAAACTCCTACTTCTCTGTCCAATTGGTTCTGAACGTTAGTGGTTGCCATGCTGTCCAGGGGGGAAAAGGCCAAGGGACAGAAACCCTTCCCCTCCCAGGGCTGCACAGGGCCGTAGCTTAATTCAGAGTCCAGGAGTATATCTGCCAGCAGTCACTGTGTTTCTGAGATTGGTTTCTGTGCCTCTGGGACAATGGATGCTCAGGGACCACCTTGGTTTTGGTTTACTATGATGACAAGATGACAGTGACACTGTTTCCTGTACTGTGCTGTGCTGTGGAGAAAAAACTGGGGGTGGGGGCAGCAATTTGGGATGCGGGGTGATCCTGAAAGTATATACTCCTCATTATTCTCTCATCCCCATTTCTTCAGATTGTATTTTCCAAGTTCAGTGTCAGGGAATTCAGGTAATGAACAGTAAGAAAGCACTGATGGGATGTATCAGAAGAAGTAAATGTGTTATTTTTCTTCTTTTCTGTTCAGAATGTATCTCAGGCAGCATCCTCGTCTCATCCATGACTCCAACTCTAGGCTGACATAAATGTCAGGGTTCTCACCTCCTAAGAGGAGCCAAACACTTTGTCCTTCCTGTCCAAGGATGATTCTGCTTTTTCTAGGTGTCCAATCCCTGGGTTCCTTTACTCTCCTAAGTTTTATCAAATGCTTTCATTTCTTTTGTAATGGAATGAACATTCACTGACTTAATGTTAGTTAACATGCAATGAATTTCTTTCTCTATCCTTGCAATGAATTTCCTCTAGTGAAAGGGACTGTATTTTCTGTTCACATATGAAAAAATAAAGTCCATTTTCCAGTGTGATTTATAAAAAACAAAGTATTATTCTGTCACCCCACAAAACAGACAGGTGACAGTTTATTCTTGTTGCCTGGACACATGCAATACCACTTCTTCCTTTCCCACCTAGGACTTCAATCCTACAACTTGTCTTTCTGGAACTCGATAACCTTTCTCTGAGTATAATTAAGGTACTATCATTAAAACAAATTGAAGATATTATACTGATAATGATTCTAATTCAGATGTCTTTGGCAAGGTCTTTCAGACAAAGAAGAGTTCCAATCTATGCATGTAATAAAGTCTTTCAAAGATGCTATAATTTTGGTCTGTTCACTAGTTTGTGTTACTTATGTTGGATTTATATCTAAAGTTTTGGTGTTCCTCTCATTGGAATTTTTTGGTTCACCACATGGTGCAGATAAATGAAAATTGCTGTGCTGCATGAATATGAACTCATTGCCTGCCTTGAATGATGATTTTGGTCAAAACTGAGCTTCAGTTTGACTTCAATAGAAATAACTGGGGCTGGAGCGATAGTACAGCAGGTAGGTCATTTGCCTTGTATTTGGCCGACCCGGGTTCGATTCCCAGCATCCCATATGGTCCCCTGAGCACCGCCAGGAGTCATTCCTGAGTGCAAAGCCAGGATTAACTCCTGTGCATTGCCGGGTGTGACCCAAAAAGCAAAAAAGAAAAAACAAACAATAGAAATAACTGTTGTTGCATAGCTTGTTTCAAATAGAAGCTGCCAGCTGGAGACTCCTCTGCCTATTGTAACAAGCAGAAAGATTGTGTTTGGCCTACATAGGCCTTTTTTATTTGTAAGAATTGTTATTATGATACTCAAGTTACATATTTCTATTGAAAATCTCTAATATTTCATGTCTATTGAAAGGTCGAGAAACATGACTATGGACTTCTTTTCCTACATGATAGTAATAAATTCTTGATTTCTTTTCTGAGGGTGTGGGGCTCCTCTCATTAGTGCTCAGGGCTTACTCCTGGCTCTGCACTGAGAGATTACTCTAATAGGTTTGGGGGCCCGTATGGCATGCCATGAATTGAACCTGGTTAAGCTGCACGAAAAGCAAATACCCTACCTCCTGCACTATTGCTCCAGCCCCCAGTTATTAATTTAGAAAAAGACTTTCTCTCTAGGTCACTGTGGGTTGAATCAGATATTTTATTCACATATTTAGATTGGGCAGTCACCTGAATTTGAGTCCTCTGTTATAGACTATAGTGGATAAAAAAAATCTATATGGTACTAGTTACTAAGATTTAGAATTGTTAACATAGCACAGTAAATATATGCAATATGTAATAGGACTTTTCTGTGTCTCTGAAATAATACCAGTGGAAATAAGAACATTCTCTTGAAGCATTTATATGCCAAGATGCTTGCTTTTGCCAAGCAATAAAACAAATAGTATATATAATTTACATATGCACATATATATGTATGTGTATAGACATACTTGCATATGCACTTACACATACATGTATGAGAGAGAAAGAGAGTGAGTGAATTTTTTTGAGAATTATTTTTGTAATAATAAGGGCCAGAAATTCTAAAATTTCTCAAGTAAGCCAGCAGGTTGGAGATTCAGATAAGAACTGATTCTGTAGTGTTGGAATGGAAACTCATAATTTTCATGTTTTAGTCTAAAGACAGAACATATATATGGAGCAGTAAATATCTCCTTTACTTTGAGATATCTTATTTTCATCTGTCTTCCTTTGAAAACCTATCTCTTTGATCTGAAGATTTTAACTGATAGAAAATAGTCCACTGTGTTTATCTATAAATTGTAAGTAAGCTACTTAAATAAAGTTTATGGATTGAAAATATTAATTCTATCTTTAGAAATACACTTATAACAATATCTGACCAAATAACTAGGCACCAAATCATACCCAATTTGACATAAAACTAATCATCAGACAGGTTATAAACAATATATTAAGATGAATGCCAGAGTCTATCTTCCTTACTCACTGTTTTTTTTCTGTGGAAATTTAAAGACTTTATACAGATACATGCATCCTATTAGGAAGGCAATAGGCAACTTAGGTGTCTCTTGGATTTTCAATCAAAAAAAAAAATAAATAGTTAAAGAGAGCCCTACTACATTGTTTATTGTCCATGGCCAGCCAGGGTATTTAAGTAATTACTTTACATTACACTCATCAACATGTCCCATAAACCCAGATTCCAATGTCAGCATCAAAGAGTTGTATGTTCCTAAGGAAACTCAAAGCTCCTTCTACTTTACCTGCCTGGACTCCTCCCCAATCATAGAAAGATTTTTCTAGTGGTTAAAAGAAATGGATATCAAGAACACATAGAGGTTATGGTCAATTGTTGGGACTAAGGAAGAAGAAAGAAAGATTGTGAGAGCAAAAAATTGATATGAGGTCAGTTGTCTAAGAAGAACTGGTCCAAATTTTCCTCAACAATACCTGCTTTCAGAGAAGTCATCAGTTCTTTAGACTGTGTTGATAATCAGAGAAAGTTTCAGAAGGGATGTGACCATCCCAAACATTTCCCTCAAAAAGGCATGAGAAATTCCTTTAAATAAGAAACCCAGGACAGGTTCTAAGATTAATTCTTAGCACTTTTTAAAATAAAGGGCAGTTTCCATGTGTCAGGGTGATGGGCAGACTTATTTTTTTGAAATGTGAAATTTAAAAAATATAGACATTACTGGTGCCTGCTTCAGCAAATTGATGAGCAACAGGATGACAGTGATACAATGATTTCAAAATATTAAAGCTTATTTCCCACTGATTGTAAATAGAATATTAATACGCTATTGGATGCTATTGAAAAGTATTTTATCATAAAATCAATAATCAGGAGCATCACTTTGGAGATACTCCTGGCTATTGCTCTAAATGGACACAGAATAGTCAAGTAAAGTCTCTGAGAGGGTCTTCTCTGTAGCAAATGAAATGACTTGGCAACTGCATGGTGTTTGCTTCTTCTAGGACCACTGCACCTACTTACATTTCTATGGTTTTGTTAGGTGACCAGAAAAGACACTGCATGTAGGTCACTGTGTCCTGAAAAGACACAGTGGATAAGTGAAAGGTCTATGAAGGAAAGCATGTCATAATGGAGTAGACGGACATGGAATCAGTTACAATGCAAGCTAGGGGTTCCAAATCTGGTGAAATCTGAAGCTAATAAATTGTGGTGGGGATTTTATGAAAAATCTACTCTCAGAATAAAAATATTTAAAAGCTTATCAGGGGCTGGAGCGATAGCACAGCAGGTAGGGCTTTTGCCTTGCGTGTGGCCAACCCGGGTTCTATTCCCAGCATCCCATATGGTCCCCCAAGCACCACCAGGAGTAATTCCTGAGTGCAGAGGTAGGAGTAACCCCGGTGCATCGCCGGGTATGACCCAAAAAAGTCAATCAATCAATAAATAAAAGTTTATCAATAAATCCATATTCATTTTTTGGGGGGTATACCTTAGTAGTGCTCAGGGAGAGAGAGAGGGAGAGCTTCCCTACAATTTTCTATCAACCATGCTAGGTGTTCAATGCAAAACCCATGACCTGAAAACCATGGATCTCGTCAAGTCACGAAAGTTCTGAGGATTAGCTACCCCGTTCATTGTTTGGGGTGCCTTCAGGATCCACACAACACAGATTGGGAGACCATGTCATGTCAAGAATCGACTTGGTGTTGAACATATAAAATATGGATAGTAATTCCTGTACTATTTACCTTGCCCTAATAAATATTTATAGTGGGGGAAAAATAGATCACATTGAATGTAAAGACTGAGATCTAAACTTCCTTACTTTTACATTTCTTGGTCAATGCACCAGAAAAACACACAGTCAAACCATTCCGCACTGTGTTTTTTTCTCTTCACCCAGTACAACACACTGGGAATTACTCCCTGGGAGGGAGGAGCTTAGATATCAAGAGCTTAAAGGTCTATTTGCCTCTAAGAGTATGTGGCAAACATAATAAGAATGTAGGTAGATCTGCACTTATCTACATTACTGGGAAACCAGGCCTACGATTCAGGAAATCCATGAGGTGAACCTCCAGGATGGGAAGAGCTAGTAGGGTGGCAGGCGTGGGAGGGTAGAAGCTAGAAACAAAGGGGCTTTTGGGCAATGCCTGTGGATTTGTGCAAAAGGTAGGAGGAACAATAGCAAATCTGGTATCACTGCATTTGTTGCTGCTGTCAAGAAATGTGCCTGTAGATAGAAAGCTTGTTTAAAGCTCAATTTTCCACTTACAAAGATATGTACCTTGGAGTATGGAAGAGAGGGCAATCACCAGGAGGAACAAAACAACAGCCCACTTCATTAACACATTCCAGA
Source organism: Sorex araneus (assembly GCF_027595985.1). Lineage (NCBI taxonomy): Eukaryota > Metazoa > Chordata > Mammalia > Eulipotyphla > Soricidae > Sorex > Sorex araneus. The sequence goes on along the minus strand of NC_073303.1, from coordinate 102,067,502 downwards.
ACCCTGAGTGCTTCCTTTTTTATTTCTCAGAGTCTCTTTTGCTAAGTAAGTTAAGCCCACTTCTTTTCCTTCTATGGGAATGAAGACAGAAATATTATCAGGAGTGCTTGTCAGTCTGGCCTTTCTCTTTGATCTTTATTGCCTTTGCCTGGGGCTTCTGATTTTGCCCAGAGAAGATACTACTACTCCCCAGACCCTGCTAGTTAAAAGGAGATTTCAAAGCATTTCGTGTTAGAACCAGAAAACTCTATTATGACCAAACTCTGTTCATCTAAAAATTCTAGCTACTATTAATAAATCAAAGTACATAACTTTTTGTAATCAAAGAATTTTATTTCAGGCTACACAGACTTAGGTAGGAGCTTAAAATGTACCCTGAAAGGCAACTGAGGATAATGAGGAAATGAGAAAGATAAAGGTGGGTGGCTAAAGGAAAGCATCTATATCAACAAGTTTGAACTATTTTTACCGATGCATACTTGGTCACTGACTCTGTTCAGCGGAAAGTCCATAATCATCAAGCCCAATGATTGGTGGTTTCTAAAAATAATTGCATTTGACCAGTCCATAGGCCCAGTTTAAATCATGCAGGTAATGCAGTTTCTCTATAATGACTACTTAGGTTCCTTTATAAACGGGCTCCACTAATTTTCACACTCTGAACACCATAAATATTGTACTATTTAAATGCTGGTTATGACTGAGGCAGTTGTAGAGCCCTGAATCTCAAACTGCACTTTTCCATTTACTCACTGGAGGTTTAAACAATTCATTAGCCTCGCTCACTCTGTTGAGAGGCAAGATGAGATGTGAGTGTACGTTGTCTAACATGATGTCTGGCACAGAGCAGCTCCTCACTATATGACAGCCAAAAAATGGTTATTCACTTGTTCATAAGATTTGCTGAAACCTAGGCATGCGAACAGAAAGTAGGTCTTAGAGAAGCTTAAGATTCAGAATGGGAGCCAGTAAAGAAACTACTAGTCTGGTGGGACTTTAGTGGAAGGGTCCCACATGATCTGGACTAGCTTTCTATACTTAAGAAGATGATGTTGGAGCTGATTGTGACAAGGGAATTGGTATGTCCAAGCAGATACATGGAAAAAGGAAACTCTGAAGGCCACTCAATACCTCTATTGCTAACTACAACACCCAAAAGGAGAGAGAACAAAAGGGAATGACCTGACTCAGGGACAGGGTGGGGTGGTGGGGGAGGGGTGGGGGTGGTGAGAAGGATACTGGGATCATTGGTGGAGGTGAGTGGGCACTGGTGGAGGGATGGGTAAACAATCACTGAATGAGTGAAATGCAAACACAAAAGTTCATAAGTTTGTAACTGTACATCACAATGATTCTCTAATAAAAAATTGTTTTAAAAAAAAGGAAAAGGAAACTCTGAGAGCCAGGGACAGAGCTTAGAGATATAGTGCTTGTCTCCTATATGTGAGCCTTGGTCCTCAGTACCACTCAAAATAGTGAAGGACTGAAGCAGCCCCAGACAGAGTGTTCAGATACAGATACTGAGAAGATGGTACTCTGGTCCTAAGGTGAAAGACGCGAGACAGAGAAGAGATGAACAAGGGAAGGGGAGCCTGACCCAAAAGTTCTTTTCAAAGGAATATAGGACTTTAAATTTTGTCCTGTAGGAAATTGGGAGACAACGAACACATTTCAGTTCCATGAGCATTTGTTTGTGCGTGTGTGCACGTGTTTTAGTATTTAGGGGCAGGAGAATGGAAAACCAGGGAGGAAGGTGAATTTTATAGTGTTCCCCCAACTCCAATCTGTTAGACACACCACACTTTACAATTCATTGTCATTCATTTGGATATTAGAAAACCATATATTGTTTCTTATATCATGTTTGGCATAAGCTCTACCCTGACCTTAAATCACACTCTCTCCTCCTCCACACTAATCTGGAGCTAGCACACTACCAGTTAGTCCATCTGTTTATTCTCCTTATTATTAATAGCCACCATTTAGTTGTCCATAAATATAAGCAAGATGCCTTTTGCATACCTTCACCATAAGGTGGGAATACAAAGGTTAATAAATATCACTGACAGGTGTACTCAAAGGACTTGTAGATGGGTGGAGAACTTTATATAGGCTAACTACATTTTCTACAATATGATGTTCCCAACAATGATATAATATGAGGGCATCATTATCTTCATCTTAGAGATCAAAAAACACTTAGGGAAGTTAAATGACTCTCCGAAAGCATGCAAAGAATGTGTTCTTTGTTGTTAATTTTTTTTAACCATTCCCTTACTAAGAGGGGAATTCTTTCCAACCCCAAGACCTCTATCTGTGTAAGCAAAACTACAGTAGATAAAACATGACCAGCTCTTTTATACCCTCTAGAGTAGGGAGGTCAGAGAGAAGAGTCATCCCAGGTGAGCAGCAATTTGGAAAGAGAAATGGTACACCTAGTCTTTTTATCTCACTTATAAGGAAGGATAAGACTGTTCTCTACTTCTATGGTCCCCTCATACTCAAAGTTGACTGCAGACCTTTTAGTAATCTGCACTTGGTTACATACAGATTTGAAGGCTCACCTTACTGTTTTTATCCTTGACCAGCTATTAGTTTGTTAGGACCAGCATGATAGAGTGTCATGGACTGTAGTATCTTATTTCCTCATAGTAATGGAGCCTGATTGCTTAAGACCAAGGTTGATTTTATTCTGAGACCTCTACCTTTGACTTTTAAATGTTCTTCTCCTGGTGTCTTCACAAAATCATTGCTCTTTGTGTGTCTGTACCCTAGTATATTGGTTTTGTTAGGATACCCATCATATTAAATTTGCAACACTCTGCCCTCCAATGACCTTCGTTAGCCTTAATGGTCTCTTTAAAGACTGTCTTCCAGGGCTGGAGCGATAGCACAGCGGGTAGGGCATTTGCATTGCACACAGCCAACCCGGGTTTGATTCCCAGCATCCTATATGATCACCCGAGCACCGACAGAGGTAATTCCTGAGTGCAGAGCCAGGAATAACCTCTGTGCATCACTGGGTGTGCCCCAAAAAGAAAAAAAAAAAGACTGTCTTCCTCAAAAATCTTTAGAGTGGCATGATTCCATGGCAAAGGCAACAGAAACAAAAGTAAACAAATGGGACTACATCAAATTAAAATTTTCTGCATGGCAAAAGAAACATGGGTGAGACTCATAAATGAATCTTGAAATAGAGCAGAAATGTCTTTCCACCCTGTGCCAGGATAATTTCAACTTTTATATATTTTATTTTCATAAAAGTAGTTTCGCAATAGTTCATTACAGATAATATTCAAACACCAATCCCACCACTGAGCAGCACAATAAGAGGGAAGTGTGCGAAGGTTCTTGTATTTCATTCTGGAGTCATTTCAGCCTGTAGATAGGAGAATATAAGCAAGTGTGTTAAAACCAAATAAATGTGTGCTACTTTTGATAAGTAAGTGAGATAGAGTGTAAAAAGTAGTGCAGCCAAACTCTCCAGGAAATTTGCAGGGCTCTCTTCCGGAAGCTTTAGTTTGTAGTCTCTGGGTCTTGGCCATTGATGGGATTACATGACCCAGTGGGCAGTTTGTGGGTGTGACTGCCAAGCTACTGAAAAACTGTGTAGCTGAGGGGAGAAGGCTCAGTCCTGATCTGAGTGAGCTTGGCTATCTCAATCATGGGTTCCTGTATACCTGGTTATTTTGGCCAGTCCCCTCTTGGGTGAGGCTCGTCCAAGTGTGTGTAGAGTGTCAGTGAGCATGGCACATGATAGACTGATTTCATCCAAGCAAGGGTGTGTGGATGTGGGCAGATGTGTACCTCTGCCTGCCCCAGATGAACCCCAGCAGCCACAAACCTCCAGAAACTAGTTGCCACCTTGTTCACAGTTGACCTTCACAGGCTTATCCCAAACCCCCCACACATGAGAATGAATCTGTTGAAAAACCCAGGTATGTTGGACTGATGACTGAAAACTCTAGCTTCACAGAGTTGGCAGCCTCCCCCCATCTCCCTGTCCTTCTGGTTTCCTGGCAATCACACCCACAAACTGCCTCTGGGAACTATTTAAGCACATTAATGACCATTATCCAGAGACTCACAAATGCATCTTGGAAGAGAGCAATATGCCACAGAGATGCCTCCAGACCACAAATATTTAAAATTGTAGAATTCCAGGAGTGCAGGGCCGCTTTTGCAGCCACCCAACATCTCATACTATTCCTAACAAGCAATAAAAAACAAATTACTTAGCATCTTCCTGAGGGGCAGACATGTTGGCTTGTTGATGGTGGGAAATTTTAAAATAATGGTGATGGGAAGGTGTAATGGTGCTGGGATTGGTGTTGAAATATTGAATGCAATCAATTATTGTGAACAACTTTCTGAAAATAAAATTAAAAATAAAAAAGCAAGCATGAAAGTTTGTAAGTTGTAACTGTACCTCACGGTGATTCACTAATATTTTTTTTTAAAAAAGAACATTTAATAAAATAAATATTAACAGACACACAAATGAAACAAGCTAAAACAAGGGCACCCAATCAAATGGAAGAAAACATTTGTACTCAAACACCTTAGCTAAAGCATTAATATCCAAGTTATATAAAGCACTCACAAAGATAAACAACAAAACAAATCCAAAAACTCTATTAAAATTGGAGAGAGATTGAACAGGCACTTCTCTGAAAAAGACAGATGGCCAATAGGCACATGAAAAGTGCTTATCATCACTTATGAGAAAAATTCAAATCAAGATGACAATGAGGTAAAATCTCACACCAGTGAAAATGACACATATCAAAAAACAGGAAACAATCTGTGTTGTGAATGTGGTGAAAAAGGAACTTTCAGCCATTATTGGTGGTAATGTTGTTTGGTTCAGCCTCTATGAAAAACAATATGAAGACTTATCACAAAAGTAAGAATAGAGCTTCCATACAATCCAGCAATTCCACTTCCTGGTATTTACTATTAAGATAAAAAAGAATTATCCAAAAGGACATGTATGAACTATTATTCATTGCAGTACTTAATACAATAATTAGGATATGGAATCAACCTGGTAACAGATGAGTGATGATGAGCATATGGTTTTTCTATAAAACGAAATAGTACGCAACTGTAAGGAATGCTGAAACCATGTAATTTGCTAAACTTTCATGAAACTGAAGTACACCATGTGAATGAAGTAAGTCAGAAGAAGAACAAATATCAGCTGATCATATATATGGTATATAGAATAACAAGGGAATGGAATACAAGGTATCAAAAGGGGCTTAGATTATCACTGTCCCTAGGTTCCAGAAATAAGAAGGATAGAGAAGTAAAGAAATTAATGAGGGAAGTAGGAAGAGGCTGATGCAAGATAACAGGTCTTGGAATCAGGGGTGTTGGGCACATCATGTGTGTAGACAAATGATATATGTATATATCTAAGCCATAAAGCAAACAATACCATAAGCATGAAACCCAAGCAACAATATCTAGACTTAAAAATGATCCTTTTATGATGCAGAACTTCCATACAGCCAGCAAACCTGGAGACATTGGTGGGAGAAGTTGACAATGGTAGTGGAACTGATGTTGGAATACTGTGTCCCTGAAACCACTCTATTATGAACAACTTTGTAAATCACAGTGTTTCAATAATCATTTCAGAAAAAAAAATTCATAAATCTTTGAAATAATAAATAATTTGTCACCAAATATAATTATAGTAAGAGGTATTGAAGTGAGCACTTCGACACAGGAATGAGGTGAGGGCATGGAGTAAGGGCAACATCATGGCCATAATCACTATACTAGATAGTCTCTTTTGTGATGAAAAAAGATTGGTGCAAAGATGAGAATGCAAGGGATGAAGCCATGTAAGCTCCGATGAATGAATAAATAAATTAACATGGGAGTTGGGAAGAAGAAGGAATTATCTTCAGCTCCAGGAATGGAGCTAGACTATGAGAACCAAAGGGATGCCCATGTTGGCCACAGGCAACATAAATCAATCTTGATTTCTGTGAGAAGAAAAACATGTATCATAGGAAGTCTAGAAAGATAATCAGAAAATACGTGGGAATCATGAAGTACTGGGCTTGTAAAGATGTGCAATGAAAGCAAGTCATTTTAAAATGGAGTTTACTCTAAGTGAGTCTTCGGGTTGAATGCGAGCTAGATACCACTGCATTTACAGAACTCCCTTTGAGACTCAGATTAAGACAAGGTCTTCTAGAGTATTGGCATAAAGCAGTGCCTCTCCTTGACTGGAGAGAGTGCAAGACTATTGGGACAATGTTTCCAAGAGTCTATGACAGTTTCCTGATCAGATATAAGTGGTGTAACCAGATAAACAGGGGTATAAGTTAGTAGGCAGAAACGATTCTGCAATAAGAAGTAGCATCTTGGAGAAAGTCTTAGCATAGATTACTGCTCAAAACAGAGAGACCTAGAAAGTTTGCTAATTTTAAATGATATGCTCTTTCTATTTACCCATAGGACATCAGCCTGCCCACCTGCAGGTGAATGAATTATTACACAGTAAGAATATAAATAATCACAAACAAATAAGATGATGAAGCAAGAATTTTAATCCACATACTTATGTATACACCATCTCCATGACTAAATTGAAATGAAGACTAAGGTGCTCTTAATATGAGAGATTTTGTTTTTGTTTGGTTATCATTAATATTAAAGAGCGGGCAGAATCCACATAATCCACATTTTTTTAAGAGAAAAGCAAGTTCAGTTTTCCCTTCTGTAAATTCTTCTGGAACCTGTGAAGCCACGCAGTCTTCACAGGCAGTGTAGCCTCTACAGATGACCCTTGTTTTTCTGCTATTTGACATTCAAGTCTAAACAGCAGAGTTTGTGTCCAATGCTGTGTTTGTAGTAGCAGTGAATATATTAGTGAAACTCAAAACACATAAATTAACACTAGCTATATGGAGATCTTTGCCATAGGCTAGAGAGAGAGAGTGAGAGACAGAACCCTATAGTTCCATGTTTGAGAAGAGGCTATTTGGATGGAGGGAAGGGAGACAGCAGGTCCTGCATTATTCAATTTACTGGGTATTTAACAAATTCCATCTATGTGCCCATTGTTATGCAAAGCCCCTAGAGAAAAGTAATAGGAAAAAACAATAACTGATTCTCAGGGTGTTTCATTCTTGTAGTTCTAGATTTCATAACTAAGACCTGAGCTCTGGAATTTTAGGTTGCAGATTCTATCACAAGGGCATGTCATTTCTGAAGTATTCTTGCCCAAATCCTATAAATTCATACTAGTCATGAATAAAAAACAGATAAACCCAGACATCCTAAAGGATACCAAATCAGTATTTCTAAAGATGGTTAAGATCACAAAAATAAGGAAGGACTAAGAAATTTTAGAAGTCCATAGAATAGTGACCCTATAAGAAATGAAATAATAATAAATAAAAAGAGGTATAGTGGGGCTGGAGAGATAGTACAGCAGATCAGGTGTTTACCTCGCACACAATAAACCTGGACTTAATTTTTGGCATCCCTATCCCTACCCGGAGCACTTCTTGAATGCAAAGCCAGGAATAACCCGTGAGCATCACCTACCGTGACCCAAAAACAAAAAAGAGAAGGCATAATAAATGAAAATGAGGAGATGTAATAAATAAAACATGGTACTTCAGCCGCATGCTGCAATGCAGAGATATAATAATTGTTATTGTACTGAAAAATATCACCCTCCCTCACAAAAAGCATGCTTACCCAATCAATACCTGTAAACATGACTTCTCTAGGAATAAATTCTTTGCATATGTAATTAAATAAGATGAGGTCATAATTAGGGAGCTTATACCAATATAACTTGTGTCCTTATAGAAAAAAAAAAGTTTATTCAGAGAAACACAAGTGGAGAAGGACATGCAGCAACCTGCAAGCCAAATGTCTTGAGTGCATCTAAATTGTAGCAACATGACACAGAAAGGATATGCACAGAAGAGTTTTTCTCAGAGTTTACCAGAGTTTTCTGGAAATCTAAGACACAAAGTCACCAGGGGCAGTTGAGAACCTCTTCTATGTTCCAGTTTTCTTGCTTTGTTCTCACTTAATCAAAGGGACAGAAAGCTTTCTCGGGCCTCACCTCTGCTACCATCACACCAAGATTTCAATATAAGGACTTAGAGAGGTCACATATATTCAAACTATCACACAAGGATCTCCTGACGATTGCCAGCAATCGCCCAAAGCTAGATGGAGCAAAGAAGGAGCCTTTTTCAGAACCTTCTTCAGAGCATAAACCTTCAGGGTACCTTCAGTTTGGACTTTTATTTCCAGTAGCACTGTAGCACTGTCGTCCCATTGTTCATAGGTTTTCTCAAGCAGGCATCAGTAACATCTCCATTGTGAGACTTGTTGTTACTGTTTTTGATATATTGAATATGCCACAGGTAGCTTGCCAGGCTCTGCCGTGCAGGTGGGGTATTCTCGGTAGCTTGCAGGGCTCTCGGAGAGGGACTGAGGAATTGAACCTGGGTTGGCCACATGCAAGGCAAACACCCTACCTGCTATGCTATCGCTCCAGTACTTTAAGAAAATAAGCTTTTATGTTTAAGCGACCCAGTTTATGCTACTTTGTTATAACAGACCTAGAAAACTAATATAGCATCTTAATGGAAGAAAATGGTGAAATCACAAAGTTGGAGAGATAGTGCAGTAGGAAGGGTGCTTGCCTGGGTTTGATCCCTGGCACTCCATGTGGTCTCCTGAGTGCTCCCAGGACTTATCTCTGAGTGCAGAGCCAGGAGTAAGCTCTGAGCATTGTTGGTTGTGGTCCAAAGACCAAAAAATAAAAGAAAAAGAAAATGGTGAAATCAGCATAAGGCTATAATTTAGTTGATGATAATATACTGATTTTATTTATTAGTTTGACAAATATTCAAGCATAGGTAAGCTACAGACACAAGCCTTAACTGGATGAGGGTTGTACCATAGTACTATGCTATAGTATGCTGCTGGTAAATATAGAATTATTCCAAAGTAAAATGTTTATTTTGGAAAGAAAGTTCAACTCACAGACCATGTCATCTTTGAGACCATGAATCTTTGCATCCATAAATGGAAATAATAATAGTCCTATTGAAAATGTACTTAAAAGGCAATAATGCATATAAAACACTTAGCAGGTCACATCTTTTTTCATTTTTGTGCTGTTAGTTGCTCTATTTGCTAATCCTTCCAGATTCATATCACAGTTAATTTGTCCAGATCGTGCCCTTATCTGTGCCTCTGCTTAAAATGTCAACGCAAAAGGATAGAGCCCTTTCACTTGCCGTTGTTTTCAGAAGCTTTATCCCCATGGAAAAGGCGGAGTTCTTCCACTCTTCATGAATCCAGCTAACTCCTTTGTTACACCTAAACTAAAATGTAGGCGCCCTATGAACCAATGCTCCTCACATGTACATTGGTTGAATAGTCTTAATAAAATAAATGAGGTTAGCCTAGAGTAGACATGATGCTTTAGTTATCCTTTATCAGTGAATATGTGATCCCATGTCTAGGCGGGTTTGAAGCCCAGTTATATCATGTGCTTGTGGTTTCTTGGAAAAGTTGACCACTTTAGCTTAGACTCAGTTTTCTGTCTGTTAAAAAAAGGCAAAACTACCTTTCTTTGAAATTTTTTTATAAAGTTTGCATTATTAAGTAAGCCCTTAAACATGATGAGCATTGACATTATACCTGTGTATATATTGAGTTTTCATTGCCTCATTCATTGACTGACCTATTAAGAATGCAAAAATGTTCTGTGTGGGTAAAACATCTATAGAAACAAGTCCATGGATTTGAAAACAGACTGTGATTTGACCAAGGAATACAGAGCAAGAAGCATGGCAGATTTACCAGTGCAATCCAGAACTCAGGACTCCTGTGGGATTGTAATACAGGGATTTCAAGAATAATCAATACGGTTTGTCTGAGACACCATGATTTATTAGTAGTAAATATTGCACCTCTGTCTTCTGTGTTCCAACTCCTTGTATTGGCTTTTCGTTCTGCCTCTTCTGAATTCACCCAGTGAAGTCTCTGCTTAAAGTGTGCAGTCTGCACTGAGCCTACTGCTGATACCCAACATCTCAGAAACCAAGGGCAGCTCTGAGAATTGTCAGGCCTTTGGGTAAAGGCAGTTAGCACAAGGACAGTATAGCCAGGCTAGTTTTGATTAAAACACAACTATGCTGAAAGTCCTGCTGTGACTGTATCTCAGTGTAAATACTGGGAAAGTCACAGAAATCCTAGGGGCTGGGGCTGTACGCATCTCAGCTAAGCAGCACTTCAGTCATTCAGGGAAGCACTAAGAATATCCCAGCCCAGCTGTGTCTGCCTCACATATGCTATAGAATTTTGAACAAATCCCTTTTCCTCTCTGTGCTACAGTTAACACCAGAAATAACGGTACCAGAAGATTTCAAAATGCTATTTGATTTTTGAAAAATCTTTTTGAGCCTTACCCATTGTCTCACTTGATCCTCACAACAGCCTTTACAGTTATTATTGTTATTACTTTACTACAGCCCTATATAGAAGCAAGTTCAGTATAATAAAATGCTATTGTTTCTGTCAGGAAATATATAGCCACAAGGAAAACTACCTCCTTAAAAGCAGTGGTTAATATTTGCTGAGATTTGTTTAAAGGGGAAAAAAAAGACTCCAAACTTTAGAGATCTAATTGGCTTTAGTAAATGGGTTATGATAGCAACCCAGCTAGCAAGCAGAAAGGCCCTGTGAGGGATTGAAGAAAAGTGAAGGGTTTTTATAGACAGGAAAAAATCTTTCCCCCAAGACTGGTAGGGTGAATAAAGAAAGATAATTTCAGGTAAAGTCACTAGGAAACCTGGGTTGAGGTAGTTTGTCATGCAGTTATTGCACTGGTGCTGGTCAAGAAACTCACAATTATTTGTTTTTATATTACACTTTGGGGACACTATGAAACTGCAGTTAGAAAAGGTACTACGTGTGTGTGGAATCTGGAAAGAATGATTTTGCTTTGAGTTTGGTTTTAGTTTTGTTTTGAAAATAGCCTGTATCTATTCTAAGCCCTTGAAATCTCTTTGATATGTAATCCCTCCCTCAACTCTGTGAAGTTGGTGGCATTGTTATGCAGCTTTGGTCTAAGTCAAAGGTAAGCAATTTATCTAAGGTCACAGACCTAGAAATGGTGTCAGGATATTTGTCTAAACTATATGGTTAGCAGTATGCTACTATAAACATAATCTCTTGCTAAACAACAAGCTTTTAAGGTGAGTTAGCCATACATACAGCATTTTCCTTAAGGAACTCAGAGATTAGTTTGAGGAAATTGATTTGTAAAACTTCGGTCATACTTTCCAAACCTGGGCTGAAGCCATAGCACAGCGGGTAGGGCATTTGCCTTGCACACAGCCAACCCAGGTTCGATTCCTCTGTCCCTCTCCGAGAGCCCAGCAAGTTACCGAGAGTATCCTGCCCACACAGCAGAGCCTGGCAAACTACCCATGGCGTATTCGATATGCCAAAAACAGTAACAAGTCTCACAATAGAGACGTTACTAGTGCCCGCTTGAGCAAATCGATGAACAAGGAGATGACAGCGCTACAGTGCTACCTTCCAAACTTAATCCCTTTGGGTCAGAAATATCTCAGAGTACATGCTTCTATGTGCTTTAGAACAGATGAGATTATAGTTAAGAAAAACTAAAGATGGAGTTCAGAAATACATTTTTTCAAAAGATTCAAGGCCAGAACAATGACACGGGTGATTAAGGTCATTATGACGGACTGGAGATTAAAATCAATGCCTGCTGAATGCATATCAACAGTCACTTATTCTTTTCTTTATCTGATAAACAAATACTAAATATAAAAGATAGAAAATACTAATTTAAAAGATGTTGCTTTTGTCTTGAAAAACCAATATTTATGGTCCAAAGAAAACATTTTCCTAAGCACTTCAAACCCATAGCCTCACTCCAAGGTTACAAGCAGAAAGTGACTAGTCAGCAATTCAAAGCCCTGCTCCCACTTCCCATGATCGCCCCCACCCACTCACTGCCAGGGAGCATTCCATGCCATTTCACTTGCATTATCAGCGGTGGCCTGCTTTTAATAGAACTTCACTCTCAATAACTTTCACTAATACAAATTTAATTGGGCTCCCTTTAATCCTCAATGAGATTTCTTTTCAGTCGTCTGGGTGTAGACTCTGCCATGAGAACTATGATCTCTGCATCATAAGGCTCTTAAATTTCAGGAATGCAGCAAGAGCTAATCCATTGTAACTTGGCAACTTATAGCTTTTGAACCAATCCTAACAAAAATGTCTTTTGGAAGATTCGGTCATACTTTCCACACCTACTCCCTTTGGGGTCAGAAATATCTCAAACTACCAGCTTCCCAGAGTTTCAGGATAGATGAGATTATAGTTAGGAAAAACTAAAATGGAGTTTTCTTCCTAAAATAACTCTTTAAAACTCTCAACTTCAGAGTACATGAAGTGAAACTATCAAATAGTCCTGCTTCAACAAGGTGACTTCCAAATACGGTTTTAATAGTCTTTTTTCCCCCACTAGTTACCAGAATGAAACTTGTTGTTACTGCTTTTGGCATGTCAAATATGCCACAGGTAGCTTGCAAGGCTCTGCCATGCGGGCAGGATAGTATCAATAGCTTGTGGGGCTCTCCAAGAGGGACAGAGGAATCAAACCTGGGTCGGCCACATGCAAGGCAAACACTCTGCCCGCTGTGCAAGTCTCACAATGGAGACAACGTTACTTGTGCTCGCTTGAGCAAACCGATGAACAATGGGAGAATAGTGCTACAGTGCTACAGTCACCAGAATACCCACCTGACAGACAGACCAAGATCTGAAGCCTCACTGAGAACTATGGATGTTTGTGGCCACTGTCATCTCATCTGAAGAGGGAAGGGAGATGAGTTCTATTTCTAAATAGCAAAAGGACAGCCGACTCGTAATCAATCTGTCAACTATTTCTTTCTATTGCTGTATTGTTCTACCATCAGGCTATTGCTGAGTGACTTACACCTGATGCATGCCCACTGCTGCTAAGATGATCTTGTTCATCTGCATTCACCCCAGAAACAGTGAGTGAACATATTGAACCACTTGTTGGCTACTTGGCTCCCTAGGGCTTAATGTGTGTCACTTGAGTCCAGCTTTAGCCACTACCTTGTCAGAAATAGTTCTCCTTTATCCTTTCCACTTACCATGTCAGCACAAACCAGGGCTGGGGAGACAACCTAGGCTGCCTCTTTGGAGTACCCTTTTTTGATCTTCCCCATTACTAAGCTTCAGTTGAACCAACTTGGTCCACTTCTAGTCCACCTTCTTAGCTAGAAATTTTCCCAGCTTCTTTCTGTCCTTGGGCTATAAATTCTATGTAACCCTCTATTTTCTCTCACTTTCTTCATGCCAGGGGTCTCAGTGATAGAACCCTTGTCCAAGGATGTACTCTCTTCAATCACTGCTACTGCTCCTGGACGCCTGTCCATGCTACGTCTGAAATGACTCTCCTTGAACAAAATTGATCTCATCGATACTTTTGTTACTACCTTCAATTTGAAGGAACTTGGCAACATTTTTCAATAGCTCCCTCATAGGTTCCACCCAACTGATGCAACATTGTGAACCTGCTGAAAAAATATACTGGAATGGGAGTTGCTTCCTTTTTCTCATTAACATAGGAATGTATTCCATTGACTGAAGGAACAAACTAGTGAGGGAAGAAAAATAGAAAACTGCCAGAACAGAGTGAAATAAATGGCTGTGCCTATTATGTTCCTCTCCTGGCATGGAAGTCAAACAATTAGAAGTATGCTAACAAGTGTTTACCAGATGATCAGCAGAGGGTTGCATAAGGGAGGCAGCAAGAACATAAGTGAGGCATCAGAATTAAATTTCTACCCAAGTACAGCGCATAAGTGGCTTTAGCCAACAGACCTTTAACGTGAACCATTGAGATGGCAGAAGCAGTCAGGAATTGCTGTGAATTCTGGCTGTAAATTTCTGCAGGAAAACCACTCTGCATTAGGGAGAGCCCAGAGTTCTTACCTGTGTTTGTGCAGGAGAGCTAGGCAGCCCTTACATGTTTGTCTTTTTTTTCCAGGTTCTTCCTGATCAAATAAATTAATTAATAAGAACTGCAGAAGGAACACAAACACAGGTGGCAAGAGAGGGACTGGGCAGGGTGGGGAGTGAGGGCGGTTGCAGGATGCTGCTAAGGCCTAATTTTCTAAGCACGTTCTAAAAATATAATCTCCACTACCATGACAAACCTGCCTTTGATGAAACACAATGTACAATTGCAAATGTTGACACATGACAGATGAGACTTTGATTTTTTTTCAATCTGTTCTCAATAGAAGAGAACTAAACATAATGTGTTGGGGGGCAGCACATTTTTTCCCCTCATCACATGCATACATAACATTGACAGTCCTTTGGTGGTTGTTCCTTGTTTGGCAATGATCTTTTCAATAACTGGATGTCCTTCTAGTTTACTGAGACTTGTTTTTCCCATTAACAGATAGAACAAAGGTTATGAACCTCATATTTCCTTCTATCTGGCTCACAAAAGCAGGCGGGAAGCTGCACATTACGTGTATTCAGACTTACAGGTAGTGAGATAATAGCTTGTGAACAATGGTCTGTAAAGCGATGGCTAAGCAGAGGTCATGGGGGGCACTGATCTCTGCCTACCCTAGATATTGTTAAGTCTTTCTGAAAACAGTAGGCAGGCTATATAAAATTGACTTCAAGACTAATGCCAACCGATTGAGTCCTCAACAGCTTTCCCAGCATTGACCCTGGTCACAAAATGTTCTTTTCAAGTCCTCTTCAAGGAAAACTGCCAACAGATATCTTTTGAGCATGGCTATACATGGGACATTCTTTGGTGTATATGCCCACCCCCGTATACTTCTTTTCCCATGACAACAGTTGTTATAGAGGCAGATTGCAATAGAAACTGTGAGATGGTTTGGCTTTATAATACTAACCCCGAATTGCTGGAGAATAGAAAGAGCAGGATAGATACTCAAGCCAAATCTCAAATTTAATTTACTCGCAAACTTTATTTCTTTCTCTGTAAGAAGAGAAAACTATTTCTATTCATGAAAAAAAAATTCACAATTCAATGAAAAATCTATGTTGAAAAGAGAGGGAAAAAGACAGGCAGCGATGAGTTAGGGTGGTGGTTATTGGTGTTGGGTATTGGTGTTGAGAATGATTTAGTCTTCGGTCTCAGTAGGAGAGCTTTCCCAAGAAGTTGGATTTATTCAAAGAATCAAAATGCAGAAAGAATGTCCAGGTGCTTATATAAAATGAATTATTGTGGGTCTGAAACAGGACAGATTTCAGGGTTTGGATGGGAAAATTGACACAATTATGAAGGGCAGGTGACAGTGATGGTGGGATTGGTGTTGAAATATTTAATGCCTGTAACAAATCATCATAAACAACTTTGGAAACTATGGTGTTTAAATAAAATGGGGGAAAAGTAAGTTTTAAAAAATAGTTCAGATGTTTTTAATCTCCCATGTATTGCTTAATATTCTACTGCACACAGTTCCCTTGTGTATTACTTTATTGACATAGCAACAGACACCTAATTCTCTTTCAGTTCTTAGGAAATACTAAAATTTTTGGAATTTGTGAGACAGGATGAATATCAAATGTGTATAATAAATACATTTTTGGCTAATGAATATCCATGTTACATGTAAGTCTTTTAAATTAAATTATTACAGTGTATATAAAATTTATAAACTATTACTTAGTCGGGGACTGGAGCAATAGCACAGTGGGTAGAGCGTTTGCCTTGCACACAGCTCACCTGGGTTTGATTCCTCCATCCCTTTCGGAGAGCCTGTCAAGCCACTGAGAGTATCCTGCCCACACAGCAGAGCCTGGTAATCTAACCGTGACATATTCAATATGCCAAAAACAGTAACAAGTCTCACAATGGAGATGCTACTGGTTCCCACTCAAGCAAATCAATGAACAACAGGATGACAGTGCTATTTAGTCATAGAAAGGAAATTGTCATTTATACACAGAGAATATCATATCAAGTGAAATAGAATAGAGAACTAAAACTGCATGGTATTATTTATATATGGAGCCTAAAAAAACCAATTTGTAGATACAGAGGACAGATTGGTAATTACCAGTATCAGGGAATGGGATGGTTATTGTAATAAATGGGTGAAAATTGTCAAAAGGTACACATTTCTAATTGTAAGATAAATCCTGGAAATATAATTACAACACAGTGACTAAGGTTAACCATACTACACTGCATATTTAGAAATTGAAAAGAGTTTCTCTAAAAGTGTACTCATGACAAGAAGAAAGGTAATTATGGCACCATTTCTTATGATAAGAAAAATGGTAGCTCCCTCACAATTGTTCTGTTCACATTCAGGACTGAATTCAAATCCCATTTCTGCCACTTAAGAGGATTAGTTGGCAAATCATATTTGTTCCATTTTCAGTTTCTTTTCTTTAAAGACTCAGATATAATGATTCTTTACTTGCAAAAATCAAGAGAGAAAATTTTATGTTCAAAAGCTATGCAAATGGTTTGTGTAAAATAAGGAGATAATTTTGTTATCAATAGTAAAGAACTGCATAGATCATTTAGCATCAATTCAAAATTTAAGATATTATAGCAACAAATTATCTTTAGAATTCAGAATTAACTATGGATGAGACATTAATTTTTATTGATACATAACTAATGACCATAAGTTTAACAACCTAGGGCTGGAGAGATAGTACAGGGTTAAGGCGAATGCCTTGCATGTGGCTAATCCCAGTTCTGTTTGATCCCCAGTGGCCACATATAGTCCCCGAAGCCAAACCTGGACTAAACCCTGAACACAGAGTGGGGAGTGAGTCCTGAGCACTGCTAGGTGTGACCAAAAAACAAATTATCATTAGTTTAACAGATTCTAACAATGCCCATTTATAATCTCACATTTCTAAGACTCAGAGGTCCTGCAGGCTCAATTGGATTCTATGCTTAGTGTCTCACATAACTGAAGTCAAAATGTCAACTGGATTATGGTACTTAGGCGGTGGAAGTTCTGAAAAGAATTTGCTTCATAGTCCACTTATATTGTTGGTTAATTTCAGTTCTTTAGATGTAAGAGCTTGCATCAGTCAAGTACTATTCTCAGCACAACAGAATTGCTCTTAGGTTTTGGTGGCTCTATTGCTGCAAGTGACTCCTCTAGAATCAAATCCTCTTTCTCTGGCTGTCTTTAGTACTACCAGAGAGAGAAGACTGCTTTTAAATTTCTTTGACAGGGGCCAGAGAGATAGTACAGCAGGTAGCATGCTTGTCTCACCTGTGGCCAACTGGGGTTCAGGTCTGGCCACTTTATATGGTCCCCTGAGTCCTACCCAGAATGATCCTTGAGCACAAAACCAGGAATGAGTCCTGAGCACTAATGGGTGTGGCCAAAGAACCAATCACTAAGCAAAACTATTTTAAAAATAGTCTGATTTTACATTAGGCTTACCAAGATTAAAATGGTTCAATCTAATTGTTCTTTTGATTAACTCTGTGTTAATTTATAAGTAATCTTTAGTACACCTGTCAAACCCTTTTTTGCCATGAAAAGTAACATAACTGGGGATATGATATTTCATCATATTAATATCCTTAGGAATAAGGGATGGACATCTGGGGAACAGGTTATCTTGGAATTCTGTATTCCACAGACTTTGAACTCACTGTGGAGAACAGCTTTGACTATGTACATTTGTCTCTTCATTAAGATTTGAGGAACACATTGATAAACTTCCAGTAACTCACACAATTCTTTTGACACAACAGCCACTTGATGTGGTTTCCTTGAGACTTCTCTTGAGTCATTTTCTTTTAAATCTCAGTTGTTAAGTTGTGCTGAGAAAATTGGGTGGCTATATGCAAAAACAGAAGAAGAACTCAGACATCTTTCTATCTTCACACACAAAAAAAGTCAAATCAAAATGGTATAAAGACCACAATATCACACCTGAATCCATAAGAATCATGGAGGAAAACATAGGCAGAACCCTCCATGACACTAAAGCTAAAGGTAACTTCAAAGACAAAACACCACTGACCAAGGAAGTGGAAGCAAAGATAAATAAATGGGACAACATTAAATTAAGAAGCCTCTACACCTCAAAAGAAACAGTGGCCAACATACAAAGACAGCCCACAGAATGGGAAAAATCATTTACCAAATAACCATCTCATAAGGGATTAATATCCAAGATATATAAAGCACTGGTAGAATTTACAAGAAAAAAAATTCAACCCCATCAAAAATTTGGGGAGAAGAAATGAATGAAAAAAATACAAAATGACTGAAACATACATCACTATTTTTCAGGGAGATTTAAATCAAGACAACAATGAGATGTTTCACACCACAGAGACTGCCACACATCAAAAAGAATAAGAACAACCAATGCTGGCATGGATGTGGGGAGAAAGAGACCCTCATTTTTATCGTGGGAATGTCGACTGGTTCAGCCTTTTTGAAAAACAGTATGGGCATTCTTCAGAAAATTAGAAATTGAGCTTCCATATGACCCAGGAATACCACTTCTGGGAATATATCTCAGAGTCCCAAAAACACACAGTAGAAATGTCACCTGCACTTTTATGTCATTGCAGCACTATTCACAATAGCCAGAAACTAGAAACAACCTGATTGCCTGAAAACAGACAACTGGATAAAGAAACTATGGCACATCTACACAATGGAATACTATGAGCCACCAGGAAAAATGAAATTTGCTTATGCGAATGGACACGGAGGATATGATGCTGAGTTAAATGAGTCAGAAGGAGAGGGACTGACATAGAATGATAGCACTCATTTGTGTGATATTAAAAATATAGTGTATGCGGCTATTACCCAAGGACAGTAAAATGTAGGTCAAGAGGACTGGCTTACAGCTGGAAGCTTGCCACAGTATGGGGGAGAGGGCAGTTAGGATAGAAAAGGGACCCCTACAAGAATTATAGTTGGAAATGATCACTTTGAACTAGAATTGTGTGCTGAAAATATGTTGAGAAATACATGTGATAAGCTTCAGTACCTGTATTATAAACCATAATTCCCAAAAAAAAGAGAGAGAGTTGTTAAGAGAGAAAAAGAGAGAAAGAAGAAAACTGTCTGCCATAGAGGCAGACTAGGGGTGGGGTATGAAATAAATGAAACTGGGGACATTGATGGTGGCAAATGTACACTGGTGAAGGGACCAGTGTTGGAGATTTGTATGATGGGAACCCAATCATGAACAAATGAACAGCTTTGTAACTGTACACCTCATGGTGACATAATAAAAATAAATAAATAAATAAATCTCAGTTGTCACCAAGAAAGGAAAGAAAATGTTTTCATTCTTTCTAATATTTGTTTCACCTTTCCCCTTCTGCCACATAAGCAAAATATCCAACAAATATTTTCATTAAAAACAGTGTTGAATAAATAACTGAATGAGTGAACAGAAGAATTTTTCAGTTAGGCTCTGACATATCAAGGGAATTTTTTTGTTGGTTTTTTTTTTTGCATTTTGTGGGAAGATATTAAGGAAAACTCAATAGCAAAATTTGTTTTTGCTTTCACTATCCATGGACTCTTTTTTGTTTCCTTAGGGATTTGTTCCACTCCAGATTTACTTACAGGGAATGCCATTCCCTGCCAGAACAGACTTGAAGAAGAACTGCTTATATAAACGGCAAATTTGGCCTACGGCATCCAAGAGTACTTGGAAAAGAGTCAATTCCAAGAGCCTTCGAGAAAGAATTTAAGAGACTCACCACTCTGCTAAGAAATTTAACTGCACAGTGATGCCTAACAGGCTAGATTCTAGCTCAGCAAAAAAAGTAAAAGGCTCCTACCAAAAAAGCAGAGAAATATCTTTAATTCCTCCCCCATCTACAGAAATGGCAAAACCTCCACAGTGTTCCGAATTCCTGGAAAGCTGGATTGACAGGTACTGGATTGAAGTGAGGCAGCTTAATACCAAAGATGACAGCTGGTAATGTAGCAGGGAAACACAACCCACCTTGCCGTGGATAAATCAATGTTCTGCTCTGCGCCTTTACTACATTAGTAGCTGATTATTTTTTAAAAGTAAAAACTGGCGAAATATATTGGTACACCATCAGATTATCCTTCAGAATCTTTCATGATTCTTCTGTTTTCCAAGTTGCACAAAACAATTTCCCATTAATCATATCTTAGCATATTCTGCTCAGTAAACCACAATCATTTACCTAACAGGCAATTTAACACAGAAAGAGACACATACATACTGCCTAAATATATGTGCAAATAAATAACTTGCAAATGTTTAGATATACTTGGAAAATGCAAGGCTGTTAGACTGTAACGGAGGTGAAAGATGGAAGTACTGTGTTAAAATTTAAAGAGCAAAGAAATGATAATATTATCTAATATTTATAGCAGTTCTTGCTACACCAGTCTAAGCTTGATGTTTGTATTAACTCATTTCCTCCTAATATGGGTGTAGTATAATTATCATCTACCATATACAGGTAAAATTACAATGCAGAGAGGTGAGGGAGCAGGGCTGGACATGAACTGAGTAGACAATCATTAGTCTCTGCTAATGCTAGTATGCTTTGTGGTGAACTTTCCAAACTATACAATCTCATTGCATTGCAAGTGTCTAGAGGCTGCATCCTTCTACTGCGTGGCTCTGGGTACCATGTTCTGTTGCTCTAACCCTTAGTTTTCACATCCATAGAATAGGGATAAAAGTAAAGCCAAGCTCCTAAAACAAACAAGCAGAATTATTCATTCTTCAGTAAGAAGATACACACTGAATTTCTATGTGCCAGGCAGGCACTGTGCTCCATAGCAAACAGAACACACAAACCTTGTTCCCAGTGAGCAAGGGGGAGAACAGCAAATAAAGAAAATGTACAAAACTATACAGACTCCACAGGCAACAACGCAGTGAAGAATAGACTTCATAACTGAGCTGATTAAGTATAAACCTGATGCTTCTTCAATCTTTGTTGAATAAATAAAAATATTATGACACTTGGTCATATGATAAAAAGAATGCTCTCTCGTGTATAATCCACATTCTCAACAAAGACCCAGAGAAATTAAGTTTTGGCCCCAGGATTCCATTTCCAATGAGTGATGGAGGGTGAATTTTAATTCAGAGGTTTTGATTCTTTTTTTTCCCTTTGTGTGCTCAGGGTTTACTTCTGGCTCTGCACTCAGGAATTACTCCTGGTGGTGCTCAGGGAACCATATTGGATACCGAGGATGGAACCCTGATAGAGCTCATGCAAGGCAACTATCCTACCTGCTGTACATAATTCAGATATTTTGGTGGAGCCCCAGAGTTAATGATGTAGGCTCAAAATATTATTTATGTTAAATAATATTAAATATTGATATAATATTTTAAATATTAAATTATTTATGTGGATACCCAATAACTAATAATTTTTTGAGTTTCCTACAACTGAACAGTTCTCGGTTTTTGCTTAGTTGGTAAAATGTGGTTATAGATTTTTTAATAACTTTAATTTTCAGGTTATCAATTGCATGCGTGTAAGATTCTCTCTAAAGACCTACTTCAAAGACCTGGATTTTATTCAAGGCCAGAAAAGATATAAAGATCAAGAGACACCATCTGAGAAGAAAGATGATGAGGATTTTTTGGCAGGATGTCAGTTTCTATAATTGGAATCCAGCTCACACCACTGATCTAGGTAAGTTACTTCGTCTCTTTATCCATGGTTCTGTATGTCAGGTGAGGATGACAGTAGTACAGATGCAGAGAGTTGTTACAGTGTCAGATATGTCCACCTGAATAGTTGAATTGGAGCCTCAGATTAAACATACAAAAACATTTGTCCTACACATGATTCTTATTTTTTTATCCTGGTTTTTAATTTTTTAAACTGTTAGTCCCCCCGCTCTGTCCATTTCAATAAATGGATATTCTATTTTTCAAGGGGCTTGGTCCAAATATAAAAAAAAAATCAAACTGTTCTGATCTTAGGCATTCACAAATTCTGCCACCTCAACTTAAAAAAAATGTGTTGTCTACCACCAACAAAAATTTATTTCTCACATACCCACAAAATGAATTTATTTGGAAGTAACAAAAAGAAAAGCAATTTGGAAAGCACAATCTCATGCCACAATAAATCTGTACTTCCCTAGAAACAAAGTCAGACTCCCTTTGAAAGGGCTTTGCCAAGCAATGACGACCTTCTTCCCTCTGCTGGGCCAGGAAAACATCATTTCTCCTGAGAGATTTAAGGCCAGGTAGATGCTATAGCATGCTGTCTCTGCATGTGTGCAAATTCTCTTCTACCTTCAGTGATTTTTTATATAAGGTTTATATAAGGCTTCTAAATATTCATTTTTTGCAGTGCTCAGAACTCATCCACTTCTCACCTTTAACCAGGGGCCTGTTGTTCTAGTCACAGTCTCTCATTGGATTATTGCCACTATTATCCCTTGTTCCATCTTTGCTTCTCCATGTTTGATTTGTAAAGCAGTGGCCAGCAGGATCCTATAAACACGCATTTTTTTCATGGTATTAAAATCCTGTGACAGCTTCCTCTCATTCTGAGTTCAGGAAAAATCTTACATCATCTACAGATCTCACACCAGGACCCTCCTATCAGTCTTGGGTTCCCTTTTAAGTTCTCCTGAGATCACAGTGGTCTTCTTGCTTTGGCCTGAGGTCTTTTCTCTTACTATTCCCTGGTATATGGTGACTGCTCTGCTGAGGTCCACATCTAAGCCCCTTTACTCCTTCAAAATTTTCCTCCAAATTTACCTCTTAGGAAAGACATTTTTAAAATAACATTTCCAGCTTGAGAAACCAGCCAGAGTATAGTGAATAAGGTTCTTGCTTGGCTTGCACACTGTCAACCCTCATTCTATTTCAGGCACCCCATGTGGTCCCATGGACACTTCCAAGAGAGATGGATGGCAGAACCAGTATTAAACACTTCCAGGTGTGGCCACAAAATGAACCAGAAAATAAAAAAAATACACACACACATTCTTCTTTTTCTCATCATTGCAGGATTTATTTCCTCATAGTATAAAAACCTTTATTAACTTTTAATATAATTGATATATATTTCTTTTACTTTAATTTTTGTTTATTTTTTTTTGACCAGCAGTGTTCAGGGACTACTATTGGTTCTGTGCCCAGTGGTCACTCCTAGTGGTGCTCAGGGACTGAATTGGGGTTGCTCACATGAAGGAAGTGCCATGACCTTTGTACTATTTCTCTGACCTCTGATATTACTTTTTACGTGATTTGCTTCTCCTGACAAAAAATTCCAGGAAGATAGTTTGTCTATTTTGTTCACTGTTGCATCTCTTGCCCATAATAGATCTAGTCAATCAAAACACTATTGACATTTAGGGACAAGAGAATTATTGGTTGGGAAGCTTTCTTGTTTATTGTAGGGTGTTTAAAAGTATTCCTCGGGGCTGGAGAGATAGCACAGCGGGTAGGGCGTTTGCCTTGCATGCGGCCGACCCAGGTTCAAATCCCAGCATCCCATATGGTCCCCTGAGCATGGCAAGGGGTAATTCCTGAGTGCAGAGCCAGGAGTAACCCCTGAACATAGCCTGAGCATTGGTGTGACCCATAAAAGACAAAAAGCAAACAAACAAACAAACAAACAAAAAAAGAATCAATGAATGTTATATAAGTGTAGTCTTAAGTACACAGATCTGTGGCACATATACGTACTGAAAATGTGTTTATTATAATGTTTATATGTTTATTATAATGAATGTTTTTAATTATTTATAAATGTTCTTTGAATTGTTATATATTTTTGTCTATAGAAGAAAAAGTAGGGTAACCTACTATACTATGGAGAGCATAGGATTTTATGCAGATTTCATTTTTAAAATATATTTGAATTATTTTTAAAGCTGCAATACAAAACCTCACACATAGGAATGTTAACACATTGGATACTACCACTTCATTAGCCTGTGTTGCCATGTTAACTTGTTTTAGTGCAGACCTCAGAATATATCATCTTCTGCCATCTCTGTGAATATATTTTAACTTCTTATAAATGTGTCACTGATTAGAAAGCCTGTAGTTTGGCACTGATGTTTATTTTTATTCTTATCTATTCTTGTCAGCTCATGAAAAACTGTTTAAGCAAGTATTATATGGTAGAGTAGTATGAAACACATGTCGATTTAATCTACCCAAATTCTACTTTACAAGCTTAGTTGAGAAATAAAGAAAGCATAATTTTCATTCAACATGGGCCCCTACATGCAAGCCAAATACTTCATCTGGTGCTCAACTAAAGAAACAGAAATCTGTTCTATCCTGGAGTAACAATTGGCTATATGAAATGGCACAAATATGGAATAGCATACACAAAACTATGGGAGCTTATTGTGGGGATTTAATATTTTTTCATGGATAATTTTGACCATGTATTTTCAGGTTTTTCTTTTCCACAGTCTTAAATCCATGGTCTAAAATTTTCTGTAATGTATTTTGGAGTAACATTTGGTGTCAAGTTGCACAGGAATATGTAAGATCATTGTTTTTTTTAGTATATTTGGTTATGAAGTACTGATGGCATCTCATAAGTATAAAAATGGGAAACATAAATAATTTATTACATTTATAAAATGTGAAAGCTCTTCACTTGGGAACATAATTTCTGCACAGTTTTTGCAGAACCTAGAGTAAACCCAGTTAGGTGTGGCCCCAAAGCTATGGAATATAATATATACACATTGAAGAGGATCTATATAAATGAGAGCTGTTGTGTTCATAAATCAGTCTCAATCTTACGAAGGTGTCCATGTGCTCAGGATTTATATATCTGGTTCTGCATTCAAAGATCACTCCTGATAAGCTTCAGGGGACCAACTGTATATGGGAATTGAAATGGCTTTTTCTGCTAAACTATCTCTCCCACTCCCTAGCAGAATTTTTAAAAGAGTTCATGAAAGTGATTCTAATTAAATAATTCTTGAAGAAGAAAAAAAGTTTGCCAAACTCAGTCAGATCACAAGATCCACTGCATGGTCACAGTAAACAAAATAGTGTGCTATGGCATAATGACAGAAATACAGATCAAAGAAACAGAATAAAATGTCCAGAAATATACGGTCAATTAATTTTTGACAAAAGCACTAAGCAAATAATGTAGAAAGGACATTTCTTTTCAATAAATCCTGCTGGGACAATTGGCCATTCATGTGCTAAAAATTGAACCTGGACTGCTATGTGATACCACACGAAATGTCAACAAAAAACTGGAGCACACACCAAAATGGAAGGTCAAAAAACAGTGAAATGTCTAAATAAAAAAGATAAGAAAAAAGTCTTTGTGATCTGGCTAACATTTTCTAAATAAGGCACAGGAACCATAACTATAAACCACACACAAAAAAGACTAAAGTTAACCAAAATGTTGACATATGCGCTCTTTGAAGCAAATAATTAAAACCATGGAAAGAGAAGCCACAGACTAGGATACATATTAACAAAATGCAAACTACTAAAGAATTTATATTGTTATTATGTAAAAATTCCTACAATTCAATATAGAGTACAACAAGCCTTTTTTCCTCCTTGAATAGACAATTTAAATAATCACTTCACCAAAGAAGAGATGTAGACAGCAAATCATTAGGAGATGTTGATATATGTATATGTATGTATAGATATTAGTGTGCACTTTCCAGAGTATATCAAAGTAAGAAAAATAAACAGAAAATTCAAAGTGATGGTGAAGATACAAAAGAAAGGAAATCTCAGATGTTGCTGTTTGCAATGCAAAATGATACAGACATTTTGGATTACATTAGGCAGTTTGATGTAAGGTACATATACACTGACCATAAGACCAAATAGCATAGTCTGCGACAACCCTATAGTTGAGCAACTCAAATCAGCTGCTGCCCAAGCATAGCTGAATGCTGATGCCAAGAATGCCTCTTTCGATCCATCAGTGCAAGCACAATAACTACACATTTCCAGTGGGTTGCTCCCAGTTCCTGCTTTGAGTCCAGTAAATACAAAGATTCAGGCTACTTCCTATGAACAGAATGATTTCTCTAACGTGACTGTTTCTCAGATACTTTCTATAGATCTGGATGAAACACTTTTAAGTCTCTATTTATAGTTTCTATTAATAGTGATCTTTCTTGTTCGGTTCTCCTCTCCTTCCTTCTTCCAATGCTTCATAGATATCTGATCTACTCTCTGGTCTCACATCTCTCCCTGTCTTCCTGTTTCTTCCACTTTTTCATTCATGGACATTTCCCTATATTTATATGTTCAATCTCATCTTTGCATCTATTCCCTCCAGTCTCAAATATAGACAGACTGACTCAAATACTTAAATCTGGATGTAAACTTGCTCAAACAAAGATTTATATTCAGGTGTTTATAGAATCTTTAGACATATATCAAAACACTAAAAATAATTCAATGTTCATCAATCAATACAATCTAAATTGGTTTCACATTATGATAAACCAGTTTTTACATTATGAGAGCCCAGTGATAAAAGGGAAATAATTACTGATACTTGCAGTAAAATAGATTCAAAAGCAGTAGGATTCATATGTCTGCTTTCATAGATAATTCCATTTATGTGATATTCTGGAAAAAAATAAAAAATGATAGTTAAAAAATAATATCTTTTATTTCCAGGGACTTAAAATTGAGAAGAATATTGATTGGAATGGATAGTGGAGATGTTTCAGAGGTGGATTAGAAATAGATGTATCCCAAGTAACCATGGTTTTGTATCTCATGGAATGGTATATAAAATAGACAAAACCTTTCAAAACACACACCTGAAATAGCTGGTAAATGCTAATATATACAATTATACCCCCAATAAACTTGATTAAAGAAAAACAAAACAAATAGAAAGTAAAATTTTGCAGTTTGGAAGTGAATAATTAAGGCATAGTATGAAATATGTGTAAACCAGCATGTTCGGATGACTAATATAAAGAACAGAGAGTACAAAGTCTAGACTGAGGGGTGGGTGTCGCAGCAGTGGGGGCAGGTGGTGTCCAGAAGCACAAGTCCCATCCAAAGCTGCCACAGGTCCCACCTTTGAGACTACATCTAACAAAGTCTAGAAGAACACAAAGTTTCCCCTTTATCCCTAGGGAATGTGTTTCTAGACCACAAGAGATACCTGAAATCTTGGGCAGTAGAAACCCCTATGTTTAATGTTTTCCAATACATACATACCTATGATTACGTCCATCAATTAAGCACAGGAAGAAATTAACAATAACCAAAAAAAAAATGGAACACATACCTCAATACCATACAGTTCATAATACTTTTCCTACTGCCCTTGGCCGTGGGTAACTAAAACCTTGGAAAACAAAGGACAAGAGGGAACTATGCTAATGTATAGTAAGTGGCTCTTGCCAATGAAGAGAGAACATTTTGAAGTCATTAAACACTCTGACCTTAGGGAAATGCATTAGTTTAACAACAAGAGCATAAAAAGAAATTAAAATAAAATTTTAGCTGAAAATGAAAATAATAAACCAAATTTTTAGAATTTGCCTTCCACTCTTCCAGTCCCAACTCCAAGGCATTTATTTGATTTTATTTTTTCAGAAAGAGAAAATCAACTCTATTTTTCCCCATTTTTATTGAGGTACCCTGATATATAATACTGGTAATAATACTTGTATACAGTTTCCTGCATATATTATTCCAACACTAACCTACCACCAGAGTGCTTACTTTCCTCTACCAGTATCCCAGAGACCCTCCATCTCCCCTTACCCTTAAGTGAGCTCAATTCTGTAGGCAACAATTCTGTTGCTTTTGATCATTTTTTGCTTTCATACTATATTCCTTTATATTCCACAAAGGAGAGACCATTCTGTATCTGTCCTTCCCCTTCTGATTAATTTCACTCAGCCGGAAATCCTCTAGTTCTAATGACATGGCTGCAAATTGCATGGTTTCATCTTTTCTTATAGTTGAATAGTACTCCATTGTGTATACATACCACAATTTCATTATTTACTCATTTATTCTTGGGCACTTAAGTTGTTTTCAGATCTTGACTATTATAAATTGTGCTGCAATGAACAAAGGGGGCATAAATATCTTTTTGAAGTAGTGTTTGGGAAATGCAGAGAAGTGGAATTGCTGGGTTGTGTAGAAGTTCAATTTTTAGATTATTGAAAACTATCCATATTTTTCTCCTAAAATGTTATTAAAGAGTTAAAAGTGCCATTTATAGATGCAAATATCTCACTTTTCCCTTTTGTTCTATTTTGTGATGTAGGGATTGAATTGCACGCTCAAGCAAATCTTTTTTTTTTCTTTTTGGGTCTCAGCTGGCGATGCACAGGGGTTACTCCTGGCTCTGCACTCAGGAATTACTCCTGGCAGTGCTCAGAGGGCCATATGGGATGCTGGAAATTGAACCCAGGTCAGCCGTGTGCAAGGCAAATGCCCTACCCACTGTGTTATCACTCCAGCCCATCAAGCAAATCTTTATGCTGAAGTGCTACTACCAATAACACAGAATGTGTCTGTATTTTTATACAGAATCTTTAAAGATATAATTAAGCTTACATGAAACCCTGGGGGAGACTCTACTCCAATATAATTGGTATTTTTGTAATAAAAGATTAGGAGCCAGACACACTGAGGAAAGATTATGTGAAGATAGAGTGAGGAAACAGACATTTGAAGCAAAGGAGGAAGGCATTCAGAAAGAGGAGAGAAAGAGAGAAAGAAAGGAAGAAGAGGGAAGGAAGAGATGGAGGAAGGAAGGGAAGAAAGGAGGAAGGAAGGAAGGAAGGAAGGAAGGAAGGAAGGAAGGAAGGAAGGAAGGAAGGAAGGAAGGAAGGAAGGAAGGAAGGAAGGAAGGAAGGAAGGAAGGAAGGAAGGAAGGAAGGAAGGAAGGAAGGAAGGAAGGAAGGAAGGAAGGAAGGAAGGAAGGAGGGAAGGAGGGAAGGAGGGAAGGAGGGAAGGAGGGAGGAAGGTAAGGAGGGAGGGAAAAACACTTCTAAAGATATCTCTACTTTGGCTTAAAACTATAAAAAAATTAGTTGAGAACTATTGTTTTTAAAGCTACTTAATCTGTGGTATTTTATTATGGCAACCTCATATTGTGACTTCCTCTGCTGCGAGGATAAAATAAATCAGGTTAAACTCTGGTTAGAGAGCTATGATCTCCTTGCTAGAGCCTAGCAAAGATATTTATAGCAAAGACAAGAAACTACAATGTAATGGTCGAAAACTGAGCCTTGACTCAGCTGTGCTGGACACTAATCATAATTTTCAATTCACTTTGGTGGCACTAAATAAAAGTGCGTGCACGTGTGTGTGTGTGTGTGTGCGTGTGTGTATTTTTTGTCTGTGTGTGTGTTAATTTCCTGATTGCATCTGTGCCTTACTTGAAAATAAGCATACCAAACATTTGGCTAATTATATGTTTTTTAACATGTTTATTCCTGAATCTAGCCCAGACATTGCATTTTGGGAGGTTGCAAAGTAATTTTGTACTCCCATCCCACCTGGATTAAAAATAAACAAATAAAAATAATATTACTCAGTAGTTTAAGTCTTTAAAAGAAAGAGAAAGAAGAGAAGAAAGAATACTCATTTTGACTTATACAGAGAGAACATATTCTCTTCCTGGCATATTCTTTAGAGAGGCAGACCAAAGGCCTGTACATTGAGAAACATGAAGTTGCAGATCTTTTATGTTTTCAGAAATGCCAATTTTACACTACTGTATTTTACATCAAGTACTGTAAAACTAAATGACCTTGGTTTGAATTCTGACTTCATTACTTACTGCTCTTGTTTCATTTGTCAAGGATTGAATCTGTCTGTGACCTCAGATTCTTCATCTTTAAGATAGATTTTAAAGATAAAAGCTTTATCTTTAAGCTTTATAATTGTTTGGAAGGCATTTATTAATTACGTTTCTTCATGTTCCATTGAAAGATCTATAGTTCTTATAATGAGTTTGAGACACACTTGTATCACTTGTCATCCCTTGTCATCCCGTTGATCTTCGATTTGCTTGAACGG
Source organism: Sorex araneus (assembly GCF_027595985.1). Taxonomy (NCBI): domain Eukaryota; kingdom Metazoa; phylum Chordata; class Mammalia; order Eulipotyphla; family Soricidae; genus Sorex; species Sorex araneus. Next base: position 102,037,376 of record NC_073303.1, on the reverse strand, counting down.
GCACCAATAACATCTCCATTCGTCCCTGTCTTGTGCTAATGTAGCCCAATGATATCTGCTCGCTCCAGGAACAGGAAGAGTCTCAAACCATTCATTCAGGTTTTTGACGAAAAATTCTGACCATCTCGTTGGTGGGTGGCCACACGATCTTTTGACTTCCCCTGGAATCCAGTTGGTGACAGCTCTAGTCTAGCAGTAATCTCTGAATCGCATTATATGTCTGGCCCGTCTAATTTTTTTTAAGTAGAGTATTTTTCCCATATGATGGTTTCCATAGCCAACATTTCAGTTTCACTCTTCTTAAAATTCACACACATAGCAATACATGTGGGAAATATGGAAATGACCCCACAAAATGAGTTCATGGGCAAAGTGTTAATGCAAAGCACAATAGACTACCACAATATTTACTTAGGCCCATCTGATTTTTGACGCCTTGGCAAAGAGACAGTGTCCCTGATTCTTGACCTTCAATGGAGGATGGAGGTCAGAACTCTGGATTCCTTCTCTCACTTGAGTGAAACATGATACTCCTAGCAGAGCTTTTAAGATTCCTCTTGGGATACCTGAACCGTGTTCTCATCCTGTTTTCCTAGGGCCCAGGTCTCTGAGGCATATGCTAGTGCAAGAATAACGGTGGACACTGTATCTTTTGCAGTGCAGAAGCTTCTTAGTTTAATATAGTCCCATTTGTTTATCTCTGTTTCCATTTGGTTGATCACTTATGTGTCATCTTTGAAGATACTGTTGGCTTCAATATCATGGAGGGTTTTGCTGACTTTGTCTTCAATGTACCTTATGGATTGTGATCTGATGTTGAGGTCTTTAATCCATTTTGATCTGACTTTTGTGCATGGTGTCAGGTCGAGATCTAAGCCCATTCTTTTGCATGTGGTTGCCCAGTTGTGCCAGCACCATTTGTTAAAGAGGCATTCCTTGCTCCACTTCACATTTCTTGCTCCTTATCAAAGATTAGATGATCATACATTTGGGGTTGTATGTAGGGTTATTCCACCCTGTTCCATTGGTCTGCAGCTCTGCCTTTAGTACAGTACCATGCTGTTTTAATTGTTACCGCTTTGTAGTAAAGTTTAAGGTTGGGGAGGGTGATGCCTCCCATCATTTTTTTCCCGAGAATTGTTTTAGCCATCTGTGGGCATTTGTTGGCCAAAAGGCCCATAAAAAAATGCTCTGAATTACTAATCATCAGGGAGATGCAGATCAAAACTACTATGAGATACCACCTCACAGCACAGAGAATGGCACACATCCAAAAGAACAAAAGCAACCACTGTTGGAGGGGGTGTGGGGAGAAAGGGACCCTTCTACACTGTTTGTGGGAATGCCAACTTGTTCAGCCCTTCTGGAAAACAATATGGATGCTGCTCAAAAAATTAGAAATTGAGCTCCCATTCGACCCAGCAATACCACTTCTGGAAATATATCCTGGAGAAGCAAAAAAGTATAGTCGAAATGACATCTGCACTTATATGTTCATTGCCGCTCTGTTTACCAGAACCTGGAAAAAACCCAAGTGCCCTAGAACAGATGATTGGTTAAAGAAACTTTGGGACATCTACACAATGGAATACTATGTAGCTGTTAGAAAAGATGAAGTACTGAATTTTGCGTATAAGTGAATCAACATAGAAAGTATCATGTTAAGCGAAATGAGTTAGAAAGAGAGAGACAGACATAGAAAGATTGCGCTCATCTGTGGAATATAAAATAACAGAGTAGGAAACTGTAAAAAACTAAGGCTCGCCGAGGGACGCGCACACTCACGGGCTCTCCGGGAGGCTCTGTCTCACCACCCGCGTCCGGTGCCCCAGAACCGCTGTGTGTGCTGTCGGTCGAGGGAAGGCGACGGAAGGAAGAAGGCCAAACTGGTTGCTCGATCAGTTTATTTTGTTCTCTCTCTCTGCTTCTTCTGAGTCTCTCGATCTCTCCCTGGATCTCTAGATCTGGCTCCCCACCCACTCTTACAGCCTAGTTAAATCTCCCCAGCATGAGGGGGTTGGGGTATACACATAGGTGTGGTCACCATCAATAGGGTAAGGTTCCTTTCCTTTAGGGGATGCTTCTCCTAGGACTTAATTCTCTTTCAGCAGGAGGATCCACCCAAGGGCAGAGTCCTGTGAGTGTGTTTCTCTTCTCCTCAGCCAGCAAACATGCAAGAATTCATAATATTAATCATTTTGTATGGACACAATAACAGATGCATTAAAGCTTATAGAATTGCTCTCCTGGGGCCATCTCAATCTCAGACTACAGTGCTCAGGCCAGATCAGTCTTTCCTATCCCTAGCAGGGTCCTAGTCTTGTCATTACTTTTGGATCATGACAGCATTTGTCTATGATCAAGCTCTTAACTTATAGTTAAGAATCAGGCAGTTTGGCCAGGCCCATCTGGATGCCAGGGTAGCACATAACTCACCGCTTGCCCTGGATCCGTCCCGTCCCTTGTCGGGACCCTGCTTTTGGGGTGCTAGGAACTGAGGGCAACTGAGGCTTAAGTGGAGAAAGCAGATGCCCGGGAGGGAATAATATTCGAGGCCAATTGAATCTCAAGTTACAAAAGCATAATATTGTCTTCTCATGTCCATACAAAAAGCACATTGCTTTAAAGTAAATTATTCAAAAGGCACAAGAAGAGGAGAAAGGCAATATTAACTTATATAACATAAATTCAGTATCCTAGAAAGGTCTGACCTTACAAGTTAGCAGAGTCAGATTAAGAGAAACCCGAGGATTAACTCTTTTGGGGAAGAGAGCATAGAGAAGTGATTATAGCTAAACAAAGGGATGGGAGAGAGTCGGAAACACCTTGATGGGTGAGACTGGGGTAAGCCTAAACTCCGGGAAAAACCGGGACAAGCTACTCATGGCAAGGAGGGAGAGGACAAAGTAATGTCATCCTACAGGAAACTAACACCCAAGAATGGTAGAAATGAGTACCAGGAGGTTGACTCCATGGCTTGGAAGCTGGCCTCACATGCTGGGGGAAAAGGCAGTTCAGATAGAGAAGGGAACATAAAGTAAGCTCTGGTTGGAGGACCCGCTCGGGAGGGGAAATGCGTGCTGAAAGTAGACTATAGATTGAACACGATGGCCACTCAATACCCCTATTGCAGACCACAACACCCAAAAGGAGAGAGAGAGAGAGAGAACAAAAGGGAATGCCCTGCCACAGAGGCAGGGGGAAGAGGGTGGGGGGGGGGGAGGGGGATGGGATTGGGAGGTGGGAGGGATACTGGGTTCACTATGATGGAGAATGGACACTGGTGGAAGAAGGGGTGCTCTAACATTGTATGAAAGAAACTCAAGTATGAAAATGTGTAATTCTGTTACTGTACCCTCATGGTGACTCACTAATTAATAAAAATAAATAAATAAATAGATAAATAAATAAATAGACAAATAAATAAATAGATAAATAAATAAATAGACAAAGTAAATAAATAGATAAATAAATAATTAAATAGATAAATAAAAGAATAACGGTGGAGTCGAAAAGATGTGCCTGGAGCTGGAGGTTCTTTGTCCTCTTAACCACTTCGATGCTCTTATAGGTGCTCCAAGCTGCTCTCTTCCTCCTGCGCAATTCTGGTGCCAAGTCATTCCTCATGTTGAGTTCCGACCCAGGTGCACATAGCTGCTGCATTCGGAGATGTTCGTTCCGTTGAGAGCAAATGCAATGTCAGGGACTAGTTCGTTTTTCATGAACATTGAGACATACAATGCACTTTTATATGTTGTTGTTATTATTCTTAAAATGCTTCTGTGAAGACAAGGTATTGCTATACCTATTCAATTAATAAGAAATTTGAGTCAAAATAGATTAGATTAGGACTTCTTCAACATTTTGCACTTGCAATTCCTTTTTGCCCAAGAAATACAAGGCTGAGTTCATTCAGAAATACAGGATTTAACACAGTCAATTTTGGATTAATTTTTGGTCATTGAATATTCAGAAGCCTTTCACTATTGCTATTCTTTTTTTTTCTGCAAACCTACATTCTCTACTCAGTGTTCAAACAGTTAAAGGTTCAAAGTTTCGATTGCTAGCTTCTGGCCACACTGGGAGACAGTTTAAAAATCAATTCCAGGTCTTCAGATTCATGCTGAATGTGACTTGTATATGACTTTCCCATGGGTGCACAAGCCTTCTCTCCCTAATTGTGATCTGGAAGGACACTGGTGGCTTTGGAAAATTTATTCTAAAAATCCATCTTGCCATTGCATGTAAAAACCTGCCACCCATATAAACCAGGCAGAGTCCAGCCGCATCAGACAAACAAAGTTTGCAAAATGCCTTTCATCAGGATGATTGATATCAACGATGATAATCTTCACAAGAAATTCACACACATTTCCCTGCAGCTTCCTGGCTAAAATCAGGTCATTTAAAAAGCTCATTTAACGCAGCTCTGCTTTGGAAGGTGATTGCTGTTGGCATGGTCAGGAGCGCGCTGTGAAAGGCCGCCCACTCCTTGACCCTTGGATGCTGAAGGCAAGGGCCATTAACCCACCTCCCAGCTCTTTACCACGAGACTCTCTCAGAATGAAAGCTGAGTAATCACAGGGTTAGAAGTCCTGTGCCTAGGAGTTCTCTAAGTAAAAAAGAAAAAAAAATGGACCCAGGTCTTAGATTGTATTGATTGGGTTTTATTGATCAGGCTCTAAAAAACAATCAGGCCGGAGCAACAGTACAGTGGGTAGGGCTTCTGCCTTGCACTTGCACATGGCCCACCTGGATTTGATTCCCACACCCCATATTGTCCCTTGAGCCCCACCAGGAGTGGTTTCTGAGCTTAGACCCAGGAGTAAGCCCTGAGCACTGATGGGTGTGGCCCCAAAACAAACAAAATATGCAATCTTTAGTTAAAAAAAAATTATTGGGGCTGGAACAATAGCATAGCGGGTAGGGCATTTGCCTTGCATGCTGCTGACCTGGGTTCAATTCCCAGCATTCCATATGGTCCCCTGAGCACCACCACGGGTAATTCCTGAGTGCAGAGCCAGGAGTTAACCCCTGTGCATCTCCGGGTGTGACCCAAAAAGAAAAAAAAATTATTTGTACCATCACACAATCATAACAGGTTAAGAGATAAGTTTAGTGAAAGCAATCAGCAGTTCTCTAAAAATTAATTAGAATTACATGAAATTCTATGTATATATTTAAAACCAGAATGATATGGAACATAAGGGAATGAAACACAAAAGAGTAGGAAATAGAAACAAATGTACTGCATGTGTTAGTATTAGATAGTTCTCTATCTGTAACATCATGTCTCATCTAAAAATCTATCTGTAAACTGGATATCATGTTCAATTTATTTCTTATGATAGGTCAGAGTAAAAAAATGTTTAAAAGTCCCCAGTTCAGAGGAATGCAACGGGTTTCTAGAGTCCTTAGATATTTGAAGAAACACCATAGGAAAGCTTGAGAAAATGAGTTTTATCCCTCAATCAAGTCCATCCTGACTTCTCATTCTCATTCTGCAGTGACCCTCTTCCTTGCTTCATATACACAATCATTTTGTTGTATGGGTTGACCTATGCAGTCTTATGACCGACCATTGCTATTAAAGTTCTTAAATAAGTAGGTCATTAGCCTAGTGACTCAATATTGTGGAAGACCACAAAGAGAATCAAACCTAAGCAATAGTCAAATGCACTCAAGTTCAAGAAAACAGAATTGAACAACAACAAGCAATCAATAACAAACCAATCACAAATGTCCATCTTTTCCAAGATGAAGGTCTAAACTATAGTCACTGTCACTGTCATCCCATTGCTCATCGATTTGCTTGAGCGGGCACCAGTAACTTCTCTCATTGTGAGACTTATTGTTACTGTTTTTGGCATAGCCAATATGCCACGGGTAGCTTGCCAGGCTCTGCCGTGCAGGAGCGATATTCTCGGTAGCTTGCCAGGCTCTACGAGAGGGGCGGAGGAATCAAACCCAGGTCAGCCGAGTGAAAGGCGAACGCCCTGCTGCTATGCTGTCGCTCCAGCCCAACTATAGTCAATCAAGTAATTTTGTTATTACATTTGCATTGGTATCTCTATAAATACCTCTCTTACTCTGCTATGTGGAGAAATCCTAACCACTAATGGTTTGGTTTTGCACAATTTGAATCAATGTATGCTCAAATAAAGCCCTAAAAATTAATGTGCCAGAAGATAGATTTATGAAATTACAGCAATGCTTAGGATGGGGCTGACATATAGCAAAGAATGAGACAAAATGTAGACTTCCACTGCCACTGTAAATGTTTTGAAAATGAGTATTTTAAAATAATTAAATATAACAAGTGATCTAGTTGAATATCAAAGTTTAACTTCCAGGCTTTGGGTATTGAATATAAGAGGAGTTTGACAATCCTAATCATTAGACTATAGCACTGTAGCACTGTCATCCCATTGTTCATCGATTTGCTCAAGTGGGGACCAATAACGTTTCCATTGTGAGACTTGTTGTTACTGTTCTTGGTATATCGAATACGCCATGGGTAGCTTGCCAGGCTCTCCAAGAGGGATGGAGGAATTGAACCCGAGTAGACCGCATGCAAGGCAAATGCCCTACCCGCTGTGCTATTGCTATCCCTGACAATTGATATATTTGTTTCAAAAATAAGCTCTGGTTCTCAGCTTCATCTTCAATTCTATATGAAGATTGATAAGCCAATTTTACTTGTTTTATTAATGAAATGCAATTTGGAGATTTTGAGTTGATGTGTTTGTGCTTTAGCTGGGCAAAGTACCTTCGTAAAAGATAAGTAATTTTTAAAGATTTAATGTGTCTCAGCTTACCATTCAACACCCATCACCACAACATCAGCAACACCAATCTATCTGCAGTTTGATAACAATTTCTCTCATCCCTACAAGTAGCTGCATATATAGTTCTACCCAGAATTCTTATTCTCATTGTTTCTTGCCTCAGTAACTCCTTCCTTCCTTCCTTCCTTCCTTCCTTCCTTCCTTCCTTCCTTCCTTCCTTCCTTCCTTCCTTCCTTCCTTCCTTCCTTCCTTCCTTCCTTCCTTCCTTCCTTCCTCCCTCCCTTCCTCCCTCCCTTCCTTCCTCCCTTCCTTCCTTCCTCCCTGCCTCTATGTGGGCCAAATCTCTGTTGAACCATTCTATCTGGGCCTTCCTCTCTCCCTCCCTCCCTCCCTTCCTCCCTCCCTCCCTCCGTCCCTCCTTTCTTTCTTTCTTTCTTTCTTTCTTTCTTTCTTTCTTTCTTTCTTTCTTTCTTTCTTTCTTTCTTTCTTTCTTTCTTTCTTTCTTTCTTTCTTTCTTTCTTACTCTGATAATAAATTTATTAAAATTTTAATTGAATTACAGTGAGATAAACAGTTATAAAGTTGGTCATGATTATGTTTCAGTCATATAATGTTCCAACACCCATCCCTTTACCAATGTACACTTACCACCACTAATGTTCCCTGTTTTCATATACTTTCATTACACTTAATTTTTGCTGCTTTCTGTTTCGGGGCCACACCGGACAATGTTTAGGGCTTTCTCCTGGCTTTGTGCTCAAGGATAACTCCTAGTGGGTGCAGAGAACCATATGGCCATATGGGATGTCCAGGTCAGTTTGTGCAAGAACATTTTTTTTTTGCTTTTTGTGTCACACTTGGTGATGCCCAGGGGTTACTCCTGGCTCTTGCACTCTGGAATTACTCCTGGTAGTGCTCGGGGGACCATATGGGATCCTGGTAACCGAACCCGGGTAAGCAGCATGCAAGGCAAATTCCCTACCTGCTATGCTATCGCTCCAGCCCCCGCTAGAACATTTTTATGCTTAAATATGTACTATTTGACAACATCTTGGAATTTACCAAGAATACTCCCATCTACATATCTCAATGTTTAAAAAAGTAAGTCAATAAATGACTAAGGAAACTGATTGAATAAAAAATGAGTCAAGATTTTGCTTCCTGTCTCAGACTCCTCCAAAATTAAGCCACATCTGCATGGCACGCATCTGTATCCAAGAGCATCAACTAGGTTAGATGCAGTTCATCTTTGACTATACCAAGAAATTGTGGGGGAGGGAGGGAAACTGTGGACATTGGTGGTGGTAAATGTACACTGGTCTAGTGAAGGGACTGCTGTTGGAATATTATATGACAAACCCAATGATAAAAACCTCTTTAACTGTGTATCTCACTGTGATTCAATAATAAATAAGTATAAACAAAAATTCTTTTAAAAAGAAATTGATATTGAAAGAAGAGACACTGCAAAGTGTCCCACTGAAGGTTAGTTGGAATATTAGAGCTAATGTTTGGTTTCTTGAAAGGTTCAAGTGCATTCAAGCAAGCTGCAGTCTAAAGGGAAGAGAAAAACAAGGGGGAGCAGGTTGTCTGATCAGTGTGGGGTTATCAGAAAGACTCCTAGAACTGAACAGTTTAAGAGGAAAACAGAATTTTCTAGAGAAAGGAAAAAATATTTTTAAAAGAAGTAAACAAACTTTCCCCCAAACTAGCACAGCATATACAAGCAAAACCAAAAACTGAGGTAAGTAAATTTGTTAATTCTGTGAAAAATATGCCCCATTAGGCTAAACCATCCAAATCCATTAGTGTGAAAAGTAAATTGCCTTTCAAAACATGGTCATGTTAAATCAGTGTTTAGAAACTTCTCTGAGCTCTGAAAATAATTCAGTTTTTTTAAATGTCATCACTTGAATATGTTTTCAACTGTTTAGAAAACAGATCCTAGAATAGTAGACCTAATCATAAAAAGTAATTATTCCAAAGTTTTTATTGCAGAGACTGGAGAATAGTATAGTGGGTAAGATGTACTTGCATGAGGCAAATCTGAGTTTGACCCCAGTTGCCCAACCCCTACTAGAACTGATCCCTGAGCCCAGAGCCAGGAATAAACCCTGAGTACTGCCAGGTATGGCCCCAAACAAACAAACAAGCAAAAAATACAAGTCTTATTTATATAATATAGCTAAGAAAGCATAGAAGTTGTTTGTCCAAGCTACATCTAGAACCCAGGGTATTCCCCCTCATGGGATGGGTTTTATACCATCCTACAGCCTTTAGTTTACCCATTGAAGAGTATGTTCCAATTGCGTGACTAAGAGTTATGAAGATAACTGGAAGAACTTATCTCTATTGGCCTTTTTCTCTGTTCTAAGATGTCAGAAGAAAAAAATGCAACATTATCAAATCAAATTAAGTGTTAGATGAAAAGAAATACAGGGAATCTTAATCCAAGGAACACTTCCTATCTAACTTGGCTTTTCTTTGAATTCCTGCACTTCAAATAAGATATAATATGAGGGGATCTCAGAAATATCTATTTTTCTCAGCACAAACTCTACTGGGGAGAGATTTGAACATTCTTCCCAGATAATCAAAGGTTGTAAAATGCTTACATGGATAATATGACTTGGAAAGGTTTTTGCTTTTTAATTTTCTAAATCACTAGTCAAATGGATAGAATATAGTATATGCTTAAAGCAAAATATTAAGTTGCATATCGTTTATTTAAGATTTTCTTTAAAGATAATATAAAATGTTCCCATGTATTGGGGAACAGTTTTCCCCCAAGGGTGCCCAGACACATTGTGCAACCCGGTCGGGCAGACGTGGAGCAAAGGATGACAGGCTCAAGGAGAAACACCCTCTGGGAGCAACTGATGGCTGTTCACTTATTGCCAGATACACACAAATATTATTATTATTATTATTATTATTATTATTATTATTATTGTTATTTTGCTTTTTGGGTCACACCCGGTGATGCACAGGGGTTACTCCTGGCTCTGCACTCAGGAATTACTCCTGGCGGTGCTCAGGGGACCGTATGGGATGCTGGGAATCGAACCCGCTGTGTTATCGCTCCAGCCGGATACACACATATTTTATAGAGGGTCTCAGTTTGTAAGAAAGTCCAATCACGTCATCTTTTCTCGGGCACTCGGGTTTTTTCCAGATTCTGGCTATTGTAAGCAGTGCCGCGATGAACATATAAGTACAGATGTCATTTCGACTATAATTTTTTGTTTCTCCAGGATATATTCCCAGAAGTGGTATTGATGGATCAAATGGGAGCTCGATTTCTAATTTTTTGAGAATCTTCCATATTGTTTTCCAAAGGGGCTGGACCAGTCAGCATTCCCACCAGCAGTGAAGAAGGGTCACCTTCTCCCCACATCCTCTCCAACAGCGGTTGCTTTTGTTCTTTTGGATGTGTGCCATTCTCTGTGGTGTGAGGTGGTATCTCATGGTTGTTTTGATCTGCATTTCCCTGATGATTAGTGATGTAGTGCCTTTTGGCCATCGTATCTCTTCCTTGGAAAAGTTTCTGTTCATTTCTTCGCCCCATTTTATCATGGGGTTGGATGTTTTCTTCTTGTAGAGTTCAACCAGAGCTTTATATACCCTTGATATTAACCCTTTATCGGATGGGTATTGAGTGAATATCCTTTCCCATTCTGTAGATTGCCTTTGAATTCTGGTCACTGTGTCTTTTGCGGTGCAGAAAATTTTTAATTTAATATAGTCCCATTTGTTTATCTCTGTTTCTACTTGATTGCTTAGTTCCGTGTCATCTTTGAAGATACCTTTAGCTTCAATATCCTGAAGGGTTTTGCCGACCATGTCTTTGATGTACCTTATGGATTGTGTTCTGATGTTGAGGTCTTTAAACCATTTTGATCTGATTTTTTGCATGGTGTCAGGTCAAGGTCTAAGTCCATTCTTTTGCATGTAGTTGTCCAGTTATGCCAGCACCATTTGTTGAAGAGACTTTCCTTGCTCCACTTCACATCTCTTGCTCCCTTATCAAAGATTAGATGATCATACATTTGCGTGTAAGGATATTCCGCTCTGTTCCATTGGTCTGTGGCTCTGCCTTTGTTCCAGTACCATGCTGTTTTAATTGTTACCGCTTCGTAGTAAAGTTTAAGGTTGGGGAGGGTGATGCCTCCCATCATCTTTTTCCCAAGAATTCTTTTAGCTATCCGTGGGCGTTTATTGTTCCATATGAATTTCAGGATTGCTTGATCCATTTCTTTGAAGAATGTCATGGGTATCTTTATAGGGATCTCATTAAATCTGTATAATGCTTTGGGGAGTATTGCCATTTTGACAATGTTGATTCTCCCTATCCATGAGCAGGAGAGAAACTTTGGTACATCTATACAATGAAATACTATGCAGCTGTTAGAAAGGATGAAGTCATGAACTTTGCATATAAGTGGATCAACATGAAAAGTATCATGCTAAGTGAAATGAGCCAGAAAGAGAGGGACAGACATAGAAAGATTGCACTCGTCTATGGAATATAGAACAACAGAGTAGGAGACTAATACCCAAGAATAGTAGTATATAATACCAGAAGGTTGGCTCCATAGCTTGGAAGCTGGCCTCACATGCTGGGGGAAAGTCATCCCAGAGAGAGAGGGGAACACCAAGTAATATGTGATTGGAGATCCTGTGTGGGAAGGGAGATGCGTGTTGAAAGTAGACTAGAGACTGAACAGAATGACCACTCAATACCCCTATTTGGAACACAACATCCAAAAGGAAAGAGAGATATCAAGTTGGAATGCCTCGCTACAGAGGCGGGGTGGGGTGGGGGGGATGGGACTGGGGTGGGTGGGAGGGATACTGGGTTAATTGGTGGTGGAGAATGGACACTGGTGGAGGGATGGGCTCTTAAACATTGCATGAGGAGAAAACAAGCACGAAAATGTGTGAATCTGTAACTGTACCCTCACTGAGACTCACTAATTAAAAAATAAATAATAAAAAATAAAAATACATAAAGAGATTATGTACCTTTGGAAAAAAAAAGAAGTCCAATTCCATGAAGTTCAGAATTATTGGCCTATCACCTCTCCAACTCTGCTTTGCCCCAGTCCAATCCCAATCAAGGCTAGATGCTATAGTTAGAATGACTTGCTAAGCATACGTGACAGTTTCTGTGTCTAGGGCTCATGTGACCAGGTGGTCGAGTGAGGCTCAAGGCCGAATACCTGGTGCTGGCCAACACCCTGTTCTTGTCAACTTTGTCCAGATACTCCCTCTTGCGAGGCTTTGTTTCTGGGCCACTGTGCAAGGTCAGTCTTTGCTGCACCAGTGTCTGTCATCATGCTTCCCACCCATGTTGTCAATAACCAGTTTTATCCATTAGAAGCATCTTAAATTATCATCGGATATTTGTCAAAACTATTGAACCAAGATTGGAAAGTATTATTCACTAAATTCTGTATTTTATTTGGGTTTCACCATTTCCCCTCTAAGTCCCTTTAACTGTCCCAGGATCCCATGGAGGAAGTCATACTACATGTAGTCACTGTTTTTTCAGTCTTCTCTAAGCCACAATCAGTTTATTGCAAACTCTCTTTGTTTTAAGTGATTTGGACAATTTTGAGATATACTTTTTTGGGATTCTATTCATCATCCTTCAGTCCTTCATTTTAGATTGTTTAATGTCTTTTTTATAAACTGAAGGAGGAAGACAAAAATGTGAAATGCCATTCCCATCACATCATTTAAAAGCAGATGCCATTGGGGGCTGGAGTGATAGCACAATGGGTAGGGCTTTTGCCTTGCACGCGGCTGACCCGGGTTCAAATCCCAGCATCCCATATGGTCCCCTGAGCACCGCCAGGGGTGATTCCTGAGTGCATGAGCCAGGAGTGATCCCTGTGCATTACTGGGTGTGACCCAAAAAGCAAAAAAAAAAAAAAAAAGCAGCATGGCATTAATTTTTTTTTCTTTTTGGGTCACACCTGGCAATGCACAGGGGTTACTCCTGGCTCTGCACTCAGGAATCACCCCTGGCGGTGCTCAGAGGACCATATGGGATGCTGGGAATCGAACCCCGGTTGGCCACATGCAAGGCAAACACCTTACCCGCTGTGCTATCGCTCCAGCCCCAGCATGCCATTAATTTGATTATTCACTAATACCACCATTGACCACCTTGTTGAGGAGGCCCAGAAAACCCCAGCAGGATGAGGCTTGGGGGGAGGGGCAGAATGGAGGGGGGTAAATGCCGTAAGACTAACTCTCCTCCCATTTCTTCTATCTTCACACATTTTTTCCTGCGTTTCTCTCTACTCAAGCAAGTGGATTATATTAAGTTAGAAAAGTGAGCACAGTTCTAAACCAATGATAGTATCAATACTCAATCTCTAGCCAAACAAATATGTCCTAGATTTTCTACAGAAGCTCTTTTTCAAATAACCTGTTGGCTCTTCCTTAAGAATTTCTCATGGTACTAAATTCAGAGTGGAACCTCAGTACTCACAAGTGTTGGTTGGATAGTGAAAGAAACATCAACTTCATGATTGCATGGATAGAATTGCCCTATTGGCCTTCTCCATCGTTTTTAATATTCTCTCCCAAGTTCTCAGGGTATTAATTTCCCCTAAAATGCTGATGAGAACTCTATCTGCCCATAATCAAAACTGCCAACCTATATATACACTTGGGCTTTTTACCCAAGAACACCCCAACTACAACAGCAGTCTATTGTACTCTCTTCTTTGATTTCTTTTGTTTGCCCTCCAAGCTACAAGTAAGTGAATTCTGCATTCTTAAAAGTTGACAATAAGGTGAAATAATCATAATATTTATTGGCACATGAAAATTATGTGAAATTCAAATTTCAGTTTCTGTAGATGATGTTTGACATCTCATCAAAAAAAATCTGTAGATTTATTTTTTCTTATTTTATCTAGGTACCTATCTAATATCTTCAATTTGACATCTTAGCCCACAAAGCCTAAATTAAATTACTCTATAGCTGTTTCTCTAAAGAGCTTGATTGTGTTGTAGAGGAATAGCACAGGCATTGAGGCATATGCCTTACATACTCTGAACCCTGCCACTGCACATGGTCCCCTGAGCACAGATCAAGGAGTGCACAAACTGTGTCCCTGAGCACTCTCGTGTGCACTCTCATCTCACTCTCACTCTCATGAGCACCCTCAACCACCCCTGATAAAACAATCACTGTCACTGTCACCCCATTGCTCATCAATTTGCTCAAGTGGGCACCAGTAATGTCTCCATTGTGAGACTTGTTACTGTTTTTGTCATATCAAATATGCCACATGTAGCTTGCCAGGCTCTGCTGTGTGGGTGAGATACTCTCGGTAGTTTACCGGGCTTTCCTAGAGGGGCGGAGGAATCGAACCTGGGTCGGCCACATGCAAGGCAAACAGCCTACCTCTGTGCTATAGAAAGTTAAAAAAAAAGAAAGTGTTTGCTTTCCACCATGATACAGATTGTAATGCCATGATTAAAATCAAGTACAGTTTAATGGAATTTCCATAGCTTGGTGACTTTTAATAGAAGTCATATTACTCAAAAGTTTGCTCATCTATACATTAGAGAAATGATGGCAGCTAAGCTATATGAATGTTGTGAAATTAGGCATTATGTGCATGGCAAATTAAAAAAAAAATAATGTCTTGAAACTGGAGTGATAGCACAGTGGGTAGGGCATTTGCCATGCACATGGCCAACCCAGGTTCTATTCCCAGCATTCCATATGGTCCCCTGAGCACCGCCAAGAGTAATTCCTGAGTGCAGAGACAGGAGTAGCCCCTGTGCATTGCCGGGTGTGACCCAAAAAGCAAAAAAAAAAAAAAAATAGTCAATATCAGTTACTGTCAGTATTTATGTCATCATTCCTGTTATCTTCACCATTGTTACTACAATCTACAATAAATCTGAAACTCTGTTTTAAAACACCAAGTCTCTTTATAGTGAATCCACTACAGAAACAGTGAATTCCAGGAGAAGACTGATGATAGGACCGTGTTTCAAGGCTTAATACTCACAAGGGAGGTATTTTTATATTAACAGAGTAACAGTGCATCAAGTAAATCTTTCATTATTAGAATAAATATAAGATAAAGGAAGAAATTGTATCAGTGATTACAGAAAAGGGTGTCAAGCCTGCCTTTCCGTAGTTCTTGCCATTTTGTGCTCTCATGTTTCTGCTGCTCTCATTTGAGATTATTCAAAAGCTTTGTCAGCTTTTTATCACCCAGTACACATGTACTTTCTATACATATACATAGCTTTATTTTTTTCTGACAAAGGTAACTATATAAAAATAGAATTACATTATTTTGTTTTTAAATACTTATTCTCATTATAAATGCGCTATAATCTTATAACTGAACATTTGGGAAAAGAAAATATAAAAAGAAAAAGAACCAATATCTCACCTGAGATCTCTGTTTTTTCCCCCAGGCATATGCCTTCTTATAGTTGTCATTATAAAGAACTATTTATGCTATTCAATAATTTCACCTACTTACTTTGAATTT
The DNA here is from genome assembly GCF_027595985.1 of Sorex araneus. Classification (NCBI taxonomy): domain Eukaryota; kingdom Metazoa; phylum Chordata; class Mammalia; order Eulipotyphla; family Soricidae; genus Sorex; species Sorex araneus. The sequence continues at coordinate 102,022,051 of NC_073303.1, read as the reverse complement.
CACTTATTTGGCAGAGGTACTTTTTCTATATGATCACATAGACTTTGTAATTATTGTTTAGAAGTCCCCAGGACACAGTTAACCCAAATGTCTATTTGCAGGGAATTTGAGAAAAACTATTCTTTTTCCAAGTTAACACAGTAGCATGTACACTTTAGGCAAGCAAAGCACAGACTAGATTTTAGTGTTCCTGATATCCACTTGCTCCTCCTGGCCTTGTGAAAAAACCTAAATGGTTGTCCATGGTAACTCTAGCCAAATGTATTTCTAATCTGTTCTCCACACTTTTACCCTCATCCCTGCAGGTTGTCACTTCGCTGGTCGTCCTATACCATCTGAGTTTGGGGACTGCTTATAAATGTCTGAGAGCTGTTGTTATGTCAAGGATGGAAAGGTAAAATGGTGGAGAATCACAAACTCAATCAGTTCAAAATCCTTCTCCCTTGCTGACTATTATATAACTTATATTTGGTTATACCTTATATGTGGTATTTCCTAACACAGAGATTCTAAACTTCTTAGAAGCTTTTGACTGATGGGAGCCACTTTGCACCAAATTTGAGTTTATGACCATGAAGCTTCATAGGGTAGAACCCTAAACAGATTCATGATAGGAACTGGTCATCAAAAGCTAAACATGCTATAAGAGATATAACTTTTATTCACCCCCCACCTAACCATTGACTTCAGAGGGACAGGGATTGAAGGGCGGCTAACATCCTCTTACACAACAAGATTCATGGAGTTTCTGAGGCAGACGACACACTGATGTCCTGGAACGGCAATGCACCCAAGAGGAAAGAGAACCTCTGCCCAAACTCTTCTACCCAAGTACCTTCTGCTTCTTTTCCACTTGATGGTTTCTGAGGTCTACTTCAGATGATAAACCAGTATCTTTAAATGGTTTTCTTAGTTCTGTGACATGTATTAATAAATTCTAGAACTTGATGGGGGATGAAGAGAGAGTACAGGAGATAAGACACCTGCCATGCACATAGCTAACTCTGTAGGCAATCCCCAGAATCCTATATGGTCTCCTAAGCACCACCAGGAGTAACCCCTGAGCATTACTTGGTTTGGCCCAACACACCCCACAAATTCTAGAATTGATAGGGGAAGTCATGGGAACCTTCAAATGTGTAGTCTCCTGGGCAGAAAAATGGATCATCCAGAGATATTAGTGAAGGGATGCTGACACTGATGGTGGCTGTGAATTGGAATATTGTATATCTGAAACTCTATTATTAATTTCATTATAAATTAAAGTACCAATTTTTTTAAAAAATAAATTAAAAGTATAGCTAGCCTAAAAATTCCATTTGCATTTGGTGTCTGAAGCAAAAACAGTCTAGTAAAAGCGTAATAAACTCTAAAGAAATATCAAATTTGAATCAAATTGTTGGACTCCCAACAGGTGTTGGAAATAGGTGTTTGTTTGTTTACATAATTCAGAAACTTATTTCCAGCTTTTTGGTGAAGGGGAAAGGTGGTGGGGAGCGGGCATATTGTTTCTGTTTTTGCGGCACCTGCTAAGTCCAAAAACAAGTGAAGGTGAATCCCAAGTTAGAAACCAAGTGAAATGAATGATATAGGGAGAGTTGCCATCTGTGAAAGTGGCCAGGGAGGGGAGGAGAACAAAGAACAAGATTTGGAAAAGTACTAAGGAAATATGCAAATATTAGTTTAAAAAAGTATGGGATGCTTTCAATGCATTCCTGTTTGGGCGTAGTAGTTGGTGTCAGAAAGCACTGAGTAAAGACCTTTGCTGAGTGGCATCAATGTTTCACAAACTTAGGGAAGACATTTCTTCCACATGGTCCAAGCTTTCTCAGGCCTCTGCACCACATTCCTCCAAGTTTTCCATTAGCAGGAGGATAGACACATCATTAAGCAGAGCACCCCCAATAAACGACCACCTCAGGAAACAACAAGGGGGGAAATAGTCAAACCATAGGTGGGAAGAAACTAATTTGGGAAGTGCTTCATAATTTAAAAAGTTTGACTCTACCCATCGAGTTTACTGATCACATTATCCTACAGTGAAGTTTAGTCCTTTTATTCAGACTTCTCCTCCTTCAAATTGAGCCTCTTAGAGCTTGCAGGGAGAAAGAACAGAGCCCGTGGCAAGAGCTGCTTCCTTCATTACTAAAAGAAAATCAGTGCAATTGCTGCCTTAGCGAGGATTCAATTAAATTCTTAGCCAACGGCTCTTGTTCTCTGTAGTTTCTACCTAGGGAGAGGAAGGGAAAGAAAGTACCTTGATCTCTCAATGACTCCAGGTTTTGCTCTTAGCTTCATCAACATTGTGCTCTTTTTGTAATGGTGCTCAGGATTTCAGGAGTGAAAGTTTTACAGCCTTTCACCCTTAACCCATTACCCCCAGCCCACTGAACTGTATGCCCCTCAAAGACTGAGTGTGCTCAGCAGAGCTTAGAGTGTCTGGCCCATAGCAGGGGTCCAGTTAACAAGAGAGCAAGTTTGTAGGTGTTCGAATGTGTTGGTAAAAAAATAATTCAATACTTTTTTGAAAAGCAACAGGGTAGACTAAGACCTCTCTCTCAGGACTCTTGCACTGTAGCACTGTCATCCCATTACTCATCGATTTGCTCGAGCGGGCACCAGTAATGTCTCCATCGTGAGACTGTTGTTACTGTTTTTGGCATACAAAATACACCACAGGTAGCTTGCCAGGCTCTGCTGTGCGGGCGGGATATCTCGGTAGCTTGCTGGGTTCTCCAAGAGGGACAGAGGAATCGAACCCAGGTTGGCCGCATGCAAGGAAAATGCCCTACCCGCTGTGCTATCACTGCAGTCCCTTATCCCTGGAGTGATAGCCCAGCAGGTAGAACATTTGCCTTGCACACAGATGACATGGTTTGATTCCTCCGCCCCTCTCAGAGAGCCCGACAAGCTACCAAGAGTATCTCACCCGCACAGCAGAGCCTGGCAAGCTACCCATGGCATATTCAATATGCCAAAAACAGTAACAACAAGTCTCACAATGGAGATGTTACTGGTGCCCACTTGAGCAAATACTCAGAACTCTTACAAGGAATAAATGGTGAAAGCTTGGCGAAAGCACAGAGTAATTTTAATCTTTATCTATGATAAGTGTCCAATTTCCTTACTTCATTATTGAGAGGGGTTTGTTTTGGGGCCACACCCAGCGATGTTCTGAATATACTCCTGGTTCTGAGCTTAGCAATCACTCCTGGCACAGCTCAAGAGACCATATAATGTACCTATGGTTGAATGGGTCTGTCTATGTGGAAGCAGGCTCCTTACCCACTGTGTTTCTTTGGCCTATCTTACTTAATTTTTTTAAATACAAAATTTCCAATACAGCTTCTGAAACTTATGACATCACTGTCATTCATATGTCAATTGATAGTTGTCATCAAACACATTTAAGAAAAACTCAGCTTTTTGTGTGTGCTTTTGGCTATTAGGACTCATATTTTATCAGGGTATTGCCAGTGTATTCCAGGCAGCAAATCTCTACTTGTATATTGTAAGCAAAGAGATTTCTTAGCAAGAATGGCTCAGTGTTACATCTATTTGGGATTATAACAACTGGCTCTCTTAAGGAACGGATGTGTATATATATATATAGAAGTCTTTAACCTAGAAGTGAGTAAGAGAAATATATTAGCAAGTTGCAAGAAGCAAAAGAGAAAGTGGCTAAGAAAATCTTAATTTAAAATGATATATGAATTTGAAGGTGATGCATATGTTCACTGTTTTGATTGCGGCAGTATTTCTATGTGTGTTTGCAAGAATCAAACTTACCAAATTGGACAGCTGAAAAATTGTAGCTATTGGGACAAAAAAATGATATATGAAAACTATGAACTTTTAAAGGAAGACAACTGTTAGCCTAGAAAGAGAAACAGATCTATCATAGTACAGTAACTTAGTGGACAGTTGCTAAGAATATTTTAATTCAAAAGCAGATACTAAAACTACTCTTCTATAACAGTAGGTAAACAGAAAACCTTTCCAAATATCATATTTAATTATTAAAAGAGAAAGTATTCCCAAGAATTGATTTTCTTTTCGTTCAGTTTCATTCTAGATATAGATATGTTTTCTTTTATCTTAGATAAAGCAAAAGAAAAGAGACTCAGAAGCAAGTAGGTGAAGATAGACTTGTTTTAGTTCCTTGGGATATTTATTTACAGGGAAGCAGGTGACCTAGAGAATGTTCTCAATAAGTTAAGGGGGAAATGTTTGGCTTAACAGTGCCCAACTTCACCCAAAACAAAAATAAAAGTCACAGAATTTCTCTGTCTGCTGAACTGAATCAAACTGAAACTTAGCAAACACAAACCAAGTCACAGTTCCTTTAAAATCTCCAGGGCCACAGTGATTCTTGGCTTTGGAGAAAACACCAGGCCACTTAAATGTGATTATCACTCAATATCCTTCTCCATGATGACAATGTTTTTAAAGGAGGCTCCAATTCAGGAAGAAAAAAGAGGAATGTCTTCTCTCTGACTCAGTAAAACTCAAGAGGGCTCCTGGTTTGGGTCCTCTAAGCAGGATAGTAGCCCGATTATTTGTGGAACTTTATTTATATCCATTGCAATTACAATACAGTATCTCTGACGCCAGTAATGATCACACTTGGTCGTCAGCCATAGTTTTCCCTTCCTTGATGGGTCTGGAATTGTGCCCTCTCAGGATCATCCCTGTCCCGGTCAAAAGAATCTTCAACTCTAATTGCAATATACCCAGCTTAGCTCACATGACCAACGAAGAAAGGAATAGCACACAAATATATCTGACAAAGTCATCAGGGATTCAAAAGCAAAACCTGACAACCAATATGATAGGTAGTCTGAGAATTCTAATGCTGGGTTCTTGGAAAATGCAATATTAAAACTGGAGTACAGCACTGAGTGTTACACCATTAAGGAGAATTATGAGAGTCAGAACTTTTTAATGGCATCTAAGTATTTTTTTCATTGGTGATTTTATAGCTGTTTCATCCACACTGGGGAAAATTTCAGGATGTAGCTCCCCCTACCCCTGCCTGTGCTGCCCAAAGATGTCACTGGCAGCACCAAAGCCAGCTCCCTCTTCTCTGGAACCTCCAACCCAGTTTGGCTTCGGTATATAATGAACACTTGGTGGGTGCTTAAGAATTCAATTCAGCTGCTAGTTAAGAAATAAAGGAAAAACACAAACAAGAAGCAGAGGTCTTTTTTTTTTCTCTAATTCAGTTGCCTTTGAGTTTTAATTATGCTTTGCCACATCACAGAATTGGAATGTTTAATCAATCTGCATGTTGTAGTCCAGCTTGTGGTACTTGCTATTAAGATTTGATACTTTAAGAAAAATGCAGAAAAAAAGAGAGTCTCTTGCCCGCACGCCTGGCTGTTTTCCCGGGGGCCCCTTGGAGGGGATGGGCTCCAGCTTCCCTCCCCACACTGAGCAGAGCTCCCAGCGGCCGAAGACCACCGGAACCTAGCTACAGCCATGTTCAAGGCCCCTCTCCACACGTTGAGACAGGCCTCATGCATGAAGGTAGCAGCAGAGGAACCCAGGTGTGTGTAATTCCATCAACGGCCAACATCCAGAGAGAGACTTAAAAGTAAGCTCTCAGAAGTGCACAGCCACGCGATATCTTTAGCCTTCTTCTCCCTTTGGGAGAAACTGGCAAGCTTCTGAGAGTTTCCTGCCCATATGGGACAGCCTTGCAAGCTTCCCATGGTGTATTCATATGCAAAATCCAGTAACAAGCTGGATCTCCTTCCCCTGAAAGAGCCTCCAGTGCAACATTGTTGGGAGGGCCGAGTTGAGATAGACTTCTAAGATCTCAGGGAAAGGGGCCGGAGCCATAGCACAGCGGGTAGGGCGTTTGCCTTGCACGCGGCTGACCCGGGTTCGATCCCCGGCATCCCATATGGTCCCCCAAGCACTGCCAGGAGCAATTCCTGAGTGCAAAGCCAAGAGTAACCCCTGAGCATCGCTGGGTGTGACCCAAAAAAAGCAAAAAATAAATAAATAAACAAATAAATAAATAAGATCTCAGGGAAAGGATGAAATGAGAGGTTACTGAGCCCGCTCGAGAAATCGATGATTAACGGGATTTTGTGATTGTGATCGTGACTTTAAGAAAGGCTTTGTTTTGTGTTTTGAGAAGGAAGAGAAACAGCAGCACAATGGGACTTCTTTCATGGATTCCCAACTCTTACCCAAGACTGAGTTCTAAATCTTCTGGGGGACCATTGCCTCTTGTCTTACCCTCCTCCTCAGAAACAGTGTATTGGGAGTCACTGACTTTCTAGGCTTTCCTCCTTCCCCACCTCCTGATTCCCAAAGAAAAGTTGTATGTTAGCACTTCTGGGATTCCTAGTTCTTCCAGCTGCTGGCAAATTAAAGGCCCAATCCAGGCATTTATAGATTACACCTACAGGAATAAAAGATGTCCTTAGGAATGTAAGGTGTAAGGGGTTGGATATATAGTATAAAGATTACAGTGTAAGGGGTTGGATAGGTAGAATAAGGATTACAGCACTTTCCATATGTGTAGTCCATATCCCCAGAACACCTTTAGAAATGACCCCGGAGCATAAGGCCAAAAGTAATCCCTAAATGCCTGTAAGTGTGGATCCCAAACAAACAAACCAAAAAACCTAAAGCAGTATGAAAAAAATTCCTCTATTTTCCTGTAAAGATTATTTTGCATAATTCCTTGTACTGTTGTGAAAAATACCATCTTTTAGGAACAGAGATAAAAGAATCACAGAAGTAGAGTTCTCAACTGTGATTGATGATGAGAAATCACACTCAAAAATTAAAATGCAGATTTTCTTTTGACAATCTGGGGTGAAGATCTGCAACACTATTGCTTTGTTTTCTGTTATTGTTGTTAGATCTCCAATTAATTCTACAACATTGGAAATTTTGCTTTTCAAATTAGATCATTTTATCCTTTCAGTTAAGAACAAGACTTGTCTAAGATTTCCTGGAAAAAAAAATTAAAACTTGCCCAAGATGAAAGTAAGTTAATGCTAGAGGTAGAATTTGGACTTAGGTTTTTTGATTCTTCCTTCTTTGATCTATTTCTTGTGCTTCAAATCCTTAAGAATTTACTATCTACTGGTTGCCAGCCCTCTGCTGGGTAATGTAAATAAAAACAAGTTTATTTTGAATAAAATAAAAATTTTTACTGATCAATTCCTATTCATTATCACATGTATAAAGCCTTCTATGTATCTAGAATAGCCTTCTATATATCTAGAATAGCATGATTATAATTGAATCAGAAATTTCTTTTTTTTCTTTTTCTTTTTTTTATGGTGGCGGGGATCAAACCCCTTGCATTGTACAATTATATATTGTTGAGTTACATTCCTGGCCCCTAAAAATACAATAAAATAATAAATTATTTTTCAGCAAGTGTGTGTGTGGGAGAAGCGGGGGGCGGGGGGGGGCTGCTTTTCAAGTAATGCTCAGGAGACCCAGTAGCCTCTACCACTAATACTCAGCCATCTAAGCTTATCATTCAAAGCTTGGACAAGATATATTTTGTTTCTCTGCTCCCGGGACTGAGGGCCATCAGTGCTGAAGCACTGGATGCACAGATCAAACTCAGGACCTTGTGCCTGCCAGGCATACTTCAAACCCCCATTAAGTCAGTCTTTCTTAAAGAGGTTTCTTGCCCCAGGGGTTTCAGGGTGAGGGTTGCCAGGCAAAACAAAACAAAACCCTCTTGCTTTTCAAAGTAGTCCTGGTATGGAAGATTTTAGCCTCCCCAAGAGATTTAGATAAGCACCTGAAGAAATAATTTGTGATTTGATGGAGTTTTCTGCCCAGTTCTTCTTACCACTCCCTGCTCTTCCTGGAGCTGGTGACTTTGATCATGTAATTCATATTGGGGAAGAATAACAGACTCTGGCAGTATAATGAGGTATATAGAGATGTATCGACAGCAGCTAGTCTTTGAGGAACATAGTCTTGTGGGCTTTGGTTGTTTATTTTTTAATAGAATTTACTTGTAAACCAGGTTAGCTTCCAGTTTCTGCTTCCAGATCTTTTTTGTCTGCACGTGCAACCCCTGAAGAGCTCCTCTCAATTAAAAAAGATAAAAAATAATTAGCAAAATAGGGTGAGTTTGACCTGAGGATAGGGCATGATGGAGGAGCAGTTAAAGATCTTAAGGTATATATTTAGGAAAAAAGAAAAAAAGTGGTAATGAACACAAAAGTTAAAAAGTTAAATACAACATATGATGGCCAAGGAATATATATATATATATATATATATATATATATTATATATACATATGTGTGTGTATTTTAATTCTAGGACAAAACTTAAAAATTCTTCAAATGAAACCTATGGACAAGATTAATTCTACTTTAAAATTATTCCAACAGGCCCACCATTTTGTAGTTCTCAATGATTTGGGATTTATCAGTGGAAACAGGAAATAGACGGTCCTGGCTTTCCGCTGCCATTTGAGTTTCTGAAGCTGACATTCATTACTGTTTTACGACATACATTCTCTTCCATGATGGGGTGGAACAGAGGACAACTGTGGAGATATTTCAGATGGACTAAGGAGCCAGATAAAAGAGAAAATAAATCTGTCTGATCGTAGGATGTAGGAGATAGAGAAAACTGTCAGGGAAGATCTGGCAAAACTTGAATTAGCTCCAGGGCAGTCACTAGCCTTCAAGAAGGAGAGTCAAATTCCTGGGCAAATTTTTTTCAGCACAGGAGATTTGAAAGTCTGGCCGGTCAAGTCTGTTGCTGTAGCACTGTCGTCCCGTTGTTCATGGATTTGCTCGAGCGGGCACCAGTAACGTCTCCATTGTGAAACTTGTTACTGGTTTTGGCATATCGAATATGCCACGGGTAGCTTGCCAGGCTCTGCCATGTGGGCAGGATACTCTCAGTAGCTTGCCGGGCTCTCTGAGAGGGACGGAGGAATCGAACCCGGGTCAGTTGCATGCAAGGCAAATGTCCTGCCCACTGGGCTATCGCTCCAGTCCTCTGTCAAGTCACCCTCCAGCATCTGGCACTGAGCATGACATTCACTCATGGTGAGTTCGGTTATTCCTTTAGAAAGGTATGTTTACTCCTAGCTTGTGATGAGATTTTATTTATTTCAGGAACAAATTACCATCTTATTCATATGGAGTGTTCTTGTCTAGCAGGTTTCTTTACGTTCATAGAGATTTTTATTGCAATCTTTTACTTACTAATGCAGACACTTAAGCAGCATATACAAAATAATATTTTCTAATATAAAAACCAATATTCCCTTTCTTAGAATAAAACGCTTTGTACTTTTACAGGTCTTTTCAGATTTTCCCCTTTAACTTTTCTCAATTCTTTTCACTTATTAAAATTTACATCCGTAGGTATTACCTATTTCATGTAAACTCTAAATTTTTTTTTATTTTTTGGTCACACCCAGCTATGCTCAGGGGTTCCTTCTGGCTGCACACTCAGGAATTACTCCTCAAGGTGCTCGGGGACCATATGGGATGCTGGGAATCGAACCTCGGTCAGCCGTATGCAAGGCAAACGCCCTACCCACTGTGCTATCGCTCCAGCCCCCATAAACTCTAAAATATTTTAACAAATACCTTTTTTAAAGTTTTGCTAATGACAAGGGCAATGTGATAAAATTGCCACGATGAGACTCAGGTACAAAAATAAAATGTAGATATCAGAGAGTTGAAAACTTACATTCCGTTAAGTGATTGGAATTTCTTTTATTACATAGGTTAAAGTCATAGAGCAATCAATCATCACAATGAACTTTTATTTACTTTCTGATAATTCTAATTGTCTTACTTATATTGGAACAACCAATATGAATATAAATTTGTTATGTGCCTTCCAAGATAGCAGTTGGGAGTTGGCGGTATCTGGAGACATAGGTGAAGGTAAGGTCACATTGGTGGTGGAACGGTGCTGAAATTATATATGACTAAAACTCTATTATCAACAACTTTGTAAATCATGCTGTCTTAATAAAAATAAATTTTAGAAAAAAGATGAAATTATAAAAAAAGAAATGCAGTGTGATCTGTTTAAAACATGCTCTTTAGGGAGTTGTTCTTTATTCTGGAAACTTGGGTTTATTTGTTTTCTTTCCCGAGACTACTTTCTAGGTTTAGAGAAGTGTTTTTATTCTTATTGTTTTATTTATAAATTGATGTGCATAATTATAATTCAGGAAAGTCCTGAGCTTGTGTTTCACATCCTTATTTTTACATCCTTATTTCATAAACATCTCACTGAAATTTAGTATTTTGAAATAGACAGCAAAGAAGGCTGATACCAGTATTATGTGTGATGTCATCAGCAAAAACCTCAATTATTTTGATGTCACATTACCATTGTAAACCCTCGAAAATAGCACTCATGTTGAAATAACAGGTGCTAAATCCTTTCATTTGTTAATAAGTAAGCATATGTATTACTCCATCAGAGAACTATTTTATAATTATAAACAGAAGACTATGTAATTAGTTCCTTTGTGATCTTATGTCTTTAAATGCATGCATTTAAAATCACTGTTGTGAGAAAGAAGTACAAAGGCCAAAGAGGTCTGTGACACAGGAAATTGAACTATTTCTGACAGAGTATGTTTCAAAAACCTCTGTTTATTATGCACAACTAGCATTTCTGATGACTAGTCTCTAAAATTTGAGAGACTCTGAGAGATCTTAATCTAGACAATGTGATTGAAGTGAGTATATAGTTTGTGTGTGTGTGAGGAGACAGAGAGAGAGAGTAGGCATATGTTAGTATGAGTGTATGTGTATTGTCATATGTGTGTGTCTATAAATGCGTGTGAGCAAATACATGTTCCTATGCAGAGAAATTGAGGTGAAATTGAGTGGCTAACAGATCAACTATGATTGAAAATGAGTGTGGAATATCAGATAAGAAAGTCTAACAAAGCTTATAAGGCATAGGGCAAAGAAAGTAACATGCTCAGACTAAGCCATCAAGTTATTAACAAGCTAGACATTACACTTAGCTATCTGATGACAATATTTTTTTTTGTATTTCTTATAGTCATTGCTTTATGACAATAGTGAATTTATGTGGATGCTCTGCTGCTATGGTAATTGCCTGAAGCCTAGACCGAGAATGGGGAAAAAAATAACTCTAAGACAAAAGGAAACAAGGGTTACTAAACAACGGAACAGCAGGACTCTAGGTGAATCAAAGATGAGGGGGCCTAGAGCTCCCACTGGTTTTGCTTCAGAATTATGCCTGCAGACTGACCTCCCCTTTGGTACAGCCTCAGAAGGAAGAGATTTTTATCACAAAGATGAGAAGCAAATTCCTCTCATTAAATACCAAGTGTTTCATTTGACCTTTGCAAGTTGCAGTTACAAATCACATTCATATTTTACATCAAAGAGAGGTAAAAACTAAGTTTTGTATATATTTACTACAAACCATGTAATTTATAAACTTGACCTCATATAACTTCTGTTTTGTTTTGGTTTTGCTTTTTGGGTCACACTGGCCATGCACAAGGATTACTCCTGGCGGTGCTTGGAGGAACTTATGGGATGCTGGGAATCAAACCCGGGTCGGCCCGCATGCAAGGCAAATGCCCTACCCACTGTGCTATCGTTCCAGTCCCCAGACCTCATATAACTTTTAAGGAGCTATTCTGATCCCCACTTAACAGCTAAATGAGACAGATAACCAAAGATCTGGTTTAGCAAGTAGAACTATTACTATGTACTCAGTTACTTATAAATTTTTCAATTCCTTGCTCTTTTTTTCCCATAGGTTCTAAGGAATACTTAAAATTAGTTAGGAGAAGAATTACATAGTATGTAGGAATAAAATATAAGTGGTTCTAAATAATTAAAAATAAGATCAAGAGCCAGTGTACAATCATTTCTCTATTCAACTAGCCAACTTATTCAAAAGGGGGATTCAATGGCAATTTTAAAAGCAAATCCTTGAGCCAGAGCAATAGTACAGCAGGTGGGACATTTGCCTTGCATGCAGCTCACCCGAGTTCAATCCCCAGAATCCCATATGGTCCCCCAAGCACCTCCAGGGGTAACTCCTTAGTGCAGAGCCAGGAGTAACCCATGAGCATTGTTGGGTGTGAGCCAAAAAGCAAACTGAAATAAAATAATAAAAAATAAAGAAAATCGTACCCTCAAGGACAAAGCAAACAAAAAAAAAATCTAACAGAAACAAAATCCTAGAAGCTGCACAACATGAGGGTGACTGATATTGCAGAGTAACTGCAACACACTGATGAAAGCCGGTCTGGGAAAGGCAGCTGTGCATGCTGGTTCATGCTATGCATGTCACTGAAACATCAAAACTGGTATGAGAGATACGGTGAGCCTCTGGAAATGCAAAGGTGAGGGACAACAACAAGGCAACTTTTAAAATGGGTTTAGGAAGTAGCTAGGTGTCTGCCAAAGGGTAAACTAGAAAGGTGTGACTAAACCAGGTAAATTTGGTGATTAGGTGTGGTGGAGGATAGAAACTCAACTTTTGAACATAATGAAATACTGATATTGACATATAAAGCTTTATGCCTAAAAAACTGATGTCATGTGACAAAGCAATGCTACTTCAGTTAAGCATGTCTATGCATCTCCATCTCAGTGACCTAGGTATCATATATCATAAGTATCATATTACCTGATTACCATATTTGTTGCATATGTAATAGAAATTTCTTCCAAAATTAAAAATATCTACATTTAAACCAGTAAAGGTAACCCTTAGAGTCAGGCATCCTACCACACACCATTTATTTAATTATTTTCCCTAGAGCTAAGAGTATTTTAGGTTTAGGGGTTGTCTTTGATTTGTCTATTTTTAGTTTTGTTCTGTGTTTGGGGCCACATCCAGTGGTGCTCAGGGCTTAATTCTGATTCTGTGCCTAGGGATCACTACTAGTGGTGTTGGGGATCAAATTGGGGTCAGCTGAGTGCAAGACAAGTGCCTTAACCACTATACTATCTCTCCAACCTGACTAGCAGGTTGGTTTTTCATTTGTTTGTTTTAAGTTAAACCCCATATGTCTTTCTCTATGATCATAGCCAAGAATCAATTCTTCACTGCAGCTAAAAGCCAGGAGATTCATTTTTGGAAAGAGGTGAAACAAGAATCTGGAGTATGAGATGTCAGATACTAAATGCCTAATTGGGATGTCCATACTGTATAATAATAATGATGTGAGAAAGTTGCAGATCGATTTGAGACACAACACAAACACACACACACACACACACACACACACACACACATTCCCTATTGGATCAGAAGAGTTTTCATCCATCAGAAGGGTGGGCCAGTAGGGTGACGTCTTGGAGAATCTGCTTGGTCTAGTGATATATATGGTGATATATCACCATATTCCTTTCAAGGAACTGCTGAGTGTTCTTTGGGGACCATCAAAGTTTTTTCCAGCATCTCTTTCAGAACAGCACAGAAGTGGCCAACATAGGACACTGGCTAGGTGGCACTGCCTCCAGAGCCCTAGCCCGGTGACCTGCATTTGAAGCCCACAACTCCTTTTGCTCCATTCCCCTGCATCTTTACAGGGTTGATTTTCAATATAAATGCATACCCCCAATTTGTCTACTTTCAAAGAAATCAATCTGCCACAGGAACTGAGAAATAAAGGTCCAAGTACAAGAGCTTTCCAATGAAGCAAAGCAGACCTTTCTCTGGGAAAGTTCACCTAGAGGTGCCTGGAGTGCTCCCTTCAGCTTCCAATCAGCTTTTGAAAGCCACACACTTAGATACAAGACTCCCTGTCTTGCTCCACCTTTTACAAAGCTGTTAGCATAAAACAGTAGGGTCCAAAACAAAGAGGCTACATAAGGCATTATTCTTATCAAGTTAAGATATTGTACTCATGAATCAGGAGGAATATAAAACCAGAGCAACAGAAAAGGCTCTTGGAAATGGAAATGATGATATCATATTGGTAATAGTTATTTATCAAGAACTTCAACCAAAGCATTCAAAGGTAAAATTGAAGCAATTTTGCAGCAACTAGAAAAAAACAAGGAGGAATGATGAAAATAAAAGAGATACAGCAAAGAAAGCAAAATGCCTGAAGGTGACTCCAGAAGGGCCGATATGCAAACAGTCTTTCCTAGGGCCCCACTCAATCCTCCCTAGTCTATTTGCACTGTTGTAACTGAGCACCAAAAACTGGTGGCTTATGTGAAGGGGGGAGGAGAAAGACGGTCACTTTCTCCAATCCACCTTCGCCACCTGGGACCCTAGGATTACTGAGTTCTTGTTTCTCCTCACAGAAAAGAATTTTAGGAGTATGCAAGCAGTGAAGTAAAACAAATTTTATTTGGAGGTTTTTGAAAGGGAAGAGGGAGAGAAAAGTGGGAGAGTGGAGAGTAACACGCTCAAGAGAGAGCTCAGGCTTTTCCAAGGGCAGAGAGAACCCCTACACACATCCCAGCATTAGGTATGAAATCATGACAGTACATATCTCAAGCGGGGAGATGTGGGCGGCAGATGTTCCTAGGCACCACATGTGCTTGGCTATGTGGGCAGAAGCAGCACACGAGCTCAGGAGCATCTACTTAGGTAAAAGTTCTTTGTCTAGGGGATTGCCAAGGGGAGTAAGGTTGGGAGTGGTGATGGTCTTCTTTGAAATTCCTTTTCTGGCCTTTCCTTTCTGCTGGAGCTCGTCTCCAGAGGGGTCCAGCTTTCTCTGGATCTCTTGCTGGCCAAGTGAAAGTCTTATCCGGCCTTAGTTCCTGTTTTCTGCAAGCTTGGCCTTTTGCAACTTCAGAGCTACTGATGTCATTATTTCCTAGGAAATTCATTGCTTGAGGAAGGAGGCCTTTCCAATCTACCTGCCTGCCTACATCAAAGGGGAGCCTGGGAAAGAAGATATGAACTCTCTGTACCACAGATATGTGCCAAATGGGCAAGAACTACAAGGATCTGACACCCCAGTGGTCAGCCCTGGAGCCTGGCAATGAGCAGCCATGTGTGAAGTACAAGGAAGGCCTTGCTGTCGTGCTGATCACCAAAGGAGGTGCCTTCTGAGGGGGCTGTTTCAAGAAGTTCTGAAGTTTCTCTCGGAGAGAAGGATCTCCTGCCGAGGTCTAGGACTTTTACCCTGCTCTGGCAGGTCCCTTGAGGGCCTGCTTAGAGAGTCCACCCAAAGACTAGATTTGTAATAGGTGGCATCTATGGGTGAGGATGGGCCCAGAGGATGGAGCCAAAACCCTGAGTGACGAAGAACTAGTACTGGGCTCAAGGTTGGAGGAGATCACCCAGTAGGCGTGACTCTTGTCATAAGAGGAATGGGACAGAGGAAAGCTCTGTATACCCTCCCCACCCCATGTATACTAGCCCTGTCCTCAAAATGTGTGGTCTGCATGCTACTCCTGCACAGAGTCCCTAAGTTTACAGCCAAGGAGAGTGATGCTTACTGAGCCTCTTTACAAGTGCAAGAATCTGGAGGCCTGTGGTAAATTCCCCCAGTGGTAATGCCTCTTATAAAAGTTCTCTTGTTAATTAAGACCTCCACTTCCTGATTTGGAAGGTCCTTTCCCTCTTTGGTTTCTCCCAGCCCACTATGTTGGGGTCGGGAGAATTTCATATTTCACCCAGGAGAACTCCCAGGATTGTGAACCAACACTAACAGGCAGAATAAAGGATATGAAAAAGAAGAATTCCAAATAAATCATTCAAGACATTTCCACAATGAAACGCCAAGTTTTTCTAGAGTAAAAAGGGCACCTAATTAACTAAACAAAGGAATTTTTTGTATAAGATTAAAACTACCCCAATCAAGGAGGAATAAAAGGAGTTAAAGATGACTAAATTTCCAAAGATAACTAAATTTCCCGAGGCAGGCAGAGAATAGTTTCTCTATAAAGCATCAGGAATCAAAGTGCTTTTGTATCACTTAGTTTTATCAAGACATTCATATGTATAGGTGTGTGTTGGGGGGGATATGGAGTCAAACTAGAAGTGTTATGGGAACATTGATCAAGGGTCTTGGGGGTTGTGGTGAGGTAATATAAAAGCATACATTAGTCATAAACACTAACACTACTATAAACATGTTGATGAAACTGCCATAATAAGCTACATTTCTTAGTTATTTTCTCCTAATCATAAGATATCATTGTGTCCTATAAAATATTTTGTGTATTCTAACATTGATTATTGGGTTGGAGCAACACCGCAGTGGGTAGGGTGTTTGCCTTGCATGTGGCTGACCCAAGTTTGATTCCGCCATCCCTCTCGGAGAGCCGGTCAAGCTACTGAGAGTACCCTGCATGCACGGCAAAGCCTGGCAAGCTACCTATGGCTTATAGGTATTGGATATGTCAAACACAGTAACAACAATTCTCACAGTGGAGACATTACTGGTGCCTGCTCAAGCAAATTGATGAGTAACAGGATGACAGTGATACAGTGAACATTGATCGTTGGTCTATTGCAAAACCATCGATAAACCCTCAATGATTTGAATAAATATCTGCAAATACTCATGCTCTTGTATTTTCAACAAGTCAACATCATCTATGAACATTTTTTACTTTTCCTTCTCCTCCATCCTCCTAAAAAAGATCAAGGGAGAGAAATGTAAGGTGGTTGCACCTCAGAAAACAGATGATCTGAATAGACTTCTTTAAGACAAGAATTTGAGATAGTTCCTCAAAGATCAGGGCATAATTGGGCAAGTGGAGATATGGGAAGACGGAATGAGATAAACAGACAAGGAAACATCTGAATGGCGGTGATCAACTGTAGCACAAATAAGATCTTGTGCCCAGATTTATGCTGTATGGTTTACCCCAAATAAGATGAACTTATTTTAATGATGAAAACACTAGATATTTTTCTCACTCTAACTTTAATAAGTTATAGGAAGTCAGCAAAAGAGGAAACTGAACATCCATAGTAACCATTTGAGAAAGGGTATGAAAAATGACTAAATACTTATATTTTTCAGTGAACACTAAGTAAATAAAAATGTAGCACTGTAGCACTGTCATCCCATTTGCTCAAGTGGGCACCAGTAATGTCTCCATTGTGAGACTTGTTGTTACTGTTTTTCGGCATATTGAATATGTCATGGGTAGCTTGCTAGGCTCTGCCATGTGGGCAGGATACCCTCGATAGCTTGCTAGACTTTCCAAGGGGAACGGAGAAATCGAACCCGGGTCAGCCGCATGCATGGCAAACGCCCTACCCGCTGTGCTATCACTCCAGCCTGAAATAAAAATAAAACTAAAAAATCCCAAAAGCTCTCACACCCGGCAATTCACAAGAATTTCTACTAGTTCTGCACTCAGGAATTACTCCTGGCGGTGCTCAGGGCACCATATGGGATGCTGGGATTCGAACCTGGGTTGGCTGCATGCAAGGCAAATGCCCTACCCTCTGTGCTATCGCTCCAGCCCTGAGAAGAAAATATTTTTTGAAAAACAAATGGTGAGGGGTAGCAAAAATGATTAGGCAGTTATTTCTGTGAATTTGGGGAATGTGGAGGACCTTTGGCACTTCTTAATAAAGTCCTATTGGACCACTTGACATCTGTAAACCACATTTATGGACAACTTTAATAAAATTAAAAAAACAAAAATTACAACAGTGAAGAGCCAGCTAGATATGACTCTCTGTGAACACTGATATTACGGTGAAATAAGGTTGGTTTCCAATAACCTGCTGTTCCTTGGCTGCACCCTGCACACTTGGGCTCCTTCTAATGTGCTGAATGAGCCTAGAATATGATGATAGATAGCACAGACTAGTTCCATAAAAAGATGGTCTCAAACACTGGTGAAGATGCACTGGGGATTCTGAAGGCCGAGTTGCTGGAAAGATGCATAAATCCAGCCCCTGACACCCGACTGCCATCAGCTACATAGAAAAGCTGACTCTAGTGTTAGGAGAGATTTTTGCAGTCCATGTCAGCATAATTTCAGATACCATGGATAGTTGCAATATGCATCCAAGTGTCCCCTGAAGTGTGCTGGCAGGGCAATAGGTCTCCATCTTTAGAGGAGCTTCAGTCTGGGTAAGCATCGTGGCTGGACAGACTGCTAGCACCAAGATTGCCTGGTTCCTTTCTGCTTCCCCTCTGTTTATAGGACAGTAGGGAAAATCAGAAGCACATGGAAAGCAATATTTACTGACATGCCACAATTTTCTGTCAAGAGCTTTACTGGTAAAGCTTTACTGGTAAAAGCAGAAAGAAAGAAAAAGCTGAAAGACCATGCCTCTAAATTTTGCCCTGAAAAACAGATGAACTCTTTCATAGTCTCTCTCCTACTGAGATATGTTGTTTTCAAAAGGGAAAGTTATAACAAACTGTCTCTTAAGAGAGGGAAATGGAAAAATTAAAGTTTTCCCAAGTTTCTACCTTGCTAAAAGTGAGTGTGTCAAAGTGTATGATGAATACCTCATTATATTAGGAAGCCACTCAAGTGTCTTTTCCTGGGTATGAAAAGTTTTGGCTGTGATAAGAGAGAAAATGGCAACAAGAGGGAAATAAAATTCTCTGAAAAACAGAGGGTTGTTTCGTCTCATCCTGACGTGAAATCCATATCTCAGGAGACTAGAAGTTTCTCCGAAGGGGAGGAAAAGAAGACATTGGAGATAATTCTTGCAGAAAATAATCTAAGCTGAGACCCAAGAACTATTCTGAAAATATCCCATTGTAGGAAGAGGGCAATAATTTTAAGATGAGTGGCATCAAAAATTCTCTTTGATGGGTGTTTGTTCCCTGTGGTAATCACTATCATTTTTTGAAACTAAGGACAAGAACAGACTTATTAAAAAATGCTTTAGAGAATTAAAAAAATATTTTCAGAAATTTTGGAGAGGGAGTTGGGCATGTCTTTATAGAGAGAATATTATATAGTTACAGAGAATAAAGACAAATTGGCTCATTTAGATATTCAAGGAAAGGATGACATGATAGAGAACAAAGAACTTAGAGACCATTAATTATCAAGAAAATGCCAGGTGATTAATATATATTTCTACAGAAGTGTCCTTCTTTATGATTGGAGTTGTAGTTATATGCCCCAAAGTAATTCTCAGCATATACAGTGGGAAGTAGGGATATATGGAATCTAAATAGCTGGTCTCACTTTTTCTAAGGCATCAACTTCCCCATTTCTTGTCTGCAGGAATACCTAGGTGTTCAATGGCTAAGAAAGACTTAGATCAAAAGGGTCATCTTTTTCCTTGAAATTTGGGAAGATTACATGCTCAGATAACAGATAGCCTGAGTTGTTAGTAAATTCTGGGCAATGATTTAAAGGTCACAAAAACTTGGAGAGGAAAATATATAATAGGGAGAAAGAAAAGAATATATAAGGGACACTTTGTATTGTATCACAAGAATGGAGTAAGCCAAGAACACATAATCCTCTTAAGTGTAGCTGGTCTTCACAAAGACTGTATGCACAATTCCAGGTTTCCTTGGTTACGCCTTCCTAGGGATCAACATGTTATAATGAGTCGGGGGAAATTGTGTAACTGTGACTTGGCAAGATCCCTACAGGGAGATCTGGAGAAGTTTGCAAGTAGAAAAACTAAGTTTATTAGATTGGTACCCAAGAGGAAGATCAAGGTGCCCTCTGCTGACTTGGTCATAATCTTTGTAAGGAATGAAATATTTGTGGACACACAGTGCTTTGCTGCCTTAATACAGGGGTATTTTGGGGGTGTAACTACAACTCTACAAAGAAAAAGCCCCAAGCAGAGTGGGGTAGGGATTGAGGCTCAAATAGTTGCACCTCCCTTCACAATCTGCACTGAGGTTGAGGCCTGCAGAACCAGCTCCATGTTTTTCAATTTTGTTTTTGTTTTTGTTTTCATTTTAAAATCAGCTCCATTCACTGAAACGTAGAGATGTACATAGCACCTACTCAAAAAGTTTGATGAGAATTAAATGAATTACTAAGTATAAAGCACTTTGAATAACTTTTGCCACTTAATCAATTTCTTCGTGTGTTGTCTACTACTATTGTATGTTGCTATTGCTGATGTTATTATCCAATGACGTGATGAATAATAACATCAACATCACGCCATTTTCGACACTGAAGAAGAACTGTTCCTCAAACATGCGACAGTAGAGACATCGGTGATGTCAGTGTACTTGTCAACACGAACTTGGCCATGAGCATTGATTTGTTCAAATGCCTAACAACCCAAATCGGATGCTTATGTTTCAATAGGTATGGCTCATTGCTAGCAGTTTCTGTCTTCGCCATCTACGCACCAACATCTGACTACGACGAAGAAGAAATTGAGAAGTTCCACATGGAGCTGGAGAAGTTCTATAAAGAAGACCACACCTTCTACAAGGTCATTGTCGGTGATTTTAATGCCAAGATGGAACCTAGAAGGTCACCCGAAGAACTCCACATCAGGACCCATGGATGTCACCCGAAGAACTCCACATCAGGCCTAGAATGGAACAAACAGGGTGAGAGACTGTCTGAATTCCTCATTTGCCAAGGTGTCAAAAGTCAGATGGGCTGGACACGTAATGCAGTTTAGAGACAACCGCTGGACTAGAGCTGTTACCGACTGGATTCCATGGGACATCAAAAGACCTCGTGGCTTCCCACCTATGAGATGGTCAGACTTCTTCATCAAAACCCTGAATGAAAGGTTTGAGGCACTTTGTGTTCCTGGAGTGAGCAGGTGCCACTGGGCTGTACTGATGCACGACAGGGACGAGTGAAAACATTACTGGAGCCCGCTCGAACAAATTGACAAACAACAGGATAACAAGCGATACAAGTGATTATCCAATGGATGAATTTAGAGTAGAACTGAGACTCAGCTCTTCATGGGTAGGATGTCTCCAGGGACAGAGAGGGGGAAAGGTAACAAAAGCCATTGGTTGCTAAATAGAAAGATGGTCTGGAGAAGGTCCCCAAACTAGTCAGAATGCAGATCAAAGTTTTTGGCTGGAGAAGCTAGAGATCTTCACTTATCCACTCCTCAGGGATAGACTCAGGAACAATAACCCCACACTCCAAAAAACTCAAACATTAGACATTGTTGCTTAGCTACCAGTTCTTTCTGCTTAGTCCCAAGTAATACATAATATTATGGACAAGCCAGGCAGAATCTCACAGATTCTGGCAAGCTATCCATGGCATATGCGATATGCCCAAAACAGTAACAATAATGCGCCTCATTCCCCTGACCTTGAACGCAACAGAGATGATACTGGCACCCAGTCGAGCAAATAGATGAGCAACAGGATGACAGTTATGGACAAGCCAGACTTATGGTGAGCTTAAATCAGCATCCATGACCCTACAGACTAATAAACATCATGATCCTTCTCATCTTTCTTGCTCATTTCTCATAACCAGACTGCTTGTTCCCTCATGAAACTCAGATAAAATGAATTATCTCCCCAAATGTGCTGCATGCCTACGTCCCTCGTCCCTGTGACTATAATATGTTTTTTTTTTTGCTTTTTGGGTCACACCTAGCAATGCACAGGGGTCACTCCTGGCTCATGCACTCAGGAATCACCCCTGCGGTGCTCAGGGGACCATATGGGATGCTGGGATTTGAACCCGGGTCGGCCGCGTGAAAGGCAAAAGCCCTACCCGCTGTGTTATCACTCCAGCCCCTGTGACTGTAATATTTTTGAGTAAAAGAGCTTTATTCAAATGTTATCGTGTTAAAATGAGTGCCTTTTGTAATTGGGTGTACCTTCATTCGGTGACTATGACCTCAAAGACAAAGAGACATTTGTGTTTAGATACCAGAGAAAGACATGTGACTATCAATCAGACAACCAGAGTGTTGCACCTAAAATCCAAGAAATACCAGATATTGCCAAGAGCTACCAGATGCTGGAAAGAGGTAGGAAAGATTTTGAGCTTTGCAAGAAAGTCTATAGACATCTCAATTTCAAACATCTATCCCCAGGACTATGAGAAAATAAGTTTCTATTTTAAGTCACCAAATATGTGACTATTTGTTACAGCAGCCTCCAGAAACTAAGACAAACTTAATTTTGTCAGCCATCCCATTTCTTTGGGCTACCTGAGTAGCCCATGTTACCTTTGCCCACCAAGAAGCTCATTCTAACAAGAAATATCTGGAGAAAGGATACAAGGAAGTAACATACTTTCTACTCAGAATATTACCTGAGTCTCTTAAGCAAATCAGCCCACCCATTCCCCAGAGTTCTGCATAACACTTAGCTGCTATACCTCCCAGCAGCAGTTTACATAGAATAATGTTAGATTTGGGCTTTATCTTGCCCTTTGTGGGGGCCATCTGACTTACATCTGCCTACCGAAAGTAACATTTTATTTTCACCTGTTCAGAAAGTTCCATGAATCTCCGCTTCCCATCCCCCCACCCCCTCCCTACCACCAGGATCTCCAGTTGGTTTGGGGCTACATCTGACATTTCCTGGGAGTTACTTCTAGGTCAGTGCTTGGGAGATTCTGCCAGTGATGTTCAGGGGACTATGTGGTACTGAGAATCAAATCCAGAGCCTCACACATGAAAGACAAGTACTCTGTCATTTAAACATGCCCTTGACACCAGAAGATTCATTTTGGAAAGAAAAATATATCAACCTCCAGGAAGTCTTTCCAACAATTCTCCAAGTAAAGATGAAAGCACAGTCTCAGAAAGTCAAGCCAATGTATAACAGAAGAAAATAAATGTTAATGTATGTATATCTAAGTTTGTCTCCTTTTCATAATCATAATAAGTTCCTAGTGTAAAATGGAAGGAGGAATGAACAAAAATCAAAAGAATGGTTCATTTTCTTGCTTTTCTTACATTCAGTTTATGTTGTTATCAATGAACATTATGAGAAATGGTATGATGGGATGATATTAACCCAAGCTAATCTTCATTACTACTAAAGAAGGAAAACGAAAAACTGATATAAAAAAAAAGTATTCAATCAGAGTGGGAGACTAATACCCAAGAACTGTAGAAATAAGTACCAGGAGGTTGACCCCATGGCTTCGCGGCTGGCCTCACGTTCCGGGGAAAGGGCAACTCAGAGAAGCGATCACCAACTACATTGTAGTCGAAGGCCATGTGGGGGAAGGGAGTTGCGGGCTGAATGAGGGCTAGAGACTGAGCACAGCGGCCACTCAACACCTTTATTGCAAACCACAACAGCCAATTAGAGAGAGAGAACAGAAGGGAATGCCCTGCCACAGTGGCAGGGTGGGGTGGGGGGGAGATGGGATTGGGGAGGGTGGGAGGGACGCTGGGTTTACGGGTGGTGGAGAATGGGCACTGGTGAAGGGATGGGTTCCCGAACTTTGTATGAGGGAAGTATAAGCACAAAAGTGTATAAATCTGTAACTGTACCCTCACGGTGATTCTCTAATTAAAAATAAATAAATTATTAAAAAAAAACAATAAAAAAAAGTATTCAGAGGAGGAAGGAAAAAAGGAATAGGTTTAAAAAAAATAAAAGCAAGGAACCATGAAAGCCAATCTTTGTCAAATTCAGCAGCTCCAGTTAAGAACAGAAAGAAAAATCAAGTAAAAACTAGAAGAAGCCAGGGAATATTATGGTACTGAATCCTGCCTTGCACTTCTACTGATAGAGGTACATTGATGAATAATAGATTTATGGTTTTCAGAGGGGAAGGGTTGGGGAACCAACCCTTTATGAAGTGTGCTCATAGAGGACAAAGCTTCTCAGAAATTTTAATTACAGGTCTTCATCTGATCACGAATAAATGCCAGAAGTCAGTGAGGAAAGAAAATATCACTTTCATTACCAAAACTGGTTTGATAACAATTGCTTGGATCTTTGGTCAAAAAGGAGACATTACACTTTCCCCCAGGACTAGACCACTATCCTACCTTGGTTTTTTTTTTTAATTAATATTGAGGTAACACGAATACCATAGTGCAAACATGCTAAACATGTCCTTTTGTCTCTTCAACTGTACTTATGTCTTTTCCATCCCTATCCTATGGCTCTCCTAGTCCTTCTATCCTCTCCAAGTCCTCTTTACTGCTTGGTAATCTTAGGTCTCATTCCCCTGACCCTGAAAGAGTCTCCAACGCAGCATCATTGGGAAGGACGAGTAAAGAGAGGCTTCTAAAATCTCAGGGCTAGGACTAATGGAGACGTTACTGAGATTGCTTGAGAAATTTGACGATCAATGGAATGATGATGATGATAATGAATCTTAGGTCTGTTGGCAGAATCCAAGTGTTTGTTATTCTGGATACTATACATTCCCTTGCTTTGCTTCCTATAGTCTGCATATAAGTAAGATCAAGTAATATTTGTCTTCTCTCTCTGGATTATTTATATTAACATGACAGGCCCCATCTAATTCGATCCAAATTGTAGCAAAAGAGGAAATTTCATCTTGTCTTATAGCTGAGTAGTAGTCCATTATCTGTGAATGGTAAAGAAATTATGACATTTGTGCATAACAAAGTAGAGTCTTTAAAAGGTTGAAAGGTGAGCTAGAGGAGTCTTTAGACACAATTCAAAAAGGATACCTCATGGTGAGAGCTGTGTTATATATTTCAGCACCAACTGGCCTTTCTGGAGGGTACACAGATTCCTTAGTTACTTGTAGCTGTCTGCCAAGTCAATATACACTCCTCAGTCTGTAATGCAGAGAACCTCAACTTATTTCCAGCCCTCATCCCTACTGACCCTAAAAACAGAACAGGGAATTCATGAGACTCTTTACCTGTTCCCAGGAGTGGTCTTGGAGCTGGATATTCTCATGATGGCAAGATGAGGCTAACAAAGGAAGCATCATATTAATTAAGGAGGCAAAATGGGACAACAGAAACAGTACAATAGATTAGGGGCTTCCTTTGCATGTAGCCAACCAGGTTTGATCTAGGGAATGACATAGGGTCCCCTGATCTCCACCTGGAGTGATTCCTGACCTTAGAGCCAGAAGTATGCCCTGAATACTGCCTGATGTGACCCCCCCCCCCACACACAATATATCTAAACAAAAGGAGGCCAAAAGGTCCACAAAAAAACCACACACCCCATAGGGACAACAGTCTCCAATTCACTGCAATCAAGGGATTTCAAATAAAAGTTTCAAAAGCTTAGCTGAAGAAACACAATTAGGATAAGCATACACATGTGTTTATATTGGATCACAATATAAACACATGTGTACACATGTACACATACATACCACCTCCCCCCAAAAGCATTTCAAAAACTATATTTACAACTTTCTCTATCTCTGTGTAATGTAAATCTTAACTCTCACTGATAGTCTCTAAATTACTCCCAAAACTCAACTCAAAGTCCAACTCCTGTCCCCATCAATCTAATGAATTACTCTCTTTGAGAGGGTGTGACTGCTGGGGGGAAAGTCAAGAAAAGCAGTGTCCAGCTCCCTTGCCTTTGGCAGGGGGATAACATGAGCATTATAGGACCTGGTAGCATTATTAGACATGGTAAAGAACTGATAGTAAACCTGTCCATCGGGCACAGAAACAGGTCACATCATAATCAGTCGGCACTTGGATACTGTAACTTTAAGGGAAATGATACATAAGGGGCCGGATCTTTGAACAGTCTTTTAATTCAGTGTTAACAGGATTATTTTTCATCAAATGATATTATCCAAGGACCTGCTGTAATATGAGTGATGGTTGACAATTTCCAAAATACTAATGTGACTTCAGGTACTTTTAAATTAATAAAAACAGTTTTTTCTTGAATTGTGACTGAGTCAAACTAATTTTTGAGTTTTTTTTCTACAAACGTACTGTATGGTTTCACAAAGTATGGCCAAATGAATGTATTATCTGAAATAACCCAGATGAAACAAACCCAAACAACAAACTAACATTTGAGTTGAACCAAAGTTTTGTTCACTTTAATTCTCACTGAATTTCTAGATGGAAGGCTTCATAATGCTGATTCTAAACGCAGATGAGCCATCAGTTCCAAAACACACACTTTCTTTATTTATATCTCATATCTCAGCCATCTAGAGCTACTTCCAACTACTCCACAAGTCCCCAAATATTTCATGTCTCCAGTGTAGGCTCCTACAGCCTCCTTGGCTTAAATAGCCCATCCTTCTACTCCTTGGCTCCCTATCAACTCAAACACCACTCACTTATTCATTCATTAATTTATTCACTCACTCATTTATTTGCTTTTATTGAAACTTTAATTTGAAAGTGTCTATGCCAGATTGGATTCGTACTGGTTATTGGGCATCCCAAAGGTGAAAAATACACTGTACCTGCTCTTTAAAAGCTCACATTACCAAGCGAATTATAATAGACACCAAAAAAACATAGTATACATACTGACCTGGCAGGGGAGTTAGTATCTAGCTGTTATCATGAAGGTAATTTTTCTAGGGTGAGACTTATCCATGGCACTCCGGATGTTCTGACCCCAGTGATTTCCCTAAACGTGGGAAACTAAACTGCATAATTCATGGTACTGGGTGCTGTATTTCAGGGGACTGCTTTACCCTGAAAAACAAACAGTCACTGAAGCACTGTTGTCCTGTTGTTCATAGATTTGCTCAATTTGTTAGGGCGGGCACCAGTAATGTCTCCATTGTGAGACTTTGTTGTTACCATTTTTTGCATTTCGAATACACCAAGGGTAACTTGCCAGGCTTTGCTGTGTGGGCGGGATACTCTCGGTAGCTTGCCAGGCTCTTGGAGGAATCGAACTCAGGTCGGCCACGAGCAAAGCAAACACCCTACCCACTGTGTTATCGCTCCAGCCCAAACAAACAACAAACAAACAAACAAAAATACAGTATGGATAGTGTAGCCAATCAAGGAAGCTCATGGAAAATTATCAAAACACAGACAGGAATTCTTTAATTCATTGTACAAATTGTCCCCAACATTTCATGACTCTGCTTAATATTTTTCAATTTTTCTATGATACCAAATTAATATAAATCATTTTTCATAATTTTTCTTTGTATGGGTTGGCAAAGCCTGGCAAGCTACCCATGGCACATTTGATATACCAAAAAAGTAAGATCAAGTCTCACAATGGAGATGTTACTGGTGCCTGCTCAAGCAAATTGATGAATGGGACAACAGTGCTACAGTGCAGTGCCATGGATTAGCAGTATTTGATATGATGATCCCTAGGGATCATCATAAGTATTTCCTTATGATGATCCTTAGTGACAGTGGTACAGCTCCCAGTAAGCCATTGATCATGAGGCTAATCAAGTTTTTACCAGCAATTCTCATCAGATAAAAAAAATTCTATTACTCAAGCAACCCTGTCATCCAGGAATAAGTTATTTAATAAATTAATTATAGTTTCATGCTTGAAACAGTCTTCAGGTTCCTTGTGCTTCCAGCTGTGTAACTTTATTTTTTTAAGATCTATACTTATTTTATTTAAATTTTTTCAGTGAACTAAAATACACATCTCTGTTATTGTGAATTGAGTATTTACATAAAAGCAATGCAAAGAGTATAGTGAAAACATTTAAGGACCCCAGACCAGATATTGCTGATCAAGAAAGAAGAAATGACCAGTCTTCTGTTCTCAGGCATTCGGGTTTTTTCCAAATTCTAGCTATTGTAAACAGTGCTGCGATGAACATACAGGTGCAGATGTCATTTCGACTATACTTTTTTGCCTCTCTGGGATATATTCCCAGGAGTGGTATTGCTGGGTCAAATGAGAGCTCAATTTCTAATTTTTTTGAGAAGTGACCATATTGTTTCCCAAAAGGGCTGAACCAGTCTGCATTCCCACCAGCAGTGTAGGAGGGTTCCTTTCTCCCCATATCCACGCCAACAGTGGTTGTCTTTGTTCCCCTGGATGTGAGCCAGTCTCTGTGGTGTGAGGTGGTATCTCATGGTAGTTTTGATCTGCATCTCCCTGATGATCAGTGATGAAGAGCATTTTTTCATGTGCCTTTTAGCCATTCATATTTCCTCCTTGAGAAAGTTTCTGTTCATTTCTTTGCCCCATTTTTTTATGGGGTTGGATGTTTTCTTCTTGTAGAGGGAGGTCAACCAGTGCCTTGTATACCCTTGATATCAACCCTTATCAGATGGGTACTGGGTGAATGTCCTTTCCCATTCTGAAGATTGTCTTTGTATTCTAGTCACTGTATCTTTTGCGGTGCAGAAGCTTCTTAGTTTAATATAGTCCCATTTGTATATCTCTGTTTCCACTTGGTTGCTCAGTTGCATGTCATCTTTGAAGATACCGTTAGCTTCAATATCCTGGAGGGTTTTGCCGACCTTATCTTCCATGTATCTTATGGATTGTGGTCTGATGCTAAGGTCTTTAATCCATTTTGATCTGACTTTTGTGCATGGTGTCAGAAAGGATGAAGTCATAAACTTTGCATATAAGTGGAT
This sequence comes from Sorex araneus, assembly GCF_027595985.1. Lineage (NCBI taxonomy): Eukaryota > Metazoa > Chordata > Mammalia > Eulipotyphla > Soricidae > Sorex > Sorex araneus. Next base: position 101,993,692 of record NC_073303.1, on the reverse strand, counting down.
CAACAAGGAAAGTATCATGCTAAGTGAAATGAGTCAAAAAGAAAGAGACAGACACAGAAAGATTGTGCTCATCTGTGGAATATAAAACAACAGAATGGGAGACTAACACCCAAGAATAGTAGCAATAAGTACCAGGAGGCCTGCTCCACGGCTTGGAAGCTGCCCTTACATGCTGGGAGAGAGGGCAGCTCAGATAGAGAAGGGAACACCAACTAAAGTGTAGTGGATGGGGGGGTTGGAGTGATAGCACAGCGGGTAGGGTGTTTGCCTTGCATGTGGCCAACCCAGGTTCGATTCCCAGCATCCCATATGGTCCCCCAGCACCGCCAGGAGTAATTCCTGAGTGTAGAGCCAGGAGTAAGCCCCGTACATCGCTGGGTGTGACCCAAAAAGCAATAAAAAAATAAAAAATAATAAATACATAAATACATAAGTAAGTAAATAAATAAAGTGGAGGATCCACTCAGGATGGGAGAGGCAGGTTGAAAGCAGACTATAGACTGAACACGATAGCCACCCAGTATCTCCATTGCAAACCATAACACCCAAAAGGAGAGAGAGAACAAAAAGGAATTTCCTGTCACGGCAGGGGGGTGGGGGTGTGGAGGGGACAGCTCCGGGACGGGGGGAGCGACACTGGGGCCATCAGTGGAGGAGAATGGGCACTGGTGAAGGGATGGGTATTTGAGTATTGTATAACTGTAACACAGGCATGAAACTCTGCAACTGTACCCTCACAGTGACTCATTAATAAAAAAATAAAATTAAAAATAAATAATTAATTAATTAATTAAAAGGAACAAATAAAAAAAAGAAAGAAGAAATGAATTGGGAACACAATTCAGGCCCCTTGGATCCCATTCAGATATCCAACCAGCTGTGTAACTTTAATAGTAAAAAAACATATACAACCATTCTGTTTATCATTGTTCAATAAATTAGATGAGGTAGTCATCACTTTATAGCATAATTTTGTGAGGTTGATGGTTTTGCCCAAATGTGGACTAAGGTAATTGCTTCAATCATATTTAAGGTAAGCAATGCTAAGCTACAATGTTTGGTCAGTTAAGTGTATTTAGTGCATTTTAAGGCTGGAATGATAGCCGAGTGGGCAGGGCATTTGCCTTGCATACAGCTGGTCTGGGTTTCATCCCCAGCATCTCCTATGGTCCTTTAAGCTCCTCTAAGAGTGATCCCTGAGCGCAGAACCAGGAATAAGACTGAGCACCCCTGAGTGTATTAAGAACAAAACAAAATAAAAGTGTATTAAGCATATTTCAAAATATAGTTCCAAATCATGATGAGATTATGAGTGGAGGAATATCTATCATAAATCACTGGGTACAACTACAGAGATGAACAAAAGAATGAAGTTTCTTTAGAGGTCAATCCTTTTGATTAATATCCTCTTATTCCCAATTCATAGATGAGAACACTAAACCATAGAATTGTGAGTACATTTTCCAAGGTACACAGTTATCAAACAACAGAGCTGAGATTCTGTTCCAATGGCTATTATCTCCAAAGCCAGGCAGGCCTCTTAATTGTCAATTTGAATGATCTTTCCTCTGCCCTACAAGTCCAGACGGAGTGAGTCTTGATAAAGACTTGATAAACAGGATGAAGAAACTGATTTGGAAATGCGTGAGCTGTTAGACTCATGGTGTATCCAAGAATTAAGCCTAGAGAGGCTTCAGAAAAGTCAGGGTTTGGAGTTGGGTAAGAACAAACCTTGGTGTACCTGCTCTGCAATAAAGCAGATTGTGGTCATCAGGTTTTTTAAAGAATCTCTATCAATCCCATATGCCAGAGTCACTCACTTGTGTGACTCAGTCATCTTAAAGTCAAGTGACTTTAAATCTACATGTAGATTTCAATGTATTTTAAAATATTTATAGACACATATCGTATTTAAATGTATATAGCTATAAATCCTCTCTCTAATAGTTGTTAGGAGTATGTCCTTGGTCACTGAATCCATTGTTTTGAGTCTCGCCTTCTGTACTGTCCAATGGAAAAAGCATCTCTACTTTAAGGAAATCTGGAAAGAATTAAATTAAGTGAGATTAAGTACATACAGCACCAAGTATAGTGCCTAGGACACAACATGCACTAAACACACATTACTTCGGATTCTCTTTTATGTTTACTGGGTTGTTCCTTCCTTGCTAAGGAGACATGCCTGAGTATTTCCTGGCTTCAGAACGGGGGAAGAGCCTGGAACTTAGTGTCTTTATGAAACCATGACAAGTAACTCTGCCAGGGTGTGGCTGGGAGCAGAGTCCTGGGTTCTGGGCAAAGCTTGTTAGGATGAAAATGCAAAGAACAAAGTCCATCTTTAAGAGCCCACAAAGGGAGCCAGGAACCACCCATCCCCCTCAGGAAGGAACTGTTAATTGTGTCATTAATAATACTTAGCATTGTCCCTGTACTTTTCCAAGCTAATTAATTCCGCTCCAAATCCTGGAAAACAAATGACTAGATATGCAGGAGAGGGACTTCTGTTTCTGAGATACAAGGGTAGAGGAGCATGACTCAGGGAAAGTGAAAGCTATATTCTCACTTTCTGTGATTAAGTTGCCCTAGTGGGGAGAGATCACTTAGGCCTGGTTAGGACTTGGTTCCCCTCCCAAGACTCTATTCATTTTTTTTTTTTTTGCTTTTAGGGTCACACCCGGCGATGCACAGAGGTTACTCCTAGCTCTGCACTCAGGAATCACCCCTGGCGGTGCTCAGGGGACCAAATGGGATGCTGGGAATCGAACCCTGGTTGGCCGCGTGCAAGGCAAACGCCCTACCCGGTGTGCGGTGTGCTATTGCTCCAGCCCCATGGTTTTATTTTATTTATTTATTTATTTATTTTTGCTACCAAGACTCTATTCAAACAGAGTGCTCACTCTCTGGTCCACAGCTACAACAGGCTGACCCAGCCCTAAGCACATTGCCCAAAAATGACAGATGTGTTTAGACTGGAGCCATGGTATGGACATAAAAGTTTATCCCTCTCTTTTCTCCAAACACAGGATTAAGCTCTCATATAAAGAACTTATCTCTGATGAACTCTGCACCATTCAATTCATTGAGATTGAACCAGAATCTGAAGTTTCCAAGAATGTGACCCCAGTTCTCTTGCTTCAAACAGGAGGGCAGGGAAAGGGGAAGAGATGAAGCAAACAGAAAATTTCAATGTCAGATGAAGTACTTTGATAAATGGGAACCCAAAACATGTGTGCTCCTTTGAGAGGTGCGGACAGTGCTCCTAAAAGAGAGAACACATTTGAGATTCTTGGGAAAATGATTAAGAGAATAAAATAGAGAAATAAGCAAGAGAAAAAAACAGGTGAGGAGAAATATGGGTCAAGCGAGGACTAGCTGTTAAGATGCTGAGACTCAAGGAATGGTTCAGCACATTCAGAACTTAACCACAGTTCCCTTCATAAGGGGCTTTGGCGACGTGAAGACAGGCTAATAAAGACATGAGAAGACATAGATACGGTAAGAATTGAGGAGAACCCAAAGGAGGGGTGAAAGTAAGGAGACCACTTTTGCTTTTCAGGGGAAGATAAAGCCAAGGACAGACTAAGAGTAAAGGTCCTGGTTTGATGATTTCAGAAGGGGATTTCTCAGGCATACTGTTGTAGGAAGCTCCTACCCCACACGGTTCTGATTATGTTGGTCTCGGATAGGGTAAGAACTTTACCCAGGCAAGCATCCCAAGTGACACAAATGCAGGACACCCACTCACCTTCCTTTGGAAGATGTGGTAAGAAAGTCGCTGTGCTCAGTCTGGCCTCACATGAACCCTGACTCTGATCTAGTGTCTACAAAAAAAAAAACGCACAAATGACATTTGCTCTGAGAAGGGCATGGTGCTACAGGAGAGGGATTCTTATCTTTTTTTGCAGATTTCCACATTTTCAAATCCTAAAAATATCCTGAAATATCGTTTTCTGAAGACCCTGATCCTTATAGAAAGTTAAGTAGGGTGTTTGCCTGGCACACACGGCCAACCTGGGTTCTATTCTTCCGCTCCTCTTGGAGAGCCTGGCAAGCTACAGAGAGTATCTCGCCCACATGGCAGAGCCTGGGAAGCTACCCATGGCATATTCAATATGCCAAAAACAGTAACAAGTCTCACAATGGAGGCACTACTGGTGCCCACTTGAGCAAATCGATGAGCAACGGGATGACAGTGATACAGTGATACAGTGATTTAAAGGAAGAGATGTGTCTTGTTTGAAGGTTACTTTCAGCTCCTGGTGCAGACTGTCGCACCTGTTTGTTTCAATAATGCTACCAGCACCCCTGCGCTAGATTTAAAAAAAAAAAAGCTTTCAGTGCAAATGTAAATAACATATATGGTTTATTTTCATGGACTATAGAAGACTCCCTGCCCTAATTTCTTAAAAAAAATTAAATAAGGATCCAAAAGGATAGTAAAGAGGGTAGGGTATTTGCCTTGCACATGGCTAACCAGGGTTTGATCCTTGCATTCCATATGGTCCCATGAGAACTGCAAGGAGAAATTTGTGAGTGCAAAGCCAGTAATAATTCCTGACCATCGTCAGGTGTGGACCCCAAACCGAAATAAATATATATATATAAAATAAATAAAGGAAACTGACTGGTAACTATTTTCAGAGCACAGCTGGCATGAGAACCCAGGCAGGGCTATGTTACCTGAATGGGATCTGTGTGGTCACCACAGAGTGCACTGGACATATGGAAACTGTAGAAAGGGCTAGGAACAGAGCTTAGTGACAGAGCAATTGTCTTGCAAGTATAAGATTCTGCGTTTGATCCCCAGCACTGCTTAATAAACTGAAGGAATTAAACTGTATGTTCATAAGAATTAAAAAATATATTTATAGTTGTGAATAATAGTATTATTCACTCTCACACACTCACGAACCCAGAGAGTTCGAAGGTGTCTTGAAACCTCTCTCTTTTTCCATATGCCTATCAACTACTAGATCCAGATAATCTTGTTTCCTGAAACACCCCTATAATCATTCCTTTTATTCACCCATATCATTGTACAGGTATCCCAACTACCGCTAACCACCTCCATATGCTCCGATAATCCCGAAAGATTCATGTTTTTTCAAGATGCTCAGATGATCTTTCTCAGTTGCAAATCTAATCCTAGTGCTCCTCAGTGTTTTTGCATGTTCCCCCAATTACCCTCATCATTAGTAGCAGCCACCTCTGTTCACCTAAGACATTGTTCTAAACGGTCTTGCGTTCTTCAGTGCACTAACTCACAGTGGTCACCTGAGGCAGGTTTTACGTCCACATTTCTGGTTGATTGCTTTCTGGTCCTCTCTAATGTTCTCCTTGACCATGCAGGGAGTCAGAGCCTGCATACTGCATTTCCAATCTCCTTATACTGCTCCCTTTCTGGTTGGACTCTGTCAGTGGGGGACACTGGGGAGAGAGGAGGAAGTTGGAGGAAGAAGTTTGGAGATGCATTTTGTTTTATTTCCCTTCCTTTGGCTGGCAACTCCCAGGTTCTAGTGGCAGCACAGCTGGTGTGCACAGCTGCAGGGACTTACTGGTAGTGGCAGCAGCAATGTTGCCTCCAGCACATCAGCCCCACATGCAGACTGGATCCTACCAGAAGCTGGGGAGCTCTTTCTTACCGGGCACTCACTCACTTCTTCCTCTTGTTCCACTACCACCTCCAGGACATAATGACCTCTGTTCAATTTCTCTGCTGAAAATATCTGCCACTCATTCTGTTTTGGTGACCAGGCACTGATAGGTACAACCATTTGGTGTGAGAACAAATTGAGACACAGAGAGGTTATGTAATATATCCTAAAGTAAAAGCAAGGAAGTACCCCAAAGCACAGATGGGAGGAAAAGATAACACAAACTATTATGAAATTAAATCAAAGGTTTTAAGCCTGTGGCCCAAAGTGCATCATTGTTTCTCTGCCTTTTTTCCACATCTCACAGTTGCATTGGAGGAAGACACCGAGTAGGGGATTGTGTTTGTTGCTTTTGGTTGCTGGATGAGTGAATGCCAAGTACTCTAGACTTGTGTACAACCCCAGCAGGATTTGTGACTGCAACAGATGTTTGAAAGATCATTGAGGGAATACAGAGTAAACAAATGAATGAGCTGTGTGCACACAAAAAAGAGATCTGAGCTGCAACTTCCCACCTCTTTCCTTTCAGTAGCAAAGCCCTGTTGCCTCAGAGACACTGAAGGTCCACATTCCTTATACAGAATAAGCACAAAATAACGGCACATTTGTTAAATGAATGAGTGACTCAATCAAGTAAAAATGTAATCAATCAAGCCCTGGCTCAATGATATTAAAAATTCTAATTTATCAAAACACACAATTTTCTAGGAGAACAGCAAAAAAAGACTATTATATTTTCCTAAAAACAAAAAACTCCAATACAACATCCTACGAAAAAACCCATCTAATTAGACATAATGTAAAATGAAGGGGGAAAAAAAACATCATTAATCTCAGGAGACATCGTGTATGAAAAAGGAAAAAACAATGAGTCACAAATTCTAACCTCCTATTTATAACCTATGTCCACAAATGATTTGTTGCCGAAGGAGAAGAAAGCCATTAATCTACCAACTCAGGGAACAATTTTATATTTTGAATGAAAACAAACTAAACAGCATTAAAAGGGAAATAAATCAGATATGCAGTAATTAGTTTGAAAGAGCCGGATTTTCCTGCCTCACACTCTCTTTGGAAGTTAAGCCTCATCCATCAAAGTGAGAGTGTATAGAATGACACCAAGAATTCCCATCCCCTTTTCAGATAAAATTAGTCAGTCAATCTGAATAGTAAATTGACAGGACCCAGAAGGGAGTGCAAGGAAGATGGGATTATGGTAGAGGTAGGAGAGGAAGCCTAATAGAGTTTGGTAAAACCCCAACTCATGCACTTTTAACCTGCTGTGTAATTTTTTTTTCAAGTTGTTCTCTTTCAAGAATTCTGTGAATTCTTATAAGTCTGAAGTTTGGGTTTTTTTTTGTTTCCAAATAGACTTGCAGAGGGATCTTACTTGGTTTCTGACCCAGCATCCTTATTTTATAGATACAGGAAGCTCAGTCTGGGAGAGTAACTGACCTGCTCGCATTTACAACAAAACTCCAAAGTCAAGAACCCCGTCATGTACCTCATAATTCTTCTCCACAAATCTCATTGAAGACCAAACCACTAACTCATAAATTGCTTATCTTGAGAGCTTTGATTTCATGTCACAGTTTTTGGGTGGAAACTCTTTTTTTTTTTTGCTAAATTATGGAGAAAGTTTCTACTTCTGCTTTCCAGTTTTGGCTTTCCTTGCCTCGGGCATTTTCCTCTCTAATCAAAATTCAGATGCCTATTTTATTCATTTGCACCTTATTCTGAATTATCTCTCTTTATTTTATAATTTCCTGCTAGAAGAAAAGTTTTTCATTAACATCTGGGCAATTAATTCATTTAAGGCACAGACATAATAAATCTCAAGACACATTTACAAATCTTTGCATTTAAAAAAGTATTGTGAATCAAACTCTGTAAATAGCTTGTCTCTTTCATCTCTCATCTTACCAGCTATTTAAATTGGGCCTGTAGAACCAAATTGTATTAGAAGAGCAAGGAGATACAGAAAGATCAAGAATTCTCTTTAAAAACTTAGTTTCTAATTTTTAATAACAATTCAAATTTAATCCATATATTTATTCATCTATTTATTTAATTCATATATAGATCAATATAATCCAGAAGTTAAATGTTCATGAACAGTTAAGAGTTAAATAAATTATGGCTTGTTCATACAATGGAAACTATTTATCATTTAAAATAGTATAAACATGAATATGTTTTTACATTAAGAAATGCACGAAGTACATTGGAAATGTAGAGAAGATAAATATCTATTAAGTGACATTGATGTGCAATCTTATTTTTTACTAATACACACACAGACACAGACCAACAAGATATAGTTGGAAACAAATTCAATTATTTTCCCAATTTTGATTTTGTTGAAAACAAATGTAATTATTTTCCCAATAGGTATACACACACATATACACACACTGTCTCTCTCTATATATATATAAATATATATACATATATACACATATGAAACAATTGTATTACTTTTTTTAGTACTTTTAATAAAGCAGCACAGCTTTAGTATTATTTTTAATATAGAGTAAATTTATCCAGGCCATTGATTGTCCTGCGTAAATTTGAAGAAATAAATGGAAGAAATGATGCCTGAGTATACTCAGTTAATGACTAAATCTTGGAGCGGAAAGGCAGCCCACTCTGTTTGCTTCATTTTACATAGTTGGCTTTGTTTGTTCTTCTATGCAGTTTTGTTTGAACAAATGCTTCCAAGGGAAGACATGTGTATGTGTGTGTTTTGCTTGGGTTTCTTTTTCAATCACCGTGATAAATTCTTATCTGAATATTTCCTTGGCGTGGACAAAGCTAGGATCATAAGCACTTATTAAGAGATGTTGATGAGTCAGAGGCTATCCTAGGACATCGACACTGTCCTATTTATTTGTCATCATAGCTCTAAGAAGCAGGTCTGATTTCAGCTCAATTGGAAATTAGAGGCTCAGACAGAGGCAGTGTCATGTATATGTGATGCAGGCAGACTATGGTGTGTCTAACAGAGTAAATCATGCCCTGTCTTCATGCCAGCTCACACCATGTGGCTTCCAGTATGAATGATGTTCTCTCTTGAGCTTAAATACTGAAGTCATAATGTTATTTCCTGAAATCCTAATCTTGAAGTGCCTCAGAATGGGAGTTTATTTGGAGAAAGGGTTTTCATAGAGGTTATCAAGATATAACAAGACCATCCTGGTGGGTTCCAACCCAATAAAGCAGATGGAAATTTGCTCTCAGATATGGGAAGAGGGAAGACCATGTGAAGACACATGGGAAAAAGCAGTTAGAAATGAAGAAGACCTATGCACATGCCAGGAGAAGACCAAGAACATATCTTCCTTACAGCCCTCAGAAAGAATCAATCCTGCCAGCACCGAGATTGAATTCCCAGTCTTCACAACAATGAGGCAATCAGTTCCTGTTGTGTTTCAGTCACCAGTCTGTGGTGCTATTATAAAAATCACTGGCCACCTGGTGAATATAGAAGACATTTGTTATATCAAATAAAGTGTTCCATAAGACTTTAGGGAAGTTGGGGACCTCTATACAGGACTAGATTGCTTTGAAGAATGGAATAGGGAGAGAAAAGAGTAAGAGCCAATAAGAGCAATACCCCTACAAAGCTTCCAGGAATGATTCACAAGGCAAATTATTTAGAACCATGCATATTGGGGACAGAAATGCATTATTTAAATTTTTGCAGCAGATGTACCTTTTTAATTTGTTTTAGAGGAAAATTACAGTATTAAATTTTAATATTCAAACATTAGTAGGAGTTTGCATTCCCCGAACATCCATCCCACCTTTCTTCTTCCAGCATGTGTGGAATGGCAACGGGGCGGGGCGAGGGGGTGGTGGAAGACACAGTGTACTGGAAAGAGGACAAAGCTATAGCTGCAGATGCCTGCCCCAGAAGGGCTGTGTGGCCAGGAACATAACATGTTATTCTTCTGAGGACATTACTGACCTTCTGAGTCAAATGAGTAGATAACCTGGATGTTCTTTAAGCTTCCTCCTGCAAAAGTTGCCACAAGGAAGCCAAATATACATCAACAACAGATTGCTAAGCAGTATTTGAGTTTCTACCTCTGTCAACCTCAGAGGTGGGAAGGAAGTTGGTGTGCCATGCAAATGAGCTTCTCTTGGTGCTCATAGGCATATGTAGAATTTCTGTGGACCTTTTGAAGCCCTAATTAGAGAAAAGTCCACAGTACCTAATCCTATATTGTTTCATAAACAATAAAATATAGCAATAACATGTATAGTTAAAAGATCTCCTAATTGCAAAGTCTTGTATTATTTCTTAAATCTTTGACTACTCTCTTATGTCCAACTTTGTGCTTATGTATCTGTGTGTATGTGTATGTGAGTGTGTGTGTGTGTGGTGATATTAAAACTTACTTCATTTTCCCAGGTATTCCAAGCAGCTTCTTAATCTTTGAGATAATTACACCTTGACTCTTGTATTTCAAATCTCTCTTCTCTTCTGTATTCTAAGAATTCTAAGATCTATCTCTTAATTTCTGCTGTCGGTGAGCATACACATTTGTTACATTTTTATTAGTACTTGGATTTTCTCTACCGATCCCAGTTTGCTCTGCTAGAACTCATCCCTCATCCTAAGCCAACCAATGGATACATTTATTAAAGATAATTTTTTTTCTAAAACTTGGAATTAAATTGAACAGAGTTGACTTAGGTATCTTCTGATTACTTTGTTGGTAAGCCCAAAGTCAAATCCAGCAAAAAGCAAAAATACTAAAAGTTCTTCATGAAAAGTAATACTCAAAGTGTATAGTAACATAGAAAAAATGATGACTTTTCAGCAAAGAAGTTTTCTAGAAAATGTGTCTGTGTGCTGTCCTTATAAAAGAAGAGACATTCTGCCTTACACCATAATCTAGTAAAAGGAGGTACATTCCATAACCCTTACCATATTCTATTAATTAAAAGCAAGGTACAAGGCTTCCCACACAATATGCAGGAGTAATTTATTGGGTTTATCTTACAGTGCAGGGCATTTGTCTTGCATGAGGCTGACCCGGGTTCTATTCCTCTGTCCCTCTCAGAGAGCCAGGCAAGCTACTGAGAGTATCCCCACCCACATAGCAGAGCCTGGTAAGCTACCCATGTTGTATTCAATATGCCAAAACCAGTAACAAGTCTCACAGTGGAGACATTACTGGTGCCCGCTTGAGCAAATTGCTGAATAACGGGACAGATAGTGCTACAGTGCTACAGTAATACTTTAAAGTGTATCCCCCTACATCATATTATTATAACAAGTTAAAACTCTTCCAACCTATTATGCATCTTCCTTTCACAGTACAGTAGCAAAAGTGATTGATACGGCAACATAGAAAAAGGTATCAACTGAGTCTCTTGACTTTTCTCTGTGAAAATATTTTTTATAAAAATAATTTTTAAAATACTTCTTTATAACATCCTTAAACTGGCAACTTCTTAGATAAAATGAGAAACTAAGTTAACAACAGAAATGATTGCTAGTTATAGTACATCTCTACCATGCTATGTAGGCTACATACTATATGCTACAAATTTTCATTAAAAGAAAATAGGTTTCACTTACCATTCTTATTTTGTAGACCAGAAAGTGAGGATTTAGAACTTGAGAAGGATCTCACTGGAGATCTCAATTCGTAATATATAGCAATAATAAATTTTTAAAAAATATGGAATTCTGGGGCTGGAACAATAGCACAGTGTGTAGGGCATTTGCCTTGCACACGGCCAACCCGGGTTCAATTCCCAGCATCCCATACAGTTTCCTGAGCACCACCAGGAGTTAATTCCTGAGTGCATGAGCCAGGAGTAACCCCTGTGCATTTCCAGCTGTGACCCAAAAAGCCAAAAAAAACCCAAAAAACAAAACAAAAAAAACCCATGGAATTCTAATACTAAACAGTATTTGGAATTATATAGACATATACATGTCTATATAACTAAATATATGTACATATGTATATATAAGTATATATATATTATATATGCATAAATATCCCTTAATTCGTTTGTAAATCAACCTGTGAGTTAGATACCATTATAAACCCCATGTTGTACATGAAGAAACTGAGTATTATGAGAGTTGGCTAGAGGATGAAGTTGGGAGGTGGCAGGGCTGAAATTAATCCAGAAAATGTGATTCTAAAAAATGGGTTTTGAATCTCTAAACTATCCTAGCTGCTACTGTCTTGAAGGAGGAAGACTGAATCTTAGTATTTATACCCTCCCAAGGAAGGGCACAATAGATAACTCATAGTAGTTCCTTGCTATAATGTGTATCTAAGGAAAGGATGCTTATGACTGAAATCTACAGGCTCGCACAGAGTGAATATGGGCTACCTCATTCTATCTCCCTATTTTTCCCAGTAGCTTGGCACTCACGTCCACAAACTGCCCCTGCTGCCATAGAATCTCATTAAAGGCCACAATCCAGTAACTCAGCAATGAAGCTCTCAAAAGAGAGCAACACAGAACGACATGACACAAAGATGCCTACAGACCCCGCCCCAGGTTGTCTTACACAGGCCAACCCGGAGGTGAGTGAGTGAGTTCACCTCCCTGCCCCAACAGAGCCCTGGCAGCCAGAAACCTCCAGAACTTAATCACCACCATGCTCACGGCCGCTCTCCGCAGGCTTGGACAAGCCTCACCCATGAGTGAGTCTGCTGTAAAAGCATATTTTAAATTTTATAATTCCTGGAGTGCCCCATGCAACATCTCATACTATACTCCACTGATATACCTAATATACCAAGTGTAGCAAGCCACATTTGATAAGGTTTTAATTTGAAGACAAACAATTTCAGTGTTTGTCTGAAATATAATATTTCAGATAATATATAAATATGTATATTTATATATAAATAAATATACATTTGTAATATATATTTATTTATATATAAATATATATATGTACATATTTATACATATATATGCACATATATATCACAAAGCTCAATCTTTAACAAACATGTTAGTAATCTCATACAAGGGCTTTATGGCTCCAAAGTGAGATACAACAGTCCTCACACACTTTCCTCTAAGAAAACCGTTTTGAACCATTTTTAGCAGATTATTTATAACAAGCAAAATAAAACTAATTATTTAGGTTCTGCTTTGGGAGCATGGTTTGGAATTTGGGGTGGAAACATTCAAAATATAGTGGTGGTGGTGCAAAGGTGCACTGGTGGTGGGATTGGTGTTCAAATATTAAATGTAATAAATATAATGGACTATTGTGAACAACTTTATAAAAAATAAATTAAATTAAATTTTAAAAACAGAAAAGATGCTTGAGGAGATGAGTAAGTAAAGGGTTTTTTTTTGCTTTTTTTGGGTCACACCTGACGATGCACAGGGGTTACTCCTGGCTCTGCACTCAGGAATTACCCCTGGCCGTGCTCAGGGGACCATATGGAATGCTGGGATTTGAACCTGGGTCGGCCGCGTGCAAGGCAAACACCCTACCCGCTGTGCTATCTCTCCAGCCCCGAGTAAGTAAAAGATTATTAACTGGGATTTTCCATCCATTTTAGAGTAATATATTTCATTTGAATTAATAAAATATAGTCCTTAAAGCTTTCTGAAGTGTTTTTCTGGACAATATCTTTGTCCAAACAGAGAAGTATAATAACTAGGATTCTAAATTATAAATTCAAATACAAGCTAAACCGGCAGATTGTTTAATGGCATTGGCTATTGTGTCTGCTTTCTATTTTTTAATTTTAATTTCCTATTGTTCGTGTAACAAATTACTACAAAACTTACTGGTTTAAAACAACACAGCTTTATATCATTTTATACCTCTGGAAGTTAAAACGAGTTTTATTTAATTGGTTACTACAAAAGTATGAGCAGGGTGACATTCTTTGTGGGGGTGCTAGGAGACAATCTGCCTCCTTGTCCTTTCAAGCTTCTATTCCACATTTCTGAAGTCCAGGCTCCCTTTCTTCACTTTCAAGGTCAGCAAGAACAAAAGCGAATTCTGGGCCTGACATCTCCATGGATCGCGCTTGGCTTCTCTTCTCTCCTTTAAGAATTTCTCTAATTTCATTGGCTTAATCTGGATCATCCAAGCTAATCACCCTATTTTAAGGTCAGCTTATTAGCAACATTAATTCCATATGCAACCTTGATTCTTCTCTGCTATGGAACATATTTAGAGGTTCACTGGATCAGGATGTGGACAGCATTGGGGAGCTTTTATTCCTCTTGCTGCACAACTGTTTGGGATTTTAATTTTGTTTCTTTGAGAGAGAAAAGAAGTGTTGCTTTTTGATTATTATTTTTTAAACTTTATCTTGCATGGAAACATATTGTACATTTTACAGCTATAAGGATAGGATGCTTGAAATTTCCTCCTAAATATTACAAGGAAAGATGAAAACAGAGATCAAACAAACTAGGTCATGAACAGATATTTGTTGAAATTTTTTGTTAGGGAGTGGTATATATACTATGGTGCCTAGTTTTGAATACATTCATTTATTTATTTGTTGCTTTTTAGGTCATACCCGGCAATGCACAGTGGTTACTGCTGGCTCATGCACTCAGGAATTACTCTTGGCAGTGCTTGGGGGACCATATGAACTGCTGGAAATTGTACCCGGGTCGGCCACATGCAAGGGAAACGCCCTACCCTCTGTGCTATTTCTCCAGCCCCTGAATACATTGAAAACTTTTAATAATAAAAAGTAACTGAAAAGAAAGACTCGGCTAATAATAATTTTTAGCATTAATCAAGTGATTCTATGTGGGAAATCCTAAGCTGAATGTCTCATTTATACCATCTCATTTGATTCTCACTGTCCTTTGAGAAAAACATTAATAGTCTCACTCATAAATAAGAAACCTTCTGCTCAGGTGTTACCTGACTTGCCCAAGTATATTGAGAACCTGATGCTAAATCCAAGTTTCCTTTATTTTAAATTCTATGTGTTTTAATCACAATATTATGATAGCAAATATAAATTAAGTGGATATATACAGTGCTGTTAAGGATATTTAAGCTGAGATTATAGAAGATGAGGATATTTAAAAACATGATGCTGACCTAGCTTTAAGATCAGAATCCAGAAGCAACCTGAGTGCCCGAGAACAGACAAATGGATAAAGAAAGTATGACGTATCTATACAATGGAATACTACACAACTGTTAAATAATGAGGTCATGAAATTTGCCTATAAATGGATGAACTTGGAGTATCATGCTAAGTGAAATAAATCAGAAGGAGAGGGATGGATATAGAATGATTGCATTCATTTGTGGGATATTAAAAAAAAAGTATGAAACTAATATTCAAGCACAGGGAATCAAAGGCCAGGAGGACTGACCAATGGTTGGGAATTGCCACAAGGGTGTGAGGCGATGGAGGGTAGTTAAGATAGAGGAGGTCCAATATGACTATACTAGTTTGAAATGATCACTTGGACAAGAACTGAGTGTTGAAAGTAAGTAAAAGTATATATATATATATATATATATATATGTATGTATGTATATATATATATAAAACATTTCAGCATCTGTAATGCAAACTATAATGCCAAAAATGAGAGAAAGAAAGAAAAAGAGAGAGAAAGAGAAAAGAGGTGCCCGCCATAAGCCATAGAGGCAGGCGGAAGTAGGTGATAACTTGAAGGGGTGAGAGGAAAACTAGGGACACTGGTACTGGGAAATTACACTGGTGGAGCGATGGGTGTTAAAACAATGTATGACTGAAATGCAATAGGAACAGCTTTGTGATGCTCAATCCCACAGTGATTCAATTAAAAAAATGTCACTGCCATCCTGTTGTTCATCGATTTGCTCGAGAGAGCACCAGTAACATCTACATTGTGAGACTTGTTACTGTTTTTGGCATATCAAATACGCCACGGGTATCTTGCCAGGCTCTACAGGCAGCATACTCTTGGTAGCTTGCGGGGCTCTCCAAGATAGACAGAGAAATCGAACCCAGGTCAGCAGCATGTGAGGCAAATGCCCTACTTGCTGTGCTATCACTCCAGCCCAATTAAAAAATAATATTTTTTTTTTAAATTCACAAGCAACTCTTTACCAAAGTAAGCAGTAAAGTCGTAGGCTACTTTACCAAGTAGTAGTACCAAACCTCCCTCCAGTTTGTCAAGATTGACAGCTGGCAGAAGCTTTGATTTCTCTTTAAGTGATGATGACTCATTGATGATGCCTCATAATCACTTTCCCAAAGTCACCTGTATGACATTTGTTGAAGTTGATCCTGTGCTGATGCATGCCATCAGCATTACCCTCACATACTGGACACTTCTGGAGCTTGCTGCTATGGCTGTGGCCATGGCTCACTTGGCCCTTATGTTTTTGGGTCTTCCTCAGTCTGGATGACACGTTGGCTGACAAGATGAAAAAGTTAAATTCCTTTTCTGTCCCAGGATCCCATCTAGGATGCCATGTTGCATTTAATTGTCATGTCTCTCCAGTTCACCTCTGACCTATAATAATATATTGGCCCATCCTTGTTTTTATGACTTTAATAGTTTTGAAGAGTCTAGATCAGATATTTTTTGTGGAAAGTCCCTCAAGTTGGTCTTGCCTGACAAAAAAACTGTTATCTTCTATAATGCATAAGTCAGGATTTTCTGAAAAAATGTCTCATAATACAAATAGGGCTCATTGGTTTCATAAAGCACCAAATTTATATGCAAAGGTGTCTATAGTTGGGTGTTGTTTCTTTTTCTGAGTTCCTTAAGTGCTGAAAGATGTCTCATTGAGAGGAAAAAATAAGGGCATTTAACCATAAAATACAAATCTTGACTTGATATTCACTAGATTTGATTTTGGGAAAAATCATTTAATTTCTGTGGGTCTCAGTTCATACTTATCTTACCTCAGCTACAAAGCAAACTCACTATATGCAAACGATCCACCTGGGTCTCTACTTGTTGTCCCCATGGGGACAACATTTAATTGTGATACTTGTTGTGAATGAGTAATAGAGTACTTTATTATCTCTGTGGAAAATGAGTTAAAAGTTCAGTTGATGGAACTCTTGGGAAGATCAAATAAAGTTGTGCATGTAGTACTTAGAATATCATTTAGCAAATGCAGGTATTTAATTAACATTCTTCCTGACTTTTTTTTTTTGTCCCAGAACCTGACTTTGAATATCCTTACCATTTGTTCATAGTAAGAATGGGAAATAAGTTGGAGTGACAGTGGTGACTGGGCAGTTCACAATATTCCAGTAGCCTCACCTATGTACTTTATTTTTTATAGTATCATACAGATTCTGGTCACAGGAGAAGCATGTAACCCAAGTGGGAGAATAATAGAGTCCCACTTCTTCTAGCTTGTGATTTGTCTAACCCAAGCTAATCATAATTCTTCCTTTGTACTTTGTACTTTTTTTCATGACAAGAGAATGAGCTCTTATCTCTCTTTCCTTTTATCTCTTGTGGTATGTTTGGCACCGAAGGGTTAGTTATGATCCCAACCACTAATGAACCAAATGAACCAAATGCCAGAATGTGGAGGTATATACAACTCAAAAACTTCATATTTGTAATAAGTGAATGGTTGAAATAAAGGATAAAGAGGGAAAAAAACTGAACATAAAAGTGACTGTGTTTTATCCTATTTTCTACCATGTCATATTGGACCTCTTCCACCCAGATCCCCTATTTTCTAGTAGCTCGGCAGTCACACCCAGAGACTGTCCCTGGCTCCGTGTAATCCCATCAACAGCCAACATCCAGAGACTATAAAACCAAGCTTTCGGAAGACATCTTATAGCCTAGTTCTCCCTCTCGGAGAACCTGGCAAGCTACTGAGAGCTTCCTGCCCACATGGAAGAGCCTGGCAAACTCCCCATGGCATATTCATATGTCAAAACCAGTAACAATGATGGGTCTCCCTCTTAGAGAACATGACAAGCTACCGAGAGTCTATTGCCCACTTGTGAGAGCCTGGCAAGCTTCCCGTGGCATATTCATATCAAAAATACAGTACCAGATATATACATACCTCTCGGAGAGACCGGCAAGCTACTGAGAGTATCCCGCCTGCATGGCAAAGTCTGGCAAGCTACCCATAGCGTATTCGATATGCAAAAAAAGTAACAATAGGTTTCATTCTCCTGAAACTGTTAAGAGCCTCCAATCGTTGGGAAAGACAAGTAAGGAGAGGCTGCTAAAATCTCAGGGCTGAGTGTATAGAGACGTTACTGGTGCCCACTGGAGTAAATCGACAAACAATGG
Source organism: Sorex araneus (assembly GCF_027595985.1). Lineage (NCBI taxonomy): Eukaryota > Metazoa > Chordata > Mammalia > Eulipotyphla > Soricidae > Sorex > Sorex araneus. The sequence goes on along the minus strand of NC_073303.1, from coordinate 101,975,780 downwards.
GATGAGAGTGACAGTGACAGTGACAGTCATACTCAGTTTAAGGGTACTTGAAAGAACACTGACTTTTAAACTGATGACCTAAGCTCATAATTTATGTTAGGTACTGTTATTACACAAAGCTTGGTGATTCACCAAGGGGTGATGATTCAAGTGCTAATGTGAATTTAAGTGATACAGTGTATATAAAAAAATGTAATAAAAATATTATATGCACTAAAGTACAAGTACACTGTCTCATTATAATATCTGTCCAATACATTCCTACTTCTCCCACTTTGTCTCCCCATATCTCAATCTTTTTTTTATTTTTTTAAATTTTTTATTGAATCACCATGTGGAAAGTTACAAAGCTTTCAGGCTTAAATCTCAGTTACACAATGCTCAAAGACCCATCCCTTCACCAGTGCATATATTCCACCGCCAAGAACAACAGTAAACCTCCCCACCACCTCCCCAGCCCCACACCCCACCTGTGTAGCTGATAAATTTCACTTTACTTTCTCTTTACTTTGATACAGTGACCAAAGTACAACAACATCATACAGAATGGGAAAGGATATTTGCACAGTACCCATCCGATAAGGGGTTGATATCAAGGATATACAAGGCACTGGTTGAACTCCACAAGAAGAAAACTGCCAACCCGATCAAAAAATGGGGTGATGAAATGAACAGAAACTTCCCCAAAGAAGAAATCCAAATGGCTGAGAGGCACATGAGAAAATGCTCGACATCACCAATCATCAGGGAGATGCAGATCAAAACAACAATGAGATACCATCTCACACCACAGAGACTGGCCCACATCCAAAAGAACAAAAGTGACTGGTGTTGGCGCGGATGTTGGGAGAAGGGGACTCTCCTTCACAGCTGGTGGGAATGCCAACTTGTTCAACCCTTTTGGAAAACAATATGGATGATTCTCAAAAATTTAGAAATTGAGCTCCTATTTGACCCAGCAATACCACTCCTGGGAATATATCCCAGTGAGGCAAAAAGGTATAGTAGAAATGACATTTGCATTTCTATGTTCATTGCAGCACTGTTTACAATAGCCACAATCTGGGAAAAACCGGAGTGCCCAAAAACAGATGACTGGTTAAAGAAACTTTGCTACATCTACACAATGGAATACTATGCAGCTGTTAGAAAACATGAAGTCATGAAATTTGCATATAAGTGGATAAACATGGAAAGTATCATGTTGAGTGAAATGAGTCAGAAAGAAAGAGACATACATAGAAAGATTGCACTCATATGTGGAATATAATGTAGCAGAGAGGTACGAGCTTGCAATGATGCAACTTCAGACAGAAATTTCTTTGGACTTAGTTACTAAAATATAGAAATCCAAAACCTCGTGGCCACTATTGTAGCCACATGACCTCATATCTCTTCATTCTCAGCAATGGAAAAAAAATTATCAAATGCTTCCTTTCCAGCAGGTCTGACTGTGGGGGCTGGGGGGAAACTCCAAACAATAATAGTGGGTTTTTTGATGAAATATTGAACATATCTCAATCTTATTTGTAGCCTGTGTCCATCTGTTCATTCCTTAGGTTTATATATTTTATCGAATGTTCATGTGAGCTTTGATGGCAGTTTTATCAAGTCAATAAGAAAAAGTCCCTATCAATACAGTGAAAGTGCCATAGGCACAATGAAATAAGCACAAAGTCAACTAAATGTGGTATAGTGTGTGGTCCAGGCAGATATGGTTTTAAACACAGTTCCTAATGGCTGAGAGAATCATATTTACACCTTGTCTAGGAAATCATATTTACACCTATCTTTTATCCCTTTGCTTGCTTTCTTGGAGATATACCTGTAGCAATAGCTTTAACAGACTCCTATGCCCCTGGCTCATTCTTTGGTCTGTCTCCTCGGGGAGTCTGGAAATAGAAAGGAGAGCAAACAGGAGTCTTAAGATTTGACTCTCTTATTAGCTGAGGACCTTGCCTCTTTTCTCGACCCAATAGACCTCTCTCTTGTGTGTCTCTCTCCCTCTAGTTCTTTTCGGGGGGAGGGGAGGCACCAGTGCTATTCAGGGATTACTCCTGACACTGCATTCATGAATCACTTCCAATGGTGCTCTGGTTACCCTGTGTGGTCCTGGGTCAAATCTCTGAAAGGCAAGTGCCTTACCCACTATATTATCTCTCCAAACCCACTCCGCTATGGACAATAGCTCTATGGGTTAGAAGTAACCCTGCTTCTAGTTCTAGGGAAATCTGCTTTCCCCTGTGGTTTCCTAATACTGCCTATGCCTGAAAATTATCCTCTATTAAACTGTTTTTGACATCACCTTCTCTTAAGTTTCCTTTGAGGACTTTGTGATCAGTCCATGGAGTTATCTTTGGCAAGTCTCTTAAATCTGTGGGGTCTTTGTTTACTGGTTTTTAAAATGGGATTAAATTTAATTCCTTCTTCCTTGTCCAAGGCAGCTTTAGTTAAATAGAACACTGTACACTGTAGAGTAGGGGAAAGACCATGAGCACAGGAGAACCTATCAAGATTTAAATCTGACCTTTGCTCTCACAGGCTGAGTAACCTCAGGCATTTCACACAAATGTCACTAAAATTCAGGTCCTTGTAGGTAAAAGAATATTCAATATGACTTAAGGTATTGGCTGACACCTCAAATCTGGGAACAAAGCTAAATAGTTATGCATTCTAAAGACTTTATAAATTTTAAAATTAAAGAAAAATTGGGGCTGGAGCAATAGCACAGCAGGTAGGGCGTTTGCCTTGCACGCGGCCGACCCGGGTTCGATTCCCAGCATCCCATATGGTTCCCTGAGCCCCGCCAGGAGTAATTCCTGAGTGCATGAGCCAGGAGTAACCCCTGTGCATCGCCGGGTGTGACCCAAAAAACAAACAAAAAAAATTATGAAAACTTTTTTCCAAATAAATAAAAATAACGCTAGGATCAAAGAGATAGTAAAGCTATTATGATGTTTGCTTTCTATGTGGCTAATCAAGATTTGATCCTCAGAAGAAAAAACAGCCCCCCCCAAGCCATATCAGGAGTGATCCCTGAGCACAAAGCCAAGGGTAAGCCCTGAGCACAGTTATGAATGGCACCCCAAACCAAAATTCTTTCATTCATTCAGGAGCTGGACCACTCTGATCATCTCTAAACAGGTTTGACTCTCTGAATTTCCACCAAGTGAGGAAAATTCGTTCACAGTTCCTTGGAGTATCAGATATGGTTTACCATTTACCAGTAGCCAACTAAGGAAAACTAGAATAATCAATCTTAGAGAAAGTTATAGCAGAGGAAAACCTACATGCTCCCTCCAAGACTGTGGCTTACTGAGATGCAGAAATTCCAGTACTGGTTTGAAAGTGCTCCCAGAGGTGATGCATTATGGACTTCTTGGGAGACTTAAAATTAGCTGCCCTGGTATTGGGAGCACAGACTAGTTGCCCAGCTCTTATCTGAAGAAGGCAGAGTGATACTTGCCCAAAAATGGCAGAGTAGGTGTGTTTCTATTTTCCAAGGTCAATTGAATGTGATGGGACTTAGGAGCTTGATTTGAGCTTGACTCATGTGCTCGAGTGGATTTGGTGTAACAAGGGGCCAGAGTTAAGAAGTCACAAGAAATGAGCTTAGTGCACTGTCAAATAAGCATTTAGAAGAACCAGTGAAAAAGATGCCACTTGAGAGAGCCAACATCTCTATGCTTCCATGTGGAATGTCTTTAACAGCTAAAAGAACATCACAAACTACATCTGCCACCTGATCTCTCATCCTATCCACTAGTGAATTTAGGCAATTCAGAGGAAAGAAGTGCAAGAAGAGTGGAAGAACAGAGCAAAAGCCTCTGTCTTCACTGGTACTGAATTTTTTGGCTCATTCAGAAGTTGGGCAGAAGCTCCAAACTGGATGTGAGATTAAATTTTGGTTTAGGTTGGACTAGGCATTTGGATACTTGAAAGTAACCAACATTTCCTTGATGTGCCATCAGGAGAAGAGAAGGAAGATACAAGTGAGTTGAAGCTGATAGGAAAAAGAGTAAAGCTATATCCTGATTATATTGATCAGCTCCAACCTTTTTCCAACAAATTTTTATATTTACTTTGCAGAGTAGTGTAGAGAATAACTAAAATAACATAGAGTGCTGCCTAACAGTACATTCTTGAGATTAACATCATTATTATTAAATATTTCAATATATAGATTGCAGGTACAAATTAATAACACATCATAGTCCAATAGAAGGGTGGTTGCCCCAGTGATTCTTGAGTCAGTGAATCTTGTTTGTAGGGGATCTGAGGTTACTCAGATTTGGTTTCATCCAAATCCACACTCGTTTTTCCCCCTACATATCAGACTTACACGATTGTTTGAAACTTTTGTAGTAGCATGCAAAGATGTCTGGATCTTGTTTCCAAACACACTTTCCAAGAAACACCCACCTTTCCTGTTTCTTCTTTCTGCAAGCAATCTCCCCCAATTTTCTGGTCACAGTTGCCTTTGCAGAACAATCAGATTCTTCTCATTAAGATTACATATATATGGAATGTAATCAAGGTAAAGAGAAAATGAAGTGAAATTCATCAGTTACACAGTTGGGGGTGGGGGGCGGGAGGTATACTGGGGTTTTTGGTGGTGGAATATGGGTACTGGTGAAGGGATGGGTGTTTGAATATTGTACAACTGAGACATAAGACAGAGAACTTTGTAACTTTCCACATGGTAACTCAATAAAAATAAATAAAATAAAAAAAATTTTAAAAAAAGATTACATATATAGATTTTTATGTCCTTTTACTCTTACTTTTTCCCTCTTAAAGTACTTGTTTCAAGTACTTTACCATTTAGCTCTTACATTTTTAAAAATTTTATAACTTTATTAATTCACGGATTTAATTATAGACATTCAATATTCTAACACCAATCCCATCACCATTGCACATTCCCACCATGATTATTTCCTTTTTTTTTTTTTCCGGATAAACCTCTGTGGCAGAACAAAACCTCTTTTGTTCTCTCTCTCTCCATTTGGGTGTTGTGGTTTGCAATAGGGGTATTGAGTGGCCATCATGTTTAATCTATAATCTACTTTCAGCTCGAATCTCCCATCCCGAGCGGGTCCTCTAGCCACTCTTTACTTGGTGTTCCCTTCTCTATCTGAGCTGCCTTTTCCCCCAGCATGTGAGGTCAGCTTCCAAGCCATGAAGTTAAAATTTTAACTGGGTGGTGGTTTTGGGGAACGTGCATCACTGACATGGCTTCTGGGAGTACAGGGCTATGGGGAGAGGTAACCTATTCCTGACTCAAAAAAAGACTGGAAATTTCAGTCACGAAACTCGCATATGTGAGTGTTTCAACAGATTGATTTCTGGATGAGGCTCATCCGGAGCAGTGAAGTCCAGCCAGAAGCATGCAGCAATTGTGGAGTGTGGAAGATTTTGGCTGCAGGGTTCTGTTTGGGCCAGTACAGGGTTCATCTGCCCCCTTCAGGATGCCCTAGATGACTCTGCTTTGCATAGGATCTGGGAGAAATTCTGAGCTGTTACATTGTTGAGAGGTAGGTTAGATGAGTAAAACTCACCAAGGTTGCACCTGGAAATGCCAAAATGGGAAGCTAAAGACTTATCAAAATTACATACAGGAAACAGATCCTTGATAATGCATCATTCTTTCAGAAAACTGGTTCTTGGGCTTTGTACACTTGGAAATATGTGTAGGTATACTTACAAAAGTACATTTGTGAGAATACATAAGAGCTCTAAAACTTTCTGTGTAATCAGTGACATATCCTGACTGCACCTGTTTAGCAAGAGATAAAAGGGAGCGCTCTGTTCTTTAATATTCATGGTTCCTATTTGGAGACTACACAGTTTCAATCTATCGGCCTTGACTACACACTGTCTCACCTACCTCTATGCTCTTTCTGTGCCACACTGCCTCTATAATGCTTTCTTTCATTGACTTCTGGACAAGGAATAAGAATCTCATAAGCCAAGAAACAAAAGGAAATGCTTGTTTTCCTCTGCTTTTGGCACAATTCTCAGAATATTTTAAAAAGTTACCATGTTAGTGACTCTTATTTAACATTTTAGGTGTTAACTGTAGGAATCTCTTAAAAGAAATGGAATCTTTTCTCAAAAACCATTACACACTAATATGAATAATGCCTTAAAAGTCATAATGATGGGGCAAGAGCTAAATATGGTGGGTAGGGTATTTACCTTGCACACGGTCTACTAAGGTACAATCTCTGGCATCCCATATGGTCCCCTGAGCAATGCCAGAAATAAACCACGGGCATCACTAGGTGTGAGCCAAAATAAGAAAGAAGGAAAGAAAGAGAGAAAGAAAGAAAGAAAGAAAGAAAGAAAGAAAGAAAGAAAGAAAGAAAGAAAGAAAGAAAGAAAGAAAGAAAGAAAGAAAGAAAGAGAGAGAGAGAGAGAGAAAGAAAGAAAGAAAGAAAGAAAGAAAGAAAGAAAGAAAGAAAGAAAGAAAGAAAGAAAGGAAGGAAGGAAGGAAGGAAGGAAGGAAGGAAGGAAGGAAGGAAGGAAGGAAGGAAGGAAGGAAGGAAGGAAGAGAGAGAGAGAGAAAGAAAGAAATTAAGAAATCATAATGCTTATGAGCACTATCCATAGAGCTTTGAAGAAGTAAATGGATTCCAGACTATAATAACTGTCCTTAGGGAAATGACAAGAGTACTTTATTCTAAGGGACTCTGTAGAGCATCACTAAGGACCACCAGAGTGTTAATGAATTCTCTTTAATGGTTAATGGTTTCTCTTTCAAGGAGAACATGAGCCAAGTAGACAAAGCCCTTGGGTGAATGTATTATCAAAAGGTGCTATAGTGTTGAGAAACGTACCACAGATTATTCCCTGTATATTTCCTTGCAATATAAAGCAATGAGTATTGCAATTATGTTGAAGTTCCAATGTGGATCATGATTATTGTTGTTTAGTTAACTTCTTAAGAAAGTCATCATTTTTCTGACTTCCTGGTTTATCATTCCAACATCCTTTCTCCTCCTCTCACCCAGGTTGAAAGTGATCAGCACATCTTGGAATATAGATGGGCAAGAGGTCCAGGCATCTCTTTTCTTTATATCACTGTCTAGTCTTAGCCAGGGAGCCTGTACTGAGAAGGAAGAGTACCTAGTCAATATTTATAATAAATACCATCTTGATCGATTTTGCAATTAAAAAGCCTTTGGGAGAATGAGATGGTATGAAGATAAGAAGAGAAGGTATGGATTGTTTGGGTTTTTTGGGGGGGTCACACTCGGCGATACACAGGGGTTACTCCTGGCTCATGCACTCAGGAATTACTCCTGGCGGTGCTCAGGGGACCATATGGGATGCTGGGAATCAAACCCGGGTTGGCCGTATGCAAGGCAAACGCCCTACCCACTGTGCTATCGCTCCAGCCCCAAGAAGGTATGGATTGTTAATGGCCAGAAGAACTATGGCCAAAGAGTCTATTAAATTATAAAAAGTTAACTGGAAATAGGATGAAATAAATCATAACTAACCTAGAGATGAACTATTTAAGCACCAGCTCATAGTCCAGCATCATCCAGTTTATGAAGATTCAGCAAATGCCTGGAGTGAGACATTTTACCTCTGAGAAATGTGGTGGGTGGCTTTTCAACTCTTTCATAACAACTACAAGTAGGAATGAGTGAGCTTGTTCTATAGTGGAGATATAATAACAGAGATCACCTGCACCTGCAGAGCTCTTTTCTCAAATAGGAAGCTAAGATTTTTCTATTGAAGCTATTAGAAATTAACTCTTTCAAAAGAAGGAGGTGGCAAAACCTCCTAAGGGAAATTATTCCTTCATTATCAAAACTTCATGGTAATCTCATTAGATACAATGTCATGAATGTATGTGGGGGGGAGGAAGAGAGAGAGAGAGAGGGGCGGGGGGAAGGAATAAAAACCTTTTGTATGCTAAGGGCCATTTGGACCTTTATAATATCAAACATGGGCCATGTAACACAGGCCAATGAGCCACAACGAGTTGAATAAAACCATCATCTGCCTTGTCATGAACATAGGTCAGACCACATGACTTCATGGGCTAGACATTCCCAATCTTGCTCTAGTTTATAAAGAATAATTCATACGTATTCACCTATTTATTAGACCCTGATGAATATCTATAATCATGGATGGTACTAAACCTTACTTAATATATGCTTTTCTCCTTACATACATATTGATGATAAATTTTATTTACTAGGTATCAGAGTAAAGATTAACAATAATAACTAATAGTAAAATAGAATAACTATAACTATAATACCCACAAAACCACAACAGAATAAAAGACATGTGAATGTAATCTCTTTTTGTTAAAATATATTAGTCTGTATAATATTTTTATGCTGGTGTTACTTGCAGGCAACTGAAACTACAGAAAGCAAAATCATGGATAAAAAGAGAGAGAAACTTTTGTGCTATACACATACAGTATCTTAGTGTGTTGTGTGTATGGCATATGCTTTTGTATATAGTCTGTGCCTGTGCATAAATTCCCAAGTATTCTGCAAATGGAAGTGTTTTAATTTTCATTTCATATATGAGTACACTAAGTCACATAAAGGTTAGAAGCCCTCCCCATGGACCCACATTCAATAATCAACAAAACCAGAACTGTGTTACTGGTCCCCAAGTCCTCTAGTGTTTCCTGTCATTCACTTAGCACATACTTGCTGGTATTAGCTACTTTGTTCTGGGCACTGTACTAAGTGATAAGGATACCAAAATAAAAAAGGTATTACTTAGTTCCCTTCCAAGGACGGCAAGCCTTCCATTATTGGTCACAGTGACTGTGCCCGCTTATTGTGAAGAGTATCTAGCAAGGGAGTCTGATTGCTCTCTGATTTATGGGAGAAGCAAATAGGAAATGATTTAGGTACTTGCTTGTGAAAGCTCAAACAGCAACTGCTTTTGTTGGTCTAAATCAATTCCACTCTCCTTTTTCACCCACTTCTTAAGGAATCTCACCAACTTCCCTTACAACATTGACATTTCTTATCGCTTTTCCCATAGAGTGACCTCCAGGCTAAAAGTGAAATGCTAACATTTGATCTCCAAGTTCCTTTTCAACTTGTTCCCTGTTGCTGGCTCTTTGGCTCTGCCAACTGTGTGCTCCACTCACCTGCCAACTTTCTAGGTTCTTCCTTCGCTCAATGTGGGCTGTCTATTCCCATCTAGAAACCATTAACGCCCCAACTTCCTCTCCCTTTTGATGTTTCTATGCAATCAAGTTTACACACACTTGATTGCATTATTTGCATCCACTGTGTTGTGGTGTACAACAGAGATGACAGACTTCACTGTGATTCTGGAAATCAAAGCAGGAGAGCATCTGGGATCACACTCCGCATGCGGGCAGTCCAAGGAGTCAAACTCTCAGTTTTACTGACAAGGTGCTTGCAAGGTGGGAACTTTACCATTTAGCTATACATAGGCTCCTGGGCTGAATTTCTCTATTCTGATACCAGTGACACCCTTCACATTATCAGAGGAAACAAAGGCAAGCAATCAACTCAAAACTCTCCTGAGGAAGCATAAAAAAAGGGTCTTGCTGCACTAAAGGCTCGCCCAAAGGGAGGAGAGAATACATGTGTAAGAGTGCTGTGGTGCTAAAACAAGGGCTTCTGAAGTTTAAAGGTTTGGTCTTTCTTCCCCTTCATTGCCATGTGACTTTTATTACAGTGATGCAGATACCCATGCGTGGTTGCAGTGCTCACCAGAAGCCATTCTGGAAGTCCTACAGTTTGTTCTCATGCAGAGTATTACAAGCAGCAGTGCTGTCAGCATCACCCTAGGCCTAGGGGAGGAACCAGAGATTGAACTTGTGACCTCATACCTATATATTTCAAAAATCACAGATATAAATGAATGGGTAGGCTTTACGGCATCATTAAGGTGTGAGTTTTAGTATGGTTTTGAGAAGAAAGATGCCTAGGGGTTGAGGAAGGGTCCAATGATTTTTCTCCATGACCAGTATTATCTAGTCAGGTCTTTGGAGTTCTTATCAGGACAAAATAAATCTCAATCTCGGTGCCATCAAAGTCAAATGAGTAAGGAAAAGTAGTGTCTCCCAGAGAGGGGTTTTCACCTCCTTTAAACTATAAGCCTCAATCTATTTTTGCTTTAAATTTTGCATTTTATTTTAATTTTTTATGGGATGGTTTTGTTTTCTTAAATCTGAAGAGTCCTCTAAAGTTTATTTGCTTTGGTAGAGGGAAGGAGAGGGAAAGGACTCAACCTTGCAACATGTTTTGATTTTGCTACTTGGTCTAAAAGTCAAGTGCTCCACCGCTGAGCTAAATCCCAGGCCCCCCTGGAGGCCTAAATGATCCCAGTCCTTCTAGCTCTGTGACTTGGATCAAATGATTAATCATTGTCAGCCGAGCTTTTCAGGGAGATAATAATAAGAAACCTTTTACAGTGTTACTTAATGTAGTGAATGAATGATCAGAGCAAAATCAGTATCATTATATAGTATCTTGGTATTTAATCCAACACACTTAAATAGTCATATGAATACCAGATTTGATAAGCTCCTCTAGGTCTTTGTGTTAGAGACATTTAGTTCTACATTAGCCTTCTCTGAGTCCCAGAAGTTTTGCCTGGATTAATCCATCAATGAGCAATTTTTGCCATTTGACTTCTACTTGATTCTGTCTACTTATAAATAGAAAAAGAAAAAGGAAGGGGGGCTAGTATAAGCCATTTATCTTCACACCCCTGAGCTCCCTGCTTGTCCCCTACTTAAGTCTGCTATGTTGGTAGCTTTCACTATCAACCCTGGGTTCCATATATCACTCATACATATCCCCCTCTGACTTATGGATGATAGAGAAGCCTTGTTCTTATTAACCTTGATACTGCTTTTCCCTTCAAGTTTCCTGTTATCTATTCACTAAGTCACTCTCTCTCCATTAAAATAACTCTTCAAATTCTACTAATCTGAGGTAGTGGCTTATTCCAGGATGCTGAGAAAATTCCACCTTCTCCACTCCATCTTGGATTGTCATCCCCTGTGAGAAGGCCACTTCTGATGTTCATTGCCTTCTGTCTTGAATTTATGTTGATAGAAAGAAGAAGAATGGAGCACAAGTGAAACAAAATCATCCTTCGGTTATTTTGTCTGGAAGATTAAGAGTAAGGTTAAGGATATATTTTAATCCTAAAAATAAAGTAATAAAGGGCTAATAATTGGAAGTAGGAACCACCCGCAACTGCCTCCCTAGATCATCCTCCCATTTCTCCCCTACTAGTATTTCAAATCCCCACTCTCAGGACCCTTGAGAATGGTGTGTAAGCACATTGACCCTGGAATAATCTGAATGACTGATGGAGAGCAGAACAGATGTTTGACTTAGCTAACAACCCAGTGAAAAGAAATTAAACACTGTTTTTAAAAAAGGCTTTTGAAACCAGAATATATTCTTAGCTCCACAACTTAAATGCAAAGACTTCTGATTTCCATCCAGCGGTATTGATAGCCAGAAAGGACATTGTTCCTACTCTGACAAGGAGAGAAAAGCAGAGAAGTTGCAACTCAACAACTATTCTTCAATCCTTCAAATAATTGTGTGTGGCCCTGGGGCTAACCTGAAATGTAGGGACAGACAGGAATCTCCAGTAGACACTCAGAATCCAGCATGGGAGGATGATTCTGTCCAAATCACATGTGTGGGATCAGGGAGGGAGAGCAGGAGGTGAGGCACTTGCCTTGTATGCAGTCTACCCCGATTCAATCCCCTTCACTGTGAGGAGTGATACAGGACCAGGAATAAGACGTGAGGACAGCCAGGTGTGACCAAAAAAGAAATGAATAACAATTGATAAACTAAAATAAAATCACACATGTGAAATAAGTATACATACAAATATGAATGTATATATACACACTTTTCACTTTTCCACCTCCATTTCCCTAATTCAACACATGTTATTTGGACAGAATCATATATATGTATATACATATATATATACATATATATGAAAACAGAGAGATATACATAGATGTCTAACAGTCACATATGGCTGTCTCCAGAGTATTTCACATGTGATGTGAATTAAGAATGGAAGGATAGTATAAATTATACCATGCTTAGGTTCATTTCACAAAATGAATTAATCATTCCATTTAGTCCCTTGATTCTTTTACCTATATTTCTTTTTTATTATTATTAATGAGTCACCGTGAGGGTACAGTTACAGAGTTTCATCCCTGTGTTACAGTTATACAATACTCAAATACCCTTCTCTTCACCAGTGCCCATTCTCCTCCACCAAAGGCCAGACGGTCCCTGCCCGCCGGGACCCCCCCCAATATTGTTCCCCCCACCCACCCCCCGTGACAAGGAATTCCTTATTGTTCTCTCTCTCCTTTTGGGTGTTAAGGTTTGCAATGGAGATACTGGGTGGCTATCGTGTTCAATCTATAGTCTGCTTTATTTTATTTTCTATTTTAAAATACCTCATGTATTTGAAGTTACAAAGCAGAATGGCATCCAGTGGGGCTCCTCCATTGGATGGAAGAGGAGTCTAAGTTGCAACTGACCTCTATACACAAGGGCAAGGAAAAACAAGGAGAGAGGCAGAGCATACCATTCCTTAGTGATAGGGAACAGTTTAAATAGCCAAGGGAAGCTACCAGATCTTGTCTTGATTGGCCATTAGGACAAGTGGTTTTCCCTATTAATCCCTCAAATCTTAAAAGTTTATATAGTCTATAGCTGGATTTAGTCATGGTCTTAGATACAATTGGTCGCCTTCTGGGAGTGAGAAAAGCATGTAGAACCCACAATTTCAAGATTGGTGGGTGATGAGGAGCCTCTAATTTCCTGATCCAGCCCCCACATCCATATCCACTCATTTCTTTTGATTGTCTTTCCCATAAACCAGCTCCCCAGGTTTAACTAATGCTGGTATATGTCACTTCCAATATGCATTACCTCTCTTGTGCTTGGGTTAGGCTGGCCCAAGTCTCTGGACTTAGCAGACTTCAGAAACTTCTAGGACAATTCTCACCTCCATCCATGCAAAGTCCTTTTTGCTAGTCCCAGGGACTGCAACCCAATTCTCCTGTGACTGAGTGAGACATCCCTTTTTTCTCTGCATGTGGCTCAGTGTAATAAAAGATAACATCTGATTCATTTTGTTTCACTACAGCTGTGAGTTTGGGGTTTTCCTGAATACAGAAAACTCTATCTTATTCTCAGCTTTGAAACAAAAATTAGCTTGTTATCACACTGCAATACCATGCTTTGGTCACCCAAAGACCTTAATAATGAACCCTTTTGTTTTCAACCCTGTGTGTAACTATCCCTTCTATGTATCCTAGAATTTTTCTTCCAACAGCAGCTTGAAACGTGACACGAGCTCCAAATTATAAACAGGAAAACAGAGCTTACCTTGATTCACTCATGTGCATATATCAATCTGTACTATTTTGGGCAGGTGGGGTTGGGCCATACCCAGTTGTATTCAGGGCTTGGTCCTGGCAGTGCTGAAGGAACCGTGTAGTAGTGGGGGTCAAATTCGCATTGACTACAAGTAAGGCAAGAATCTTCAATCCTGTATTATCTCACCAGCCCCAACCTGGTTCAACAACTAAAGTTTTTAACAACTAAAGTTCAAGTAGCCTTTTATTTTTATAATATTTAGATGCATTATGCTTAATTTCTGAGTAATGAAAGGCTTCTCAGACCATGAGAGATGAGTTTTTATTGTTTTATTTATTGTTTTATTGTATGTTAGTTGGTTTGAGGGGGGTCCATACCCTGTAGTACTCAGGACTTACTCCTGGCTCTGCATTCAGGGATCATTCCTGGCATATGTAGGGGCCAGAAATCAAGTATTGCAAGGCAAGCAACCTACCTACTGTACTATCACTCTAGCCCTGCAAGAGAGATATTCTCTCCAAAATATTGAGGGAAAATGTTATTCAATTGCTTAGAACAAAACTTTTCATTCACAGCTGTGATTTGGTGTTGTTATGTTTGTTCCATGTCGAGCATGTGGAGAGTGGCCTTGAGCATGGCTGTGGCTAGGTTCTGCAGGTTCTCCACATGTTCCTAAGAGCCTCATGCGTGAAGGAACCGACAGAGGAACCCAGGTATGAGGGACCTGTGGCTGAGATCTCCAAGCCTGTTTAGATCGGATCGGGACTGGGCCTCCTCCACCCAGGTCCCCCGTTTTCCAGTCACTTGGCAGTCACACCCACAAACCGCCCCCGGCACCATGTAATCTCATCAACAGCCAAGATCCAGAGGCTATAAAACAAAGCTCCTGAAAGAGAGTGATGCAGAATCTCACAGGGCAGAGCCTGGCAAGCTACCTGTGGCATATTCCATATTCCAAAAACAGTAATAATAATGGGCCTCATTCCCCTGACCCTGAATGTGACAGGGTCGAATAAGATGTTACTGGTGCCCACTTGAGCAAATCAATAATGAGCAACAAGATGACAGTGATACTGTGATACAGTGATGTTTGGTCCACACCCAGATTGTTGTGCAGGGAGGGCGAGGAGGCTGCCCCCAGTTGCTCACAGGTTGTTACCTGTGGTACTCTGAACACCTGTGTTGTCAGGGATCAAAGCCTGAGCTCAGCCTGCTAAATGAGCTCTCAGTTACCACAGGTGTGTGACTTTTTAAAGAAAGGTTCAGGAGCATTATTTTATGATCTGTTTTAGGTCAGTTCATTGGAAGCAGTAACTGAGCCAGTGACTTGAATGAATGTGACTGGTTTGTGTGGGTTGGGGGAAAGGCATTGAGAAGAGATGATATTATGCAGAAAGCAGGGGAGCAGGGGAAGAGGCTCAGAAAGGGTCTATTCTCTGCTGAAATCAACCTCAATGCTCAATGTAATTACTTAGGGAGTTCTGGGGGAAAGGAAAAATAACTATCGGAAGTTGTTGCCACTCTGAGACACAGTAGCTGGACCTGTAGACAGGACAATTCCCTCTCAGTAGGGACCAGTTGAAAGGGATTTGTAGATAGAACCTATAGCTCAGCTTCACTTCCTTCAACACTGTCATCAAAACTTTCAGACTTCATAGGTCATAGGTAAGGACAACCATTTACTTTCCGTAAGGAGAGAGAGTATACAAAAGGTTTGAATTAGAGTTGAACTGGAATTCAAGAAAACCTTGGAAGCTGTAGATTAAATTTAGGTAAGGTAGAAAGGCTGGTTTTAAATGTTTAATTTCTTCTATTACAACCAAACCCTTCAAAGTTCAGTAAGAGTTTGGTAGATGGCTGGCTACCTTCAGAACTTGGCTCTGTCTAGATATGTTTTCACTGAGGCTGCATTGTCAGCCTGAAGGTTGCTGATTTCGAGGTACTTCGAAGAAGAAAATAAAAATCTCATTTACTTTCTGCAGGGGATGACTGCTGCCTTTGAGCAGTGCCAGAAGGAGCATTCAGAATGCATTGCAGGAAGTAAATAGAATTTTTCAGCTATTTAAATTGCAATTCACCCCTGAAAACTCCATTTTATCAAAACTCTTGCTTAAAACTATTTTCCATACTCGGGTATTATCCCAAAACACACACAGGAGATACAGGGGCCCAGAGGGGAGACTATTTCAGAAACAAGTCTCCTAAAGAGATTTCAAGCACTAGTTCACTAGTTGTCATGTACCAAAAACAGCTCAGAAAGGACTGGCGTCTAACAAGGCCTTTAGGTGTGGGGTAAACCAGAGGGCTTTCTGTTTAGTCACTGGAATATATTTCCTCTAACTAACTATGTGCTGATAAACAAGTCATATCATTTCCTTGAGCTTTATATCTCTAAAGTGAGTTCAGGAATCCATTCCTGCCTAGCTCAGAGGACTGTGGTCAAAATGACATTGGATTAATTTGTATAAAAGTACCGTGTAAAACAGTGCTATACAAATGAAATCTAACTCAAAATAATTAATGTCTTTTGTAGCCCAAATGTTTGAAAACTTTTAAGTAAGCATAGAGTAGGCAGGGTTCTAATATGGCCTGCAAGAACCCTACCTGTGGTAGAGAGACTCTATATAATTCCTTCTAGGGAAGGATGAGTGGGTCCTGTTATTAAGATAAGTTACTTTATGACTAAGCTATGAGAGACTCCATCTTAACAGACAGAAGAATCTTCTGCTGACTTTGAAGAATTCTCAAATCATGGTTAAGACCTAAAGATGACCTCTGGGACCTGAAATGAACATTAGTCAGGAACAAAATAAGACCCTCAGTCCTACAACCATAGATTTGCCAACAATCTAAATTACTATACTTCAGGAGAAACCATAGCATAGCCAATGCTATTTTAGCCTTATTCAACCCTGAAGCATAAACTCAGGTGCTGTGTCACAAGATTTCTGACCTATAAAACCTATGATATAATTGCTAGGTGTCGTTTTCACTACCAAGTTAGTACTAATTTGTTATATCACTGTAGAAAATTAATTCAAGTTACCACTCTGAACAGGCAATGTGATGCAGGTTGAGAATACTTGAAAATTACTTCCCCATAAGAAACTTAGTAAAACTGTCAGCATTAACTCTTTCAGAGTCCTGAAAAATCACCAAATACTAACAAAAATTAAAGAAGCATTTGTTCAAGAACAATGGCTGAATCTCCGCAAAGACAATGAGCTTTATGGCATTTTCATTTGACTTATGTCCATAACCTCTTCCCAGATCTTCAGTAATATGGAAAGCAAATGGCTCACAACTATGGTAGGTGCAGTTTCTGAACTACTAAAGGAAACAAAATGAATTTGGAGCTCCCAGAAGCTCTGTAGCAGAAAAGTGTCACCACTTCACCTGTCTGGCATTTTACTAAAATGTTTCACCTTCACGGACTGTCTTTATTTGACCTAATCAGAAGGTACTTTTTGTGAAAGAGTTCTACCTACTGAGTATTTGTCAAATATACTCAATGGCAATTTTTTAATATCACAGCTACCTGTGGAGGTGTTAGCAGTAGGAACTAACAAGAGTCTAACCAAAAATCAGAAAAATAAAAATTGGGTAATGATCTCTTCACAGGGGACTTTGGAAAGTTCCAACACATTTCAAGGGAATTTAGAAACCCATGTTCATTTTTAGGACTGTTCATGTGTCTAGGAAAAAAACTACAGAGAAGGACCCACTCTTTCATCTTCTCTAGTTGAGAAGTTAAAGATGGTAAGAAATTCTATCCTGCTTGACAGAGCTCTGAAAACATACACACACACACACACACACACACACACACACACACACACACACACACACACACCTTAAAATCTTGGAGATTATTAGTTCAAAGAATTTGGCGATCAGGGTCAGAGAGATATCTGAAAGGATTGAACAGAAGCCTTGGTCCCAGAAGGAGTGGGAACAAGCTCCTGTGTCACATGTTACCCCAAAGACCAAGGACTACTGGACGTGATCCTGAACACAGACCCAGAAGTAGCACCTGGAACTATCAGGTAGAATGCCCAAACAAAACAAAACAAACACAAAGAAAAAGAAGATCTTGAGGAACCCTCTATCGGTTAATCACCGCATTAACTAAACAGAGGCTACAGTGATAAAACATGATACAGATTACAGATTTTACAGAATTCTTTGTACTAAACAAAAACAACTTTAAGACGCCTGGAGCAGACAAAACATAATCTTGCATGTGGCCGGCTCGGGTTTGATTCCTCCACCCCTCTCAGAGAACCCAGAAAGCTACCTACTGAGAGTATCCCGCCCGCACAGCAGAGCCTGGCAAGCTACCTGTGGTGTATTTGATATGCCAAAAACAGTAACAAGTCTCACAATAGAAACATTACTGGTGTCCACTTGAGCAAATCGATGAACAACGGGACGACAGTGCCACAATGCTACAGTGCATTATTCCATATGTCTATTTTTGAACTAGAAAGATACTATAGTGAGCATGGCACTTGCCTTAAACACAGTCAACCCAGGTTTGGTACCCTATACCATAATGATCCCCTGATTCCCTCCAGGAATGATCCCCAAGCCCAGAGCCAGGATTAAGCCCTGGGCACTACTGGGTGTGACCAAAACATTAAACTAACCAAGAAAAAGTTCAGTTTTCACTAACAGTAGCAAGGGAAAAAAAATCCAAAAAAATAAAAATTTGAAAACATTTCAGAATTTCCTGAGAAAACCCAGAAGTTAGACCATTAGGCAAAATATTAAATTTGTTACAAATTATTTCAAAACTAAAATTAAACATTTTCATAGCATTAAAATGTATAAAAATAGACTACCAATAAAATATTGATAAATTGTAGAAGAATTGGTAAATTGTAAAAGAAATTGTAAAAGAATTTAATATAATAAAAACCATAGACCCACAGTACATAATACCTGAAATTAAAAAGTTAACCAAAGGATTCCAACTGCAACTTTGAGCAAACTATAAGGAATAAGCATGAAGCAATAACCTTGAGGATATTTCTTAGGGCCAGAGTGAAAGCAACAGTATAGTGGATAGGGTACCTGCTTTGTACAAGGTAGACCGGGTTTGATCCCCAAAATCCCATATGGTCCCTCGAGCCCTGCCAAGTTTGATCACTGAGAACAGAGTCAGGAATAAGTCCTGAGCACCTCTGGGTGCCACCCACTCTACCCCCCTAAAAAAAGCTTGATAATAGGCTAGATGAGATTACTGGATTTAATAATAATAATAATAATATAAAAGGAGAATCTCATTAGTATTGGAACACTGTTCTGTGAGACTCACTACAATATCAATTCATAAAAAGATGTCATAATAAACAATCAAGCAGCATTCTATACTAATGTAGACAAAATATCTGTTTTTTCCTTTTTTTTCTCTTTTTTTTCTTAATGAATCACCGTGAGGTACAGTTACAAACTTATGAACTTTCATGTTTGTGTTTGGTTTACATTCCTCAACCAGTGCCCATTCTCTCCCACCAATGTTTCCAGTATCCCTCCCACCACCCCCACCCCGACCCCCACCACCCCAACCTGCCTCTGCGACAGGGCATTCCCTTTTGTTCTCTCTCCTGTTGGGTGTTGTAGTTTGCAACAGAGGTATTGAGTGACCATCATGTTCGGTCTATAGTCTACTTTTGGTATGCAGCTTTCAACTTGAGTGGGTCTTCCCAAAATTCTCTACTAGGTTCCCTTCTCTATCTCTGCTGCCTTTTCCCCCAGCATGTGAGGCCAGTAGAGAAAATATCTTAAAAGGAAAAAAGAGTAACTGAATTCACCAATATATAAGACAGATTACATGCCATAAGTGAGATTTATCTCAGAAATGCAAGATTGGTTCAACACACAAAAAGCAACTAGTATCGTAACTCTTTTTACTAGAGTGAAGTTTAAAAAAATCATAAAATGGGAGTCAAAGGGGTTAGTTCAATAGGCTGGAATATATGCTTTTTATGCAAGACTCTGAGCTTGAGCCCCAACACTAAAGTTAAATCATAATACAGGAAACAATGTGGGTATACAAAATTCAAACATATTTTTGTATGTTTAGTATGTTTATGTTGGGGCCTAGGACATGATATAGCAGGTAGGGCACTTACTTGGCATGTGGCTAGCCTGGTTTTGATCCCTGGCACCCCTTATGGTCCCCCAAGCACCATCAGAAGTAATTCCTAAGCACAGTGCCAGGAGTAACCCAGGAGTATCACCGGATGTGGCCCAAAAGTAGAATGAAACATTTGAACATTAAATTATTAAATTAAATTTACTTTTAAAAACAACTACACTTACCATAATATAAAAATTAACAAAACAGTCCACAATAATTTTTTTATTTTTTTTTGCTTTTTTTGGTCACACCCAGCGATGCAGATGCACAGGGGTCACTCCTGGATCATGCACTCAGGAATTACTCCTGGTGGTTCTTGGGGGACCATATGGGATGCTGAGAATCAAACCCGGGTCGGCCGCGTGCAAGGCAAATGCCCTACCCGCTGTGCTATCGCTCCAGCCCCAGTCCACAATAATTTTAACTACAGAAATATAAGAATAGCATTCTGAAAACTACAAAGCATCACTGAAAGAAATCCATAAAGATATAAGTGAACAGAAAGAAATCTTGGATTTCCAGATTGGGAGATATAATAATTTAGTAATGGTGTTTGGAGATACGATATTGTGGGTAAGGTAGTTGTCTTTTACATGGCTACCCTGGGTTCCATCCCAGTGTTCCTTATGTTTACCCAAGCAGGAGTAATCTGAGTGTAGAGCCAGGAATAAGCCCTAAGCACTGTTGAAATGGCCCCAAACCAAAATAAATAGTAACAAACATACAAATAAAAATGTTCAATGCAGCTAAGGTTGCAAGAACAATAATTTTCAATATTCAACAAAAAGTAAATAAATTATTATTTCTTCATATTAAGGAATGCCTGCTGACATCCTGAGCCCTTTGCCTGCCTCTATAGATACAGGAATCTTTACATCAGAACCCTATATAGTGTTATAAACCAATGCTAATCAGTAAAAAAATTTAAATGGAAAAAAGAAGGTGCCATAGAGATAAAAGGCTACAGAGACAAGAAGTCATAGTGGGTCAGGTGCTTGCTGACCCTGGCTGGAGCCCCAGTACTTTATACGGCCCCCTGATCCTCACCAAGAGAGACCCTGAGCAGATCTAGGAGTAGTGTCTGAGCATAGTCAAATGTAGTTCAAAAACAGAACAATGACAACAACAACAACAACAACAAAAAAAATGGGCAAATTAAAATCTGCTTCACAGAGTTGCCATGAGAATTATGTATAGAATTCATACAAGATCCTTAAAATATTCTCTAGTGCACAGCAAGCCTGTGAAAATGTTAGTTATTATCATGTTTTGTGATTCCATTTTATGAAGGGAAGGATGTCTAATAGCAAATTGTCACTATTCTTTTTCTTCTGTCTTGGGGAGCGAGGGTGGGAAGTAAGAGAAATTGTCAACCTTCCCTGTATCAGTGTGGTATCAGTATGGTCACTGCAAACAAATGCATCCTTAGCTGTCCATGCATGTTTGTCTCTATAAAGAGCAGGCCTGAGGGGCCAGAGTGATAGCACAGCGGGTAGGGCGTTTGCCTTGCACGCAGCCGACCCGGGTTCGATCCCCGGCATCCCATATGGTCCCCTGAGCACTTCCAGGGGTAATTCCTGAGTACAGAGCCAGGAGTAACCCCTGTGCATCGCCGGGTGTGACCCAAAGAGCAGGCCTGAGAGTGGAAGAGCATGTTCCTTACCACCCAGCCCTTTACTCTGCGGCCAGGACACATGAGTACAGCAGCTGAGAATGTTCCATTCGATTGCTCAAATGGTAAAGCAAGTGTGAGCATGTGCAAAACCTGAATTTAATTCTAGCTTCATACCTTCACCCCTGAATACTATGAAATATAGTCATGGAGTCCTCTGGTTGTGTCCTGGACCACCCTGCACAGCCTGTAGTGGCCCCAATGTTTTTTGTTTTTTTGGGTTTTTTTTGGCTTTTTGGGTCACACCTGGCGATGCACAGGGGTTACTCCTGGCTCTGCACTCAGGAATTACCCCTGGCCATGCTCAGGGGACCATATGGGATGCTGGGATTTGAACCCGGGTCGGCCGCTTGCAAGGCAAACGCCCTACCCACTGTGCTATCTCTCCAGCCCCAGCGGCCCCAATGTAAAAGGGGAAAAAAAAATTCCCATCATGCTTAGTAAATAGCTCTGCCCCCATCCCACCATAGCCGGGTAAGGGTTAACTCCAGGTCTGCCTATTTCCTGAAAGCCTTTGGGATGACTGACAGAAACTCTGATTCCAAGGCTCCTTTAGTAAGTCTCAATAAATATTTTGACTCACTTCAGGTACCAGGAGCTTGGGGCTGTGGACCTATTGTATCTGATTACAAATAACCCTTCAAGGTACTTATTCTCATTTTCCAGACGATGAAACATAGGTTATTTATTACATGACTTGCCCAATAGTCCATAGCTCATAAGCAACATCTCTCTGGCTTCCTGTGCCTTGCTCCTGTCACTGTGCATTTGATTTAATAGATTTACATTCCCTCTCTGAGTATGATCTGCTTCAACAGTTATTTTCAACTTGTTTTGTTTTACCAGCTCTGTAGCTCTGCTGTGACTCACTGGTTTAGCAATTTCAAGAGAAGAGTAGTTATCAACTCTGTGAATAATTAACAAGTGGAGTTTGAGCCCTGGCTAAAATGGGCCACTGAATTTCATTATCTGCTCTGAATAAAAAGACAAGTATGTCCTCACACAATTTAAAAACAATGTTGTTGTTGTTTGGGGTCACACCCAGCAGTGTTTAGGGGTTTATTCCTGACTCTCAGGGGACCATATGGGATGTCAGTGATTAAACCCAGGTAGGCTGCATGCAAGGCAAGCACCCTACCCACTGTAATATCTTCCTGGCCCCCAGTTTTTTAATGTTTAGATAAATAGGGATGTCAGAAGAAGCGTAGAAATTCACTCAGTTCCCCCTGTGAGAGACAGCATACCCCCCCAGGTCAAAGACACTGTATTAAACTTGGATACTGATACTACTCCAGAAAGACTGAATATGGTTTGGTAAATGAGTTTCCAGTTTAAGTCATTAATTAGTTGTGTGACCTTGGACAAAATTACCGATTTTTTAACTTCCTTCATCACTTGTAAATAGGAGCATTAATATTCGTAAGCACTAAGCTAATATTCATCAGTGATGTAAACTTTTTCTGGTAGTTATCAACCAATCAAAGTACTGTCTGTAGATATGCAGCAGGGTCTAAGGTAACAGCTCTGCAGGGTAGACAGCCCTGGAAGGGTATGGGGAAAGCCCTAGGGGATGGGGAGATCCTTGAATCCTAGCTACAAGGGTAGGAGGAGAGGGTATGTATTCAAATAGTCAAAATTTTTGCAAATCTGTACTTCCGCTTTTTCATCCTTAAAACAAAGACACAAGAGCAGAAACTTGGACTCTCTGAAGTTCAGAAAATAAAACCTGCCTGAAGACAGACTGATCTGAGGCTTACATCTCAGACACTCGTTTGAAATAAGTCACATTGCCACATTCTTTGGGCTTTGATTAGACTGAGACTTAAGCATGCCTTTGTGCTGATAAGGAGCAGACCTGTGGCAATGCTGGTGGGTGGATTCTGTGCAAAGGAGTCCTCCACATACCTTAGTTCTCTTTCTCCTCATTGCCTTTGCAGGTGACTGATGTGAAGTGGGGAACCAGGGAGGTAGCCTCAAGAAAAGCATGCTATCTTGCTTTGTATCTTTTAAATCCAACAAATAGCCAAAGGCAATGCAATATAGAACTGATCCATAAAATTGAGTTTGTGTGCATGTGTGTGTGTGTGTGTGTGTGTGTATTGGAGTGAGGATGAGAGAGAGGGGAGGGAAGTGGGAATTATACTGGTGATGTGCTATTGGAATTATGTTCACCAAAAACAATCACTAACAGTGTTATAAACCACAGAACCTCAGTCCATTAAAAAAATTTTTTTTCTATGGAAAGGGAAATTAAAGAAATGTTGTTCTTTGGGGGAAACGAATTAAGAAAACAGGGTTTCTGTCTCACCAGAGCTGTCTGAGGAAATGTCTAGGTTTCCAACTTGGTTAAGGGCTGGTCACATCGGCTACAAGCACCTACAGCCACAGATAGTTGCTCTCCACCTGCCCCATGAGTCCAGTAGTTCTAAAAGATGCGGGGGACAGTCCCCATTACCAGGACTCTCAGGGAACTGCAGACTCAGGATGAAGTGATGAATCGCTCTTTGCAGGAAAAAGAAAGTCAGTCCTGACCTCTGTCCAATTTTTTCAGGAATCTCAACATTCTTCCCACCCTGCTCCCCTCCAACCTCCCCAAAAAATCATTTCACTATGAGATAAAATAGTGAAGTAAAATAATTTTATTTAAAGAAATCTGATTATAGAAATGTGAGGGTAGTTAAAGAGAACCAGCGGGGGAGATACATGAAAAAAACATGGGCTTCTCCAGAAGAAAAAAAGCTTAGGGGACACAACTGAGGTTGAGAAGCAGGCCAAGTCTCACATGCATTTAAAACTGATTTTATGGGAGGGCTGCTTCCAAGCTGTCTTAGCTTGGAGTTCTCTGCATGCAACAAAGTTGATTTGGCTATTGTTACAGGGAAAAGGACTCTTGGTCTCTTAATGGTTCTTTTATACTCTCATCAGAACCTTTTCATTCTCTTGAAGCTTCTTTTCTTTCTTCCCCTCTTCTCCCCTCCTCTCCCCTCCCCTCCCCTCCCCTTCTTCCCCTCCCCTCCTGATCATCTCAATGTAAACATCCACAGAGAGAAACAAAGTCAGGGATGGAAGTCTAAGCCCTTTGTGCACAGGGCTCCCAGCCTCCTTTAGCTGCCATTCCTCGGGGATGTTGTTCTATTTCTTGCCTTCATTAACTAATTTTCAGAGTAACAGAACCACCAAGGTTCTGAACCTAATATGTTCTCATCCTCAACTTTTAACAGGTCTGCAGAAATATGAAGGGAAGCCTTTGTAATGACTTGGGACTTGAGACCTACCTACAAATAAGAATGAGAGTAACCTCTAGAAGTAACTACCATGTAGCTAACAGAGCACCAACCACAGTCCTAAGTAATGGTGCTTAGAATTGTCTGGCATGAGTCACAGCTCAGTGACTTGAACATACCCTAACTTCATTTGTAAAATGAGAATTGCGGTTGCAATCTCCAAGTTTTGCTGGGGATTCATGAAATGCCCTTTAATTCATGAAATGCCATTTCACAAAATGCAGGATTTCCTTTATCTTCTTTTTTAATGACTGAATAACATTCCATCGTAGGCAAGTACCACATGGTGACTGCCCTCATTACAGTTATTGCATATACTTGATAGTTGCTTGGAGAGTAGATTTAGAAAGTTTACATCATAAAAGAAATATAATGATGTATAGTGATGGACGTTAACAAAATTTATTGTGGTGAATATATATTAAGTAAGTTTATTTTGTAGTATATACATATACCAAATCATCACACAGGATACCTAAAACTACTACAATCTTGCAAGCTGATTGTAGCTTCAGGGGGAAAAAGGGTAAAAAATGGAAGAAATGAAAAGAGAGAAAAAGAAAGAAAGGAAAGGAAGGAAGGAAA
The DNA here is from genome assembly GCF_027595985.1 of Sorex araneus. Taxonomy (NCBI): domain Eukaryota; kingdom Metazoa; phylum Chordata; class Mammalia; order Eulipotyphla; family Soricidae; genus Sorex; species Sorex araneus. Next base: position 101,950,685 of record NC_073303.1, on the reverse strand, counting down.
GGAAATTCCATCCACAAGCTTTGAAGACAAGAGTAAGCAGCGGCCAGAAGACTGCCCTTAGAATTTTTTTTTTCTTTTTGGGTCACACCCAGCGATGCACAGAGGTTACTCCTGGCTCTGCATTCAGGAATTACTCCTGGCAGTGTTCCAGAAACCATGTGGGATGCTGCGAATCAAACCAGGGCTGGCCGCATGCAAGGCAAACGCCCTACCGGCTGTACTGTCGCTCCAGCCCCAGAAGGCTGCCCTTAGGAAGCACAGTCATTTGCTGCCCACAGGGCACATGCTTAATGAGCAGGATAGGTTCCCTTCCTAGAGCTGAGTTTGACACCTGTGAAAGGAGGATAAGTGAAAGTTTCTTTCTTTCTTTTTTTTTATTGAATCACCATGAGTTACAGTCACAAAATGAGAGTGAAAGTTTCTTAAGAAGACCATAAAAAGGAGAGGGCAGCGGGTACACTGGTGATGGGTGTGGTGTTAAAATTAAGTGCATGAGGAACCATTGTGAATAGTATTGCAAACCATAGAATCTCAGTTAATAAAAAAAAACATTAAAGAAGAGCACAAAGATCAAAGGTCAAAGGTGATCACCTGGGAAGCCTTGCTTTGGAAATCATCATATTACAAGTGCACAGTGTATACTGCAGGAGACAACCAGGACCCCTGAGTGCCTTCCTGTCCCCAGCTCTGTCTCACAGTGGGACAAATCATTATCTTTACTGTTCTCCAGTTTCTCCTGACAATAACCTGATTCCTCCAACAAGTGTAAGGCTATTGGAGCATACACAGAAGATGGTTAATTCCTCCCTAACATGCCTAACCCAAGGCATTGGGCTCACCAAAGTTGGGGGGATTATGTTGGGTCTCCCCCATTCCTTTCATTCTTGTTTTTTGTTTGTTCCTTTGTTTGTTTGTTTTTTGCTTTTTGGGTCACAGCTGGCGGTGCACAGGGGTTACTCCTGGCTCTGCACGCAGGAATTAGTGCTCAGTGCTCAGGGGACCATATCAGAGGCTGGAAATCAAACCCGAGTCGGTGTTCACGTGCAAGGCCAACACCCTACCCACTATGCTATCGCTCCAGCCTCTCCTTTCATTCTTGAACTCCTCAATGTTCTCCCCCCACCTCCACCCCGTGTCATGCCTCCTGTCTCATCACTTTCTCAAACCAAGAATCTTTCCTCCCCCACTCCTCCTGTGTTCTCTTAATTTTCAGTTCACATCCCCCTGCCCCCAAATAATCACTCCTGAGTCTTTTGTTTCCCTCACCTCAGATACCCTCATTGTGCATACCACAATCAATCACCAAGTCTATCTAGAAAATGTATTTCAAATATGCTTACTACTGTATTTCCCTGTTCATTGCCCCACCAAGTAATCATCATCTCTTGCAGCTCCCTGGAAGGCCCAGCTCTACTGTTGCTTTCTCTTAACCCATTCCTAACACAGCAGCCAGACAGATCTTTCCAATCACAGAGCTGGGCACATTGCTCCCTTAATCAAATCTTTTAGTGGTTTCACATCTCACTTAGAATAGAATTCAAACCCATCCAGGGCCCAAATCCTCTTTGATTCTGTCTCCTGCTGTATTCATTTATCAACATAGTGTCACATATTGAATAAGTAACAAATGTTGGGGATTTAGGGGAAAAAATAAGATGAAAATTCCTGCTCTCATGAAAAGCACCTTTTAGTACAATGTCTTCCTGCAGTCTAAACCTGACCCACAAAAACACTTTCTATATTCTGGCCAGCACGTACGGAGTTATGCATTAAGGAAAGGAAAAAACTCACTGAACAAAACAAAAATACCTTGCCTTTCCTCCATTTGATAAAGTGCTGTCTGTTTTCATTCTTGCTAACGATACCCGTGATACATCCTGGTACACTCTTATCCTACTTTATTTAATTAAAAAGAAAAGTATTAAAGCCCTGGGGATAATTCAGTGGTAGAGTGCCTGGTGCCCTGCAGGCAAGAGGCAGCAAGATCCATCCCTGTCACTGCCATGCAAGCTGAATACAATCTCAGAGTCACTGCCTTTTAGGACCCTTAGCAGCAAAACAAAGTGTGTCCCCCCTCCCGCCTCAAGTGTATACATCTCCCTTCACATCACTGCTTACAGCAAAACAACAGCAGCAAAAACAGGGAAACAACTAAACTCTGGTTACAAGACTCTAAGCTGACTTCTTGGTCATAAAGCATAGTGATAGGCAGCATACAAAACTGTTCTAGCCCAGCCATTTGCTTGCTAACTCTGAGACCACGAGTCACTTCGCATGAAAGTCTTGTCATTAAGAGATGAGATGATTCCACGTCTGGTGAGTTCATTCATTGACTGGTAGGTCTATGCCCTAAGCCTGGTAGGCAGAAGAATCGTGAACACATGTCCATCTTCTCTTGCCCATCCCATGTTTCCTTTCCCCGCCTACATAATTTCTAGTCTTTATAGGAATGAGCATGCGACAACTGGAATGGGAAGGAATGGGAGTGAAGATAGACCACTGGCAACTACACCACCTCGACTTTGCTGATGACATCGTTCTAATAACACCAAACATTAGCCAAGCAGCATGAATGCTGGCTTCGACCGTGAGTGTGGAAAAGTCAGACTGCAGCTGAATCTCATAAAAACAATGTTCATGAGAAATAAACTAGTTTCTGACGTTCCATTTGCTCTCAACTGAACAAACATCTCCAAATGCAGCAGCTATGTTTACCTAGGTAGAAAACTCAACATGACAAACGACCTGGCACCTGAGCTGCACAGGAGAAAGAGAGTGGCATGGAATGCCTTCAAGAGCATTGAAGAAGTTGTTAAGAGGACAAAGAACATCCAGATCTGGGCACATCTTTTTGACTCCACCATTCTTCCTGCACTAACATACGCCTCAGAGACCTGGGCCCTATGGAAACAGAATGAGAACACTACTCGGGTATCCCAAAGAGGAATCAAAAGAGCTATGCTTGGAACATCACGTTTCACTCAAGTGAGAGAAGGAATCCGGAGTTCCGACCTCCGTCGACGATCAAGAATCAAGGACACTGTCTCGTTTGCCAAGGTGTCAAAAATCAGATGGGCCCGACATGTAATGTGATTTGGAGAGGACTGCTGGTCTAGAGCTGTTACTGACTGGATTCCACGGGATGTCAAAAGAATGCCTAGCTGCCCACCTACGAGATGGTCAGACTTCTTTGTCAAGACCCTGAACGAACAGTTTGAGGCTCTTCGTGTTCCTGGAGCGAGCAGACGCCATCGGGCTACACTAGCATTGACAGGGATGGATGGAGACGTTACTGGCGCCTGCTCTAGCAAATCGATGAACAACGGGATGACAAGTGATACAAGTAATACAGTAATGATCAGAGGACATCTACACATGCTCTTCTTTAGAGTCCCTTCCTGATAGTCCTCTTACTTACATAAGTCTGGTTGCTTTCTTCTCATCTCCAAAATCTTTATGTATAAGTTGTTTCTACAAGAAACCCATCCTCACCAGAATAACTGACCAGAGACTATGTTTTACATCAGTGTTTCCATTCCCTTTGTCATATTTACCTGCTATTTTTCTCCCAAACCCCTCTTCCATTTTTGTGTCATTGCAATGATAGCATGATTATTTTAGTTGTGCTCATACACCCTGGGTTGCAGTACACCAGCGCTCATGCAGGTTGACCTTGGCAGTGCCACGGGTATCACACTCAGCATATAAGGTGGTTTCAGGGGTCAAATTTGAAGTCTCATGCATGTGAGACACATGCTTTATCACTGAGTCATTCCTAGGATTCTGGCCTACTCCTACTGATTCAGTTTTTCACTTTTTCCCCACTGGAAAACACTGCTAATATCGTGAGAATGTACACTAGAGTGAGGGTTGGGGCTTTTCAAAGTTAAAATAGGCCAGATATAAATTAGGAGATCAAGAAATATGTGTTGGACAAATGAGTGATGAGAATGAGTGCCTGCAAAGGTTAGGTCGTGTGGCATTTATAATCCAATAGAAATATTTTTCCAAAAAAACCCAAAAGTAAAACAATGGGATTCAGAGTCAGAAAGTCTGGGTTCCAGAACAAACCCTTTACATGCACCCCAAATTTAAAAAATCCAATTACTTTCCTCAGAGTCAATATTTTCAAGCTCTCATTCCCAGTATCTTGAATCTCGACTTTAACAGCATCCTGATTTGGGGGACATGGGGGTCACTCTCAGTGATGCTCAGGGGTTACTCCTGTCTCTGTGCTTAGGAATCACTCGTGGAAGTGCTCAGTGGACCAGATGGGATGCCAGGGATTGAACCCATGTCAGCCACATGCAAGGCAAGCACCTTACCTGTTGTACTATCTCTCCGGCCCCAACATCCAACTTTAAGTAGTAAGCAGATCTTGTATAGAGTTGCTTCCTACTAGTTGTAAACCATTACATAATAGATGCTCAACAGGTCTCTGTAGACTATATAATAAATGACTCCACCAGCATTCAAGGCACATATAATATGGCCATGTAGCAGCTGGGTTAGTTTTCTATAGCTAATAAAACAGCACTGCAAACTAGTAGCTAAGGAAATGTGTTAGTCTTACATTTCTGAAGGTTAAAAACCTGAGTGTCAGGTTGTGTTGAACTACAATCTCAGTGGTAGCAGGGTGCTTTGTTTCCAGAGGCTCTGAGAATCTTTTTCTGCCTTGTCCAACTCCCAGAAGCCACGTACACTCCACAGCCCATGTCGCTTTTCTCCATCTTCAAAGCCAGCAGCTCAGCATCGTCTCATCTCTTTGTGACTCTCATCCTCCTACCTCCTTCTAATGAAGGAATTTGAGATTATAGTGAACCCACCTGGATAATCCATAGTGCACTTGAAGTCCAAGGTCTTTAATTTGTTCTTTCTACAAGGTCATTTTTTTAACATATAAGGTAACATATTCACAAGTCTAGGTACTAAAATGCATATATCTTATCGGAGGTGGGATGCATTATTGTTCTGCCCAGCATTTTATTTGACATCATGGCATCACTGCAGTTAGCAATTGTTTGGTAAAATCTTTCCCTTAAGACATACACCCATACCAAGGTGTATAATACTTTCACTCATATACATAGATGTGAACAATGAGTTACAAAGCACAACACATGTTCTCATCACAGGCCAGTAAACAAGAAGTCTGAAACATTATTCTTAGGCAAAAAATAAAGGCCTTCATGCATTTAGGAAACAAACAGACATGTGAGGTTGGAATATAAGCTTTGCAAGGTTATACCCTATATATATAAGGGTATACTGTGATAAGAAAAGGAAATGGCTACATGAGCAGAGGCCAGATCTCCAGGCTACTGAAAGGCATTTCAATTTCACTCTAAGGACAAGCCACTTTAGGTGTCAGGCATGTGCTGCACACACTGAAGACATTTATGAGGAACATTTGTTAAAGGGTAATTTGGAGCACTTTCCACCACTACCTTTCCCCTTATTCTTTTAGATCCTGGGTTGGAACTTGAGAATTTGCAAGACCAATTTGCCAAGTGCTTTAGAGAGAATTCCAATATTCTCAATAAACTAAAAGCCTAGATCATTTATTAGATCATTAGAGTTACCAACGAGCCTTGCTCAGGTGGCAAAATATAAACACATCCATAGAAACTTAAACACCATGATACAACTTTTTACCAATGAGAAAGCATATATTTTTTAAGCACTTAACAACAATATTAATATTATAGAAATTGTCCCAATATTTTATAGAGAGCAAAATGGTGTGCCTATCCCAAACTTAAATTTTGCCAAACTTTTAATCCAGAAACTCACTTTCATGATGACATCCTTCAGAAATACTCATGTATATGCCAAGAACAGGTACACCAAGATATGTGTAGTAACAGCTGTAATTACGAAAAATTGAATGACGACTTTTTTTTCTTTTAGGGTCACACCTGCTAGTTCTCAGGGCTTACTCTAGGATCTGTGCTCAGAAATCACTCCTGGTGGGACATGGGGTACCATACGCGATGCTGGAGATTGAAGCTTGGTCTGCCTTGAGTAAGGCAAGCACTCGACTCGCTGTACTATCACTCCTGCCCTGGAAAAACTGGATGACAATTAAATGGGCATTAATGAAAGGAGACATAAATAAGACACAGAGCTCTTTATTGAGGAATACTAAACAGCTGTTTTAAAAAGAGTGTTTAAAACAGGTAGATCTCTCAAAGAGCTGGAGGCCAAACATTGTTTTTTTAGGTTACTAAGTAATCCATAGCATTTGTTTTCATGAACAGCCCACCCACCTACTCTAGCCACATAATAAAACAGCTAAATTGGTACAAGAGGGACCATTGCAAGGTCCACTGAAATTTTTCAGGAGAAACTCCTGTCCCAACCACTCCCCTCCCCACCCCAGTACAAAGCTGGGAACACCACCGCTGCCGAGATGTGACCCCGTGGGCCGCATGCGCGTGCGACTCCTCCACAGCTGCACGAGCATGAACCCAGACCCAGCTGAACCAACTTCAACATGGACTGCTCCTTGCAAATTGTCTCCAGCCAGAGAACCAAGCTGCGACCCCATGCCCGCCTAAGAGGGGAAAGGTATTTCTCTCTCTCGCCTGTCCCTTCCCGGGGATGAAGGGCGTGGGGACCGCCATTTTACAACGACCACAGATGGGATTTTACGACAAAAACTGCAGCAAAAGGGCGCGAGGGTGCTCTTGGGAAGGTGGGAGGAACCGGCCCCTCCCACCGCTGCCGAGATGTGACCCTGGGGGCCGCATGCACGTGCGGCTCCTCCACAGCTGCACGAGCGTGAATCCAGACCCAGCTGAACCAACTTCAACATGGGCAGCTCCTTGCAGATTGTCTCCAGCCAGAGAACTAAGCCGCGATTCCATGCCCGCCTAGGAGGGGAAAGGTATTTCTCTCTCTCGCCTGTCCCTTCCCGGGGATGAAGGGCGTGGGGACCGCCATATTATGACGACCACAGATGGGGTTTACCAGCTTGCAATGATCTGGAAGAAATCTCCCTGGACTTAGTTGTTAAAATACAGAAATACCTCATTTCTCTTCACAACAGGTCTGACTCTAATGGGGTGCTCCTAATAATATTGGTGAGGTTTGTGTTGAAATATTGAATGTAACCAAAGTAAATAGAAAGTAGAGTGAAATTTATCAGTTACAAGGTGGGGAGGGGGGTGCGCGGGTGGGCGGGATGGGAGGTGTACTTTTTTTTTTTTGTCTTCAGTGGTGGGATATGGGCACTGGTGAAGGGATGGTTGTTTCAGCATTTTATGACTAAGACTTGAGCCTGAAAGCATTGTAATTTTCCACATGGTGATTCAATAAAATAAAATTAAAAAAAAAAAGCTGGGAACACTTGGATGTGGCCCCAAAACAACAACAACAAACAAATTGGGGTTTTACTGCTTGAGGGCAGCAGGATTAAGTCAGAATGTTTTTCTAAGAAACCTCCCTTGCCTATTCAGCCTTCCACGGAAGCTTTTTCCAACCAGCCCCAGGCCCCTCCTGGGGTGGCTGTCAGTACTTCCTACCTTTGTTTGCCCTTAACTGGCTCTCTGACCAACTTTGTTTTTCTTAAACTTTTTTATTGAATCACTGTGAGATAGACCCTTACAAAGCTAATTATGATTAGGTTTCAGTCATAGAGTATTCCAACATCCATCCCACCACCAGTGTACATTTCCCAGTACCAGTGTCCCAGGTTCCTCCCATTGCTCCCCACTCCCCACCCCCTCTGCCTCTATGGCAGGCACTTCTCTCTCTCTTTCTCTCTTTCTCTCTCTCTCTCTCTCTCTCTCTCTCTCTCTCTCTCTCTCTCTCTCTCTCTCTCTCTCTCTCTCTCTCCTCCCCCCGCCTCCCCGCTGGGCCCCTCATGCCCCCTGTTTTCGGGCAAGGTGGTTTGCAATATTGATACTGAAAGGTGATCAAGAATATTCCTTTACTTATTTTTAACACTCAGTTCTTGTCCAGTGTGATCATTCCCAGCTATTATTGTCATACTGGTCTCTTCTTTATCTTACTTACCCTCAGCCCCACACACACTTGTGGTTAGATCCAACCACTGACCAGTCTTCCTAAAACAGGGAAAACGCTGTTTTCCCTGCCCATAGATACTAGTCTTCACATATATATATATATATATGTGTGTGTGTGTGTGTGTGTGTGTGTGTGTGTGTGCATATGTAATGTATATATACATGTGTATATATGAAGACTAATATATTTGTGATATATATATCACAAATGAATGCAGTCATTCTATAACTGTCTCTCTCCTTCTGATTCATTTAACTCTGCATGATACTTTCCCTGTCCATCCATTTATAGGCAAATTTCATGACTTCATTTTTTCCTAACAGCTGCATAGTTTTTCATTGTGTAGATGTGCCATAGTTTCTTTATCCATTCATCTGTTCTTGCGCACTCAGGTTGTTTCCAGATCAGATTCTGCCTATTGTGAACAGTGCTGCAATGAACATAGGAGTGCAGATGGTGTTTCTGCTGTGTGTTTTTGGGCCTCAAGGGTATATTCCCAGAAGTTGTACTGTTTGGTCAAATGGGAGCTCAATTTCTAGTGTTTTGAGAAACGCCCATATTGTTTTCCAAAAAGGCTGGAATCGTTAGCATTCCCACCAACATTGGTTTCTTTCTCCCCACATCCACACCATCACTGGTTGCTTTCATTCTTTTGGATGTGTGCCAGACTCTATGCTCAGATCTCTACGTATCACCATGCACAAAAGTCAGATCAAAATGGATTAAAGACCTTAAGATCAGACCAGAATCCATAAGGTACAGTGAAGAAAAGGTCTGCAAAACCCACCATGACATTGAAGCTAAAGGTATCTTCATCTTCAAAGATGAAACGCCACTGACCAAGCAAATAGAAGCAAAGATAAACAAATGGGAATATCTTAAACTAAGAAGCTTCAGCACTTCAAAAGAAACAATAAGGATACAAAGACATCCTACGGAATGGGAAAGGATATGCACCCAATACCTGTCTCATAATAGGTTAATATCAAAGATACACAAAGCACTAGTTGAATTCTACAAGAAAAAAATCCAATCCCATAAGAAAACGGGGCGATGAAATGAACAGAGACTTTCTCAAAGAAGAAATCCAGATGGCCAAAAAGCACATGAAAAAATGCTCTTCATCAATAATCATCAGGGAGATGCAGATATCTGCTTAACCTTTAAAATAAAGTCAAAATGGCCAGATATGTGGCCCGGTGGGAGAAGGCATGCTCTACTTATATAAGACCCTGGATTTGATACCTACCATCCCAAACCCCCCCATCCCCAACCAAGTACATCACTTTAAAAATATATATACCTTAAATAAGTGTCAGTACAAAGAACAGTCACTGGCGTTTTTTTTATTTATTTATTTATTTATTTATTTTGCGTTTTGGATCACACCTGGTGATGCACAGGGGTTAATCCTGGCTCTGCACTCAGGAATTACCTCTGAAGGTACTCAGGGGACCATATGGGATGCTGGGAATCGAATCTGGGTCTGCAGCGTGCAAGGCAAATGCCCTACCCGCTGTGCTATTGCTCCAGCCCCAATCACTGGTGTTTTATAACTTTATGAATATACTTATTCTGTCTAAAATGAAAAAAGAAACATACCACTAGAATCAGTCATGTGTATCCATTCACACACCCAAAAATTCTCTCCATTGGCCAAAGAAAATCCAAGTAGGGAGAACTGCACATTAAAGTGCTAACACGATAAACAAATATGAAAATATATGTGAGTGTTTAAAAAGCAAAAGTTAAACTTTTGGTCAGTAAGTTTTCCCAAATAAAAGTAATATGGGGATTCATTTACTCTTCACCTTTCTCATGTAGGACCTGGATTAGGGATTGAATATTAAAGATGGTAACAAATCTTGCCACTTAGAAAAGTTGTGCACAGGGCTGGAGGATAGCACAGTGGTAGGGCATTTGCCTTGCATATGGGATGCGGGTTCTATTCCCCGCATCCCATATGGTCCCCTGAGCACCGCCAGGGGTAATTCCTGAGTACAGAGCCAGGAGTGACCCTTGTGCATCGCCAGGTGTGACCCAAAAAGCAAAAAAATAATTAAAAAGTTGTGCACAATTTTGTATTTTTCATAAAATCAGCACTCCCTGAAATTAAGTCCTCTTATTAAATTTACCATTACTTCTGGCACTTAGCTATTTAATAGGAATGTAATTTTTTGTATTAGTGAGTTTACACCTATGAACAAAAAAAATAGCATTAATTAGCATTCATTATAATCATAATTCCATAGCAAAGAAGCAATTATTAGAACCATCTCAAGGGATCAAATTGCACTGAAAATCTCATAGGCCCCCTGCTGGTGTTGGCACTCTATTTAGAGAAAAGTATAGCCAGATTCTAGCCAGGTAAAGGGTCTTGCTTCAGATCAAAGGTCTCCTTCCTAGAATCCCTTGATAAGAGATCAGCAAAACCTTCTATTTCTATGTCATGGAAGCTTAAAGATATCTTCAAGAATGAACCACCACTGACCTTGCAAGTCGAAACAGAGATAAAACAAATGGGACTATCTTAAACTAAGAAGTTTCTGCACCTCAAAAGAAACAGTGACCAGAATACAAAGACAATGTACAGAATGGGAAAGGATATTCATTCAATACCCCTCCAACCAGGGGTTAATATCAAGGATATACAAGGCACGGATTGAACTCTACAGGAAGAAAACATCCAATCCCATGAGAAAATGGGGTGACAATATGAACAGACAGTTTCTCAAAGAAAAAATTTGAATGGCCAAAAGGCACATGAAAAAATGCTCTTCACTAATCATCAGGGAGATGTAGGTCAAAACAACAATGAGATATCATTTCACAGCACAAAGACTGGCACACATCCAAAAGAACAAAAGCAACCAGTGTTGGCGTGGATATGGGGAGAAGGGGACTCTCTTTAACTGCTGCTGGAAATGCCAAGTGGTTTAGCCTTTTTGGAAAACAATACGGATGTTTTTTAAAAAACTAGAAATTGAGCTCCCATTTGACCTAGCAATACCACTCCTGGGAATATATCCCAGAGATTCAAAAAAGTACAGTAGAAATGATATCTGCACTAGTATGTGTATTGCAGCACTATTTATAATAGCCAGAATATGGAAAAATCCCGAATGCCTGAGAACAATGACTGATTAAGAAATTTTGGTATATCTAAACCATGGAATACTATACAGCTGTTAGAAAATATGAACTCATAAAATTTGCATACAAGTGGACAGACATGGAGATTTTCATGCTAAGTGAAAAGGGTCAGAAAAAGACGGACAAACATAGAATGACTGCACTCATATGTGGAATATAATGTAACATAATGGGAGACTAACACCTAATGATAGTAGAGGTAAGGGCCAGGAAGATCACTCCACAGCTTGAAAGCCAGCCTCACGGGAAAAGGCAGCTGGGATAGAGAAGGCACCACTAAGTAAATGATGGTTGGAGGGCATGCTCAGGATGGTAGATTCATGCTGAAAGTAGACTATGGACCAAACATGATGGCCACTTGGTACCTGTATTGTAAACCATAACACCAAGGAGAGAGAGAGAATGTGCCTGCCACAGAGGCTGGTGGGGGGGAGGGGAAGGATGGGGGTGTCCAGATAATTTGTCCAGATAATGAAAACATTGGTGATGGGGAATGGGCACAGGTGGAAGGATGGGTACAAGAACACTGTATGACCGAAACATAATCATGCAAGTTTGTAAGTCTAACTGTATCTCACAGTGATTCATTAAAATTAAAAAAAAAATAAAAAGCAATTCATCTAGCATGGCTCTATGTCACGTCTGAGTGCCTACAGATCACTTGATCAGCTTCATCTCTTGCAAACCAATCAACATCCCTATAGTGTTATAGCCCAATACTAAGATAAGCAAAGGCACTCACATAAATTGGCCCAGGGTCACACACCTGTGTGATTGCACCTTGGCCAGAGGGTAGATAGGACCCACAATTGCCATGCAGGAGGGAAAGTGTGAGGACTTCCGGGGCTTAGCCCTGGGCAGAGCAGTTCTAGTCAACTTTCAGCTTGTCATTTTTCATGATCAAAAAGTAAAATTCCTCTAAGATAAGCAATGCCTCTTCACTCTCTTTCCTCTAAAACTCAGTGCCTTGTGGGCTTCTGCAGTGAGTGAAAACAGAAAATGCTGCTGGTCAAAAGCTAGAGCAGGAGATTCTCCTTGGGCCAAGAGGTTGGATGGCTAAAGGGATGGGAGGGGCCCAATAATGTCTCAGTGGAGAGACTTCAGTCTGGGGAGTTGGAGTTCCAGGTTCTTCTGATTAGAAGTTGTCATTTATTGGCTCTGTGGACAAATCACCTTGTTTTTCTAATCCTGTGCATAACTCTAAGAAGATGTTTTTATTTGTCCAGAAAAACAGCTGAGATGAAAACAGGAGAGGGTGGGCAGGATCCTCATCAATACTTTTACAGCACTCTCCCTTCTTCTTTTTTTTTTTTCTTTTTGAATAGTACTCAGGGTTTATTTTCAAGGTTGGAAGTGGTTCAGTTTTTTAAAATAACTTTTGGCACTATGATTTATAATGCACTGTAGCACTGTCATCCCATTGTTCATCGATTTGCTTGAGCGGGCACCAGTAACATCTCCATTATGAGACTTGTTACTGTTTTAAACTACTGATATACTATATATACTGTATACTGATTTATAATACTGCTAATAATTATAATACTGCTAATAATTTTTTATAATACTGCTAATAATGGCCACTGCCATCCTTGTAAGCTCAGTTCTGTAAACCAGATCTCACGTTTTGTTGCCTTTGGACATTTGTTATTCTTTTACTATGTTTCTTTATAGCTCACATATAAGAGAAATTATTCTGTATCTGTTTCTCCTTCTGATTGGCCTTGTGCTGATATTCTCCAGATTCATCCACATAGCAGCAAATTGCATGATTCTTCCTTTTCTTATCAAGACTATGTCATTGTGTTTTGCATATAAGTGGATCAACATGGAAGGTATCATGCTAAGTGAAATGAGTCAGAAAGAGAGGGACAGACATAGAAGGACTTCACTCATTTGTGGAATATAAAGTAACAGAATGGAAGACTAACACCCAAGAATAGAAGAGATAAGGACCAAGAGGATTGCTCCACAGCCCGGAAACTGGCCTCACATGCTGGGGGAAAAGGCAGCTTAGATAGAGAAGGAAACACCAAATAAAGGATGATTGCAGGGCCTGCTCAGGATGGGAGATGCTTGCTGAAAGTAGACTACAGACTGAACATGATGGAAACTTAATACCTGTACTGCAAACCACAACACCCTAAAGGAGAGAGAGAGAGCAAAAGGAATGTGCCTGCCACAGAGGTGCAGAAGGTGCAGAGGTGGGGAGATACCGGGAACATTGGTGGTAGAGAATGGGCACTGGTGGAGAGATGGGTACTCAATTGTATGACTGAAACATAAGCACGAAAGTTTGCAAGTTTGTAACTGTACCTCACAGTGATTCATTAAAAAATAAAAGGAAACCAAAAGAGTATTTCATTATGTTTTTGTACCTTAGTTTCTTTATCCAGTCACCTATTCTTGGACACTAGTTTATATAACATTGATTTATATATCTAGCCATTGGTTCTTAGACACTTGGGTTGCTTCCAGATTTTGACTATTGTAAATAGTGCCACAACAAATATATGAGTGCAAATATTCTTTTCTGGGCAGAGGGCTATTTTTTTTAATGTAGAAAAAAGCGGCAATGATTGATATAAAATTCTAGGATGAAATTGATTAGAAAAGACAGCCCACAGAAGACTTGTGACTGAAAACTCCAAGTTCAATGGAACCAGGAATGAGTGACCGGCCCCCCATCTCTCTTTCTTTCTGGCAATTGGTAGTTCACCCTACAAGCTACCTCTGGCTGCTGCCATATAATCTCATCAATGGCCATGATCCAGAGACTCAATAAGTCTCTTTGAAGAGTGCACAGAACGATATGCCACAGCCATGTCTCCAGACCCCGCATCAAACTATTTCAATTGGGGGAACCCATAGGAGGGCAAATGAAGCCCTGCCCAGCCCCAACAGAGCCAGGCCCAGCAGCCGAAAACCTCTAGAACTCAACCACCACCATGCTCACGGCCGCTCTCCACATGGTTGGGTAGAGCCTTACCCATGTGTGAACCTATTCCTGAATATCTCATACTTTACACCACTAAGATTCCAAGAGTAGCACTGTAGGATGACATTACTTTGTCCTTTCCCTCCTTGCCACAAGTAGCTTGTCCTGGTTTTACCCAGAGTTTAGGCTTACCCCAGTCTCACCCATCAAGGTGTTCCCGAATCTCTCCCATCCCTTTGTTTAGCTATAATCACTTCTCCATGTTCTCTTCCACAAAACAGTTAATCCGCGGCTTTCCCTTAATCTGACTGCTAATTTGCAAGGTCAGACCTTCCTAGGATACTGAATTTATATTATATAAGTTAATATTGCCTTTCTCTTCTTCTTGTGCCTTTTGAATAATTTACTTTAAAGCAATGACTGTTTTGTATGGACACAAGAAGACAATATTATGTTTTTATAACTTGGGAATTAATTGGCCTCGAATATTCCCTCCCGGGCCTCTGCTTTCTCCACTTAAGCCTCAGTTGCCCTCAGTTCCTAGCACCCCAAAGTAGGGTCCCCGACGTGGGACAGGAAGGATCCAGGGCAAGCGGTGAGTTATGTGCTACCCTGGCATCGAGATGGGCCTGGCCAGAGTGCCTAATTCTTAACTATAAGTTAAGAGCTTGATCATAGACAAATGCTGTCATGATCCAATAGTAATTATGAGACTGGGACCCTGCCAGGGATAGGAAAGACTGATCTGGCCTGAGCACTGTAGTCTGAGATTGAGATGGCTCCAGGAGTGTAATTCTATAAGCTTTAATGCATCTCTTATTGTGTCCATACAAAATAATTAATATTATGAATTCTTATATGTTTGCTGGCTGAGGAGAAGAGAAACACGTTCATGGGACTCCACCCTTGGGTGGATCCTCCTGCTGAAAGAGAATTAAGTCCTAGGAGAAGCATCCCCTAAGGGAAAGGAACCTTACCCTATTGATGGTGACCACACCTACGTGTAGGCCCCAACCCCCTGATGCTGTGGAGATTTAACTAGGCTGTGAGAGTGGGTTGGGGGCCAGATCCACGAGCCAGATCCACGGGGCAGATCCACGGGGAGAGATCCAGGAGAGCGGGAGAGAAGCGGAGGGAGAGAATGAAATAAACGGATCGAGCAACCAGTTTGGCCTTCTTCCTTCTTCCTTCCGTCGCCTGCCCTCGACTGACAGCACACACAGCGGTTCTGGGGCACCGGACGCGGGCGGTGAGACAGAGCCGCCTGGAGAGCCCGCGAGTGCACGCGCCCCCTCGGCGCTCTTTAGTTTTTTACATAGCACACCACATTTGATGGGGTTTAAAGTAGAAGGCAACCAGGACGGAGTGATAACACAGCAGATTGGGCCTTTGCCTTGCATGCGGCCAACCTAGATTCGATTCTCAGCATCCCATATGGTCCCTCAAGCATCATCAGGAGTAATTAATGAGTGCAGAGCCAGTAGTAACCGCTGTGCATCACTGGGTGTGACCCCCCCACCAAAAAAATGGCCAAATAAATAAAGTAAAAGACAACCAATCTTAGGGGGAAAGTATATATATATATATATATATATAATATGTAATATTATATGTATATATATGCACACAAGGCTCAAACATTTAACAACATGTTAGTAATCTCTTATAGAAAGGCGTAATGGCTCCTGAATAAAATACAACAATCTTCACACACTTTCCTCTAAGAAACCTTTTTGGATCATTTTTAGTGCATTATTCATAGCAAACAATACAAAATAAATTATTTTTGTTCTGCTTTCAGGGCAGGGGTTGAGATTTGAGATGGAAACATCCAAAATATGGTGGTAGGAAGGTGTAATAGTGGTGGGATTGGTGTTCAAATATTAAATGTAATCTAATATTGTGAACTACCTTATAAAGATAAAATAAAAACAAAAAGATAACCCACGGAATGGGAAAATATTCATTCAATATCCATTTGATAAAGGGTTAATATCAAAGTTACATAAGACACTGGTAAAACTTTACAAGAAAAACCAACCCCATCAAAAAATGGGGAGAGGAATTGAACAGAAATTTCCTCAAAGAAATTCAAGTAGCCAAAAGGCACATGAAAAATATGCTCTGCATATCCCTGATGATTAGTGATGGTGAGGACTCAGCATCCTGTAGACTTAACACTTAGTACTTTAAGATTACACGGCAGCTAGACAGATGCTAATCATTCTTACATCCACTCAGCTGATAAAAACATTTGGAGAGAGAGACAGAGACAGAGACAGAGACAGAGAGAGAAGCACCTGCCAGAGGCAAGCTTGGGGGGTGGGAGTGATGGGAGAGAACCTGGGGACACTGGGTGCTGGGGAATGTACACTGATGGAGGAGGTATGAATGTTGGTACACTGTACAACTGAAAACTCATCATGAACAGCTTTGTAAAAGGGTCTTTCTCATAGTGATTCAACAAATAAAAACTGATATATTTGATCAACAAGTAGTGTCTCTCCAGCTCTTCCGCTCCCGTCTGGTAAATTCAGTAAAAGAAAATAAAAATTCTTCTGCACATAGGCCAAGGCTGTTCACCTGGAGTTCCTTTTAAATGCTTTTGAACATTTATCTGCATTAAATAAGTTCAGTCCACTTCAAAGTGGATGACAGTCTACATACCCAACTCACCCCCAAAACCAATATATTTCTGGAGTAGGGCCTTCTTTTCTCACCTTCCTGGGCAAGACCAGTTAGGTACCCTCTCCCCACACACTTGGATAAATAATAAACAGCCCCAGGGTTGCTTGTGCCCTAAGCTTCAGCCTCTGAACCTCTCAGGCTTGTGATGGGGACTTCCAGTGCTAAGGATGGCTGGTGATCTCCAAATGCCAGCCCCAGATGCCACACCACCTGTTCCTTTACCAACTGCTAGCACCTGAACCTCTTCTCATGCCAGTGGCTCCATGTGATCACACTTGCCTGTTTTTTGCAATTAAATTACTCAGCAAGTATGTTCCCCTTGGCTGGGCCTCTGAAGCCACCAACAATGCACCATGGATGACTGAGTTTAATACCAAATGAAGGCCTCTCTGATTTCACATGGCATCACCAATCTTAAGACCGAAATCACCAGGAGAAACTCCAAAATGTGAGTGTGTTTTCCAGCATTGTTCACACTGATTCTGAAAATCAACATGTGTATTGAAGATTAGCATCCATGAGACATTTTTCATGAACATGGACAGCCTGGAAGCAATGGGTGATTAATTCTTACCAAGTAAATGCTTTCTGTCTGAAAATGAATCATCAACATGTTTACTGAGCAATATAAAGATGATAATGCTAATATTCTGAAAAAAAAAATTGCACCCCTGAGTGGTCTGGATTCAAAGCAAGCATTAGCAGAAAAGAAATATAGAAGTAGAACTATATCAATAAATTCAGTTAACTTTAATCAATGGCTCACTCAGTCTTTTTCAGAAAGGTTTGATATATTTTAATAAGACATAGTAGGAAATGGTTTAAAAGACATCATCAATCTTTTATTTAACTAAGCACTGCCCTTCATTTTGAAGGAAATGATACAATTTGAAATTGGAACTTCCTTCTCAAGAAGTGGTATGACAACGTAACATTCATTTATGGTACAATCTCCAACAGCAACCAAAAATAAAGTTTACACAATTCACTGGAAATAAAATGTATGTGGAATTCATGTTAAACAAAGTAATTGTCCTCCGGTCACAAGTATCAGAGCTACGAACCAAACAACATAATGAAAAGTATAGCAAACAAGTCTTGTTAGTCTGATTTAAAAAAAAAAAATTCACAGGTAAAATCTTGCAACTAAACCCATTTGACGACCATGATCATATTACATTTAGTTTATTAAAAAAAAAAAAAAGACTGAGTAATCACATATCAAGAGTCTTCAACACAGTGGATCCCATTTTTTTAAGAAAAAAATAACCAAGTAGTCCTTAAAATTTCTTCACTCTTCATAGCATATGCTGTATAAAATTAAAGTTTTGCTTCCAAAAATATGTTTCCATGTGTTGTGGTAATTTCTAAGTGGTGCTATGAGAGCCAGAAGCACCAAAGACATGAAAAGTTTAACCACTGAAGTGTCATGTTTTTTCATAAAAACTAAAAATTTCTTTAAAGTTCTGGAGTACAGTCTTCTGCTAGGCATTTGAGTACTACAAAGCCATTTCAAATTAAATGTGGAATAAAATCTACAAAAATGTGAGTTATTTCAATATAAAAAATTGTGTCGCTGAAGTTGGGAGCTTCTTTTGCATACATAGGCAGTCACAATAAAATATTTGCTCAAGTAAGAAAATAGAAACTTGTCTGATTACATTTAGATTATGTTCCAGTCAGGTGTCATGATGCCTGCCAGAGCTTCTGAAGAACATTAGAATCAATATACCTTTCCTTCAAAGAGCATCCGTAATTCACAGTACAAAATAGTTCTGAAGTCTTATTCCTAGGGGAAAAAACTATTAAATATATATGCATATATATTTAAAGTGCCAGATGTAGCCATTTCTTGGGCATTAACAACTCACTTATCCACCACACTGCCATCTTGAACAGCAAACCCAGAGCTGGTTTGGTGCCCCCTCCTGGATGTCTTCACTGATTGGCTGGTGCTTTATTTGGGGCATTGTAACCCTAAGAAAACTTCCAATGGAACCCTTGTTCCCACATGTAAAGTTACTTCCACATCACTGGTACCCTATAAAATTACCTGCTCTCTGTGGGCAAGCAGCATCTGGGACAGATTTCCTCTTCATGTTCCTCTCCAAACCATCAGCAAAAACCTTTTCCCTGGAGGTAGAACACTATTGGTGTGGCTTTTTACGGGAATGCCTTTAAGATGAGATTTGTCACAAAGAGCTGTAGAGAACAAAAGACTCCCACTGCTCTACCTCCCTGTGACCAAGGACATTCAAAGGAAAGAGTCAGAAATTGGGGGGGGGGGGGGAAAGGAAGCCGGCCAGCTAGTTCAGAGTTATTTTACAGTTATTCCCATCTTCCCTCACCCTCTGTATATTGGCCATGACTTTCAAGTTTCATGGCTATGTTTAAGCTTCCCAAAAAGAGCAGGCCCTACTGAATGTCTGCATCCACAGTTTCCATAACCTGCTTTTCCATGAGCAACAGAACTGAACCAAAAGGCCGGGAGATTCGTAAACGCGTAAATTACTAGATTGACATATCCAACAGGAGACTGGTGTTTCTCCAAAGTCCCAAGCTAGCACTAAGTGTGGTCAAAGTGAGAGGACCTATTTGGTGAAGGCTGTGAAAACAGGGTACATAGCTAATGCCTTGTAATGAAGTGACTTCATATTGAAGGTCTACGGTAGTCTGAGCTGTTAAAAAAGTATGGCCTTGGCTTCCAAATTTGAAAAAAAAAAAAGTGAAAGAAAAAATTACGTGAGGAAAATCCAGTTTTGTTGCTTGGCTGTAGGGAATCCTAGGCAGGATGCCCAAAAAAGAGGAGTACTCAGAATTAAGTCCATTTCAACTATTAAGAAGTGGGTAACAAAATGGTTCCTATCATCACGGGAATCTTTTTTTTTTTTTCTCTCCATGGAAAGACAATCTTGGGGCAATTTCTGAGACCTCCCATGAGCAAACACCAGTGTGCAGCAGAGCAGCATACTGAAACGAGGGGGTACGTGTGAGTTGAGAGCTCACAGGAATATAAGGGATGCGGTATATAAAAATTCTGCAAAAGCCCCCCAGGAAAGCAGAGGGGCCCGGGGCAGCAGGAGCCAAGCATTGTGTGGTGGGCCAGCCTGCAGCCTGTGCTTTAGGAACATCACTGTGTGCCACACCGACCTCTCTAGGTGGCCTTTCTTTGTGATGGCTGTCACTTCTTTAAATAGAGCAGTCTCAAAGGGGGCTCACCAAGCCTCTGCTTAGCCTGCTACTATACAGGGAGACTTTTGCAGCTTGAAAGAAGTTGCAAAGAGTATGGCTGGCATATTCGTCACCTGCAACAGGCCTCCTGGCCTCCATTTCACCACTGGCAGAGAAAAATGAGTGTGAGGGATGAGGCAGGGGGAAAGGGGTTGGGGGGGTGGGACACAGTGAGGACTTAGGGTGGGCGTGGTTTCAGGCTCACTGCTCTTAAAATACCTTCAGCCTGAGGAGAACTGGAGCAGTCAGGAGGGTGGGCGGTAGCAGCGATTAACTAATTCCTGCCGGGGCAGCATTGTTTGGTTGCTTCTGTAGTGGATTTTATGACCTGCTGATGAAGGGCGGCCAGGCAGGTTTAATGAGATCCAGATACAAAGAGCTCGTCCCTCCTTTGATAACAAATAATGCAGCTGCAACTGCCTGCAGTAGCCGGCCAAACCACAAAGGTGGCAAAACCTAACCATAATTGAATCCTTCCCCTGGCTGCCCCCCCCCCCACAACAGTGACTTACTCAACACCTGGGCTGTGATGGGGGGTGCAGGAGGGAACAGGAAGCCCAGCCCGGCCTTTCAAACAAACTGCTTGCAGGAGGGACGTTGCATAGAAGCAGTCTCTGCAGCCCAAGTTCACTGAACTCTTTTATTACACTTCATTCGGGGCTGCTAGGATTTGGTCAGCTGCTCCCCGACGACGGGGTCCTGCTTTCCACAGCCTGGCACACCAGAGACTCCCATCAATCACAGTCCCCCTCCCCCCGCCCCAATTCCACACAGAGCCCCACAGGGACGGCAAGATCAGCGGCTCCGCGTTGTTCTCTCCACAGCAAACCTGCATTCCACAAGTCCAGGGCGGGTGGAAGGAAGCAAAGGTAGCAGTTGGTGCTGCGTTTGACTCCACCCTTTCGCACAGAAAGGTCGGTTTGGGACCGGCACAGAGATTCTAAGAGTTCGGTAATCCAGCTTGCCACACCTCAGTCAGCAAGACCAACGACGGTACAAAGGGGGCAGGGAATGCACACACACACACACACACACACACACACCACACCCCTCAGAGCTCCTACCTGCTCCCTTCTCTCCCTCCTCCGTCGAAGATAACATGCTCAAGCCACAGCTGGCGGCACGTTTCGCCAACTCTGTTTTCCAAACGGCCCTGGAGCCCAGATGGGGCTCAGACGGTGGTGGAAGGAGGGAGTGCAGGAAGGGAGCGGGGTAGCGGCGGCGGCGGCTGCAAACAGCTCCCTGGCACAGCTCTGCGCCCTGCTCTTCCGTCAGTGCACCACGGCCTCTCGGCACTGCTCCTCCTCCTCCTCCTCCTCTTCCAGGCCGGGCGCAGGGGGGCGCGCAGGAGGCGGCGTAGTCCGCGCGGCGTCGCTGTCGCCCTCGTCGGGCTCGGTCGGGTGCAGGTGCATGGCGAGCTCCTGCAACACCGCCGTGCGTCCGATCTGGTCATTGCGCCGCTTCTCCATGATCAGGTCCTCCAGGCTCTGGAACTCGAGCGTGTGGCTGCGCTGCGCCGAGAGCTGGATCTGCAGCCGGTAGGGCTGCTTGCCGATGCGCAGCTCGCCGCCGATCTTGAACTCGCGCTTCCCGTAGCGGCACCAGGCGGCGAAACTCTCCGAGTTGCGCCAGCTCAGCTCGCGCTCCTTGGCGCCCACGTGTGCCAGCGCGTTGCGCACCACCGCGGTGGGGCTCAGCGGCTTGTAGCGGTACAGGTCGTTCACCACGCGGCCGCGCCGGCCCTGGCTGGCATCGGTCAGGAAACTGTTGCTCACCTCCAGCCGGTGCAAGTGCACCACCTGGAAGTTGCCCACGTACACTGCCCAGTGCGGGTACTGCGCCTGCGACACGAACTCGACCAGGTCGCCGGGCCTGCACTTGTTGAGCAGATTTTCGGGCGTGTAGGTGCTCAGCGCCGCCGAGCCCGGCGCGAAGCTCTTCTGGTAGATGCACTCGTCGCGATAGAAAACGGAGCACTCCACTTCGTGCAGCCGGGGATCGTAGGGCTGCGGCGGGGGCAGCGCCGGCCCGTCCCCGCTGTGGGGCAAACCCCCGCCGTCGGGCCCCGGGGGCGGCGGCTGCGGCTCCACGTCCTCGTCATCATTGGAGAAGATATAGGAGACCCCGATGCGGGGGCCGTCGTCGCGGTCCACACCGGTTGGGTCGGCCGTGGGAACTTCCCTGTAATTTAGGTGGGTCAGTTTCTCCACTTGGTTGCCCATCACGCTGTGGACATGCGTTCACACCGCCGAGAGGGGACGCGGCACCGCTGGGGTCATTGGCACGGGTCCCCGGACTGAAGCTGAGGCCACCTGTTGGGAGAGGGTGGCCGCGAGGCCTTGTAAAGGAGCCCCCACCGTACAAAGGGCGATTCGTTCTTTAAAAAGAAAAGCCGGTGGGAGCCAAGCACGTGGAGCCATTTTACGGGGACTTTTCGCAGGTAGCAAATCCCGTCCTCCCCCGCCGCCCCCCACCCACCCACCCCTCCGGGTCACGGTCACGAGGAGCCAGGCCACCCCCAGCTTTTTCACCCCAGCCCTTCACCTCGCCGGGGCAGAGCCCATTGCATCAGCAGCTCCTCCCGCTTCCGCCAGCGCCCTACCTCCCTCCCGGGTCCTTGCGGAGGTGGGAGAAGGAGAAAGAAAAACTTTACTCCAATCTCCCCCTCTCCTAACCTGTTTCCCCCCCGCCCGCCTCCACCCCCCGACCCCTGCACCTCGGGGCTCTAACCAGTCTCCCAGACAACCCCCCGCCCCAGCTGCTCGGTCCCCAGGGAGCGGGGCGAGGGCTCCGCAGCGCCCGCCGGACAGGTGAGTCACCCTACCTGGCTCACCTGCGGCGCTGCCGGCGGCCGCCCGGCGCGCCCCTCCCCCGCGGCCCGCCCGGGAGCTCGGGTTACCTGCGCAAACTCCCCCGCGGGGCGGTGGCGGCCGCGAGAGAGAGGGAGGGGCTCCGGGCGCACCCGGAGACTTCTAGGGCGAGTTTGCAGGTGCGGGCGCTGCAGTCCCCGGTGTCCAGGTGCAGGCGGCGGCGGCGAGGCTGGGCGGAGAGGACCGACGCATGTCTTACCCCCGCGGCGAGCCCCTGCTCCGGGACTTGAAGGTGGGGGCAAGGCTTCTCCACATCGCGCCCCCCTCCCTCGGGCTGGGGCTCCTGCTCCGGCTCCGGCTCGCTCTCGGGAGGGCGGGGGGGCAGGTGGGGCGACGGGAAGGAAGAGAAGCCCGCAGCCTCAGCGTGCTGCCCGGCGGCGACAGCTCCCGCTCGGACCCGGCGAGCAACAAGCGCCGGAGCGGGAGGGACGGGATTGTAGATCCGGCTCCGGGCACCCGGGGCGGGAGAGCAGCCCCTGGCATTTAAAGAGACAGGCGCGCTCTCTCCCCGAGCCCGGGTGTTCCCCGCTCGGCGCTGAGCCGCCGGGATCCCCGCCTCCTCCCCGCCCACCGGGGCCGCGGGGCTCCGCCCAAGCCACACCCCCCGAGCCGGAGCGGCTTTGGATTTCGCTGGTAAATAAGCAACCAGCGGGTGCGAGGGCCCCGTGCCAGCTGGGCTGTCTGAACCTGGATTGCCTTCTTAGAAACACAGTTTGCTGTGGGCTGCGCATTGCTTGCTCGGGGTATAGATCTCAGAGCTGTGACTTTAACAAGAAGTTGGAAGGCAAATGCCACCTGCCAGTGAATAAGAGTTTGCTACTTGGTCCCATTTCCCCCCTTGCCTCCTTCTCAGAGTTCCAGGAGAGGGAAGGATAGACAGAAGGGCAGCAAAAGTACTTTCCTTCTGGTTTTTCTTTTCAAGGACGTATTTCTTACCAAAGGTCAACCATAAATCAATTTTTCACTGGGACAGCTTGAGAAGTTAGATGTATTGTCAGAATGAGTATTGTGAAACTTTCAGAGTGAAAATATATAATTGAGAAATAATATAAATCATAAGACTTAGTTTTTTCCCATTTGTATTATTACTTTTTATTAAGACACCATGATTTACAAAGTTGTTCATAGGGCTATTTCAGGTATACAGTGTTCCAGCACCAATGTCACCACCAATGTCCCTTCCCTCCACCAGTGTCCCCAGGTTCCCTGCCACCCCACAGCCTTCCCCTTGGAAGGTATATACCAAATTTATTTTATTTGATACATCTGCTGTGTTCATCTTATGGGCTATTCTTTGTATGTAAATTCTTCCTTTGAGTTTTATTTTTTCTTTTTAGGTCACACCCAGGGATGCACAGGGGTTACTCCTGGCTCTGCACTCAGGAATTACCCCTGTCGGTGCTCAGGGGACCATATGGGAAGCTGGTAATCGAACCTGGGTCAGATGTGTGTAAAGCAAACGTTCTACCCACTGTGCTATTGCTCCAGCCCTGATCCTTTTTTTTTTTTTTCCACAAAGAGTGATTTAGTTATTAAAACTGCGAGGATAAACAAAAAATAGAGAAAATACTTTTCTAATGTCAATAAAGTTAACAACCATAAGAATTAAATGTTTTTCATTTATATTACATGGACTAGCAAAAATATCAAATCTGTCATTTTATATAGATTCACATTTCACTTAAGTATTTCCTTTTTTAAAACACTTTTTTAATTCAATTGCTGTGAGATAAACTCTTAAAAGTTTGTTCGTGCTTAGGTTTCAGTCACACGGTATTCCAACATCCATTTCTCCACCAGTGTACATTCCCCAGTATTATTATCCCAGGTTCCCTCCTATTATCCCCCACCCTCCACCCCCTGCCTGCGTATATGGCAGGTGCTTTTCTTCTCTTTCAGTCTGTCTCTGTCTGTCTGTCTCTCTCTCCTTTTGGGCATTGTGGTTTGCAATATTGATACTGAAAAAATATCTCTTTACCTACTTTTAATACTCAGTTCTTGTCCAGTGTGATCATTCCCAGCTATTGTTGTCATACTGGTCTCTTCTCTATCTTACCTACCCTCGGCCCCACACACACCTGTGGTTAGATCCAACCACTGACCAATCCTCCTATCCCGTTTTCCCTGGCTATGGATATTAGTCTTCTAATATACATATATATTTTTTATATACTACAAATGAATGCAGTCATTCTATATTTGTCCCTCTCCTTCTGACTCATTTCATTCCGCATGATACTCTCCATATCCATCCATTTATAGGCAAATTTCATGACTTCATTTTTCCTAACAGCTGCATAGTATTCCATTGTGTAGATGTGCCGTAGTTTCTATATTCATTCATCTGTTCTTGGGCACTCAGGTTGTTTCCAGATTCTGCTTATTGTGAATAGTACTGCAATGAACATAGGAGTGCAGATGGTGTTTCTGCTGTTTATTTTTGGGCCTTCCAGGTTATATTTTCAAAGATGGTATTGCTGGGTCAAATGGGAGCTCAATTTCTAGTGTTTTGAGAAACATCCATATTGTTTTCCAGAAAGGCTGGATTGGTCAGCATTCCCACCAACAATGAAGGAGAGTCCCTTTCTCCCCACATCTACACCAGCACTGGTTGCTTTCATTCTTTTGGGTGTGTGCCACTGTGATGTGAGTAATCTTTGTTGTTTTGATTTACATCTCTCTGGTGATTAGTGACAAAAACCATTTTCTCATGTGCCTTTTGGCCATTCAGAATTCTTCTTTGAGAAAGTGTCTGTTCATTTCATTGCCACATTTTCTTATGGGATTGGATATTTTTTTCTCGGAGAGTTCAACCAGTGCCTTGCATATCTTTGATATTAACCTCTCATCAAAAGGGTATTAGGTGAATATCCTTTCCCATTCCATAGACTGAGAAGACATCATTATTGACCTACTTCTCAAACTGATGTTCTATTTATTAAATGTCCCTGAAAGTTAGTGCAAAGTTGATTTCATAGTTTCCTTTGCTGTTTGAGTTGCTATTTTCAAGTGATATAAATCTTTCAGCTCTGAATGTTTTACTTGGAGATAGGGGTAGAAATTACCTAATTGTCTTTAAAGTAAGAGCACTTAATTTAAAACTGAGACCCCCCCCCCATGACTCTATTTCCTTGCTGCTGATTTAGGAGAAGGGAATGACAGGAGTACTGCCTATTAACTTCCAGCAGGACATCCTCCTGCCCCAGGTATGCTGTTTTTATTTTTTCTTGCACCTAAGACAGAAATCATCAAAGCATTTCTGTATTTTTAAAGAACAACCGGGTATGGTGGTGGATGCTCAACAGTAGACACGCTTAGGCATTAGCGAGGACACCCCAACTAATTCTTAATGGAATTAAGAATGCAACCTGAGACCTCCTCTACCCTGTTTTCCATCACTGCTTCCCCCCCCCCGCCGCCCCAGGTAACACTATTACTAATTCAGTGTGTATACCAACCAGTGGAAACAGGAATATACTAATATTGCTGTTATCCTCTTGAGTTGGAAGTGTGGGAAGGGATCAATCTACTTATGTACTTTTGAGGCTAACAATCAATATTGGCAGGAATGTGATGGAAGTTAGTCCTTCAGCAAGTGTAAGATCACAGTGTGTGTCAGAACATAAAGATACTTCTGTGTCCCCGCTGTGCAGATTAAAGTACTTTCTGACCAGCTTTAGGCATATATGACCAGAGTCCCCTCTGAACCTTTTGATAGAACATGTTCTAACCGAAATACCTGTCTGTAGTGCTTGAACTGATAGGTGCTCTTTTTTAAGGGAGGACTTAAGCTTAGAGAGGCAGTGCTTGGCAATTCTCTTGTCTTGTTACACCAACAGAAAGAAACCCTGTTACATTTGCTGCTACTGGTGCTGGCTTGGTTGGCTAAGTGAAGGATCCATTGAGGGGCACAGTTTTCTATAAGCACCCTGGGGACAACCTGAGACAAATATCTCAGGAGAAAGGAAACAGCCACTGGTTGTGTAGGTGTCCTGTTGTCTTCTTGATCAGCCCATTTTAGTTTCACACCTTAACTCTGTGACTTTCTTCTTTTTTCCTTTTTCTTTTTTTTTGGGGGGGGTCACATCCAGCAATGCTCAAGGGTTACTCCTGGCTCTGCACTCAGAAATTACTCCTGGCCGTGCTTGGGGGACCATATGGGATGCAGTAATTGATCGAACCCAGTCCGCCAGGTCCGCCATGTACAAGGCAAATGCCCTACACGCTGTGCTATCTCTCAGGCCCCTCTGACTTTCTTGAACTGAATAACAATGAGGAAATCTTCTCTGGTTTTGTTTTGTTTTTAAAGGCACTATCAGTTAGTTAGTCACTAGTCTATAAATGCTTAATGGGTACCTTAGGGCAGTGATTTTCAATCTCAGGTCTGAGGCCCTGGGGCTAGGATTGATGCTGGTCCTCTAGTGTAAACAAGGTTAAAAACAACTTTTAACCTTGTTTTCAAGGGGACCCTAGCCTCGAGCAGCTACTTTCTATATATAAAGCAGAGGAGGATGGAAATGGCGTGTAGTGTGTAGTACTGTCTTTCAATACCCGTCTCCTGTGTGGCTTCTTCCATTAATGTTTGTCCACGATCAGTTACACAGTGGCACCCAAACATGCTGGACTCACCTCAAATAATTGTGGTTTGTCTTTTGTTTTATTTTGGTTTGAGGGCTACACCTCCAGTGGTGCTCGGAGCATATGCTGGCTCAAGAATCACTCCTAGTGAACTCAGGGAACCATATAGAGTGCTGGGGATTGAACCCAAGTCAGCCAGGTGCATGGTAAGCACCATAGCCTTACTCACCGTACTGTAGCTCTGACCCTCAACTAATTGTATAATATATTTAAACGAGTTTTTAACAGTGGAAAAAGTTGGAGAATCTCACGAAGAAATTCCAAAGTCTGTCTAGCTTTACCTGAGAAAGGTAAAGAACAAAAACTGACTCATCCATGCTTCAAGATGGCTCAAAGGAGCTAGTGGGTGCCTTGGAGATGAGTTGTCTCCTTACATACCTCATCTTCCTGGTTCCTGGAGTACCTGGGAAATCTCTTTGGTGGTCACCAATCCCCAAACCACAGATAAACCTTTGCCATCCAATTTCCTTATATATAATTCATCACTTGATCACACATTATGTCATTATTGTCTAATTTGTGTCCTTGGTGTCTTTTAAATAAAGCTTGATTCAAATATAAGATTGTATGCATGTTTATGTACATACATGTATATGGATACACACACTACACACACACACACACACAAACACACATATATAATACACTTTGCAGCAGCACTTGAAGGGCTCTGTACCATGTGATTTAGGGATTGAACTCAGGGCTTCACACCTGCTAGAGATATAGTCAACCACTTGAGCACCAATTTTATTTATTGTTTCTTTGTTTTTTCACTTGGTTTTGAGGTCACATTATGAATGTTCAGGGATTAATGGCTCTGTGCTCAGGGATCACTCTTGGCAGGGCTCTGTGGCCATATATGATGAGGGGGATTGAACAGGATGAGCAGAGTACAGAGCAAGCAAGCACCCTGGTTGCTGTTCTATCGATCCTGCCTCCTACAGATACTTTTAAAGACTGCGTTGGTAACCAGTCATCTGATTTTGCCAAGTGTTCATTTACAAATCCAGCCATCACATTATGTGTTGTGCAGATATTGCTGTCCCATGGAACTTCGTGTCATGGAAGAGACCAAGAAATAAACAGGCACCTTCGGGCAGGGAGACATGCTCTGCAGGATGGGGAAGCAGAGATGTGAATGCAGATAGAGTAAGTCAAAGTACTCGCACTCTGGTGCTTGGGGAGGAGTAGGTAACACAACAACTCCCAAGAATAAGGATTACCTGTGAGTCAGCTCTTAGTTTGGGTTGGGGTGGTTTTGCTTTGTTGTGGGTGAGTTGTATGGGGGGAGGCACACCTGCTAGTGCTCAAGGGACCGTATGGGGTGTCGACCACCTGGGACGATTGAGCTCAAAGTGAGCACACGATCTGTTGTACCATGGCTTCAGTTCCCAGGAGAATTAAGTTTCAGGAGGCCAAGGGGCTTCTCCCAGCTGCTGAGTGTCCCCATCTCACAGGTCTACCTGCCTCCAAGACCTGCGCCTAGAACCATGTTGTCTTGAATAGACAAAAACTGATTTCTTAGTATTTGACAAACCTGTCAGCATCTGCTTTCACTGGGACTCCAGACACAAAGCCAACATCCTTCCTCTTGTGGCATTTCCACACCAATGGGAGGAGGTGAGGGTCACATAGGAATTTCCTGAGAGAAAACAGGGCCATAAAGAAAATAAAATAGGGTAACGGGATTGAGTGTCTGCCTTGCCAGCGCCGGGTGCGGTGGCCTACTTTGGATCAGATGGTCAGAGCTGGCTCCTGGCAGAGGTGGAACCTGAGACAAGACAGCAAGGATGAGAGGAGCCGCCTTGGCATTTCCCGCAGAGAAAAATAAGGAGCAGAGGCCTGACGGGGATGGGCTTTGGGCCCCAGGAAAATACGGTTCAGAAGAGAGCACAAAGGTGGGCAAACGGGTCTTTTGCTGCTGCCACCATGACTGCCGGCTGGAAGGTGACGTCCAAAGGAATAGGAGAGGAGAGAGGAGATAGACTAAGTTAAAGTACTTGCTCTCTGGCACCTGAGGAGGAATGGGTGAAATTTTATAAAATTCTCCTTTATAGAAGAAGCAAGAGTGGACTCAGAGGTAGTCCTCATCATTTTTTTTTCTTTTTTAATTGTTTTTGGGTCACACCCGGTGATGCACAGGGGTTATTCCTGGCTCTGCACTCAGGAATTACTCCTGGTAGTGCTTGGGGGACCATATGGGATGCTGGGAATTGAACCCGGGTCGGCCGCATGCAAGGCAAACGCCCTACCCGCTGTGCTACTGCTCCAGGCCAGTAGTCCTCATTAAGGTCTGCAGAGCGCTGGGCTGTGGGGAGCAAAGGCACTCCATGTAGAGAAGCGCTGGCATAGCTCAAGATGGGACCTGCAGATGGTTTCCTGGATTTGAAATCAAACTGCAGATCATCCCCCACCCCTGGCCCCTTTCCTCATCTCATCACTTCTATCCCCAGGGACTGAAATGACACATCCACACCTTTCCTTGGAGGCACTCAGTGAGAGCAAGCTTTGCTATCTCTGATGCCCTCACTCTATGCTCCTCTCCTGAGTACTGGGGACTCAGGGAATTGTTTCTACTTACTAGGCAAGGCATCTGCCCAGCTCTGCAGGGGTGTTGGAGATGGAGGTCTACATGGCCCACTGCAAGAAGGAATGAAGGGAGCACAAGGACTGGATCATAAGATAAGAACATGTGGTAGAAATGACATCTGTACCTATATGTTCATTGCAGCACTGTTCACAATAGCCAAAATCTGGAAACATCCCGAGTGCCCTAAAACAGATGACTGGTTAAAGAAACTTTGGTACATCTACACAATGGAATACTATGCAGCTGTTAGGAGAGATGAAGTCATGAAATTTGCTTATAAATGGATAGACATGGAGAGTGTCATGCTAAGTGAAATGAGTCAGAAAGAGAGGGATAGACATAGAAGGACTGCACTCATTTGTGGAGTGTAGAACAAGATCTCATGAGGCTGACACCCAAGGACAGTTAGATACAAGGGCCAGGGGGATTGCCCCATAGCCGGAAGACTGCTTCATGAGCGGAGGGGATAAGGCTGATGGAATAGAGAAGGGATCACTAAGAAAATGATGGCTGGAGGAACCAGTCATGATGGGAGATGTGTGCCGAAAGTAGATAATGGACCAAACATGATGACCTCTCAGTGTCTGTGTTGCAAGCCATAATGCGCAAAAGTACAGAGAGAGCTTGGGGAATATTGTCTGCCATGGAGGCAGGGGGAGGGTGGGAAAGGGGGGGCTAATACCAGGGATACTGGTGGTGGGGAATGTGCACTGGTGGAGGAATGGGTGTTTAATTTTTGCGTGATTATAACCCAAACATGAAAGCTTGTTAACTATCTCACGGTGATTCAATAAAATTAAAAAAAAAAAAAAAAAAGAAAGACCATGTGGAGCTGAGCCTGCTCCCCCAGGACCAGGCCCCAGGTGCAGAATAGGTGCAGTTAGCCGAGTGCCTTTATTGAAAAACATGCTTATTTTCTCTTCTTTCCCTCATTTCTCCTGGAATCCCCAGATTCACTGCACCCAGAACTGGCCTGGTGTTGAGGCCTGAGCAGGTAAGCCGTGGCAGGATGGAGCCGGAGGTCCTGGGAGAAAGTCTCCTTTGGTAGACACAGGGCCTTGGGATATTCTCTTCTCATTGGGCCTTCCCAGCTTCTAACATAGGGCTGGCTGATGGTATTCCTGGCCTCCCCGGCTAATCCTCCACTGAGACAGTGATATGGAAATACCTAAAGGCCATGCAGAGGCCACATTTATCTTCATACCATGGAAGAACCAGATGGTGACGGTGACGTTACTATGAAGAATGCACAGATAATGTTTTGTTAAGTCTCTTTATGACATCTTCTCACCAGGTCTTGTTTTTCACACCTCCCTGATAAGAACACAAAGGTCAGGTAATAACTCATGCCTGTTGTCAGTGGGGGAGGTTTCAGATTCAAATTTGGTAAGTTGCCTGGTGACTTTTCCTACTGCTATGGGCACCAGCATCATCTGTTCCTGCGTTTGCCCAGCACCTGGGTGGTGTGAGGACTAACCAGGTGGAGTATCTTCTGGAAGTACAGTCATGAAGTTCTCATTTGCCCAGGACTTTTCCTGGGTCAGTCCTGAAATCCTTAAGTGCTCAGCAAGCGGGAACACTTGGCCACCCCCACCTGCTAATTGGGACGAAGCATTCTGCTCAGTGCCTTTCCTGAATCCAGGACTTTTGTGGAAGAGAACCCAGGGTGCTCCCAGAGAAGGAACAAGGAGGCAGGGAGAGTCAGGAGTCTCAGTGAAGCCCTTACCCCACTCCAGGCAGTGTTAGAGAGACACAGCAGCTTCTACACACAGGACCAGCCAGTAAAACGGCAATAAGTGCCAGGACTCAGTTTTGACATTCATGTGTAGGGGTGATTTCCTAGCTTTTCCCAGGAGGCCAGCCACTCCTACGAATAACCAGCTATGTGTGCTTCATGGTTTGGTGTTTGGACAAGTCCAGGAGTAGTCGGGGATGGCTAGGTTATCCTAGTGGTGCTGAAGGACCCATCACTTGTTAAAAATTATTTATTTATTCATTTATTTTATTTTCAGGATAAAACTTGAGGCATGCCAGGCATGTGCCCCAGCCCCTCCAGTAATTTCCCCTGCCCCCATATTATTATTATTATCATCATCATTATTATTATTAGGGCTGGATCGATAGCACAGCGGTAGGGCATTTGCCTTGTATGCGGCCAACCCAGGTTCGATTCCTCCGCCCCTGTCAGATAGCCCATCAAGCTACCAAGAGTATCTCCTCTGCACAGCAGAGCCTGGCAAGCTACCTGTGACATATTTGATATGCCAAAAACAGTAACAACAAGTCTCACAATGGAGACACTACTTGTGCCCACTTGAGCAAATCGATGAGCAATGCGGGATGACAGTGACAGTGATACAGTGATTATTATTATTAAATTGTATTCTTCACAAAATACAAGTGTTAGTCCAGCTGCCTTCCATTCGCATCCACTGTCTTCAGCTCTGAAATCCACAGAAAGAATTTTCAGCCTTCATATTCAGAAAGGAAAGACAAAGGCAGATGATTGGCCTCAGCTCTCCATGCATTAATGCTGTAAAATTGTGAAGGGCTTGTAATCCTCTCCTGGACGAGGGTTCACCTACCTGCCTGAGGACACGAGGCCCATCTCTCCAAGGTTTGCTGTTTCAGGAGGCCCCTGACATCCTATTGTGGATGGTGAACGGGAGTTTGATTTGTGCTTCAGTGTCTGAGCTGGTAGCTGAGTTCTTGCAGAAGCTTCATGAAAGATGCATTTCACCAGGCAATTCCAGGGGAGAGACTGGCTTAAATTATAGCTCTACAAATCCAAATATTGGCATATCTGCAAATCCAAATGTAGGAATTTAAAAAAAAAAAGGGGGGGCCTCAGTTCTAAGAATCTTATTTTGCACTTCTTGTGTAAGGAGTGGAGAACAGATATTCAGAGAGGAGACAATCCTGGTGATAATGAGAGAAGCTTCTGGAAGAGTAGGTCCAGCCCCCTCCTGTCCTTTCCTTAGGCACACGGCACACTGTGTGTTTCCAGGGAAGAAGAATCCAACATCAGAGATGGAGACAGTGATTGCCAGCTTGGCGCTCTGCAGGACAGTTTACAAAGACCATGAATCCAGTATTGTGGGTTTAGGATGCAGTAAATCTGGACCATCAATTTCTGTCTGTTTTCCCCAAACCACTTCTAGGCCTGGGATTTGGCAAGATTGTGAGCCAAGCAGGATTACTCCTCTGGCCAGAAACCCTTTCCCTAACTCCCTAGCTTCTTTTGAGCAGTACTAAATCCTCTAAGATACTTTCCAAGGTCCTGCCTACCCTGTTTCCCCTATTACCTCCCTGGCACCTTCATCTCCAAGACATAGTAGGCCCCTGAAGCATATAACTCTCACTCACAGCCTTAGCATTGGCTGTTTTTTCTCCCTGGAACACCTTTCTCCTGGGCATCTATCTGCCTGGTATGCCCCTTTGCAATTTTTTTTTAATGCCATACCCAGTATTGCTCAGAGTACCATGCAGTACTGGGGGTCGAACTGAGGGTTTTAGTTATTCTATAATTATTATTCCTGTAAGACCTGTAATGATACAACACTATTCTTAATTTACAGATGAGAACATTAATGATAAAATGTACCAAATGCTTATGGTGTGTGACACTGTGTACAAAGCAGTCAAATTACAGAGGCATTAAAGAGTTGGATCCAGGAGACATTGCTAATTTCGCCAAGAAAATTACAGCTCCGCATTTCCCAACGTAGTAAGCACTGGTCCCCAGTAGTTGTTGAATGCCTGAAAGGTATGAAATGTACAGACTCTGAACTGGAATGGGTCATAAATGTAAGCTGAGTATTAGTTTCCATGAATACCAAAAGAGGGAAAATTTATACAACTGATATTTTCATATTGATTACATGGTAGAATTAGATTTGGAGTTTATTGAATTAAACAAAATGTATGATAAATGGTAGTATCATTCATTTCTTTTTTTGTCTTGGTGTGTGGGGTGCTCCCAAGGGTGCTCCCAAGAGTGCTCAAGAGGCCCAGGGTTCCCACAGTGGTTCTTGGCCAACTGGCCAGTGGATCAGTGCCAGGGCCTATGACTGCTGCTTAGACTCTGCAGTGCCGGAATTACCCAGTCCACCTTGGAGGACTCTCCAGGACCACATCTAGTAGTGCTCAGCAGACCCCAGGACACACCCAGTGATGCTCAGTGGTTTCTAGGGCCGCACACAGAGGTGCGTAGGGCCACACCTGGCAGTGCTCAGTGGTGCTGCACTGTGCTGAGGACTATGTGGTGCCAGGGACTGATCCAGGGTCTGCACATGCAACGCAGCACTTTAATCCCTATTAAAGGCCTGCATAAAAATTCACATTTCACATATAGTTAATGTGTGGTTAGCATTTGGGGATCATGTTATGTTTTCATAGGATAGCACTCACTTAGCTCTTTCCATCACATATTGCATCTCTGTCTTTAAGTACATTCATTACCTCTTGGACTTTTAAGGAAAAGGTTGTAGTAACTTTGCCCTTCTCCTGGGGATAAGAATCAAGTTATATAGAATGTACCAGACAGTCTCAAAGGTATTAAAGTACTTGTGTGCTGAATGCATACATCTACCCTAAGTTCACTGTTGAAACTTGAATTCCCAAGTGTGATGGTTTGGAGGCAGGGCCTTTGGGAGTAAGGGGCGATTGAGAGGGAAGACTCTATGCTTGGATTACTGCACTTATAGATAAGGAGGAGAAACCAGAGACTTCTGCTTGAGGACACAGCGTAAAAGCGATCATTCTCTAGTAAGGAAGAACCTGACAGTACTTTGCTGGCACTGTGATCCTGGACCTCTACTTTGAGAGAAGATCACTTGTATCACTTGTATCACTTGTCATTCCATTGATCTTCGATTTGCTTGAGCAGGCGCCAGTAACGTCTCCATTTGTCCCTGTTGAGTGCTAGTGTAGCCCAATGATATCTGCTCGCTCCAGGAACAGGAAGAGCCTCAAATTGTTCATTCAGGGTTTTTCTTTTTTCCTTTTTGGGTCACACCTGGCGATGCACAGGGGTTACTCCTGGCTCTTCACTCAAGAATTACCCCTGGCAGTGCTCAGGGGACCATATGGGATGCTGGGAATTGAACCTGGGTCGGCCATTTGCAAGGCAAATGCCCTACCTGCTGTGCTATTGCTCCAGTCCCTCATTCAGGGTTTTGACAAAGAATTTGGTAGAAGATGATAGAATAAAATTCTCCTTTTGCTCTTTAAGCCATTCAGTATATAGTTTTCATTTTGGCAGCCCAGCAGTCCAAGACAATAGTTAACTGAACCTCACTCTCCATAGAACAGTAAATCTTCAAGGGAAAGAACAAAGTTGATATAGACTACAGAGGATAGTTACTGTTTTGGGCTAGTTTGTTTTTTTCCTGGTGTCCAGATCCAAACCCAGGGCCTCATAAATACAAGGCATTCACTCTGTTCTTGAGATTCTTTCTCGGCCCATGATACATTTCTAGCCTCTTCTCATAAAGCAAGCACACTTGACAGTGTAGTTCTATGAAAAAGGAATTCCTCATGTAATGAAGATAGATGAAGGTGGGTCGGCATAGAGCCAGGACACTCACTGTTTTTATTAATCATGTGCTACTAACATGCCCTTCCACCTGGCAGGCTTCTGAGGGACATTTGGCTTCCCATATGGGCATGCTTTTAAAGAACCCAAGTTGATCTAATGATACATTTACTCGTTGTCAATCAGTAAACCGGAAGACTAGTTTTATGCTTTTTGTGGAATCTCTTCACTTTCAATGGCCTAACAAGGTTAAGTTTCTGAAATTTGCTTTTGAGAATGGCATCTCAGAGGATAGTTAATTGATAAAGGTTACAATAATCAAATAAATAGAATGGTAGCCCCCAGTAGCTATTGAATATTTATTATTTCCTGTGTTAGTCTAGGTTTTATATATACCTATCCACTATTCACCTATGAACTTTTCTAGCTTCATTTCAAAGCAAAGGTTTAGGAACTTGAACATTGCCCATATTCACATGGCTGCAATTGGCCAAATCAAGAGTCTGATATAATAGGTAACCATCTGTTGCCCAGACAGTAACCAATATAGCTGAGTCTTTATCCTATCTGCGGAAGATGAAGTCCTATCTGCGGAATATGAAGTCATCTTCTACCACCCTGGCATTAATTTTGAGTCTGATTTCATCATCCTTGCTAAACCTTATCACTTGTCAGTTCCCCAGTTGCTCACTCTATCCCAGTCATACTGGTTCCTGGTTTCCTGTCTGCACGAACCTCATCATTGTTTCGGTACTTCAGGTTGTAATATATCCCTTCTCTGGGACTGGAACGTTCTTCTTCCCACTCTTCACAAAGCTATATCCTTCACATTCTTTATATCTATAACAGTGAAGTCCTTAGGGTGAACTTTGACAAACAGCTTGTTGCCCAACTCACTCTTCCTTGGACAGTTTGTGTCCTACCTAACACTTATTACAATGGTGGATCTATTTGCATATTTACTCATCATTTCCTGTCTCTCCAGGAGTGCAGAATTTACTGACTCACATGGTAATTCCCATGCACAATAGGTGCTTAATAAGTATGTGTTGAGTAAAGGAGCTTTTTTTTTTTTCAAATTAACCTGATATCCTATGGGGGTCAAGAAAAAAGTTTCTTCCAAAGGTGATTTTGAGTGTCAAGTATATGTTCAGGTTTGCAAACTAAGGTATTGAGTGAAACCCTGAGGAAACTGATGCAATTAACTCAGGGATGAGGAATAAAAAAGTGAGTCAAGAAAAATTGTAATGGCATATTTAAGAAATAAATATTGGGGCTGGAACAATAGCACAGTGGGTAGGGCATTTGCCTTGTACACAACTGACCCAGATTCGATTCCCAGCATCCCACATGGTCCCCCAAGCACCACCAGGAGTTATTCCTGAGTGCAGAGGCAGGAGTTAACCCCTGTACATTGTCGTGTGTGACAAAAAAACAAATAAATAAATAAATATCAATGAAATATTTTGGTACAATTCATTTCATTAGGAGTCGATTGTCCCCCTGTTAAATGAGTTGTGTGATGTGCCATGTAGGATGGTACCAAGCCTCTTTATTTTTAATTGAGTTCTGTGAGATACACAGTTTCAAAGTTATTAATAATTGGGCTTCAGTCATGTCCCATCACCTGTCCCTTCGCCAGTGTACATTTCCCACCACCAATGTCCCCAGTTTCCCTCCCACCCCACCTCCCCACAGCCTACCTCTATAACAGGCACTTTTCTTCTCTCTCTCCCTCCCTCCCTCTCTCTCTCTCTCTCTCTCTCTCTCTCTCTCTCTCTCTCTCTCTCTCCCCTGTCTCTTTGTCTCTCTCTGTCTCTGGTCTCTCTTTCTCTTTTTGAACATTATGGTTTATAATATAGGTACTGCAAGGTTATCATGTTTGCAGCTTTACCTACTTTCAGCACTCTGTTCTTGTCCAGAGTGATCATTTCAGACTATTGTTGTCATAGTGGTTCCTTGTCTATCCTAGCTGCCCGCCCCCCCATCACTGCCTGTGGCAAACTTCCAACCATGGGCCATTCCTTATTGGGCCTTGCTCCACTGTCCTTGGGTATTAGTCTCATACTATGTTTTTTTTATATCCTACAAATGAGTCCACCAACTCCTTAATAACACCATCATTTTCACAGCACGTAGGGCAGCTGAAAAATTTTGTTTTGATTAAAGACAAGGAAAAAAGGGCCAAACTTAGACTTGACTCCTAGCCCTTCTGAAAGTTAGTTCTCAGTGAAAAGTACACAGAAAGAGAGTAAAACAGTAAGTATATTAATGGAAGCTTCTGCTGATTAAATGTTTACTATGGCCCAGACGTATTTACCAGAACATTTACCAGAATCAGCCTTAAAACAGTTGTCTGCAATGATCATCTAATCTTTGATAATATTATATTTGCATATAAGTGGATCAACATGAAAAGTATCATGTTAAGTGAAATGAGTCAGAAAGAAAGAGACAGACATAGAAAGAGCGCATTCATCTGTGGAACATAAAATAACAGAATGGGAGACTAATACCCAAGAGTAGTAGAGATAAGGACCAGGAGGTCTGCTCCACAGCTTGGAAACTGGCTTGACATGCTGGGCGAAAAGGCAGCTGAGATAGAGAAGGGAACACCAAGTAGAGGATGTTGGAAGGACCCAGTCGGGTTGAAAGATGCATGTGAAATTAGACTATAGACCGAACATGATGACCACTCAATACCTCTATTGCAAACTACAACACCCAAAAGGAGAGAGAACAAAAGGGACTGCCCTGCCACAGAGGCAGGGTGGGGTGCTGGGGGATGGGGTGGGGGTGGTGGGAGGGATACTGGGATCACTGGGGGAGGAGAATGGGCACTGGGGGAGGGATGGGTAAACGATCACTGTATGACTGAAATGCAAACACAAAAGTTCATTAAGTTTGTAACTGTACCTCATGGTGGTTCACTAATAAAAAATTTTTTAAAAAAAGTCACCTGCAACAAATACTAGTATCACGATCTTGCAATTAAAGGAGCCCTTTGGTAGGGTGGACCTAGACACAACTTTAAAGAACTTCAAAGACATGCCTTACCTTAGACACACCTTTAATGAACTTTGCCCCAGGTTCACTTCAATCAGGTACCCACAACTTTGCTTAATATAATGCTACTTAGCTGATGGACTGTAGTGATAGCACAGCACGTAGG
This sequence comes from Sorex araneus, assembly GCF_027595985.1. Classification (NCBI taxonomy): domain Eukaryota; kingdom Metazoa; phylum Chordata; class Mammalia; order Eulipotyphla; family Soricidae; genus Sorex; species Sorex araneus. The sequence continues at coordinate 101,911,838 of NC_073303.1, read as the reverse complement.
GCATTTGCCTTGCACACGGCTGACCCGGGTTCAATTCCTCCATCCCTCTCGGAGAGCCCGAAAAGCTACCAAGAGTATCCCGCTTGCACGGCAGAGCCTGGCAAGCTACCCATGGCATATTTGATATGCCAAAAATGGTAACAACAAGTCACAATGGAGACATTACTGGTGCCCGCTCGAGCAAATTGATGAACAACAGGACAACAGTGCAGTGCTACAGTGCTACAAATGTCCCTTCCTTCTGACCCATTTCACTCAGTATGATAATCTCCATGTTCATCCACTTATAGGCTAATTTCGTGACTTTATTTTTCCTGATGGCTGTAGTATCCCATCATGTAGATGTACCATAGTTTCTTTGTCTAATCATCTGTTCTCAGGCACTTGGGTTATTTACAGATTCTGGCCATGGTGAGTAATGCTGCAATGAACATAGATGTGCAGATGGCTTTTTTCTGTGTGTTTTTGGGCCCCTTCAGAGCCTCTCTTTACATGGTAAGGATTTCACTTTGGTCTAACCAGTCCCTGGACCTTGTGGCCAAAGCGGATGTGTGCTCCACTCACCTTGCAATCAGCCCCTGTGCTTGGTGGTTCAGGTCCAGGGTACTTGAGCAATATGTTCTGCCACCTGCTCTTTCTCACTTGCTCTACAAGGGGACTGAACCCAGATCTTTACTCACTGGGTCCTCACATCTATGGCATCTACTGAACAACTTACTAGATATTTAATAAGCATTTTTGAAATAAGACTCGATGAATGCTAAAAGTAAGCCTTTGATGCAAAGTCAAAAAAAAAAAAAACAACAACAACAAACCAGTAGGGGTTACTGGACTAAGGATGAGCTAAGAGATGTTCTGAGATAAGATCTGTTTACCCAGCCTACGCAGTTTGGAGGTGGTATAAGCATGCTGTGCTTGGTATTGTAGGGGAAGAAAACATCTATTTTGTTGCGCACAACGCAGGTTCAAAGGCGACAGCCCTGTACATTAGACTGGCAGATAATAGCTTAATAGGAGAAAATACGCACAAGGTTTTAAACATGGTCGTCATGCATACAGCATGGGAGCATGGGAACGGGAACATTCCGTGATTTCAAAGTGTTGTTAGAACTTGGATTTACAGCAAATAACGATAGTTTTATAGAGAAGAGACAAGACAAAGAAAAAGGACTTTGAACTTCTTGGGGGTGGTGAATTGCCGGAAGGCAGAGCTATGGGGAAACATGATAGATAAGGACCATTGAGGTTTGTTTGAGTAGACCCTTTCTTGGTGGCTCCTTGTCTCTGACGATAAACTTGTTACCCCCTTCCTGACAGAAGCCTGCCTTGTACAGTGAGTACTTTAACAATGGGAATATATGTTCTGCCCACAGGTAAATAGGGAGTCTGGAAACGTCTCTTGTGTCTGCTTCTCAATTGCCTTCAGTTCCAATTAAGGAGTTCAGTGCTGACATGGTGTGCTTGAGGGTGGCAGATTCTGCTGCTCTTTATTTGAACCAACAAAAAAAAGATGATGTTTTGTCTCTGAGGAGCAGGATTATGGTCATGATTTGTTCTTGACCTGGTTTACCCTCTTCACAGGGAGCAGGTTCTGTGATTCCCCTTACGGCCATTTTAGAGCTGGGTAAAGTGAGACACCGGACAGACCCGTGCCATGGCACTGCAGGGTCATCCAATCAACAGGTTGTTGAATTGGGCAGGTTCGAACCAAAGCCAGACGGACGGGACCCTGTACTCTTCAATCACTTTTTTTTTTCTCATTGATGTCACAAATAAGAGGAAGAAGTTTCTTTGTGGAGCAGAAGGCTGTCATTGACAAAATGTTTCTCTCTACGCTTCCTCCTCCTCTAAGTGGGGCATACTTTGCCCAGAGCAGCTAGCCAGAGGATTCCAGATAAGTTTCTCCGTAGCACTGCTAGTGCTTACTTCAGCAGTACACTGATAGAAGACGCTTCCTCTGGGGGTCAGGAACAGGAACTTTATCAGGGTAGTCCAGGGAGAGGAAACAAACCAGCGCAGGACCCTGACTAATTTGACAAATGAATATATTGCTGAGAGGGTCTGAGTCATTAGTGCTCTGGAGGCTTGCCAACTAGGATAAATAAATTGGGTTTTAGTGTGCTGTAGCCAATCACTCCATCCCACAGGCATAGAAGCACAGCACCAACCAAAACAGAAGGGGGGTGGGGTGAGGGGTCTGCCATTTGGGCAAGGTCAAAAAAAGATCCCCTTTCCAGCCAGCCAAATCCCTTGAAACTAGAGATGGATAAATTCCAGCCCATACTGTCGGGACTCCATCTACATCTGCCAATATGGTTATCAGCTGGCATTCTCTCTCCCTCTGTCCACAAGCCCCGGAGGACTCCAGCTTCCTGCGTCATTATGTAAATGATTTACCTGCAAAAAAAAATCTAATAGAGATTAGCTGGGAAAACCCGCTGCAAAGTCTCTAGTTTTCTGGGCTTCTGCTTAACTGAAGGTTAAATAAAAGCTGTCTGGTTCCATCCCTTGTTATTGAAAAATCTTTTAAAACTGAGTTAGTTTATTCACCTAGCTAAGCTACTACGTAAACAGAATGAAAATAATTACATTTTTGCTTAATGATCAGACATCTTACAGTGCCTTGGGGCACTGTTCTGCATCGCAGTCGCGATTAAAATTTCACTGTGGTTGTGGACTTTTGCATGAAATTGGGCTCTGCCTGTTCTCAGTCAAAAAAGTCATGAATTTAATTTTGTTGAGAGAAGCAAGCATCCTGCTTTCTCAGTGCTTCATAGTGTCAGGACCAGTTAACATTTTCTCCCAAGTACCAGATGTCAATGAATAACTGGCATGAAGAGAGAGAGAGAGAGAGAGAGAGAGAGAGAGAGAGAGAGAGAGAGAGAGAGAGAGAGAGAGAGAGAGAGAGAGAGAGAGAGAGGTGTGTGTGTGTGTGTGTGTGTGTGTGTGTGTGTGTGTGTGTGTGTGTGTGTTGCCATTGGCGGGATGGGTAGCAATGCTAGAACTCAGAATGTCACCCCTGTATTCTACCACTTGAGCCCTATCTTTACCAGAGCCCAATTTTTAAATTAGTGGTAGAGTTAACAGACATAATATCATTGTCAAATTATTCTAACATGTCCCGTAACTTGTTCCTAATTTCTGTTTCTCTTTCTCTGTGGACAGATGCCAAACAAAGCTGCTCATCACTCAGCCTGGCTTCTCCAAGTGTGGGTCTTTACAGAGGCAATGGTGATTCTCACAGGGTGAAAGGTGGGAGTGGGGTGTGTTCCAGGTTGGGTTTGGGGTGGGGGGAGGTGCTGGTTAGATTAGTAGAAACTGAGATTATGGGAAATCCAAAATCTCAGGCCCCATCTAAAACCTGCTGAGCCAGAATCTTAATGTTAATAGGTGTGAGGGGATTTTCCCAAGTGTGTTAATGCCTGGAACATGGACTCCACAGTCTGATTATTTGTCTTAAGTTCTGTCTCTTCCAATTGTGTAACCGTGGACAAATTACTTTACCTCTCTGTTGTAATGGCCTGTTTTGACAGTATATTCTTCTGTGAATATACTGTGAGCCCTGCCCCCAGGGGATGTGCCTGGAGGGCTTGGGTCTTTTCTTCTTTGCTTCCTTTAGAAAATGATTGTTTTAAAATTTAAGGCACTGTGATTTGTAAAATTGTTCATAATGGTTTTTCAGAGAAACAGTGTCTCAATACCAGTCACACTGTCAATGTGACTTTCTCCCAACCAGTGATTCTAAGTTCATCTCAAGCACCAGAGTATTTTCTGTAGGAATAAACCACAGCTGTTCTGATTTGTAATGATTTTAGTTTAGAATTCCACCCACCCCTTGGCTCTCCCATCGTTTGCGGATAGGTCGGCCTTTCCCTGGGTTGTCTTTGTGGCCAAGGAACCCAGACCCAACGTATTTACCTTGATGCTTGGTGCTTAATTACCTGTCAGCTGCATGAGGGGGTTTCCCACCCCCGTTTGATCAGTTGTATCAGGCCCAGGATGTCATTTGATTTTTTTTTTCTTTTTGGGTCACACCCTGTGCATGCGATGCACAGGGGTTACTCCTGGCTCATCCACTCAGAAATTACTTCCGGTGGTGCTCGGGGAACCAGATGGGATGCTGGGATTCGAACCTGGGTTGACCGTGTGCAAGGCAAATGCCCTACCTGCTGTGCTATGCGTTCAAATGACACCCCCTTAGGCTGTCATTTGAAACCCACATGGAGGGCTCAAAGGATGATGCTATGTTGGGAAATTAAACACGGGGCTCTATCATGCAAGTCACTCATGTTTGGGTGTGGCCCAAACAAACAAGGGGAAAAAAAGCCACTCAAAAAACAAAATACCCTCATGGTCCTCATGGACAGAATTTTCAGTCCATTCAGGTTTATCTGTTTCTACCAACATTCCAGAAAGAGGGGGGTGCAAACAAGAGACTTGGAAAACTGGGAAATTCTGGTTTTTCAGACTGTCAGGGGCATATCTCAGCCTGATGCAATGGTGCTTTGTGATTAACAGTCAGTGAAGTTCATCTGGGAGAGAAGACTCATCCCAATGGGGGTGCTTTTGTGTCTGCAGAGATCTGAGCTGCTCTTCCTTGTCTTTGCCCTTCCTCCAGAGGAGAGCAGGTATTGCCTCTTGAGAAACTGATCAATCTGTGAGCCTGGAGCCAAGGGGGAAAAAAAATAAAAAACAGCAAACAAAAGTGAACAGTCAGCCAAGGAGAACTCACAAGGAGATTTACGCAGAAACCTGCCCGCAGTCCCAGGGATTTATAACAAGGGAGGGATAATTTGTTCTTGGGTGCTAAGATAAGGGCAAACAAATTTCATGCCGTGATGTAAGCCCCTATCTGCAGAAGTCAGGAAAGAATTCCTGCCCTGATGCCGAATTGGGCACACGTGACCAAATTAGACTTCTTTCTCCAGAGTTCCCTGGCTAGGACCTGAGGGTGCTGATGGACAGACAAGCTTTGTGTGGAGTAGGGAAACTCTTGTCTTCTTGGGTTTCCCAAAGCTCGGCAGGGACTGTGGTGACAATATTTGGAAGTTCCCAGGGTCACCAAGCTAGTCTGTGTGATTCTGGTCATGATTGAGGAAATTTGCTGTGAAATGTGGGTTTCCACTGCAGCCCAGTCTTGGTCTTGATCCAGAGGTCACACCCACTGGACCTCCTCTCCTTTTTATGCTGTCAGCAGGAAGTGAATAGGGTTTAGTGCTCCTCCAAAAGGGAAGAAACAAAGCCCTCCCAGAGCTGCAGACACTGGTTGCCCCCCCCCCCCACCACTCTGCTATCCCCTCCTCCCCCCGCCGCCTTCCAGAAGACAGAGCAACACCTTGATCTTTATATTCCTTCTGCATAAGCATATTCAAAACATGCCAGTAATGTTATGACTAGAGGAAGCCAAGGTAAAATTCTTGAGGGTGAGCCTCTTTAAGATTACAGGAAGGCAACTGAAACTTTGGGAAAAAGGTCATTGACATATCATGCCACATCATTTAGGTTTCTGTGCATATTTTTATTATTCTATATGGAATTATTATGACCCCACTTGACAGGCATTAAAACTGAGGCTTCCCCAAAATTGGGAAAGCACAGCCGTCTTAGAGTGAAGCCAGGATTCAGACCTGTGACTGTGAGATCCCCCTACTGGGCCCAAGCTGATACTGGAGTCTCATTTCAGGACACACTGCTGTCCATGTTCCTTGGGGACTCTTCTGAGACTACTGCTGGGTCCTATTGTTTTCATTTGTCAAACTGGAGAAGAGAAGGACTAAGATCTTACAGACCCTCATGGTAGAGGATCTTGGAAGTACTGGAGGAAGAGGAGGCTTACAGCTGGGACTGGACTTCAAGGCTTGAGCAATATCAAGAGCATGTCTCCAGTAAAATGGGGATAAAGAGGGATGTGGTGACCTAGACTTGCCATAAGAGAAGTTAATGTAAGAGCCAGTCACTAGCTCAAGGCCTTCCGTGGGATTTCAGCTCAGAGTCTAGAAGTCCACACCTGTGCTGAGGAGTAACCAGGTGTAGTAGGATGTATTGATCCTCAAGAGTATGTGGCTGTGCTGCACACAGAATCAGCAGTCATACATGCACCTGCATGCGTGCATGGGCACAGCCATTGAGGGTGTCTGTGTGTAGCTAGAAATAGGAACAGCACAGGAGGATGTTATTTTATGTCATAGTTAGTACCACAAAACCCTCAGGCTTCACCTGTATAGATTGCACATTGTTAAGGTCACACTTCTTAGACATTCAATTTCCCTCTGGTCCACCAGTTTCTAGATTTCTTGTTAGTATGTAAAATGGTATATACATGTATATGTGTAGCACTGTAGCACTGTGTCGTCCCATTGTTCATTGATTTGCTCGAGTGGGCACCAGTAATGTCTCCATTGTTAGACTTGTTGTTACTATTTTTGGCATTTCGAATATGCCACGGGTAGCTTGCCAGCCTCTGCCATGCAGGTGGGATACTCTGGGTAGCTTGCCAGGCTCTCCGAGAGGGATGGAGGAATCGAACTCAGGTCGGCCACATGCAAGGCAAATGCCCTACCTGCTGTGATATCACTCCAATCCAATTTTGTTGGAAACAAAGAATATCAAATTTTTCATGTTTTTTTCTACCTATATATTATTTGAAGAATATTTGGATAATCCTCTAAAGCTGATAAGCATAGTTGCCTCTGGGTAGAGATCCAAGCAGTAGAGTTGGGAAAGAATATCTATACATTAACACCTTGAAAACAATTGTTTGAGTGTTTTAATTATGGAGATGGATTGCCCTCTTCCCAAAATATAAACTCAAACCAAGTTTCTCTATTTCTTGTATAAAAAGACTTCTGGAGTTAGTGGTTCACTGTTTATTAGAGGTCAATAATATTGGGTTTCAAATCTCTGTGATTATTTTTCTTCTATTGTGTTCTTTTTTAACAGGTTGTCTCAAAATGATTTCTGTGGATCTTGTCATCACATATGTGATCTAGTAACGAAGAATGTGGAAGCTGAATGGCTGTGAAGTATTGTGTGGCTGTTGTTGTTTTGAGGTCACACAAGCTGGTTTCAGAGCTTACTCCTGGTTCTTCACTCCTGGATCACTTCTGGTGGAGGTGGGGGACCATACGGGATGCTGATTGGACTGTTGAACCTAGGTTGGCCACTTGCAAGACAAGTGTTCTATGCTCCTTGTCTGATGTATTATTAGTCTGGTCACAGGGTGTAGAATATTGGAGGATATATATATATTTCTTTGAGGATTCCGTGTCAGATAACCTTATATAACTTGAAAGACATAACCATATATAGCTATAAGCGATATTAATAGACCATTTGGTTGGGAATATTGCCTCCCTACACAAATTTTGAATTTGTAGACTGGGGATCAAGAGTGATTGGATGATTTGATGCACTTAAGAATATTGGGGGTGGAGGGGAGAAGTGATGATAATAAACAAGATAAAAGATAGTCCAGGAGGTAAGGTGCTTCATGGGCATGCAGCCATTCCAGGTTGTATCCCAGGCACTGCATAGGATCCTGAGCACTGATAGAAATGATCTCAGAGCACAGAGCCAGGGGTAAGCCCTGAACACTACTACATATGGCTAAAAAGAAAAAATAAATAGATAAATAAATAAATCTTGCACAGGATAAGAGTACTAGATATCATTTTGGCTAAAGCACTTGCCTTGCACAAGGTCACAACTTTGATTCCTAATGCTACCATGTATACTACTAAGGTTGATCCTGGCTGCTTTCCTGGACTTTCCCAACAGGTCTTTGCTTTTCTTTGCCTCTCATCTGTATCTCCTTAGATTTCATTCCTTCAAGACTGGGACCAGAGGTCTAGGAAGTTTCCTATCTAAAGATGATCAAGTCTTTCCCCTTGACTCTGTCTGAAACCCCTAAGAAGAACTTGGGTCTGCAGTGGAACAGGCTCCCTTTCTGAAAGGAAACTATTGAGACACTGCTATTGCTGTTCCCAGAGGGACTTAATAGTTTGACAGAGGATACAGAAGAAGTCACTTGGGAGATAGAACACTGAAAACGAAGAGGTTCTCTTTCTGGAAAGCAGAGACGTACTGGCCCAAATGATAAGTGTGTGCACACCCACAGGTCTAAAAACAACTTGAGCAGAAATTAAAGACTCTCCTTTTGGACATGGTGTGTGTGTGTGTGTCTGTGTGTGTGTGTCTCTGTGTGTATCTGTGTGTCTGTGTGTGTTTGTATGTGTGTTTGATGAGAAAGTTTTGGCATTAATGAGAATCAAAACTAGATTAAATTCATTTTCAATCCCCTTCTAAGACATTACTTTATTCAACAACCTTTCCCTCCTTTTCCTTGAAAAAACAATTCAACAACACTAACTGAGGCCCCACTGGGAAGATTTCTAACTGGGCATTCTTTGTAGCAACTATACAATAGTGATTATATTATCTTGTCACTTGCCTCCTCCTGAGATTGTGTTAGGAAAACAACATAGAAAAGCAGAAGAAGAAAGACTGGAGTCCTTAATTGGCACATCGGTCACTTCAATGAGGGCCTATTTTTTCCCCTCCAGTCCTCTTAGGAATTTAAGTGCATGTTAATGACCTCCCATCCTGTGATCTGTGAATATGTGGGATTTACAGCAAAGGCGAATTGCTGGATCTGCCCTGAAGGAGGCATTTTGTCTGGGCATCATTGAGGGTCCCCAGCATGACTGGAGTGCAAGGGCCCACTCTGGTCTTTTTTAATTGGAGTGAAGGCAAAGTAAAGAGAGGCAGCTACTGACAAAGCACGAAGAGCCTAGGAATGCTGGCCTTGGGGGAATGCAATCTAGTTTCTACAAATAGCAGAGATTCCTGAAAGACTTTGAGGCAGACTGCTGGGTCGCCATAGCCGGGCTGTGTGTTTTGGCGCCCTGCTGCCAGAGAGAAAGAGTTTGCTCCCATTTGCCAGGGGCTGGTACAGCAGTGACTTATTTCAGACATGCACCCAGATTCTACCACAACTCAAAAGCTCTCCATTAATTGCTGATTCTTTTTTTATTCCTTTGTTGTTCTTTGTTGGCAATTAGGGTGTGTTTTATCAGCAGGTTTGCTCAGAAGTCTTGGCTGGGACTCTGAAATGTGGAAACCTGTACAGCCTCAATGTCGATTCGGTTCAAAGTGTGCTTTTCTCCCCCCTTCCTGTGCTAATTGTCTGTCTGCACACCTGTTGGTCCTCACTGAGAATTTATGGGAGATTGTGGGACTGACCCAGCGTGGGATTTCTCATCCACTGAAGTGGGGTGGGGTGGGGTGGGGTGGGGTGGGGCAGAAGGTTAAATCAGGCAAATTGTGCTGAGGTCATGAGAAACCACAGGAAGTCACGTGCTTTGCAAAAATGCTCCTCTGGGCCTGAAGTGGGGTTCAAGACAGGGCTGCAGAGCCGGGAGCCAGTTCAAACTATTAGGAACACACTTACAGTGTAAGAAAGGAGAGTTTCAATTAGTAAGTAAATAGGCTATCAGACATGGACTTAGAAGGGGGAAATCTAACCTTCCTTTTTTTTTCCTTTCTTTCTTTGAAGGCTTTGTCTCCTGATGTTCCTCACTGGCCAACTCAACAAGAAGCTAGAAGCTAAGAGAGGAGCTGATAGAATCTGTACATTCTGTGCTGAGTCCCAAGGCAGAAAGAACAAAGTAAGAAGTGGGTGGGGGTTGGCTGTGCAGGGCAAATGGAAAATATTCAGCAGAAACCAATTCCTAGTGTGGCTGAGCTGATTAAGTAACGCAGTAGCCTTGAGGACTTAGCCCAGCTTCTGGCACCAAGTGTTAAATGAAAGGTTGTGATGACAAACACTATTGCTCTCTTCTAGATCAAACACGGTTGAGTTGCCAACCCTTTGAGACTAAGCCCATTTCAAATCAGGTCCTCTGCCAGGGACTACCTGCAATAGCAGAGAGTTGGGTAGGTGCCCCTCACCCATGCCCAGGCAATGACAAGCTTATGCTGCATTTGATGTTGAAAGAAAATTAGGGTTTGTTTCTAAGTCATCTTCACAAGCTTTCCCCCTCCCAAGTCCTACTCTTGACCGCACTCATCTTCTCTTTGCTGTATCTGGCATGATGTAAAGAATAAATATAAAGAAAATGTGATTTTGCCACAATCACTAAGGCAATGCAATAAATATTAATGTTATTGAAGGAATGAGGGTAATTTGGATAACTGGGGAGTATGGACTGGGGTTTCATTTTGTCAAGATGTCATGAGGGGCATGAGGATATAGAGTAAAGAAAGATGATGTGAGTTTTATCATGAAAGAGATTGACTCTTAGAAATAGGCAGGTGCTGGTCTGGTAGAACTTCTTTAAAAACTGTCACTGTCGCTGTCATCCCATTGTTGATCGAGTTTTGCTCAAGCGGGCACCAGTAACATCTCCATTGTGAGACTTGTTGTTACTGTTTTTGGCATATTGAATACGCCACGGGTAGCTTGCCAGGCTCTGCTGTGCAGGCAGGATACTCTCGGTAGCTTGCCGGGCTCTCTGAGAGGGATGGAGGAATCGAACCCCGGTCGGCCTCATGCAAGACAAATGCCTTACCCGCTGTGCTATCGCTCCAGTCCCTTTTTAAACTAAAAAGAAAAAAAAAATGAGGCACTGTGATTTACAACACTGAGTCAGAGGGTTTTGTGTGTACATCGTTCAAATACCACACCCTCCGAAAGAGTGCTCCCCACCTCAGTCACCCCCCACCCCCCCTGTCATGGTAATGTCAGTTCTGTAGACCAGTTGTCAGGGTGCCATTGCCTTTGACCATTTGTTATTCCTTTACAGTGTTTCTTTATATCCCACCTACCTTCCACCTGGTTCTTCTTCTGCCCCTAATTTTCTGTGGGATCATGAGTAAGTTATATTATCTGTATTTCTGTAAGTTCTGTCTTTCCCCACAAGAATATTTCATGCCTTTAAATAATACAGAAAATCAGGGAAGCATTTTGCATAAATAAGACAGTTTACTTTCCCATCGCCCATTTCGTCTTTCTGAGCATAGAGGCTGTTTGGCTTAGAATGGAAGAAATGGAGCAACAAGATTGGTCTGGAGGGGACGAGGAGAAAACCCTTTGCAGAAAAACCTGTCATTGTCAGGGTGAGGAAGGCAGGTGACTCAGAGGGTGATAGTCAGGTCTGCTAAGGTGGAAGCTTTCAGGAGGCTTCAGGACAAAGGATCAAGCACAGTTTTAGAGATTGTGAATCAAAGTAGGTCTGCAACCCAGCTCCATCATACATAAAATGTCAGCTTGTATAATCTGTGTTTCTTCTCTGAACCTTAGTTTCCTCATTGGTTCAGCTGGTGTGACGCCAATTTTTTTTATGACTATTTTTTTTGGCTTTTTGGGTCACGCCTAGAAATGCACAGGAGTTACTTCTGGCTCATGCACTCAGGAATTACTCCTGGCGGTTCTCAGGGGACCATATGGGATGCTGGGAATCGAACCTGTGTTGGCCACATGCAATGCAAATGCCCTACTTGCTTTGCTATCACTTCAGCCCCTTGACACTATTTTTGTAGTTGTTTTTCTTCTTTTTCTTTTTAGTGATTGAAAGGAACCATGTATGCAAAAGATCTGTAGTACTCAGCAAATGGTTCTCTCTTGAAGTCACTCTTTGATTTTCTTTCTCCTCTCCCTTTCATCCCCTTTTCCTCCCTCCCCTTTCCCTCAAGGTTCAAGTGGCATGACCAGAATTATAATGTGGCCTGATTGCTGAGTCTGCATTCTTTTCCTTTGCACTAGTTGGATTGGTTTTACGTCTTCTGAGAGTAACACCCAGCCCACAGTATGAGTTTACTTTAAATGATGCTTATGGAATAAGCATCTAGAGCTTTAGTAAGAAAGGTTTAACTACAAACATTGTAGCGCTTTATTTGAAAGAAATGTCAATGTAATAAAGTTGCATTCATGAGAGATAAGAGAAAATCAGATTCAACAGTGAAGTCACTCTGCTGCTATGTATAAAATAGTTTACATAGGCTTCTCTCTTGCCTGCGAAAAATAACATAATGTAGTTTAACACATGCCGTCACACATCTACTATACATACCATGTACTTACTTCCCTTGCTTAGGTAGGGATGAGCTGGGCTGGCTGAGGGAGTTTAGTTTCAAGAATCTCTCACTGTCCTTGTAAGGAACTTTCAACAACTTAAATTCAGATTGTTGCTATTGGTGAGGAACAGCTAATGGCTGCATGGAGGAGTGAGATAAATGTTATCATAACCTTTGGACTTGACTGTAGTTTAACCCCAGGTCACTGGGAAGCTGGAGCAGAGAAAAAAGGAATGTTGGCCTCTGAGCCAGCACAGCCGTTTGCTACGTGCACCTCTCTCCACTAGCCTTCCTGGATCACGGCTGGACCTTGGCTACCAGCCCTCGCCAGGCACGGAGGGAACCAACCCCTCAGAGGGAGGAGAGCTTAGGCACATCCTACCCTCCTAGCCCTCCTTCCTCTGTGCTTGAACCTTCCAGCTCCATATCACACAGAGGACTCTTTCAGAAATTGGTTACCTCGACATGAACTTTTTTTTTTTATAAGGGCTATCCCCATGCCACCCTCCCCACGCCATCCTCCCCCTACCCCCCTGCAACACACACCTCCTTTAAGCTTTGCAGCTAAAATGCTAAAATGCCAGATTCTGCTGTTGCTACAATTAAGGATTTTCTCTCTTTCTGCCTCAGCTCCGATCTCTTGACTAGGATAAAACAAGAGATGGATTACTGTCCCCTGTCCATTGCACAGAGGGTGTGCGGTCTTGTGGGCTGACAGTCTGACTCTGACTGCATTATTTAGGCTCGTGCTGATCGTCCTGGGTTACTCCTGCTCTTGCAGAAGACATTCACATCTGTGTTCAGTACCACAGGCCTACCAACACCACTCAGTCCTAAATGCACACAAGAGAACTCTGGACTCAGAGTAAGAGGTAATTTGACATGAATATTTATATACTGTGCATACTGCAAGCCATAATTCACTCAGTTTATTTTTGTTTTATGCATTTTCTTCCCATTTGCTGTTTTTATTTATAACACAGTTAAGACTGTTAGCAAAATAACACATCAGGGTGAGTTTTTTTCTTTTTCCCTTTTAAACAAAAACACAATTTTTTCCTGTTTTCTAATCTATCTTTGGGAAAGTATGCCCATCCGGGCTAATTGGAAATTTCTGCCAAATTCCATGAGATTGACAGAATACTATCCTGAGCCAAGAGTTTTTGTCTAGACTTTGCTATTGAGAGCTAAGGACTTGGCTGTGGGAGTTGAACTGTGACATCCGTGTCAGTCACTATTTAGTGAGAGTAATTGCCCGCTCTTACTTTTGACCTTGTTTCTTTCCACAGGCCTCCTGGTCGAACCCTTAATCGTATATTTTGGTTCCATTTACTTAATTCTTACCTACATCCTTCTTGTAATATCTTGGGAACCCAAAGGCTATATGACCCTGGTTGAGAATATTCCACCAGTATATTCCAAGATGTCACAGATAAAAAATCACAGAATTGATGGGTCAGGTCATGGGATTACAGAACCAACTAGTAGGACAGGGGTGGGCATGGGGGCAGGGGCCCAGGAAGAAAACAAGGAAGGAAGAGGGCCACAGTTGGAAAAAGTCTGAGAAACAATGGGGTTAGGGACTTGGATTTATAGCTCAGCACTGCCACCTACTAGCTCTTAATTTCTTGTCCTTCTGTGTCCTCTTTGTCCCAAGTTGTGGGGAAGTGCAGTTAGAAGAGAGAAGGGACCACTATGATAATGATAGTTAGAAATGATCGTTCTGAACTGGGTGATGAAAGGAGGTAAATAATATACATGATAACCTTTCAATAACAGTATTGCAAACCACAGCACCTAAAAGGAAAGGGGTAGGAGTGAGAGAGAGAGAGAGAGAGACAGACAGACAGACAGACAGAGACAATGACAATGACAGAGACAGAGAGACAGAGAGAGAGAGCAGAAGAGAGAAGGAAAGGGAGAGGGGTAGGGAGAGGGAGAGGGAGGGAGGGAGGAGAGACAGAGACAAAGAAGAAAAGTGTCTGTAACCGAGGCAGGCTGGTGGAAGATATGGTGGGAGGCTTGGAACATTGGTGGTGGGAAACATACACTGGTGAAGGTATGTTTCATGGGGTTGGAACATTGCATGACTGAAGCCCAATAATGAACAACTTGTACCTCATAGTGATTCAATTGAAACAAAGTAATAGAAAGTGGGAGAAAAATGAGCACAATAATGGAGCACAGAGGTAGGTTCACATTAGAATATGTGCATAAAATACCTATACATGGTCAGCTGTACATTTGATAGGCCCTTAGTAACTCTAACTAGCCACGTGTGAGCCTCATAGTAACCTGGGAGGACATGGAGAAGATTTATACCCAATGGAGGTTAACTCCTTTTCCTCGTGCATTTATCAGTCATCCACACCATTTCATTCTGGTGCTTACCACCAATTCAGCATGAAACACACCTGAATATATTTGGCCAATTTTTACTAGAGGTATTTTCAGGCTGGCAAAAATTGGGAAGCCTTGGGCTGGACACAAATGAAACAAAAACAGATGGAAGAATAAAGAATGAGTTTTGGGCTAAAGTGATAGCTCAGACATCAAGGATTCGTGCTTTACATTAAAAAAATACCTACAGTTTGATCCCAGGCACCTCATGCATCTCCACCCTCACCCTGTGGCACTGATAGGTGGAGCTCTGGTGGACCCCATCATCAGTAGGCCCAAGCACCTTGCATCACCTGACCCTAACATTAAGCTATCAAGTCTGGTTAGCCAAGTATTTTTGGGATTGTCCCCTGGAATCCATGAGCATGGTTTGAGAACACCCACCACACCCACCAATAAACAAGCAAATGAATGAATGAATGAATGAATAAAATACATACATACATACATACATACATACATAAATAAATAAATAAATAAATAAATAAATAAATAAATAAATAAATGAGGCCCAAGAATGTCTGACCGCCCACCTACGAGGTAAATAATATACACGATGGTCAGGCTTCTTAGTCAAGACCCTGAACAAATGGATTGATGCTCTTCGTGTTCCTGGAGCGAGCAGACGCCATTGTGCTACACTAGCACACGGCAGGGACAAATGGAGATGTTGCTGGTGCCTGCTTGAGCAAGTTGATGAACAATGGGATGACAAATGATATGAGTGAATTAAATAAAAGACTTGCGATTAAACCTCCTGGTCCTTATCGCTACTATTCTTGGGTGTTAGTCTCCCATTCTGTTACTTTATATTCCACAGATGAGTGCAATCTTTCTATGTCTCTCCCTCTCTTTCTGACTCATTTCACTTAGCATAACACTTTCCATGTTGATCCACTTATATGCAAATTTCATGACTTCATCTTTTCTAACAGCTGCACAGTATTCCATTGTGTAGATGTACCAAAGTTTCTTTAACCAGTCATCTGTTCTTGGGCACTCCGGTTTTTTCCAGATTTTGCTATTGTAAACAGTGGTGTGATAAACATACAAGGGCAAATGTCATTTCTACTATACTCTTTTGCCTCTCCAGGATATATTCCCAAAATTGGTATATCTGGGTCAAATGGGAGCTTAATTTCTAAGTTTTTGAGAATCATCCAGAAGGGTTGAACCAGTCGGCTTTCCCACCAGCAGTGAAGGAGGGTCCCTTTCTCCCCACATCCGTGCCAACACTGGTTGCTTTTGTTCTTCTGGATGTGGGCCAGTCTCTGTGGTGTGAGATGGTATCTCATTGTTGTTTTGATCTGCATCTCTCTGATGATTAGTGATGTAGAGCATTTTTTCATGCGCCTTTTTGGCCATTTGAATATCTTCTTTGAGAAAGTTTCTGGAGGTTTAATCCATGGCTTGGAAGCTGGCCTCAAATGCTGGGGGAAAAGGCAGCTCAGATAGAGAAGGGAACACCAAGTAAAAGGTATTTGGAAGACCAGCTCAGGTAGGGAGATGCGAACTGAATGTAGACTATGTAGATCAAACATAATGGCCACTCATTGCCTCTAGTGCAAACTACAACACCCAAAAGGAAAGAGAGAACAAAAGGGAATGCCCTGCCACAGAGGCGGGGTGGGGGGGGGTGCGGATGGTGGGAGGGATACTGGGATCATTGGTGATGGAGAATGGGCATTGGTCGAGCGATGGGTAATTGATCACTGTATGACTGAAATGCAAGCACGAAAGTTTGTAAATATGTAACTGTACCCCATGGTGATTCACTAATAAAAAATATTTTTAAAAAAAGATTTGGGATTTCCTGTGCCTGCACCATAGTAGAGATTAGACTCCTATTTCACAAGTGTGATTGAGATATTGTCAGTGCTAACTTCCATTTTTGTAGGAGCTATGATTTCTAGCACTCATTAACATCATAGCTTCTACCCCGATGGTCTGGATATATGCTCTATCAAAAAATGTATCTTTCGGGGGCTGGAGCAATAGCACAGCGGGTAGGGGGTTTGCCTTGCACGAGGCTGACCTGGGTTCTATTCCCAGCATCCCATATGGTCCCCTGAGCACCGCCAGGAGTGATTCCTGAGTGCAGAGCCAGGAGTAACCTCTATGCATTGCCGGGTGTGACCCAAAGAGCAATAAATAAATAAATAAATAAATGTTTCTTTCAATCCCAGGAAAATATTCTGCCCAGTCTGGGTTTTACTTTTGAGAAGAAACAGAGACATACTGAGCATGCTCAGTGACGGGACCTCAAGGATGTTGAGGGATTTTATTGAGGGATGGTTGTTAGATTTCAGGTGAAGAGGACTTATACAAGAGATTAAACTTTATCTTTGAGACTCTAGACAAAAGTTTTTGAGCAAAAAGGAGTTCTTATGAGACAGAATTAGGTTCAATTGAAGAGAGATTTTGAAGCCTAAAAACAGTTGAGCCCTGGAATGAATTCTGATTAAGGTTTTTCAAGCATAAGGCTGTGTTGGAAAATTTTAACTATCTTATTGTAAGGATTAATACTTTGACAAGAAGAGAGCTAAGGTTACTTCCAACTCAAACCTTTCTGGTGCCTATAGATTTGCAAGAGGCCTTTCTGCATATATTTTCTTCCAGTAATTCATAAGCATTTACTCAGCTAAGGAGTGAATACTGAATAGTGAATGTGTCCTACTATACAGTCATAGTACTACATATATAACAAAAAACGTATGTTGACCTGAGAGTCTTATGAGCTTAACAGACAAGTATAGAGTGTGTAACACAATATGATGAAGGTTATAACACAGGGAGCACTTGCCTCAGACGTTGGCAAAAGGAAGAAGACGGAGGAGTACCTTCTCTTGCTTGGGGATGAAATTCTTCCTGAAAGAAATGGGCCAAGGTGGTGGGATGGATAGAATCTATTGGATGTCACAGTGGGAGGAGTCTGGCAGTTAAGACATTAGCATGAACAAAAACCTAAAGATCAAAATGAAAAAAAAAAAAGCAGGTGAAGGGTCCAGAGAGATAGTACAGCAAATAAGAGGCTTGCCTTGTGTGCCGCCTACCAATTTTAATCTCCTGAAGCAGGATAGGAGTGGTCCCTGAATAAATGGGCAAGAATAAGCCCTGAGCACAGCTGGCTATGCCACCACCCCCAATAAAAACAGCAGGTGACAGAACTGTAAGTAGATTTTGATGAGAGCAGAATGTGTGATAAAGAATCACGAAGAGGTGAGACTAGAGAGATGTGGTCACTGTCATCCCATTGCTCATCGATTTGTTCGAGCGGGCACCAGTGACGTCTCTCATTGAGAGACTTATTGTTACTGTTTTTGGGATATCCAATACACACGGGTAGCTTGCCAGGCTCTGCCGCTCAGGCTTGATACTCTTGATAGATTGCCGGGCTCTCCGAGAGGGGAGGAGGAATAGAACTCGGGGGTCGGCTACGTGAAAGGCGAATGCCCAGCCGCTGTGCTACTGCTCCAGCCCAGAGAGATGTGGTAGGAGGTAGAAATGGCCACATGTTCTCTTCGGTCAGAGGTCTGTCTTCCCATCT